>NC_050103.1:138174517-138799517 GCF_902167145.1 Zea mays | reverse complement strand
TCACTGTCCGGTGGCACACCGGACAGTCCGGTGCGCCAGACCAGGGGTGCCCTCGGTTGCCCTTTTGCTCCTTTATTGAATCCAAAACTTGGTCTTTTTATTGGCTGAGTGTGAACCTTTTACACCTGTATAATCTATACACTTGGGCAAACTAGTTAGTCCAATTATTTGTGTTGGGCAATTCAACCACCAAAATTATTTAGGAACTAGGTGTAAGCCTAATTCCCTTTCAGGTGGTCGGTCTGGGCTTCCTTTAATTAATGGAAGCCTAGGGCTCCCGTTAGCCATATATATATATACAGAGAGAGAGAGATGCTAGTTTGCTACGCATAGCACTGGTTTGTTGTGCTATAAACGGTCATAGCCGCACGATGGAGCAGTCGATGGCCGGATGTGGATTAGCCTCCCGCGAGCGCACGCTGCCGCAGATTGCGCGGGGCCCATGATCTTTGAAAGTCGCCTAGAGGGGGGGTGGATAGGCGAAACCTGAAAATAAAAACTTTATCCCCCAACTAGATCCCTTGATTAGTGGTTAGAACAAGATATACAAATATCGGAGTATAAAACTAAGTTCTTGCTTGTAAAGAGTATTGTGCTTAAGTAATGCGGAAGTGATAAATCAATACTACTAATAAGTTATAGTATAACAAAGCAAGAAGCCTTAGATGAGAAGAGCACTAGGTCAAGTTCTTTCTTGCAACGTGTTGCTTCACTGAATGGGAATTTAACTTGAAGCAACACCAAATGAGGTTATCAAATAATGGTGCAAGAAAACTTAGAGCAAAGGAAAGCAAACAAATCACAAGCAATAAACACAATGAACACGGGTGATTTGTTTTACCGAGGTTCGGCCCTCGAAGGCCTAGTCCCCGTTGAGGAGTCCACTCAAGGACGGGTCTTTTTCAACCCTTTCCCTCTCTCCACCGATCACACAAGGATCGGTGAGCTCTTCTTCTTCTCAAGGATCACTCTCGATCCCGCAAGGACCACCACACTCTTTGGTGTCTCTTGCTAGCTTTTACAAGCCTCCAACACTTTGGAGGAAGTTTGAATGGGAGTCAAAACTCCACGCACAAATGAACACAAGGATGAAGCACACACTATCTCTCAATGTATCTCACAAGGCACTAGGACTAAACTCAATTGAGTAGCTCTCAATTGCTCGCTCTCTTTTTTGTGGCACTTGTGTTGGTTGTAGTGGGCTAGATCTTGTGTATAGGATGTATCAATGAATGTAGGTGGTTGGGAGGGCTTGAGTATGTCAACTAGATGACTTGGAATGTTGCTTGGACTCCCACACCTTGAAGTGGCCGGTTGGGGTGGTATTTATAGCCACCATCCAATTTTGTAGCCGTTGGAGAAGCTGCTGGCGATGGGCGCACCGGACAGTCCGGTGCACACCGGACATGTCCGGTGCGCCAGCCATGTCATCCTATCCGTTAAGATTGGAGCTGGTCGACCGTTGGAGGCTTTGTCCTCATGAGGCACCGGACAGTCCGGTGCAGCACCGGACAGTCCGGTGCCCCTCTGACTTCTGCTCTGACACTCTGAATTCAACTGTACACTTTGCAGAGTCGACCGTTGCGCGCAGATGACCGTTGCTCCGCTGGCACACCGGACAGTCCGGTGTACACCGGACAGTCCGGTGAATTTTAGCGGAGCGACCTCCCACTTTCCCGAAGTTGGCCAGTTCAGAGCCGCTTCACTCTGGAGCACCGGACACTGTCCGGTGGTGCACCGGACAGTCCAGTGAATTATAGTGGGCTGCGCCTGAGAAACCCGAAGGTGAAGAGTTTGAAGGCAATCCTCCCCGGTGCACCGGACACTGTCCGGTGGCACACCGGACAGTCCGGTGCGCCATACCAGGGAGCACTTCGGTTTCTCTTTGCTCCTTTCTTTTGAACCTTGTCTTGTTCTTTTTATTGGTTTTGAGTTGAATCTTTGGCACCTGTAGAACATGTAATCTAGAGCAAACTAATTAGTCCAATTGTTTGTGTTGGACATTCAACCACCAAAATCATTTAGGAAAAGGTTTAAAGCCTATTTCCCTTTCAATCTCCCCCTTTTTGGTGATTGATGCCAACACAAACCAAAGCAAATATATAAGAGAATAATTGAACTAGTTTGCATAGGATAGGTGCAAAGATTGCTTGGAATTAAACCAATATTCATTTCATAAAATATGCATGGATGCTTTTCTTTGTTTTTAACATTTTGGACCATGCTTGCACCTCAAGTTTTGTTTTTGCAAATGTTTTGGAAATTCTTTTTCAAATTCTTTTGTAAATAGTCAAAGGTAAATGAATCATAAGATTTGGAAATTTCTCCCCCTATTTCAAATGCTTTTCCTTTGACTAAACAAAACTCCCCCTAGATTAAATCCTCCTCTTAGAGTTCAAGAGGGTTTTAAGATATTGATTTTTGAAATACTACTTTCTCCCCCTTTTGAACACAATAAGATACCAATTTGAAATTTTCAATTGAACTCATTTTAAAATTAGGGTGGTGGTGCGGTCCTTTTGCTTTGGGCTAATACTCTCTCCCCCTTTGGCATGAATCGCCAAAAAACGGAGTCATCAGAGCCCATTCTATAAGTTGTCTCCCCCTTTGGTAAATAATATATGAGTGAAAGATTATACCAATGTGGAGAGATAGTATGGAGTGATGGCGAAGGGTAGATAATACCAATAGAGTTGAGTGGAAGCCTTGTCTTCGCCGAAGACTCCATTTCCCTTTCAATCTACGACTTAGCATAGTAATATACTTGGAAACATATTAGTCGTAGTCATGGTACGAGAATAATAGGATATATGCATTTGTACCAAAATGAAAGAGATATGATCAAGAGATATGTCAATTAAGCATGATCATAGTTCTATATAATATAGATTTCTCCCCCTAAATATGTGCCTTGAGAGGAATACATATTTTGGCCTTAAATGCCAAGTGCACATAATTAGGTTAATGAGAACAAGTCTATATCATAGAGAAAGTGAAGTGCATTGTGTCATAGTATATGTGTGATGCTCAAGACAGTTTATGCACTTATGAAAGCATGTTGCAAACATTTTAAGCATTTTCCTTTAAAGATTTCAAAGAGACTTAAGGACCATCCACCTTTGGAACAAAGGTAGCTTATCCTCGTTACAAGGTTAAGCTTTAAGCTCTTTGACAATAGAACCACTTCATCTAGTTTTAGCAAAGATGCAATAATGCATGAGTGAAATTTTAAGAGGTTAAACTAGGTATGAAGCAGGGATAAATGCAAAGGACATGCTTTCTCTTCCTTTTATACAAGATATGCAAAGAGTGTATATAAGAGGAAGATTTTAGGTACATATGTAAATGATAGAAATAAGTTTTACCCGTTTTGTACCTTTACTTGTAGACGCTCTCTTCATTGTGCTTTTGTCCTTAGTCTTGTTTGCTTAAGACCTATGCTCAATGACAATGTGTGAAAATATTTTGCACAAGAGAGAGTTCTTACAACTAGTGATCCTTTTCTAAGTCATGGTTAACATATATTAAGTGGATCACAAATTGTATAAATGAATCATGAATTCTCCTTTTAACTTAGTGCATATCAAGAGAGGTATCGATTGGAGAGAATATGAGGCACTAAGTGTCATTTGATGTTATTCTATGATCAAACAAACAATGGATGCGATCAAGAGAGTAACATATTGGAATAGGAATTAAACTTAAAATAGGAGAATCCAATAAGCATGCTACTTTAGTAATGAGAGCAATAATCCTTGATAAAAGCAACATTATTTTAACAAGATGGATTGATGTGTAGTAGCATACTTCATGAGAAACACTATTCTTATGCAAGAGACTATATGAAATTACTAAGATAAAGCAATAGTCTCAACATAATCAAAATATAAGAATGAACTCCCCCTAAAGATATGCATCAAGAAATTGAAAGAATTGATTTTGATGCATTCACCTTTAAAGACACAAAGGGAGACCCATTACACACCTTGATCGAGGCTTATAAAATTTGCAATAATCAACTTAAGCCTGGTTATTCCATAATGAAAAGGATTTGGAATGCTTACAACCACACCATTGATTGTTGTGAAGACCTTATTGTCCAAGTGGGTGTTATTGTCCTTGATGTTCTTCCTTTTTCATTTGAGTGTCCTCCCTTTGTAGTTGTCTCTTTTTCCTTCCAAGCTTATTGAAAATACTCAAGAGAGATGTTAATAGCGCAAGGGAGTATATGGTGAAAGATGATTACTTTAGATAATTAACATACATGATTCATCATCCACAAATCACACAGACATGAAGTAAAATCCTTAACATTTGTGCTTATTACTAAAAAGGAATATGCACTATTTAACTATTTGATCAAACATAGGATTTTGCTTCTTCATATTGAATTTTATTAATTATTACTTCAAAGCAAGTCAATATGAGAACATTTATAGCAAAGGTATGAAATAGATTCTAATGGATAAGTGCATTTATGAGAATGTGATTGAATGCACATCAAGACAAATTTAGTCCTCCAAAGAATCTATTCTTCAAGAATGATAATTTAGAGAGAATAACCATTGAAGGGAACTATATTAAAGAGATGAGTTCCCATGCCTTTGCTTTTACCTTTCTTCCCTTTTGGTGAAGAGTACCCTTTGAGGCTTGTGGCTTTAACCTTGCACTTACTCTCTTGTAGATTTTCATAAGTAGACTCAAGAGAAATGTTAAAAGCAGCACAAGCACTAGTTTCCCTCTTTGTAATCATTTTGATAAGGAATGAAAAGTGGATTACTAAAGCATGGAAACTTTATAATATGAACTAGATTATTCCAATAAGTATGCTAAGTTTTAACTCATAAAACAAGCATGGTTAAATTCTTGATACTATGGGAATAAATCTAATCCATAACATGGAGAGCGATAAATGAAGAAGAATCATATCCAATTTAAGCAATAAAACATACAACATAAATTATTGGATTGATTTTTCTTGACATGATAAATTACGCATCCCCAAAGAGAAATTTATTCCTATAAGTGAGACTACTTAAATTACTTAGATAAAAACATTAGTCTCACTTTTCTAGCTATAGAGAGAATTTTCCTTTTATAAGTGTCCTAAGTATTTGAATTCCTTACATGACACTTTATTCTTTTAAGAATATGAAATATCTCTCTATATCTAGAACAAGGCAATAATAGAATAATTAGTGTAAACCTTGCCATGGGAAATAGCAACAATTTTAAAGCATGTAGATTGTCATAATATAGAAATGAAGAATATGCAATCTACCATATGGGAGGAATTTCTTCAAAGAATGGTGACATAAATTTAAAAATATCTTAAGTCTTCCTTTTTCTATGTGACTACACAAGACACATGAGAAATGATAAGTTAAGACACTTGCACTTAAAAGCATAGATGTTACCATCCTTTGGCATTCCTCCATATTGTAGGCTTTGACTTTTCGGCATAGGATAATTCTTTATTTCCTACAACATCAACAACTTCCCTCGAGATGATATGAGTTTAAGGTATAACAATTTAAAATAACCTTGGGTCAATCTTGGATATCGGTAGCTTGAGTCAACAAAAATTGAATTGACTCTCTTAAGCACCCCAAGGCTTCATACCATCTCCTTCTCCTACAAAGCTTGTCAAGCACATTTTGGTACCCATCGCTTGATGGGTCCGTTAAGGTTAGTCGACAAAGATCTAGGAACCCAAAAGTCCTTTGTGTTAGCACTAGGTAAACTCATTACCTTTCTAGCACAAGTTGCAATTTTGGGTTGCCTAGTTACATGAAAATCAATTGACAAGTTAGGAGTGGAATTGTTGCCAATGGGACAATCCTTGCATTGATGTCCCTTCTTTCGGCATGTGTAGCACAGGCGTCTTCCAAGTTTTGAAGATTTCTTCTTTCCTTGTTTGTTGCTTGCTACATGGTTAGTAAAAACTTTCTTTTCTAACCCTATGCCTTTTTGTTTTAAATGGGGACAAGATCTAAGTAAGTGTCCCTTCTTGGAGCATTTAAAACAAAGTCTATCATCCTTGTTAATAATCAAGCCATTTTTAATGTAGGGACATGACCTAATCAAGTGCCCCTCTTCAAAGCATTCACTACACCTCTTAATGTGAAGTGTGGCTTGATCATTACCTTGGATGTTACCTTTTGTGGAGGCGTGGTTGAGGCTTTTGGAGGAGGTGTTGAATTTCTTCTTTTGTTTCTTCCTCTTGGCATTCCTCAAATCCTTGACATTTTCTTCAAGGGATGTAGTGCATGCCACGGTTGTTCCCGTCTCAAGCTTCGTCATCATGTGATCACGGTTATCTTGAGAAGGTTGAGCAATGCACTTCCCTTTTAGTTGTGTCAAGCTCATTTTTAGCCTCTCATTTTCTTCCTTGAGCTTTTGATATGTATCATCATTTGTTCCTGCAAGTTCTAGCTCAAAAGAAGATTTGCTTGTCGACGGACAACAAGCATTAGCACATGGTAATATAGTATCAATTTGAATACATGTGCACGAGTGAGGTTGTTGGGATTTTAAATTTTCTATCACAACCTCATGAGTAATGTTTAATATGATATGATCATCTCTAAGATTTTCATGAGAGCATAGGAGCATATCATATTTTTCTTGAAAAGCTAGATTTTCAATTTTTAGCTTTTCTACTTGGTCCTTAAGCAAGGTATTCTTATTTACTAATTGGGCGATACAATGTAAAGCGCTATCTTGCTCAATTGAAATAGTTTCATACCTTTGGACCAAATCAACATGAGAGCACTTTAGCTCCTCATGTTCTTTAGTCAACTCGTCAAAGCATTGCATCTTCATGGAGAGAATACTTTCTAGCCTTTGACGAGCTTCGCCTTGCTCTCTCGCTCTTTCTAGAAGTTTGAGCATGACCGCCTTATCTTCTTGGCTTAGGCGAGCGTAGAGTTGCACAAAGCTTCTTTCTTCCTCCTCATCCTTATTTGTGCTTTCGCTATCATTTTCATTAGCCACACAACATATGTGGGAATCGAAATGGGAAGACAAACCTCTTGGAGAGGTGGATTCATCGTTTGTGATAGTCGCCTAGAGGGGGGTGAATAGGGCGAAACTGAAATTCTCAAAATTAATCACAACTACAAGTCGGGTTAGCGTTAGAAACATAAATGAGTCCACGAGAGAGGGAGCAAAACAAATCGCAAGCAAATGAAGAGTGTGACACACGGATTTGTTTTACCGAGGTTCGGTTCTTGCAAACCTACTCCCCGTTGAGGAGGCCACAAAGGCCGGGTCTCTTTCAACCCTTCCCTCTCTCAATCGGTCCCTCGGACCGAGTGAGCTTCTCTTCTCAAATCACTTGGGAAATAAACTTCCCGCAAGGGCCACCACACAATTGGTGCCTCTTGCCTCAATTACAAGTGAGTGTTTGATCACAAGAAAGAATCAAGAAAGAAGGAAGCAATCCAAGTGCAAGAGCTCGAAAGAACACAAGCAAATCTCTCTCTCTAGTCACTAGGGCGTTGTGTGGAATATGGAGAGGATTTGATCTCTTTGGTGTGTCTAGAATTGAATGCTAGAGCTCTTGTAGTAGTTGGGAAGTAGAAAACTTGGATGCAATGAATGGTGGGGTGGTTGGGGTATTTATAGCCCCAACCACCAAACTTGACTGTTGGCTGCTCGATGGCGCACCGGACAGTCTGGTGCCCCCTGCCACGTCATCACTGCCGTTGGATTCTGACCGTTGGAGCTTCTGACTTGTGGGCCCGCCTGGGTGTCCGGTGCACACCGGACATGTACTGTTTGCTGTCCGGTGTGCCAGTATGGGCGCGCCTGACTTCTGCGCACGCAGAGCGCGCATTAAATGCGCGGCAGAGAGCCGTTGGCACGGAGATAGCCGTTGCTCCGTAGTCGCACCGGACAGTCCGGTGTACACCGGACAGTCCGGTGAATTATAGCGGACTGGCCGATGGAGTTTCCCGAAGCTGGCGAGTTCCTGAGGCCGCTCCTCCTTGGCGCACCGGACACTGTCCGGTGTACACCGGACAGTCCGGTGAATTATAGCGCGAGTGCCTCTGGAAATTCCCGAAGGTGGCGAGTTTGCGTTGGAGTCCTCTGGTGCACCGGACATGTCCGGTGGTGCACCGGACACTGTCCGGTGGCACACCGGACAGTCCGGTGCGCCAAACCAGAGGTGCCTTCGGTTGGCCCTTTGCTCCTGTGTTGAATCCAAATTTGATCTTTTTATTGGCTGAGTGTGAACCTTTAACACCTGTATAACTGATATACTAGAGCAAACTAGTTAGTCCAAAGATTTGTGTTGGGCAATTCAACCACCAAAATTATTTAGGAACTAGGTGTAACCCTAATTCCCTTTCAATCTCCCCCTTTTTGGTGATTGATGCCAACACAAACCAAAGCAAATATAGAAGTGCATAATTGAACCAGTTTGTATGATGTAAGTGTAAAGGTTGCTTGGAATTGAGCCAATATTAATACTTGCAAGATATGCATGGATTGTTTCTTTCTTAGATAACATTTTGGACCACGCTTGCACCACATGTTTTGTTTTTGCAAACTCTTTTGTAAATTCTTTTCAAAGTTCTTTTGCAAATGGTCAAAGATAAATGAATAGGATTTTGCAAAGCATTTTCAAGATTTGAAATTTTCTCCCCCTGTTTCAAATGCTTTTCCTTTGACTAAACAAAACTCCCCCTAAAGGAGATCCTCCTCTTAGTGTTCAAGAGGGTTTTGATATATCATTTTTGAAATACTACTTTCTCCCCCTTTTGAACACAATAGGATACCAATTGATAAATACTCTTGGAAAACACTAAGTTTTTGAAATTGGTGGTGGTGCGGTCCTTTTGCTTTGGGCTCATACTCTCTCCCCCTTTGGCATGAATCGCCAAAAACGGAAGTATTAGAGCCCTCGAAGTGCTATCTTCCCCTTTGGTCATAAATAAATGAGTTAAGATTATACCAAAGGCGAAGTCCGGTCCTTTAGCTTTGGGCTCTTACTCTCTCCCAAAGACAAAGTCCTTTTCTTTGATGTTTATGTCTCCCCAAAGAATAGAGAGTTGCTTGGAGTGATGGCGAAGTATGAGTTACGGAGTGGAAGCCTTTGTCTTCGCCGAAGACTCCAATTCCCTTTCAATATACCTATGACTTGATTTGAAATACTCTTGAAAACACATTAGTCATAGCATATATAAAAGAGACATGATCAAAGGTATATTTATGAGCTATGTGTGCAAGTTAGCAAAAGAAATTCCTAGAATCAAGAATATTGAGCTCATGCCTAAGTTTGGTAAAAGTTTGTTCGTCAAGAGGCTTGGTAAAGATATCGGCTAATTGATCTTTAGTATTAATGTATGCAATCTCGATATCTCCCTTTTGTTGGTGATCCCTAAGAAAATGATACTGAATGGCTATGTGCTTAGTGCGGCTATGCTCGACGGGATTGTCGGCCATTTTGATTGCACTCTCATTATCACATAGCAAAGGAACTTTGGTTAATTTGTAACCGTAGTCCCGCAGGGTTTGCCTCATCCAAAGTAATTGCGCGCAACAATGACCTGCGGCTACTCGGCTTCGGCGGTTGAAAGAGCGACCGAATTTTGCTTCTTTGAAGCCCAAGACACCAAGGATCTCCCCAAGAACTGGCAAGTCCCCGATGTGCTCTTCCTGTTAATCTTACACCCCGCCCAATCGGCATCCGAATAACCAATTAAATCAAATGTGGATCCCCGAGGGTACCAAAGCCCAAACTTAGGAGTATAAGCCAAATATCTCAAGATTCGTTTTACGATCGTAAGGTGTGATTCCTTAGGGTCGGCTTGGAATCTTGCACACATGCAAACAGAAAGCATAATGTCCGGTCGAGATGCACATAAATAAAGCAATGAACCAATCATTGACCGGTATACCTTTTGATCCACGGACTTACCTCCCGTGTCGAGGTCGAGATGCCCATTTGTTCCCATGGGAGTCTTGATGGGCTTGGCATTCTTCATCCCAAACTTGTTTAGAATGTCTTGAGTATACTTCGTTTGGCTAATGAAGGTGCCCTCTTGGAGTTGCTTTACTTGGAATCCTAAGAAATACTTCAACTCCCCCATCATAGACATCTCGAATTTCTGTGTCATAATCCTACTAAACTCTTCACATGTAGACTCGTTAGTAGACCCAAATATAATATCATCAACATAAATTTGGCATACAAACAAGTCGTTTTCAAGAGTTTTAGTAAAGAGTGTAGGATCGGCTTTGCCGACTTTGAAGCCATTTGCAATAAGGAAATCTCTAAGGCATTCATACCATGCTCTTGGGGCTTGCTTGAGCCCATAAAGTGCCTTAGAGAGCCTATAGACATGGTTAGGATACTCACTATCTTCAAAGCCGGGAGGTTGCTCAACATAGACCTCTTCCTTGATTGGTCCATTGAGGAAGGCACTTTTCACATCCATTTGATAAAGCTTAAAGCCATGGTAAGTAGCATAGGCTAATAATATGTGAATTGACTCAAGCCTAGCTACGGGTGCATAGGTTTCACCGAAATCCAAACCTTCGACTTGGGAGTATCCCTTGGCCACAAGTCGAGCTTTGTTCCTTGTCACCACACCATGCTCATCTTGCTTGTTGCGGAAGACCCATTTGGTTCCTACAACATTTTGGTTAGGACGTGGAACTAAATGCCATACCTCATTTCTAGTGAAGTTGTTGAGCTCCTCTTGCATTGCCACCACCCAATCCGAATCTTGTAGTGCTTCCTCTACCCTGTGTGGCTCAATAGAGGAAACAAACGAGTAATGTTCACAAAAATGTGCAATACGAGATCTAGTAGTTACCCCCTTATGAATGTCGCCGAGGATGGTGTCAACGGGGTGATCTCGTTGGATTGCTTGGTGGACTCTTGGGTGAGGCGGCCTTTGCTCTTCATCCTCTTTGTCTTGATCATTTGCATCTCCCCCTTGATCATTGCCGTCATCTTGAGGTGGCTCATTTGCTTGATCCTCTACTTCATCAACTTGAGCTTCATCCTTATTTTGAGTCGGTGGAGATGCTAGCGTGGAGGAGGATGGTTGATCTTGTGCATGTGGAGGCTCTTCGGATTCCTTAGGACACACATCCCCAATGGACATATTCCTTAGCGCTATGCATGGAGCCTGTTCTTCTCCTATCTCATCAAGATCAACTTGCTCTACTTGAGAGCCGTTAGTCTCATCAAACACAACGTCACAAGAAACTTCAACAAGTCCTGAGGACTTGTTAAAGACTCTATATGCCCTTGTGTTTGAGTCATATCCTAGTAAAAAGCCTTCTACAGTTTTAGGAGCAAATTTTGATTTTCTACCTCTTTTAACAAGTATAAAACATTTGCTACCAAAAACTCTAAAATATGAAATATTTGGCTTTTTACCGGTTAGGAGTTCATAGGATGTCTTCCTGAGGATTCGGTGTAGATACAACCGGTTGATGGCGTAGCAAGCGGTGTTGACCGCCTCGGCCCAAAACCGATCCGAAGTCTTGTATTCATCAAGCATGGTTCTTGCCATGTCCAATAGAGTTCGATTCTTCCTCTCCACTACACCATTTTGTTGTGGGGTGTAGGGAGAAGAGAACTCATGCTTGATGCCCTCCTCCTCAAGGAAGCCTTCAATTTGAGAGTTCTTGAACTCCGTCCCGTTGTCGCTTCTAATTTCTTGATCCTTAAGCCGAACTCATTTTGAGCCCGTCTCAAGAATCCCTTTAAGGTCTCTTGGGTATGAGATTTTTCCTGCAAAAAGAACACCCAAGTGAAGCGAGAATAATCATCCACAATAACTAGACAGTACTTACTCCCGCCGATGCTTATGTAAGCGATCGGGCCGAATAGGTCCATGTGTAGGAGCTCTAGTGGCCTGTCACTAGTCATGATGTTCTTGTGTGGATGATGAGCACCAACTTGCTTCCCTGCTTGGCATGCGCTACAAATCCTGTCTTTCTCAAAATGAACATTTGTTAATCCTAAAATGTGTTCTCCCTTTAGAAGCTTATGAAGATTCTTCATCCCAACATGGGCTAGTCGGCGGTGCCAGAGCCAACCCATGTTAGTCTTAGCAATTAAGCAAGTGTCGAGTTCAGCTCTATCAAAATCTACCAAGTATAGCTAACCCTCTAATACTCCCTTAAATGCTATTGAATCATCACTTCTTCTAAAGACAGTGACACCTACATCAGTGAATAGACAGTTGTAACCCATTTGACACAATTGGGATACGGAAAGCAAACTGTAATCTAAAGAATCTACAAGAAAAACATTGGAAATAGAATGGTCAGGAGATATAGCAATTTTACCCAAACCTTTGACCAAACCTTGATTTCCATCCCCGAATGTGATAGCTCGTTGGGGATCTTGGTTTTTCTCATATGAGGAGAACATCTTCTTCTCCCCAGTCATGTGGTTTGTGCACCCGCTATCCAGTATCCAACTTGAGCCCCCGGATGCATAAACCTACAAAACAAGTTTAGTTCTTGACTTTAGGTACCCAAATGGTTTTGGGTCCTTTGGCATTAGACACAAGAACTTTGGGTACCCAAACACAAGTCTTGGAGCCCTTGTGCTTGCCCCCAACATATTTGGCAACTATCTTGCCGGATTTGTTAGTCAAAACATAAGATGCATCAAAAGTTTTAAATGAAATATTATGATCATTTGATGCACTAGGAGTTTTCTTTCTAGGCAACTTAGCATGTGTTGGTTGCCTAGAGCTAGATGTCTCACCCTTATACATAAAAGCATGATTAGGGCCAGAGTGAGACTTCCTAGAATGAATTCTCCTAATTTTGCTCTCGGGATAACCGGCAGGGTATAAAATGTAACCCTCGTTATCCTGAGGCATGGGAGCCTTGCCCTTAACAAAATTAGACAATCTTTTAGGAGGGGCACTAATTTTGACATTGTCTCCCCTTTGGAAGCCAATGCCATCCTTGATGCCCGGGCGTCTCCCATTATAAAGCATGCTACGAGCAAATTTAAATTTCTCATTTTCTAAGTTGTGCTCGGTAATTTTAGCATCTAGTTTTGCTATATGATCATTTTGTTGTTTAATTAAAGCCATATGATCATGAATAGCATTAATATCAACATCTCTACATCTAGCACAAATAGATACATGCTCAACAATAGATGTAGAGGGTTTGCAAGAATTAAGTTCAACAATCTTAGCATGAAGAATATCATTTTTATCTCTAAGATCGGAAATTGTAACTTTGCACATATCATAATCTTTAGCCTTAGCAATTAAATTTTTATTTTCTACTCTAAGGCTAGCAAGAGAAATATTCAATTCTTCAATCCTAGCAAGCAAATCATCATTATTATTTTTAGGATTGGAAGTTGAAACAATGCAAACATGAGAATCAACCTTAGCATTTAAACTAGCATTTTCATTCCTAAGGTTGTCAATCATTTCACGGCAAGTGCTTAGCTCACTAGATAATTTTTCACATTTTTCTACTTCTAGAGCATAAGCCTTTTTAACCTTAACATGTTTCTTGTTTTCTTTAATTAGACAATCCTCTTGGGAGTCCAAAAGGTCATCCTTTTCATGAATAGCACTAATCAATTCATTTAATTTTTCTTTTTGCTCCATGTTAAGGTTGGCAAAGAGAACACGCAAATTATCCTCCTCATCACTATCATTATCATCACTAGAAGACTCATATTTAGTGGAGGAGTTAGATTTAACCTTCTTCCGTTTGCCGTCCTTTGCCATGAGGCACTTGTGGCCGACGTTGGGGAAGAGAAGTCCCTTGGTGACGGCGATGTTGGCGGCGTCCTCGTCGTCGGAGGAGTCGCTTGAGCTTTCGTCGGAATCCCACTCCCGACAAACATGGGCATCGCCACCCTTCTTCTTGTAGTACTTCTTTTTCTCCTTTCTTCTCCCCTTCTTGTCGTCGCCTCGGTCACTGTCACTTGATATAGGACATTTGGCAATAAAATGACCGGGCTTACCACATTTGTAGCAAACCTTCTTGGAGCGGGGCTTGTAGTCTTTCCCCTTCCTTTGTTTGAGGATTTGGCAGAAGCTCTTGATGACGAGCGCCATTTCCTCATTGTCGAGCTTGGAGGCGTCTATAGGTTGTCGACTTGGTGTAGCCTCCTCCTTCTTCTCCTCCGTCGCCTTGAATGCGACGGGTTGAGCTTCGGATGTGGATGGATCATCAAGCTCGTTGATCTTCCTTGAGCCTTCGATCATGCACTCAAAACTTACAAAATTCCCGATAACTTCCTCGGGGGTCATTTTAGTATATCTAGGATTACCACGAATTAATTGAACTTGAGTGGGGTTAAGGAAAATGAGAGATCTTAGAATAACCTTAACCATTTCGTGGTCGTCCCACTTGACGCTTCCAAGGTTGCGCACTTGGTTCACCAAAGTCTTTAGCCGGTTGTACATGTGTTGTGGCTCTTCCCCTTTGCGAAGCCGGAACCGATCGAGCTCCCCCTCGATCGTTTCCCGCTTGGTGATCTTGGTGAGCTCATCTCCTTCGTGCGCGGTTTTGAGCACATCCCAAACCTCCTTGGCGCTCTTCAACCCTTGAACTTTGTTATACTCCTCTCTACTTAAGGAGGCGAGGAGTATTGTTGTCGCTTGAGAGTTGAAGTGCTCGATTTGGGCCACCTCATCCTCATCACAGTCTTTATCCCCTACGGATGGTACCTGTGCACCAAACTCAACAACATCCCATATACTTTTGTGGAGTGAGGTTAGATGAAATCGCATTAAATCACTCCACCTAGCATAATCTTCACCATCAAAAGTTGGTGGTTTGCCTAATGGGACGGAAAGTAAAGGTGCATTTTTAGAAATGCGAGGGTAATGTAGGGGGATCTTACTAAACTTCTTACGCTCTTGGCGTTTAGAAGTTACGGAGGGCGCATCGGAGTCGGAGGTCGATGTTGATGAAGTGTCGGTCTCGTAGTAGACCACTTTTCTCATCCTTTTGTGCTTGTCCCCTCTCCGATGTGGCTTGTGGGAGGAAGATCTCTCCTTCTTCTCTTTGTGGTGCGAAGAAGATTTCTTCTCCTTCCCTTTGTTGGAGGAGCTCTTCTTCTTCTCCTTCCTCTTGGTACGGGACTCTTCCGATGAAGTGCTCCCGTGGCTTGTAGTGGGCTTTTCGCCGGTCTCCATCTCCTTCTTGGCGTGATCTCCCGACATCACTTCGAGCGGTTAGGCTCTAATGAAGCACCGGGCTCTGATACCAATTGATAGTCGCCTAGAGGGGGGTGAATAGGGCGAAACTGAAATTCTCAAAATTAATCACAACTACAAGCCGGGTTAGCGTTAGAAACATAAACGAGTCCACGAGAGAGGGAGCAAAACAAATCGCAAGCAAATGAAGAGTGTGACACGCGGATTTGTTTTACCGAGGTTCGGTTCTTGCAAACCTACTCCCCGTTGAGGAGGCCACAAAGGCCGGGTCTCTTTCAACCCTTCCCTCTCTCAATCGGTCCCTCGGACCGAGTGAGCTTCTCTTCTCAAATCACTTGGGAAATAAACTTCCCGCAAGGGCCACCACACAATTGGTGCCTCTTGCCTCAATTACAAGTGAGTGTTTGATCACAAGAAAGAATCAAGAAAGAAGGAAGCAATCCAAGCGCAAGAGCTCGAAAGAACACAAGCAAATCTCTCTCTCTAGTCACTAGGGCGTTGTGTGGAATATGGAGAGGATTTGATCTCTTTGGTGTGTCTAGAATTGAATGCTAGAGCTCTTGTAGTAGTTGGGAAGTAGAAAACTTGGATGCAATGATTGGTGGGGTGGTTGGGGTATTTATAGCCCCAACCACCAAACTTGACCGTTGGCTGCTCGATGGCGCACCGGACAGTCCGGTGCACACCGGACAGTCCGGTGCCCCCTGCCATGTCATCACTGCCGTTGGATTCTGACCGTTGGAGCTTCTGACTTGTGGGCCCGCCTGGGTGTCCGGTGCACACCGGACAGGTACTGTTTGCTGTCCGGTGTGCCAGTATGGGCGCGCCTGACTTCTGCGCGCGCAGAGCGCGCATTAAATGCGCGGCAGAGAGCCGTTGGCACGGAGATAGCCGTTGCTCCGTAGTCGCACCGGACAGTCCGGTGTACACCGGACAGTCCGGTGAATTATAGCGGACTGGCCGATGGAGTTTCCCGAAGCTGGCGAGTTCCTGAGGCCGCTCCTCCTTGGCGCACCGGACACTGTCCGGTGTACACCGGACAGTCCGGTGAATTATAGCGCGAGTGCCTCTGGAAATTCCCGAAGGTGGTGAGTTTGCGTTGGAGTCCTCTGGTGCACCGGACATGTCCGGTGGTGCACCGGACACTGTCCGGTGGTGCACCGGACAGTCCGGTGCGCCAAACCAGAGGTGCCTTCGGTTGGCCCTTTGCTCCTGTGTTGAATCCAAATTTGATCTTTTTATTGGCTGAGTGTGAACCTTTAACACCTGTATAACTGATATACTAGAGCAAACTAGTTAGTCCAAAGATTTGTGTTGGGCAATTCAACCACCAAAATTATTTAGGAACTAGGTGTAACCCTAATTCCCTTTCAGTTTGGTCTCCTCCGTTCATTTTCTTCTTCTTCCTTGCAAGGGTTAGTATCACAAATACCAAAGGAAGTAGAAGCACAAAATGAACTATCATGTTTGGACTCATTAAATTTGCTTTTAATTCTAGTCCAAATATCATGCGCATCATGGATTGATTCGTCATAATTCGATATGAAGGCACGATAATCTTCTTTGCTAAGAGAATTGCTTAAGATGTCAAAAGCTAGGTAGTTTAAGCGAAAACATCTTTGATCCTCCTCGGAGACAATTTTTCCGTTATAACTAGGAGCGAAGATACTCTTGTCTAAAATTTGTTCTAATTGTGGATCTACCGTTCTAAAAGCGTTTATTACTCTAGCAGACCATGAATCATAATTAGAACAATTGGAAAGTAATATCTCAAGAGTTACCTCCTTGTTCTCTTGGGTCTTCTTGTTCTTTTGGGATCTTTTACGAGCCATCACTTCGAGTTGTTAGACTCAGGATGAAGTGCCTAGCTCCGATACCAATTGAAAGTCGCCTAGAGGGGGGGGGTGGATAGGCGAAACCTGAAAATAAAAACTTTATCCCCCAACTAGATCCCTTGATTAGTGGTTAGAACAAGATATACAAATATCGGAGTATAAAACTAAGTTCTTGCTTGTAAAGAGTATTGTGCTTAAGTAATGCGGAAGTGATAAATCAATACTACTAATAAGTTATAGTATAACAAAGCAAGAAGCCTTAGATGAGAAGAGCACTAGGTCAAGTTCTTTCTTGCAACGTGTTGCTTCACTGAATGGGAATTTAACTTGAAGCAACACCAAATGAGGTTATCAAATAATGGTGCAAGAAAACTTAGAGCAAAGGAAAGCAAACAAATCACAAGCAATAAACACAATGAACACGGGTGATTTGTTTTACCGAGGTTCGGCCCTCGAAGGCCTAGTCCCCGTTGAGGAGTCCACTCAAGGACGGGTCTTTTTCAACCCTTTCCCTCTCTCCACCGATCACACAAGGATCGGTGAGCTCTTCTTCTTCTCAAGGATCACTCTCGATCCCGCAAGGACCACCACACTCTTTGGTGTCTCTTGCTAGCTTTTACAAGCCTCCAACACTTTGGAGGAAGTTTGAATGGGAGTCAAAACTCCACGCACAAATGAACACAAGGATGAAGCACACACTATCTCTCAATGTATCTCACAAGGCACTAGGACTAAACTCAATTGAGTAGCTCTCAATTGCTCGCTCTCTTTTTTGTGGCACTTGTGTTGGTTGTAGTGGGCTAGATCTTGTGTATAGGATGTATCAATGAATGTAGGTGGTTGGGAGGGCTTGAGTATGTCAACTAGATGACTTGGAATGTTGCTTGGACTCCCACACCTTGAAGTGGCCGGTTGGGGTGGTATTTATAGCCACCATCCAATTTTGTAGCCGTTGGAGAAGCTGCTGGCGATGGGCGCACCGGACAGTCCGGTGCACACCGGACATGTCCGGTGCGCCAGCCACGTCATCCTATCCGTTAAGATTGGAGCTGGTCGACCGTTGGAGGCTTTGTCCTCATGAGGCACCGGACAGTCCGGTGCAGCACCGGACAGTCCGGTGCCCCTCTGACTTCTGCTCTGACACTCTGAATTCAACTGTACACTTTGCAGAGTCGACCGTTGCGCGCAGATGACCGTTGCTCCGCTGGCACACCGGACAGTCCGGTGAATTTTAGCGGAGCGACCTCCCACTTTCCCGAAGCTGGCCAGTTCAGAGCCGCTTCACTCTGGAGCACCGGACACTGTTCGGTGGTGCACCGGACAGTCCGGTGAATTATAGTGGGCTGCGCCTGAGAAACCCGAAGGTGAAGAGTTTGAAGGCAATCCTCCCTGGTGCACCGGACACGGTCCGGTGGTGCACCGGACACTGTCCGGTGGCACACCGGACAGTCCGGTGCGCCATACCAGGGAGCACTTCGGTTTCTCTTTGCTCCTTTCTTTTGAACCTTGTCTTGTTCTTTTTATTGGTTTTGAGTTGAATCTTTGGCACCTGTAGAACATGTAATCTAGAGCAAACTAATTAGTCCAATTGTTTGTGTTGGACATTCAACCACCAAAATCATTTAGGAAAAGGTTTAAAGCCTATTTCCCTTTCAATCTTCGTCCTTTGCACGCGTTAGTATGGGACACAACTCCGTTAACAAGTAAAACGTCTCGTTCCCAACCAAATCTCCGTCTGGTTGCGCTTTTCATCTGCGGAGCTCGCTATCGTTGTTTCCAACCATGGTACAGACAAAGTGTTTCCTTCTTTATCATGTAAACATCCTTCTTTATTTGCAAAAATGTAAAAGGCGAGAGGTTTGCCACAGTACAGAGGCAGTGTATCATACAACTGTATTTGCAAGTGCACTCGGGTTCACAAGTTTTATTTATGAGGGCTATGTCGTCTCATACAGAGAATGCTCTTCTTGCTCTACCATCAACCCAGAATAAAGTTCTTCAAGTGGCCATTGTCATCCACCTTGACCTCACAAAAAAATTCAGGATCCTCTTCTTGTTTCTTATGAAAATACACCAAAGTTGATTCCACATCCATACCAATGAGTTTTTGCCTTGCAGATGCTATCTCATTACTAACATCCTTTCTTTTGAACTTTAGGTTGCTCATACCACCATGCAAAGCACCCAAATACTGATGTATCTTTGAGGTCTCAATATTTTGGGCACGCATATCTTCAATGACTTCCTTATCCGCATCTTCCATTGATCGGTGAGAGCGAAGGTTTCTTATCTTTGAAGGAGATGTGACCATAAGATGGTTATGGTTATCATAAAAAACACTAACTCGCCACACTCCATCCTCCAATGCCACTCTAAGACGTGCTTTGCAACCGGTTCGGGTGAGAGCAACCTCCTTTTGGGGCTTTGTTGATTTCCTGTAGTCTGCATTAATTTTACAGCTTCCTTGACACCTTTAGAAAATCCTGCCTTGGAGCAAAACCACAATCTAGATGTGATTACCCCTGATTTCGATGTTGTATGTGTAGTGGCACGAATACTAAACCCTTTATTGAAGGCATATTTATTATAGAATCTCTTTGCTTCGTTCTGTGAAGAAAATTCTTTTCCCACAAATGGAGTCCACTGTAAATGCTCGTGTGGATCAATTATGTCGTCGTTGCCATCAACCGTGCTGGCCATGTTCAGTCCTATTAAAAAGAAATATCAAATTGATAGTCTCAAGTAGTAACAGGCTCAAGTAGTAACGCTGAAATCTGCAACCTTACAGAAACAATATATATAATTATATACGGGTGTGGGACTAAACCTAGAAGAATTTTTTTACGGACCCTACAAAGACTGCTTAAAAACAGAGGACTGAATCAACAACTGGACTAGGCTTACCTTATTGTGGATGCGCCATATTGATATGATCCTGCTGTGCTACACCTTCACCGGCTTCCATGGAGTGGATGCTGCACCACGCCTGGATGTTCCTCCGCTGCCTCAGTTGCCATGGCTGCAGAGAAGAGGAAACAACGATCGCAAACAGAGCGGATGAAAAGCGCAGCCAGACGGATATTTGGTTGGGAACGGTGCTGTTTTACTTGTTAACGGATTTGTGAGATCATGGGCCCCGCGCAATCTGCGGCAGCGGCGGGAGGCTAATCTACATCCAGCCATCGACTGCTCCATCGTGCGGCTGTGACCGTTTATAGCACAACAGACCAGTGCTATGTGTAGCAAACTAGCAACTCTCTCTCTCTATATATAAAGGTTTAGTTGGCTAGAGAAAGGAGAGAGAAAACATGAACCATTGTTCTTGTTACCTTAATCTACTACTTTCTTCTCTTCTTTGGTGCTTTGCCGAGAAATGCATCCGAGTCTCTCTAAGAAAGTGAGATGAGCGCTGTTGCTTGACCAATTACTGGTAGCAATAGATCATTTGAGTCTATGCGAAACTGAGATCAGCTGTTGCTTGACCAATTACCGGTAGCAACACAAGCACCCTGATATGTTGAGTTTTCATCAAAGGTACACAGGAACGAATCGATCAAATCAAATAATGGTTTGTTTGGAAGCACAAAGTCTTAAGAAACTGCTTTATAGAAACTATAGCGGTCCTAAACATACTAGTTTATAATCCAGTTTTTCTAAAATCAAGAAGTTACTATCCCCTAACTAAAACCAGCTTTTGTTTATTTCATCACACTATGTCTTCGTTGGTTTCATGAAATTTATATCTATTGGCACCGCTTTTTAAAAATACAGGAAAAATATGTTACTAATTAACATCCTCGGACTTTTTTCTTCATAAATCAGTTTCTAGAAATTAGAAATAGGAATAGTAACTAATTAAGAGCAACTCCAATAGTTCTCTAAAAGACTTCCTAAATCAATAATTTAGGTAGTTAACATAAAAACTATTCTCCAACAGTTCTCTAAATGAACTTTCTAAATTTAACAACTTGTCATCTAACCTCATTTTCTCTCTACATTTGGCAACCATTTAACAACTCCCTAAACAAAAATATTGACTGCATTATATAGTTTTTGTGACTTATTTTTTATGTGGATAGATACAAAACAAAATTACAACCTATATTTAGAGAACTATTGGAGAACTCACATTTTTTTACTCCAAAAGCCATTTAGCAACTTCTTAAATCTATGATTTAGAGAGCTAAAATTTACATAACTATTGGAGTTGCTCTAAAAAAACTGCGTTCGCTTCCCAACAGACGCTAGAATCGGAAGTATGGGCAAATGCGTCACTCCATCGGAGCCGCCCACTTGCCATGTCCTGATGTCCATATGGTATCTTCCCATTGGCGCTCACTTCCGGAAAGCCTTGATTCACGTTCAGGGATCCAACTTTTCAGTCACCGATCTGTGGGCCCCGGCCGTAAAAGGAATCTGTACCCCACCCGTTCCACCTCTTCCCGGCGAAAGTGGCGCCATGGGGGGAAACTGGTCTGGGAAGGAGAGTGGTGGCCGTGCCTGCCCTCCCCCCGCCCGGCCAGCGGCAAACCCAAAATTTGAACCCGCCGCTTCGACTGACTACTACCCCACCATCCAAAACCCCACTCCGGCCTCCGCCGTCATTTCCTCTCCCCGCCAATCCGCCACCATTTCCAGTTCCGACCGACCTCGAAACCCTAGCCCCCAGACCATCCCACTCGCAACCGCCATGCCGGACCTCCCCTGCGACGGCGATGGCGTCTGTATGGTCTGCCGCGTCGCATCCCCGCCGGAGGTCGACCTCCTCACCTGCTCCACCTGCACCACGCCCTGGCACTCTCCGTGCCTCTCCAAGCCCCCCGCCCTCGCCGACGCCGCCAGCTGGAGCTGCCCCGACTGCTCCCCCGACTCCGCTGCCGTCGCCGCTCCCTCGGGCCCCGCCAACACCCTGGTCGCCGCCATCCGCGCCATCGAGGCTGACCACACACTCTCCGACCAGGAGAAGGCGCGCCGCCGCCAGGCCCTCCTCACCGGCGACGCCCCCGACGGCGCGGACGACGATGACGACGAAGCGTCCGACGATGCCCTTGAGATCGTCGGCAAGAACTTCAGCTGCGTTTTCTGCATGAAGCTCCCTGAACGACCCGTCACGGTAACGTTTCCTCTCTCCCCATCTAACAGCAACCGCCGAATTGGCTTGTGGACTTTCCTTGCTTACTTCCTTCTTAATTGAACCTGTATTCGTACACTTCTTTCTTTAGTCCCAGTGCCGGGGGGGGGGGGGGGGGGGGGGGGAGGGGGAGGTTACAAATTTAGTCAAACTCAAAAAATCTTGACTAGCGTGGGTAACGTAGTGACAGTTATTTTGGGATGGAGCGAGTATATCCTTGTTTTCCGATCGGATTTTTTTTACCGTTCTGGAAGTACCTGCATAACGTTTATTCGCTATGTTCCTTCACCGGGAAGATTTGATTTACTCAAACTTACCAGATACCACGGATCATGCACTGTCTGTATGTAAGCTGTTTGCCTGATTGTTCTCAACAAAACCATTTAAGACTGGTTTAGTGACAAGGGAATTGGAGGTAATCCATGAGGGGGAAATCTCTTGCTATTTAAAATTGAATAGCAAGGGATTACCTCCCCATGGATCCCCTCCAATTTCCTTGTCACCAAACCAGCCCTTATTGTTTTGCTGTACTTTAGTTGGTAACATACTGTTAATCTCTTTAGGAGATGAATAACCATTTCACTCAATAATTGTTTATGCCAGTCCTAATCCATATATTCTTTTCTTTTGCAGACACCCTGTGGCCATAACTTCTGCTTGAAATGCTTCCAGAAGTGGATTCAAAATCAGAAGAGGACGTGTGGGAAATGTCGGGCGCAGATCCCGGCCAAAATGGCTGAGCAGCCAAGAATCAACTCCGCACTAGTCGAAGTTATCAGGATGGCTAAGATTTCAAAGAATCCTAACTCTGCTGGCTCAGCAGTTCCATATCACTATCTACGAAATGATGATAGGCCTGATAAGGCCTTTACAACTGACAGGGCTAAGAGGGCTGGAAAAGCAAACGCATCAAGTGGCCAGATCTTTGTGACTATTGCACCTGATCATTTTGGCCCCATTCTTGCAGAAAATGACCCCCGCAGGAATATGGGTGTTCGAGTCGGGGAAACATGGGAAGACCGACTTGAGTGCAGGCAATGGGGTGCTCACTTTCCTCATGTGGCTGGCATTGCTGGCCAGTCTACGCATGGTGCTCAATCAGTAGCCCTCTCAGGAGGGTATGAAGATGATGAAGACCATGGAGAGTGGTTTCTTTACACCGGAAGGTTTACTAATTTAATTACTTGCTGTTCTCTTTTTCATGATTGATCCTACATGTATTCTCCTGGTTGAAATGTCTGGAAAATTATATCTAATGCAGCGGTGGGAGGGATCTAAGTGGTAACAAGCGGACAAACAAGGAACAGTCATCTGATCAGAAATTTGAGAAGCTGAATGCTGCTTTACGCATTAGTTGCTTAAAGGGCTACCCTGTTAGGGTTGTACGGTATACTTTCTTTTGCCATATTTACACATAAAACAGCGAGGTTTGCCATGTTTCCTGTGTTGTCTTTCCTTGTCTATTTGCTTGTTTCTGGAATTCTTAAATATTGATGTTCTTGGGTGTTTTGACAGTCGTCTATATATGCTTCGTGTCCTCCAATTGCTGGACCTTTGTCTCACTATATTGTCTTAAAAGGTCGCACAAAGAGAAGCGGTCCTCATATGCTCCTGAATCTGGTGTGAGGTACGACGGGGTTTACAGGATTGAGAAGTGCTGGAGGAAGATTGGTATTCAGGTAACTTGGTTCATGTATTCAGATTGCACGTGTATCTATGCTTGCATATTATGCAGCTACTTATTAGCTAACAGTGGGCAAACATGTTGATATGTATTTACTCTTCTGTCTTTTTCTTTGCCATAGGGTAAGTTCAAGGTCTGCAGGTATCTCTTTGTACGCTGTGACAATGAACCAGCTCCTTGGACCAGGTTGGACAAAACACTTCGTGTCATCACTGTCACTGCTAGATTAGTTCTTGACCTTAAAGAAAAAAATGTGTGATCTTCCTGCTGACATCTGTACTGTGCTTTTTAGTGACGATCACGGTGACCGTCCAAGACCATTGCCAAAGATAAAGGAGCTGCAAGGTGCAACTGATATAACAGAGAGGAAAGGGCGCCCTTCATGGGATTATGATGTATGTACATCTGTTTCTTCTTTCAGTGTTACCATAATATGTTATGGAATATGGATGATTTGTATTCATTGTGATAGGATAAAGATGGCTGGAAATGGGTGGTGCCTCCGCCAGTCAGCAGGAAGCCTGTTCTATCTGGGGATCCTGAGACCGACAAGCAAATCCGTAGAGCAACAAAGCGTGTTCATTTGTCTGTTGCTGAAAGGCTGCTTAAAGGTTCATGCTCTTCCGATTTGATTTATTATTTAACTCTTGGGTTCATTTTATGATATTTTTGTGAAAGCATGGTGTTCCCTGTTCCTGCAGAATTTGCTTGTTCGATATGCCGGGCGGTGATTAAAGAACCACTTACGACTCCATGTGCCCACAACTTTTGCAAGACTTGTTTGCTTGGGGCATATGATAGCCAGTCTTCTATAAGGGAAAGAAGCCGTGGTGGTCGGACTCTAAGGGCACAGAAGATTGTGAAGACGTGCCCTTCTTGCCCAACTGACATCTGTGATTTTTTAGAGAATCCCCAGGTGTGTTGAAGTACTGAGTTTGTTGAAGCATATATATACTTTAGAGCGTGGAGTTGGTCACATGATATGCTTTTGTTTCAGATCAACCGAGAAATGATGGAGCTGATTGAGACTTTGCAACGCAAGGCTGTTGAAGAAGCCAAGATGACTTCAGATGATGCTGAGGAATGTGGTGATGGTGATTCGGAGGAAAATGATGGTGATTTGGTGAAGGGAGAGGATGTTAGTGGTTTGAATGAGGGAGAGCAAGACAGTGCAGACGCTGATGCTAATGTTGAAGGTTCTGTGAAGATTGTGGTTGAAATCAAGGAGGAAGGAAAAGATGATAAAAGGTCAAAGATGGGCGCGACTGAAGTGGTGGATGTGTTAGTTGATGAAGATGCTGTGAAGCAGACGAAAAAGCGCAAGGTTGATGCTGAGGCTGGCACCAACGGTGGCAAGAGGATGAAGAGCAGTAGTACCGTGGAAGAGGTTGCTGTGTGCGTCACTCCTGTGAAACGGAGCAGGAAGAGTGGTGATATGGATGATGAGCGCAACGGCAGTCCTGCTGTGAGCAGCGGCCGCAGGGTGACTCGCAGCAGTGTGGATGACACTGGATCTGCTGATAGTCCGGCGAGGAGGACTAGAAGCCGTGCCAGAGCTGATGCTGGTTGCTGAAGGGGTAGAGGAAGCGGGGAGGCGGCAGAACCGCAGAAGCCAGCCGTGTCTTTTTTGGGTGGTTGTACGTACATATACTGGGAGCCTTGCCTTATATTTTGGTTGAGGGGTGCAAGTCAGATACTGTTTGCTGTGCACACCTGTTTCTTTTGGTTTGGGAGACCGATTGCTGCTTCCTGGATGCTAAGCGTTCATCCAAGACCCTTAAAACATTTTATTCCCGGTTCCTATTTGAATTGAATTTCTGCCTATGATTACAGTTCTCTTATACGCCTGGATTTATTTAATCTATTCTGAGAGCCACTCTAACATGTACCAAAAATACAGCTACCAAAACAGAGATATTGGAATCTCCTTATAAAAGTATAAAATCCAATAAAAACAATAGTACTCCAACAGCTCCATATACTTTCCCTATAAGCCTTTTTGAATCGGCCAATAACGGTTGAATTAGGTTATTTTATCTCGTGCCACTAAGAAACTGCGATGCGGTGTTACATGCATTGAGTACAACCGATTGTTTAATAAATTTGCCATTTGTTTGTAGGGTGTCCTAAGTTACTTGATAAACGTTGATCTCGATTTGATTTTTTGCAAGTTTCACATAACTAAACAAAGATAAGTCATTGACCATCCCTATATTTGGTCTGGGAGCCATATTCAGACTGAATTTTGACAACATTTATAGACTATTTTTTTTTTATAAACTAGAATAAATTTATAGACAGTTTTGATGAAACTAAACAGACTGGTTCTCTCAACGTAACTAAGAGCAACTCCAACAGGTACCAAAAATACAGCTTCCAAAACAGAGATATTGAGATATTTTTAAAAGTATAAAATCCAATAAAAACAATAGTACTCCAATTGCTCTATATACTTTCTCTAAAAGCCTTTTTGAATCGGTCAATAACGGTTAAATCAGGTTGTTATATCTCGCGCTGCCAAGAAACTGCGATGCGGTGTTACATGCATTGAGCATTTTTTATACTCTATGACGCTGATTCTTTAACAAATTTGCCATTCGTTTGTAGGGTGTCATGAGTTATCAAACCTAATAAATGTTGATCTCGATTTGATTTTTTTTGCAAGTTTCACATAATACTGAACAAAGATGAGTCATCGACCATCCCTGTATTTGGCCAGGGAGCCATATTCAGACTGAATTTTGACAGCATTTGCAGACTGAATTTTGACAGCATTTGCAGACAACATTTTTTTTTGCATAAACTAGAATAAATTCATTGACAGTTCTGATGAAACTACATAGACTGGTTCTCTCAACAGAACTAAGAGCAACTCCAACAGGTACCAAAGATACAGCTCCCAAAACAGAGATATTGGGATCTCCTTATAAATATAAAATCCAATAAAAACAATAGTACTCCAACAACTCCATGTATTTCCCTAAAAGCCTTTTGAATCGATCAATAACAGTTGAATCAGGTTGTTTTTTCTCACGCCGCCAAGAAACTGCGATGCGGTGTTGCATGCATCAAGCATTTTTATATGCTATGACAGACAAGGCAGAGTACAACAGATTCTTTAAGAAATTTGCCATTCGTTTGTAGGGTGTCATCAGTTACTTGATAAACGTTGATCTCGATTTGATTTTTTACAATTTTCATATAATACTAAACAAAGATGAGTCATCGACCATCCTTGTATTTGTTCAGGGAGCCATATTCAGACTGAATTTTGACAGCATTTGCAGACTGCATTTTTTTTTCATAAACTAGAATAAATTCATAGGCATTTCTGATGAAACTAAACATATTGATTCTTTCAACGGAACTAAGAGCAACTCCAACAGATACCAACAATACAACTTCCAAAACAGCGATATTGGGATCTCATTAAAAGTATAAAATCCAATAAAAATAATAGTATCCAACAACACTATATATTTTCCATAAAAGCTCTTTTGAATCGGTCAATATCGGTTGAATCAGGTTGTTTTATCTCGCGTCACCAAGAAACTGCGATGCGTGTTGCATGCATCAAGCATTTTTAAACGTTGATCTTGATTTAAGAAATTTACCATCCATTTGTTGAGTGTCATTAGTTCCTTGGTAAACGTTGATCTTGATTTGATTTTTTTTGCAAGTGTTGACGCCTTTTTGAGGCGTCAATTACTCAAGAGAACCAGCGGCGGTGCTCTCTGGTCAGGCGCGGACGGTCCGCGGCCCAGGGCCGGACGGTCCGCGACCTGGCGCGAGGCGGCGGTGCTCTCTGGTTAGGCGCGGACGGTCCGCGGCACAGGGCCGGACGGTCCGCGACCTGGTGCAGGAGCTCGGGTTGCCTGCCTGACGGCCGGACGGTCCGCGCGTGCGCAGGGGCGGCGGAAGATCGCCGGCGGCGCCTGGATCTCGCTCCCGGGAGGGACCCCGTCGGGGAGGAGAGATCCTAGGAGTTGTCTAGGCTCGGGTAGACCGACCTAGACTCCTCTAATCGACGTATAGTCGAGGAGAGGCGGAGAATTTGGGGATTGGAAGGCTAAACTAGGGCTAAACTAGAACTACTCCTAAGATAAAATGTGAAATAGAAGTTGTATTGATTCGATTGTTGATTACAAATCGGCCGTATACCTCTCTATTTATAGAGGAGGGGGGCTGGACCCTTTACAAACTAATTCTCGAGCTTATCCCGCGATTTTAGCTAAAAACCGTAGCACAAAACTCGGAACCCTAATCTGCTCTGCGCACGCGCGGACCGTCCGGCCTACAGGCGCGGACAGTCCGCCGGCTCATTTTGGTGTCAAACATATGCCCCCTGCCTTTTGGTGGAGCTGAGCGAACCAAAAGCAACTAACTCGATGTGATCACATCAGTTTTCTTAGGCATCTTGACACTTGCTAGGATGATACGTAGTGGCCTTAGTCCCGATGGTTGACTCAACGGACGTGACTCTTTTAGCTTTGATCGAACTGTCAGTCCCAACACCGTCGAGCGTCATAGCGATCCTGACCAATCCGTCACCTTACTTTTTCTAATTTTCCAAGTGTTCTGGCGTAGCTTCGTAGTCGACCAGGTCTTCCCCTTGTAGGTCATCTTCCTCCATGGGTGTCGGTACATCGTTGGTGGTGTCTTGGTGTAGTGCGGATGGTTCGGCCTCAGGGGTCGGATGGTCCACGTCCTGTACGGTTGGTCTGGTCTTTATAGCCGGACTGTCTGCTGTACCTGCAAAGAGCTGCACAGTTGCTGTTTTATTTTCTGTCTTTATGTCCGTTTGATTTTCCTCAACGGCCTTTGGTCTCCATCTCTTTTGTGGTGGCGGATACTGCGGATGTGTGTCATTGAATATTTTTTCCGCCTCCTTCTCCTGATTCTCCTTTGCTCTAAGGCGTTGTAATTTTCGCTTTTGCGATCGTGTCAATCCCGATGGGCACCATCGGGGCATGGAGTATTTTGGATCGGCTATTTTATTGACAGTCGTACTTTCTTTTTTGTTTGTGTTGGCCGATTCACCAAAAATCATCGGCCCTTCGTTATTTTGTTGTACGACGACATCTGTCGTTCCTATTTTAATGACGTCTCCCTTTTTCGTACTGTTGGAGGTTGTAGCTGTATGCCCCCCTGCCGGATTAGTCAGCCTTTGGGGCCGAACTGTTCGGCAATCTTGCTGGGCCTGTGCTTGTGGACCAGATTGAGGGGCTCTCAATCGGTCTTGTACTGGAGGTGTCAACCTATTGAATACAGATGTTTGGGGTGCCCCCCAAGCGGGGTACTGTGGCATCCTAAATGGGTATGGTGGCATGCCCCACATTTGATTTGGGACGTATGGTGGATGTATGTATGTGTATGAATATGGCATAGGTAGATATGGTGGTGGAGGTGTCCATGCAGGTACGTTAGGTCTTAATTGAACATTATGACCTCCCGTCCTTTCCGATTGGTGTGGTGGTCCAATCGGCCTAACCTGCCGTCGCACCTGGGTGGGTAAGCAAGGTCCCTTTGGTGGCCGGTCGCTGGAGCCAGCCTTCTTTTTCACATATTTAGACAATAATTGATCAAAGGTCGGGCTAGATTTTACCAACCGACCAGTTGCCTTGAACGTGTTAGTTTTCCACGTACCTATTTCTGGTCGTCGTGGTTTGAAGGTACGTGGTTGCCGCGGCTCTTCGACGTTGCCGGACCGTCCGTCGGAACGCTTCGAACCGTCCGGTGATGTTACGGACCGTCCGCGCCTAGACACCGGACCGTCCGCGATGCGTAGTATGGGTTCTCGCGCATATCCCCTTGTCTGTGCTTGCCCCCCGGCGCTGGAGTTTGTGATGGTTACCTTCAGTGTCTCCCCTCCATCAGGAGTCTTCTCGGCCATCACTTTCCTGCAAGAAATTTTGTTGTTTCCATCGGCCTCCCGTGCGTTGCCGATGATGACTTCTTTGTCTTTGCCCTTATCGGCTGTGTTGGGCCGAATTAGGACCTTTTTGCCATTAAAGTCGATCACATTCATTGGGAAGGGCTCCGTGTCCTCCTGAAATTTCAATCGTCCCTCATTAATGGCCGATTGAATTTGTCGTCGGAACACATTACAATCATTAGTGGCATGGGAAAATGAGTTGTGCCACTTGCAATATGCGCGACGCTTTAGTTCGTCGGCAGGTGGAACGATATAATCAATTTTAATGTTACCATTTTTTAGTAATTCATCGAATATCTTATCACATTTGCCGACATTAAATGTAAACTTAACCTCCTCCTGTCGTTCCTTTTGAACTGACTGCAAGGAGTAGCAAGCCGAAGATTTGGCCTGCTCGGGCCAAACTATTTCGGCAGTGTAAACTTTCTTTGGTTCATCGTCCGAACTACTTTGATTGTGTTCTACTATAGGGACATTATGATGAACCGTTCTGACTAGTTCTTTGCTTCGGCTTTCACAAGCCGAAGCTCTCTGATGTAATTGTGCTAGAGTAAAGAACTGGATGCCTTCTAATCTCTCTTTTAAATAATAGCGCAATCCATCAAAGGCTATTCCCGCCAGTTGTTTATCTGTTAAATGAATTTGAAAGCATCGGTTTCTCGTATCCTGGAATCTCCGGATATAATCACTAACCGATTCATCCTTTTCTTGTCGTAGGGTCACTAAGTCTACTAAATCTAGCTCATAATCACCAGAGAAGAAATGTTCATGAAATTTTTGCTCTAAGTCTCCCCATGACAAAATGGAATTAGGAGGGAGCGTGGCATACCATGTGAATGCAGTCCCTGTTAAGGATAATGAAAATAAACGCACACAGAATGCTTCGGTGTCGACCAATTCTCCTAATTGTGCTAGGAACTGGTCTATGTGCTCACGCGTGCTCTTTACTTGGTCACCCGAAAACTTTGCAAACTCGGGTATCCTGGTTCCCTGTGGGTATGGGTGGTGATCAAATCGACTATCATAAGGCTTCTGATATGATTGCCCCCCAGGGATCATGCTTACTCCAAGCTTATCTCGGAACGCCCCGGCTATTTCTTCCCTCACTATACCAATGGCAGCCGGTGCAAGACCACCGGCTCTCTGGTCAAACATAGGTGGGGTTGGTTGCATGTTAGTATGTTGTCATTCCCCCCATTGGTTTGAGCTACGTGGTGCATTTCCATTTGCCCTATATGGCTCATATGTTTGATCGTTTCTTTCCGGCCTTCTAGGTGGGGCTGGAAAGCTTTCCTGGGCTCTGGATCCTGAATTAATGGGCTGGTGCATTGCATAATGTGATGGGAAGTGTTGTTGGGACGGGCGAGGATTCAGGTAATAACCCCCCTCAAAAGACTCATGCGCGGACTGTCCGGATACGTACCCGGACCGTCCGTGATTATATGCGGACCGTCCGTCGTTGTATGCGGACTGTCCGACTGGATAGTTTAAATTCGGTGCCCTATGTGGTGGCTCGGGTGCGTGTCTAGGTAACTCATTAAAAATGGGTCCGGTTGTGGCTGACCCGGATGGTCCGCGCTCGCGAGCGAACGGTCCGGACATGTGTAGATCGGCTGGTTTACTGCCGATTTGCGTTTGCTCAGGGTACGTGTCCATCGGCATCCCATAAGGGGGTTGTGACTGGTCGTGACAACCTTTAACCGATGTATTACGTGTATTATCTCCTAATTCAACCTCGTGTGAAGGAAAATTTGCTATACTAGATTTATCAAATGCACGTACTAGTCTCCTACAATCGTTTTGCATAACCCCTATGATATTTTGCATCTGTTCTCGCTGTTCGTCTATGTAAGCTTTAAGAGATTGGAGTTCGTTGGTGCTACTTACATTTGGGGTAATCGTAGTAGGTCGGAGCGAAGCCAGATCTGTCGCCCGTTGCCGAACGACTTTGTTGTTCCTGTCCACTTTGAAGTTAGCCAGGAACTTCGCCTTTGCTTCTTGGATCAGCTGCTCCTGGCGCTCCTCGAACAGGAGCTGTTCTTCAGCCGACAAGGCTTCCCATGTCGGTGTGATGATATTGCTGGTGGAAACCTCAGAGCTATCTTTTGAACCGGCCATTGAGGGCCGATTTGATAGGTCTATATGTGTTGTTCCCAGCGGAGTCGCCAAAAAGTATGTTGACGCCTTTTTGGAGGCGTCAATTACTCAAGAGAACCAGCGGCGGTGCTCTCTGGTCAGGCGCGGACGGTCCGCGACCTGGCGCGAGGCGGCGGTGCTCTCTGGTTAAGCGTGGACGGTCCGCGGCACAGGGTCGGACGGTCCACGACCTGGTGCAGGAGCTCGGGTTCCCTGCCTGACGGCCGGACGGTCCGCGCCCTAGGGCCGGACGGTCCGCGCGTGCGCAGGGGCGGCGGAAGATCGCCGGCGGCGCCTGGATCTCGCTCCCGGGAGGGACCCCGTCGGGAAGGAGAGATCCTAGGAGTTGTCTAGGCTCGGGTAGACCGCCCTAGACTCCTCTAATCGACGTAGAGTCGAGGAGAGGCGGAGAATTTGGGGATTGGAAGGCTAAACTAGGGCTAAACTAGAACTACTCCTAAAATAAAATGCGAAATAGAAGTTGTATTGATTCGATTGTTGATTACAAATCGGCCGTATACCTCTCTATTTATAGAGGAGGGGGGCTGGACCCTTTACAAACTAATTTCCGAGCTTATCCCGTGATTTTAGCTAACAACCGTAGCACAAAACTCGGAACCCTAATCTGCTCTGCGCACACGCGGACCGTCCGGCCCACAGGTGCGGACAGTCCGGACCGCGGACCGTCCGGCCTCAAGGCCGGACAGTCCGCCGGCTTATTTTGGTGTCAAACAGCAAGTTTCACATATTACTAAACAAAGATGAGTCATCGACCATCCCTGTATTTGGTCAGGGAGCTATATTCAGACTGAATTTTGACAGCATTTACAAACAATATTTTTTTGCATAAACTAGAATAAATTCATAGGCAGTTATGATGAAACTAAACAGACTGGTTCTCTCAATGAAACTAAGGGGGTGTTTGGTTTCTAGGGACTAATTTTTAGTCCCTACATTTTATTCCATTTTAGTTCCAAAATTGCCAAATATAGAAACTAAAACTCTATTTTAGTTTCTATATTTGGTAATTTATAGACTAAAATAGAATAAAATGATGTGACTAAACATTAGTCCCTAAAAACCAAACACCCCCTAAGAGCAACTCCATTAGGTACCAAAAATATAGCTCCCAAAACAGAGATATTGGGATCTCCTTAAAAGTATAAAATCCAATAAAAACAATAGTACTTCAACAGCTCCATATATTTTCCCTAAAAGCCCTTTTGAATCGGTCAATAACAGTTGAATCATGTTATTTTATCTCGCGCCGCCAAGAAACTGCGATGCGGTGTTGCATGCATCAAGCATTTTTTATACGCTATGACGGACAAGGTAGAGTACAACAGATTTTTTAAAGAAATTTGCCATTCGTTTGTAGGGTTTCATCACTTATCTGATAAACGTTGATCTCGATTTGATTTTTTTTTTGCAAGTTTCACATAACACTAAACAAAGATGAGTCATCGACCATCCCTATATTTAGTCAGGGAGCCATATATAGACTGAATTTTGACAATATTTATGGACTATATTTTTTTGCATAAACTAGAATAAATTCATAGGCAGTTCTGATGAAACTAAACAAATTGGTTCTCTCAACGGAACTAAGCATATTGTTTGTCTGAACGAAACAGTAAACTACTTGTATGAAACCAACAAATAATGGTTCTATGAAACTAACTAATGATCATCTGAACCAACCAAGTGACGAGTGCGAGGAAACGAAAACCAAGAGATGCTTTGGGAGCCTGGGGTCGGCGAACTTGTGCGCACTGCAGCAGGCTGAATTCGCGTGAGAGGGTGTAGGTGTAGGGAGAACGGTTGAGCTGCTGTTGGACGCAAGGTTTTCTTTTTTTTCCCAAAAAAACTAATTGGGTTCAATGTTTAAGGGATTGTTGGAGTTTCTCTACCGTGTCTTACTTGCTTGCTTGGAAATTCTTTGGTCTTGAATGGGATTGAGAAAAAGTAGATTAAAAATGGTATTTATTGGGGCTCATTTTATTTTTGGATTGGGATTGAATCTCCTCATGGCGCGTTCATTTTGGCCGGTTTGGCCTATTTCGGGCCTAGTTTTAGAAGGAAAGAAATCATCCTGTTTGGAATTGAGCCGTTTGTTTAAAAAATGTTCGCTTAGATCTCGATGAAAAATAAGAACGGTCTGGTTTGGATTTTTTTCTTCCACCACAATCCGGCAGCAATCCTAGTCTACTACCCTCTGGATCCAATCCACAACGCTGGTGGCTGAGACGCAAAGACGACCGCCCCAAATGACGGCGCGAAGCAGCAACGACGACCACCCTCCCCATTGCCTTCTCACCGGTAAGCCTTCATCCATGCTTTCAAAGTTCGCGGTGGTCCCACCCAGCGGCGCACGTGTAGCCGCCGCTGGTGCAACGGACGCTGAGGCGGCGGGAAGGGCACGCTTTGTTGCAATGGCTGTCAAACAAGATACTTTGTTGCTTCTCTCTTGTCGAGTTGAATGGCTGAAGTTATCATCTATAGTTGTACAGTTGTGATATTCTGGCCTCTGGGATGGTGATATCCTAGCCCAAGGCTTAATAGAATTAATAGAGTACTTATATCAACAAGTTGCATCTTCTTTTTCGGAAGCCTATCTCAAAAGAACCTCCTGGTTAAGCGTGCTTGGCTTGGAGCAATTTGAGATGGGTGACCGACCGGTAAGTTTTCTCGGGTGCGCATGAGTGAGGCCAAAGTGCGCACAAAAGACTCGTGTTGATCTGTGGGGACAATATATGATCCTAGAGAGCTGCTATGAGTAAGTATTGCTGGTCTAAGAGTGAATGTGGTGTTACAAATGGTATCAGAGCCGACCCTCACGGTTTCACGGCGTGTGTGAGTTAGGGGTTCAGGTACATGGCGCATGGCGCATGTGAGCCTGGAGTGGTCACATGGCATGGCATATGACGACACTAGACACACATACGTGGCTAAGATGAGAGGTTCCTGGATTAGGGTTGACCGACAAGGACGTCGGTCTTATAAGGGGGTGGATTGTGATATCCTGATCCTGGGATGGTGATATCCTAGCCCAAGGCTTAATAGAATTAATAGAGTACTCATATCAACAAGGTGCATCTTCTTTTTCGGAAGCATATCTCGAAAGAACCTCCTGGTTAAGCGTGTTTGGCTTGTAGTAATTTGGGATGGGTGGCCGACCGAGAAGTTTTCTCGGGTGCGTATGAGTGAGGCCAAAGTGCGCACAAAAGACTTGTCTTAGTCTGTGGAGACAATATATGATCCTAGAGAGCTACCAGGAGTAAGTACTGCCGGTCTAGGAGTGGACGGGGTGTTACAACAGTACCATATGACATTGTGTATATGACTTGTTAGTGTTGCCATTGCTGTACAATAACTTGTTAGTACTGTCGTTGCTATTAAACCAGTGTTGCAAGTGTCTTTATTCCAGGATGAAACGAACGAGCAATTCTGTAGTTTTGTATTGATTCCAGATCTGGATTCATCACTGACCAAATTTCAGTGAACCAACCAGATGCACTATATCCGGGTCAGGAACAAAACGTGCGTGATTTTAATCCTACACAAATGAGCACGAGCTTGTTTGGTTATTTTCAATCCATATGGATTGGAGAGGATTGATATGGATTAGAAGAGATTTTGACTTACTAGGGATTGAAACCCCCTTAATCCATATGAATTAGGGTAGAACCGAACATTGCCTTATGGTTGGATACAAAGAAGAGGATGCATTTACTTGGTGTGATGGAAAAATGTTTTTTCTTTGTTATGAGTATAGTATAAGTGCGGTTTTGGTATCGAAGTTTGTTGTGAAATGATGTCTGTTCTCATCGAGTGATGATCTTATCCACACCACAACGACATATATATGGTGATGATTGCGCCCAACTGTTGTGCAATCGCCTTAGGGGTGTTTGGGTTTCAGAAACTAATTTTTAGTCCCTCTATTTTATCTTATTTTAGTCTCTAAATAACCAAATATGGAAGTTAGTTTCTGTATTTGTTAATTTAGGGACTAAAATAGAATAAAATAGAGAGACTAAAAATTGGTTCCTAGAAACAAAAACCCCCATCATGGTTTGTTGAATCTCTATCTAAAGGTGTCTTCACATTTTGTAGAGATACCCCTCCACCTCTTATCTAAATCACTAATTAATTTTCTCATAACCCCTAGGTTTCATCATCTCGCATGTTCTCCGTTACCATGTCTTTCTCATGACACATGCTCTCCGGTCGCCGCTCCTCTCCGTCGTAATTGTCGTCGCTCCTGTGCCAGTTCCTGCACAACTGCTCCTGTGCTGGCATGCTCGTTCTCATCTCAAAAAGGAAATGTACTAGTTCTATGCCATGGCGTGTGTGTGGTGATGCTCCTGTGCCTGGCGTGCGTGCGATGCATGTTGTACGCCATGACGCATCGGCGCATGCGTTGCTACTGCATCAAGTGTTTCCTGACGCCATGTTTTGCATGTGTTGCTGCAAAATTGCTGACAATCTTGTTTCATAGGTGCTACAGATTAAACCTCGTATATCGTTACTGAGATGGATATGGTTGATGCGACCTATGAGTGAAACTCAACAAATACCAAAGATGTCAATATGCATGATGGATATACGATGCCAACAAAAAAACCGAGTGTACCTATGGTGCGTAAATTTTATTTGTTTTTTATGCACTTGCAATTAGTTGGTTCACGTTCTTGTGAAAACTATGCATTTTGTACATGTTGGGATGTCATTTGATGACATTGAATCCGTAGAGAATTTTTACAAGGATTATGCACATGTCATTGGCTTTTCTGTTTGTGGCGACCGACAAAAAATAGATGACAATAGTGTGATTCAATGGAAACGATACTGTTGCGCAAGGCATTTATATAAATTAACAAAAGACAATGTCGATGCGAATCCATCTAAAAAGGTATGCCACAACAGAGAAACTAGATGTGGATGTGATGCCTTTATTTATGTGAAGCGCAATATTGAATGCAAGTATGTGATATCATAGTAAATAAGGACCATTACCATGATCTTGTTACTCCTAGCAAACTACACTTGTTTAGGTCCAAACACTTTGTAAGTGAGAAGGAAAAACAACAATTTTCAATTGTCACAAAGCAAACATAGGAACATCACAAGCATATAGACTACTTCAAGTCTGTGCAGGGGGGGGGGGGGGGTGTTTGAGTATGTTGGCTGCTCAAAGAAAGATTTACAGAACTACTATAGTGACTTTAAGGACAAAATCAAAGATGTCGATGCCCATATACTTATTGATCAATTTGGTAGGATTAAGGAAGTGTACTCAATGTTTTTCTTTGAATATGAAGTAAAAGATGAAAGGTTGGTTTGAGTGTTTTGGGTTGATTCAATTAGCAGGAAGAACTATATCCATTTTGGTGATGAGGTATCATTTGATTCTACTAATAGCACAAACCAATATGATATGACATTTGCACCTTTCACGCGAGTCAATCATCATATGCGATCTATTTTTCTTTGTCCTGCTTTTATATCTGATGAGAAGATTGAAAGTTATATTTGGTTATTTGAGACATTCCTACGAGCTATGAATGGGAAGGCTCCTACAATGATTATAACTGATGAAGATGCTAGTATGAGGGCTGTTATTGCTAATGTTCTTCCAAATAACAACATAGGTTGTGCATGTGGCATATTCTGAAAAAATCTCCAGAAGAATTTGGTCCACATTTGTTAGATGATGAAAAGTTCTAGAAAAGGGTTAACTCATGTGTATGTGGTTTAGAAACATCTATTGAGTTCGGGAGCAGTTGGCATGCTTTCATAGAGGATTATAATTTGGCAACCAATGAATGGTTGGTGAGAAGGTATGAAATCCGTGAGTCATGGGTCCCAACTTATTTCGAAGGTATGTGGCTTGCAGGTATTCTTCGAACAACATCAAGGTCATCAAGTGCAAATTCATTTTTCAATCGCTTCATTGGTCGTAAGCTAGCATTTGTAGAGTTTTGGCTACGTTTTGACACAGCTTTGAAATGCCAACGACATGAAGAGTTCATAGATGATAACATAACCCTACATATGAATCCTAGTTTATTTATTTCATGCGAATTTGAGGAACATGGTAGTTTGATTTTCACACATGAAGTTTTCAAAAAATTCCAAAAGGAGGTGTTAGCTGCAAGAGAGTATTGTGACGTACACAACACAACTCAAGTGTATGATTGAAAAATTGTTTCCATGATGGACAACTATACAAAGGTTAGAGAGGTAATTCGTTTTGGCAGTGAGCTCATATATAAGTGCTCGTGCATGCTATTTGAGTCCATTGGGATCCCATGCATGTCGTCATATCATTTGAATGTTTCGATGTGATAGAATAATGAATTGCCTATACACTACATTACCAAAAGATGGGTGAAAAATTGTAAAAGGCAAATTCATGTGCCTATATGGTGGTTAATTTTTTTTGCAACACTAACACACTATTGTCTTCTTTTGCAGAGTTGATGCATATGACATCAAAGGTAATCAATCAGTGGAGAGGGCCAATACATGTGCCATCCCTAATTCTATGAGAAGGAAGATGGCAAGTGTGCATAATAAATTTGAAGATATATTCTAAAGGGCTAAGGCATCAGAAGAAGCCATGGATATTTTATTACAAAAATGGAATCTATATCCTTGTTGTTTCAGCCATACTCGCACACTAGACAAGAAGAGCAGGAAAGTTTTATTGGTTGTACCATCCCAAATAAAATAGAACTTCGCCCACCTAATGATATTCATGCAAAGGGGAGGTGCACAAGAATCTTGGGACATGTTGACCATAAAAAGAAAAAGAAAGAATCTACCCCACACAAATGTAAGATTTGCTAAGGAATTAGACATGATAGGAGCAATTGTCCACGGCAGAAAGGAACATGCTAGGAGAAATTGTCCACAACAGAAATTATATTGTGTTCTCTATTAATTTGCTATCTAAAAGTTGCCTAGAGGGGGTGGATAGGCGAAACCTGAAAATTATAAACTTCGAACACGAACTTTGCCTAGGGTTAGAGTTAGAATGAGTAATAATGAAATTGGAGTGCGGAATAGAGTTCTTCTTGCTATGAGTTGTTCAATCAATGCAGGTAGCTTTGGGAGCTAACTCAAAGAGATCGCAAGCAAGAGAACTTTAGAGAGAGTGGAGAGGAAGAATCAAATCGTAATACAAGATTAGAACAAAGACACAAGCGGTTTGTTTCCCGAAGTTCGGTTCCAAAGAACCTACTCCCCGTTGGCCACGTAGGCCTGGTCTCTTTCAACCCTTTCACTTTCTCAAATGGTCACTTAAACCAGTTGAGTGCTTCTTCTTAATCTGGAGGGTCACTTACACCCCGCAAAGATCACAACACAATTAGGTGTCTCTTGCTAGCTTTACAAGTCACTTGATAGTTTAGAAGGAGATGAAGCAAGCATAATAAAGAAAGCCAAGCAACAAGAGCAACAAGAAAATCACAATATCATACTATCTTTAGACTTTCTAAGGCACTACTTACTAATGATTACTAGTCACAATTATGGCACTTGGAGGAGTTTGGAAGCTTTGAATGTGTCTTGTGATGAAGTGTTTGCTCTTGTATTGAATGAGAATGAATGAGATGCTTGGATGAAGTGAATGGAGGTAGTTGGAGTTGTATTTATAGTCACCAACCACTTCCTAGCTGTTGCCCACTTTTTGCCAACCGCGGACGGTCCACGCTCCTAGCCCGAACGGTCCGCCCTACACATCAACGACTAAAATCACAACGGTTAGCAGTAACGACTATATCAATGGCTATAAGTGCATTAAATGTGTCGTAAGATGTTAGATAAAACAGTGGTGGACGGTCTAGCCATGCACCCAGGACGGTCCGCGGGGACGCTAAAAATGAATTGTACCGAACCCATCACCTTCGGGTTTCTCTAGTTTTCAATGGATGGACAGTCCGCGCATGAGACTGAACGATACGCGCTTGGTCTCGGATGGTGCTCTTCTCTCCTTTGAACAATTCGTAGTATAAGTGTGGTTTTCAACATAGTTTCTGTCCGAGGTGCTTCGAGGCATCGCGGACGGTCCGCCGGAAGGGCCTGGACGGTCCGCGCCACAATAGAAAACCTAAAAAGTTCTCCTGTCTGGAATGGATGGACTTATGCACCTGTGAATCAATGAACTAGAGAAACTAGTTAGTCCATAAGATTTGTGATGATTATTAGACATGGCCAAATGGGCGGCCCGACACGACACGACACGGTCCGAGCACGGCCAGGCACGTCACGGTTAGGGCACGGCCCGTTTGGCCCGTTTAATAGTCGTGCCGTGCTGACACGGCACTAGTGCCTAAGACTAGGCCCAAGCACGGCACTAAGCCTGCTTAGCCGTGCCGTGCCGGCCCGTTTAGCCCGTTTAGCACTACACCACAGAATTTTAGTCAGACATTCACAAACACAGTTAAAACATACTAAAATAGCTAATATTGAGCTGTTTAGTGCAATGGTTGACTCATTAAAAACCTATCTAGATAAAAACTCACCATTGTGAGAAAATCCTAGATAGGAAAAAAGAGTACATCACACAGCTAACTACTCGTGATTGGATCTAATCATGCATAACCGTTGAAAGGGAATTAGGCTTACACCTATTTCCTAAACTAATTTTGGTGGTTGAATTGCCCAACACAAATAATTGAACTAACTAGTTTGCCCAAGTTTATAAGTTCTATAGTGTCGGGGACCATAATTAGGGGTACCCTCAAGACGCCTAATTCTCAGCTGGTAACCCCCATCAGCATAAAGCTGCAAAGGCCTGATGGGTACGATTAAGTCAGGGATCAGTCCACACGAGTGACTCGATCACGCTTCACCCGAGCCTAGCCTCGGCCAAGGGCAGCCGACCTCGAGAGACTTCCGTCTCGCCCGAGGCCCCCTTTTTATGGCGGACACATCACCGGCTCGCCCGAGGCCTTGGCTTCGCTCAGAAGCAACCTTGACTAAATCGCCACACCGACTGACCAAATTGCAGGGGCATTTAACGCAAAGGTGGCCTGACACCTTCATCCTGACACGCGCCCCCGGCAGAGCCGAAGTGACCGCCGTCACTCCACCACTCCACTGGCCAGTCTGACAGGCAGTCAGGCCTTGCCAAAGGCACCACGGCGAACTCCGCCCCGCCCGACCCCAGGGCTCGGACTCGGGCTAAGACCCGGAAGACGGCGAACTCCGCTCCGCCCGACCCCAGGGCTCGGACTCGGGCTAAGACCCGGAAGACGGCGAACTCCGCTCCGCCCGACCCCAGGGCTCGGACTCGGGCTAAGACCCGGAAGACGGCGAACTCCGCTCCGCCCGACCCCAGGGCTCGGACTCGGGCTAAGACCCGGAAGACGGCGAACTCCGCTCCGCCCGACCCCAGGGCTCGGACTCGGGCTAAGACCCGGAAGACGGCGAACTCCGCTCCGCCCGACCCCAGGGCTCGGACTCGAGCTAAGACCCGGAAGACGACGAAACTCCGCTCCGCCCGACCCCAGGGCTCGGACTCGGGCTAAGACCCGGAAGACGACGAAACTCTGCCTCACCCGACCCCAGGGCTCGGACTCCGCCCTGGCCTCGGCCGAACGACTTCCGCCTCGCCCGACCCCATGGCTCGGGCTCGGCCACGGCAACGGAAGGCAGACTCAACCTCGGCTTCGGAGGAACCCCCACGTCGCCCTGCCTAGGGCACAGACTGCCACGTCAACAGGAAGCGCCATCATCATCCTACCCCGAATCGACTCGGGTCACAGAGAACAAGACCGGCGTCCCATCCGGCCAGCTCCGCCGGAGGGGCAATGATGGCGCTCCACAAGCTCTATGACGACGGCGGCCCCCAGCTCTCTTACGGAAGCAGGACGACGTCAGCAGGGACTCGACCGCTCCAACAGCTGTCCCTCCGCCAGGCTCCGCCGCACCTCCGACAGCCACGACATCACGCCAGCAGGGTGCCCAGATCTCTCCAGCTGCCACATTGGCATGTACCTAGGGCACTAGCTCTCCCTCCGCTAGACACGTAGCACTCTGCTACACCCCCCATTGTACACCTGGATCCTCTCCTTACGACTATAAAAGGGAGGACCAGGGCCTTCTTAGAGAAGGTTGGCCGCGCGGGACCGAGGACGGGACAGGCGCTCTCTTGGGGCCGCTCGCTTCCCTCACCCGCGTGGACGCTTGTAACCCCCCTACTGCAAGCGCACCTGACCTGGGCACGGGACGAACACGAAGGCCGCGGGACTTCCACCTCTCTCACGCTCGACTCCGGCCACCTCGCCTCTCCCCCCTTCGCGCTCGCCCACGCGCTCGACCCATCTGGGCTGGGGCACGCAGCACACTCACTCGTCGGCTTAGGGACCCCCCTGTCTCGAAACGCCGACAGTTGGCGCGCCAGGTAGGGGCCTGCTGCGTGCTGACGAACAGCTCCCCGTCAAGCTCCAGATGGGCAGTCTCCAGCAACCTCTCCGGCCCGGGACGGTGCTTCGTTTCGGGACTCTTGAGTTCATGTCCTTCGACGGCAGCTACGACATGATACTTCTTCCACCGCCGCGCGACTACGACAATGGCGGCCGACAACCCGCCCGCCGGCGGCGGAATCGACGACGTCTTCCCCGCGAGGTGGAAGGGCAACATTCGGGCTCGCTCCGTTCTCTCCCCCGCCAACGGAGGAGGAGGCGGGGCCGTCAAGGCCAGGTGGGAGGCCGCGCTTCGTCGGCCGTCGAGCGAATCGACGCCCCCGACGCCCCGACGGAAGGCACGCCGAACGTCGACCTCGCGTTCAAGACGGAGGCAAGCGCCGTCCCCCCGCGGCACGCTGACCCCGAGCAAGAAGACGACGCCGGCGCGCTCGCGGAAAGCCTGCAGGACGTCGCCCTCGAGCCAGAGTTGACGGTGCAACCAGTCCCCGATGTGACTACGTCGCTCCTCGTCGACAAAAAGGTACCGACTAACTCCCATCTTGCGTCATTTCGACTCGGCCTCAACCCGCCAAACGACCTCGTTTTGGCGGGCGCCCTCATTGAGGCGAGTGCAACCCCACTGAGGTTCCTTATGCGGTCGCCTTGGGACCGACTGACGGACGTCTCGACCTATGGGCCCTCTGGGTCCGAGGAAGATGACGATCCCAGCATCGCTTGGGATTTCTCCGGACTTGGCAACCCCAGTGCCGTGCGGGACTTCATGACCGCATGTGACTACTGCCTATCCGACTGTTCCGATGGAAGCCGCAGCCTTGGCGACGAGAGCTGCGGCCCAAGCCGCGAATGTTTCCACATCGAGCTAGGGAATCCCTCCGAAGGCAACCATCTTGGCATGCCGGAGGACGGTGATCTCCCTAGGCCGGTGCCTCGCGCCGACATCCCACGGGAGCTAGCTGTGGTCCCCGCTCCGGCGGGGGGTTACGACCCACAACTCGAGCAAGTCCGCGAGGCGCAGGCCAGGCTCAACGAGGGAACAGGAGCGCTTGAGCCGATCCGTCGGGACGTCGGACAGGCGTGGGCGGGCCAACCCCTGGCCGGAGAAATACGTCACTTGCCCCAAGGTCTCCAGCACCGCGTCGCCAACGATGTCAGGATCAGGCCGCCGCCCGCATCCAGCGGGGTTGGTCAGAACCTGGCAACCGCAGCAATGCTCATCCGCGCGATGCCGGAGCCGTCAACCACCGAGGGTCGGCGAATCCAGGGAGAACTCAAGAATCTCCTGGAAGGCGCTGCGGCCCGGCGGGCCGAGAGCACTGCCTCCCGAAGGCAAGGTTATCCCTCGGAACCTCATGCCGCGACTTCCCGATTCATGCGGGAAGCCTCGGTCTACACCGGGCGCACGCGCAACACCGCGCCTGCGGCCCCGGGCCACCTCGGCAACGAGCACCATCGACGCGACCGTCGGGCTCACCTCGACGAAAGGGTGCGCCGAGGCTACCACCCCAGGCGTGGGGGGCGCTACGACAGCGGGGAGGATCGGAGTCCCTCGCCCGAACCACCCGGTCCGCAGGCCTTCAGTCGGGCCATCCGACGGGCGCCATTCCCGACCCGGTTCCGACCCCTGACTACTATCACGAAGTACTCGGGGGAAACGAGACCGGAACTGTGGCTCGCGGACTACCGCCTTGCCTGCCAACTGGGTGGAACGGACGACGACAACCTCATCATCCGTAACCTCCCCCTGTTCCTCTCCGACACTGCTCGCGCCTGGTTGGAGCACCTGCCTCCGGGGCAGATCTCCAACTGGGACGACTTGGTCCAAGCCTTCGCTGGCAATTTCCAGGGCACATACGTGCGCCCCGGGAATTCTTGGGACCTTCGAAGCTGCCGGCAACAGCCGGGGGAGCCGCTTCGGGACTACATCCGGCGATTCTCGAAGCAGCGCACCGAGCTGCCCAACATCACCGACTCGGATGTCATCGGCGCGTTCCTCGCCGGCACCACTTGCCGCGACCTGGTGAGCAAGCTGGGTCGCAAAACCCCCACCAGGGCGAGCGAGCTGATGGACATCGCCACCAAGTTCGCCTCTGGCCAGGAGGCGGTCGAGGCTATCTTCCGAAAGGACAAGCAGCCCCAGGGCCGCCCATCGGAAGAAGCTCCCGAGGCGTCTGCTCCGCGCGGCGCCAAGAAGAAAGGCAAGAAGAAGTCGCAATCGAAACGCGACGCCGCTGACGCGGACCTTGTCGCCGCCGCCGAGTATAAGAACCCTCGGAAGCCCCCCGGAGGTGCAAACCTCTTCGACAAGATGCTCAAGGAGCCGTGCCCCTACCATCAGGGGCCCGTCAAGCACACCCTCGAGGAGTGCGTTATGCTTCGGCGTCACTTCCACAGGGCCGGGCCACCCGCCGAGGGTGGCAGGGCCCGCGACGACGACAAGAACGAAGATCACCTAGCAGGAGAGTTCCCCGAGGTCCGCGACTGCTTCATGATCTATGGAGGGCATGCGGCGAATACCTCGGCTCGGCACCGCAAGCAAGAGCGCCGGGAGGTCTGCTCGGTGAAGGTGGCGGCGCCAGTCTACCTAGACTGGTCCGACAAGCCCATCACTTTCGACCAGGCCGACCACCCCGATCATGTGCCGAGCCCGGGGAAATACCCGCTCGTCGTCGACCCCGTTGTCGGCGATGTCAGGCTCACCAAGGTCCTGATGGATGGGGGCAGCTGCCTCAACATCATCTACGCCGAGACCCTCAAGCTCCTGCGCGTCGATCTGTCCTCCGTCCGAGCAGGCGCAGCGCCCTTCCACGGGATCATCCCTGGGAAGCACGTCCAGCCCCTCGGGCGACTCGACCTCCCCGTCTGCTTCGGGACACCCTCCAACTTCCGAAGGGAGACCCTGACGTTCGAGGTGGTCGGGTTCCGAGGAACCTACCACGCCGTGCTAGGGAGGCCATGCTACGTGAAGTTCATGGCCGTCCCCAACTACACCTACTTGAAGCTCAAGATGCCGGGCCCCAACGGGGTCATCACCGTCGGCCCCACGTACAAACACGCGTTCGAATGCGACGTGGAGTGCGTGGAGTACGCCGAGGCCCTCGCCGAGTCCGAGGCCCTCATCGCCGACCTGAAGAACCTCTCCAAGGAGGTGCCAAACGTGAAGCGCCACGCCGGCAACTTCGAGCCAGCGGAGACGGTCAAGGCCGTCCCTCTCGACCCCAGTGGCGACACCACCAAGCAGGTCCGGATCGGTTCCGGGCTCGACCCCAAATAGGAAGCAGTGCTCGTCGACTTTCTCCGCGCGAACGCCGACGTCTTTGCGTGGAGTCCCTCGGACATGCCCGGCATACCGAGGGATGTCGCCGAGCACTCGCTGGATATTCGGGCCGGAGCCCGACCCGTCAGGCAGCCTCTGCGCCGATTCGACGAGGAGAAGCGCAGAGTGATTGGCGAAGAGATCCACAAGCTAATGGCAGCAGGGTTCATCAAAGAGGTATTCCATCCCGAATGGCTTGCCAACCCTGTGCTTGTGAGGAAGAAAGGGGGGAAATGGCGGATGTGTGTAGACTACACTGGTCTCAACAAAGCATGTCCGAAGGTTCCCTACCCTCTGCCTCGCATCGACCAAATCGTGGATTCCACCGCTGGGTGCAAAACCCTGTCCTTCCTCGATGCCTACTCAGGGTATCACCAGATCCGGATGAAAGAGTCCGACCAGCTCGTGACTTCTTTCATCACGCCGTTCGGCATGTACTGCTATGTCACCATGTCGTTCGGTTTGAGGAATGCGGGCGCGACGTACCAGCAGTGCATGAACCATGTGTTCGGCGAACACATCGGTCGCACAGTCGAGGCCTACGTCGATGACATCGTAGTCAAGACAAGGAAGGCTTCCGACCTCCTCTCCGACCTTGAAGTGACATTCCGGTGTCTCAAGGCGAAAGGAGTCAAGCTTAATCCTGAGAAGTGTGTCTTCGGGGTGCCCCGAGGCATGCTCCTAGGGTTCATCGTCTCCGAGCGAGGCATCGAAGCCAACCCGGAGAAGATCGCGGCCATCACCAGCATGGGACCCATCAAGGACTTAAAAGGGGTACAGAGGGTCATGGGATGCCTCGCGGCCCTGAGCCGCTTCATCTCACGCCTCGGCGAAAGAGGTCTGCCTCTGTACCGCCTCTTAAGGAAGGCCGAGTGTTTCGCTTGGACCCCCGAGGCCGAGGAAGCCCTCGGCAACCTGAAGGCGCTCCTTACAAAGGCGCCTGTCTTGGTGCCCCCGGCGGACGGAGAAGCCCTCTTGGTCTACGTCGCCGCGACCCCTCAGGTGGTTAGCGCCGCGATTGTGGTCGAAAGGCAAGAGGAAGGGCATGCATTGCCCGTTCAGAGGCCGGTCTACTTCATCAGCGAAGTGCTGTCCGAGACTAAGATCCGCTACCCGCAAGTTCAAAAGCTGCTTGACTCCGCGCCCCGAGCCCTTGTCGGAAATGCTTTCCGGCAAGGCTTCTACTGGCCAACGGCGGTGGCTGACGCCACTAGAATTGTCCGCACCTGCGAAGGGTGCCAATTCTATGCGAAGCGGACGCACCTGCCCGCTCAGGCTCTGCAGACAATACCCGTCACTTGGCCCTTCGCTGTATGGGGTCTGGACCTCGTCGGTCCCTTGCAGAAGGCGCCCGGGGGCTACACGCACCTGCTGGTCGCCATCGACAAATTCTCCAAGTGGATCGAGGTCCGACCTCTGAACAGCATCAGATCCGAGCAGGCGGTGGCGTTCTTCACCAACATCATCCATCGCTTCGGGGTCCCGAACTCCATCATCACCGACAACGGCACCCAGTTCACCGGCAAAAAATTCTTGGATTTTTGCGAGGATCACCATATCCGGGTGGACTGGGCCGCCGTGGCTCATCCCATGTCGAATGGGCAAGTAGAGCGTGCCAACAGCATGATTCTACAAGGGCTCAAGCCTCGGATCTACAACGACCTCAACAAATTCGGCAAGCGATGGATGAAGGAACTCCCCTCGGTGGTCTGGAGCCTAAGGACGACGCCGAGTCGTGCCACGGGCTTCACGCCGTTTTTCCTGGTCTACGGGGCTGAAGCTATCTTGCCCACTGACCTGGAATACGGCTCCCCGAGGGCGAGGGCCTACACCGAACAAAGCAACCAAGCCAGCCGAGAGGAATCGCTGGACCAGCTGGAGGAAGCTCGGGACAGGGCCTTACTACACTCGGCGCGGTACCAACAGTCCCTGCGACGCTACCACGCCCGAGGGGTCCGGTCCCGAGAACTCCAGGTGGGCGATCTGGTGCTTCGGCTGCGGCAAGACGCCCGAGGGAGGCACAAGCTCACGCCCCCCTGGGAAGGGCCATTCGTCATCGCCAAAGTTCTGAAGCCCGGAACATACAAGCTGGCCAACCATCAAGGCGAGATCTACGGCAACGCTTGGAACATCAAACAGCTACGTCGCTTCTACCCTTAAGATGTTTTCAAGTTGTTCATATACCTCGCACCTACGCAAAGTTTAGTCGTCAAGGAAGGGTCGGCTTAGCCTCGGCAAAGCCCGACCCTCCCTCGGGGGCTAAAAGGGGGGAGACCCCCTCTGCGTCGAATTTTTCCTCGAAAAAGGATCTCTTTTTAGCAGGATTTCTTTCGTGCTTCTTGACTACTTCGGAAAGCGGATCCTGGAAACGACGGAGTACACGTAAGCAGCCAAGGCTGACCGAGCCGAGGGACTCCTACGCCTCCGGGATACGGATACCTCACTCATCACCTTCTGCGATAAGTAACTTGCGCTCGGATAAAGCGACTCCGTGGACCGAACAAGTCTTCGCATTCGGAAGCTCTCCTGCCGAAGCAGTCCTTCAAGCTTTCTCGACTAAGTCGGGGACAGGGCCTCATGGACGGGTGAAAGTACGCGTAAGCGGCAAGGCCGACCGAGCCAAGGGATTCCCACGCCTCTGGGATACAGATACCTCACTCGTCCCTTCCGCGAAAAGCAACTCTCGCTCACACAAACATCCCTGTTACCGACAGAGTCCAGATGCTCGAAACGAGAGGAAAAAAGGCGCAGCTTCGCAAGCGTGGCGAGGGTGTGTTTTTTCTGGCCTCGGCGGCCGCAGAAAGCACACGCTACAAGATGATCTGATCCTGCAGGCTCGGGTCTTCACGCTGAAGGGAGCCGTAGCACCCTCGGCATCGACGACGTCTTCAGCAAAGCCCGACCCAGCCTCGGGCGGCGACGCGGCCCAGGGACTCCTCCGGGAATCCGGCCCGAGCAGGCGGCTCGACCGGTTACCCCTGGGGCCTCGGTCAACCGGCTTCCAAGGGCGCCAGCCCGACCCGAGGCCTCGACTGATCGACTTCGGCGTCGGCTCCGCTGACGGACAACACGACTAGGCTCCGGCCAACCAGGTTCCCATTCTCGAGCCAACTCCGCCTCTGTTCATACTGATATCGCTACCCCTGGCCTCGGTCCACCGAAGGGCGGCCGAGGGGTCTCTTTAACTAAGCTAGAGGAACCCCAGACAACAAGGCCGAACGGGCCGAGGGATTCCTACGCCTCCGGGATACGGATACCTCACCCGTCACCTTGACACGGAGCGACTCATGCTTGGTAAAGCGGTTCAGATAATCAACAGGCGAGACTTAGTGCTCGAAAATGAGGAAAAAACACGGCTCCGTGCCGAAATTACATACATGTTCAGGCCCCGACAGCCACAATGAACAAAAAGCACTGGCATTCGAAGTGCCATTACGAACGGAACTCCGGTTCCCCCCTCCGCAGGTACGAACGACCCCACTCCATGGGGAAGGCCTGCGGAGCAACAGAAGACCGACGGTCGGCTCGCCGCCGCCCATCCTGACTACGGTGACGGTAGGCCGGCGCTGCTGCGATCTTGCTCTCGCCCCCGCCGACGCTCGAGGGGCGAGGACAAGCACGCCGGCGCGGTGGCCCGGGGCGCGGGTGGTGGCAGTGATCCCGTCGGTGACGAGGACTTCTCGAGCCGCCTCCGCCTCGGCGCCGATGGCAGGGGACACCAGCCCCCCGGCAGATCCCCACTCAAATCCTCCCAGACGAGTGGGGCGCCGGCCTCTGCGCAAGGGCGCCGTCCCAGTGCAAAAGCAGGGTCACCCCAGAACACGAACGCCGCCCTAACGGCGCGCGGAATCGTGGGTGGTCCTCCCGTGCACACGATGCGGCGGTCACCCTCCGGCAGGAGGGGCCGCCGGAAGCCCGGCCGACGACTCCGACACGCTGGAGGTAACGACGCCCGCTGTCGATCAGCCCCACGTTGTCTAAGTCCGCGCCGTCCGCAGGGCCAGCGAGCGCCTCCACCCCCGAACGCCGCGGGAAAGGGCGACCCGCGGACCCGCGCGGAAGGTAGAGCGACGGCTCAGTGTGGCTCCCGCCCCAGCGGGGATGATGAACATCCTTGAAGCTGAGGGTGGGACCAAGATCGCAGCCCGGCTTGCTCTTCCCCACCCAGAAACCGGCGGTCACCATCCTGGGTGATCGTCGGCATGGGGGAACGGCCGGGCCGGCTGATGAAAATCCTAGAAGCCGAACGATGGCTGAGAGGTACCAACTCCCATGGAGTTGCGTTCCTCCAACGAGGAGGCGGAGAGGCGGCGGATACCCCCCATCCGGGGGCTTGAAAGATGGGAAGACACGCCGCTTAAGGGAGGAAGAAGACATGGTTGCCTTCCGAAAGGAGTCTCCCTCCTTTTAAAGGCAACTCTCCCTACGTGCGCCCCCAGGCGCCACGGGCTGAGTCTTCTCCAACACGCTCCAAGGCCCTCCCCTGCGACTCGGGGCTGGGTCCCGCATGTCATGCAAGCCGGCTCAGGGCAGAAGAAGCCGAACTGCCGCGCGTGGTGCGCACGACCGTCCAGCGGTTACAAGCGACCCCCCATTTCCGCCCAGACCAACGGGCAGAAGGGGCGGGCAGCCATGCAGGCGGCATGCAACCGCGCCAGATGGACGCGCTTCTCCAACTTCTGACACGCCAGCTTGGGAACCCAGGCCCACGCGTCGAGCAACCGGCGCGCCAGTTGCTGCATGCAAGCAACCGCACCGCCACTTGTGCCACCATCGCACCTCTTCGGTTGCGGAGCCAATGCCGCGACTCGAGGCGACCCAACAGCGCCAGCCTGGCGCGTCGGTCAAAGCGACCGAAAGAGGGCCGGCAGTAATAGCGGTGGCAGGCGGGCGGGCACAGCAGTCACGTCGTCAGCCAGGCTCACGTCCCATCCTGGGACAGCAAGAGAGCCTCCTCTCACGGCGTGGAGACGGTGCACCCGTGACCCGTTCCTCGAACGGATCGCACACGCGTAACGGCCGCCCCGCCAACCACTCGCCCCGTCGCATTAACTCCGCGGCGGGACACGCGGCGCCTCTGGCAGGAGGAGCGCGCGACGCTTCACCTTCGCCGTAATAATCGCGTCAGAAAAGGTACGCCACATCGTCCGATTTCGTATCCTTTTCCGTTTTCCTCTTTCTCTATCTCTTGCAACAGGGACCGGGAAAGGGGGATACCCCGAAAGGGATCCTTCTCCGCGAAGGAACCGGGCTCCGAGCCCCCCACTACTGATCAGGGGTTCGAAGGCTGGCCCTCCGAAGGGTTCAACAGCCGCCTCAGATCGCGTGGGCCCGACACCCACTACTGGTCAGGGGTTCGAAGGCTAGCCCCCCGAAGGGTTCCATGGCCGCCTCAGGCTACTCGGGCTCCGCGCCCATTACTGATCAGGGGTTCGAAGGCTGGCCCCCGAAGGGTTCACAGTCGCCTCAGACACCGAGCGAGGGATGACCAGGGGTACGTTCGATACATAACCAAGGCTCGGGCTGCGCTCCCGAGGTACCCTAGGACATTTTCGAGACCAGCGGAAACGATCTTGTAACGGAATCCCATCGGAGGGAGGCATCGAGCCCTCGGACCCCGTCGCCAGGGGACCGGGTCCGGCAAATCACCCGCAGGTACTTTTGGGCGTGCCTCTGGGCCCCTAGCCGACCCCCAACGAACGGGGCACGGACGTCCACTCGGATTACCCGCTTGCAGCTCACCGGAGACACCATGTTCGGTGCCCATCGAGGGTAACATGGCGCACTCCCCCCCTCCTCCTTGCGGAAAGGCGACGTAGGGGCGTATGTAAAAAGTCGAGTCTGTCCCTGATCGCCCTCTCGCCCTGTGCAGAGGCTCGGGGGCTGCTCTCGCAAAAACCAGCTCCGGCCAAATCGTTGACAGCGTCAACATACCAGCCCGAGAGCTTGGACCCCGACCGTGCACCCGGGCTACGGCCAGTTCGCATGAGGGAACGACCAGACCAGCCGAAGCATTGCGCGAGGTATTAAGACCTCGAAGGAGTGTAACCACTCCTCCGAGGCCTCGGGGGCTACACCCGGCGGGTGCGCTCGCGCGCACCCACCGGAACGAAATGCAACCGAGAAAGGCTGGTCCCCTTGCAAAAAAGTGCGACAAAAGCCTCCAAGCGAGTGCTAACACTCCCTTCGAGGCTCGGGGGCTACTGTCGGGGACCATAATTAGGGGTACCCTCAAGACGCCTAATTCTCAGCTGGTAACCCCCATCAGCATAAAGCTGCAAAGGCCTGATGGGTACGATTAAGTCAGGGATCAGTCCACACGAGTGACTTGATCACGCTTCACCCGAGCCTAGCCTCGGCCAAGGGCAGCCGACCTCGAGAGACTTCCGTCTCGCCCGAGGCCCCCTTTTTATGGCGGACACATCACCGGCTCGCCCGAGGCCTTGGCTTCGCTTAGAAGCAACCTTGACTAAATCGCCACACCGACTGACCAAATTGCAGGGGCATTTAACGCAAAGGTGGCCTGACACCTTCATCCTGACACGCGCCCCCGGCAGAGCCGAAGTGACCGCTGTCACTCCACCACTCCACTGGCCAGTCTGACAGGCAGTCAGGCCTTGCCAAAGGCACCACGGCGAACTCTGCCCCGCCCGACCCCAGGGCTCGGACTCGGGCTAAGACCCGGAAGACGGCGAACTCCGCTCCGCCCGACCCCAGGGCTCGGACTCGGGCTAAGACCCGGAAGACGGCGAACTCCGCTCCGCCCGACCCCAGGGCTCGGACTCGGGCTAAGACCCGGAAGACGGCGAACTCCGCTCCGCCCGACCCCAGGGCTCAGACTCGGGCTAAGACCCGGAAGACGGCGAACTCCGCTCCGCCCGACCCCAGGGCTCGGACTCGGGCTAAGACCCGGAAGACGACGAAACTCCGCTCCGCCCGACCCCAGGGCTCGGACTCGGGCTAAGACCCGGAAGACGACGAAACTCCGCCTCACCCGACCCCAGGGCTCGGACTCCGCCCTGGCCTCGGCCGAACGACTTCCGCCTCGCCCGACCCCATGGCTCGGGCTCGGCCACGGCAACGGAAGGCAGACTCAACCTCGGCTTCGGAGGAACCCCCACGTCGCCCTGCCTAGGGCACAGACCGCCACGTCAACAGGAAGCGCCATCATCATCCTACCCCGAATCGACTCGGGTCACGGAGAACAAGACCGGCGTCCCATCCGGCCAGCTCCGCCGGAGGGGCAATGATGGCGCTCCACAAGCTCTATGACGACGGCGGCCCCCAGCTCTCTTACGGAAGCAGGACGACGTCAGCAGGGACTCGACCGCTCCAACAGTTGTCCCTCCGCCAGGCTCCGCCGCACCTCCGACAGCCACGACATCACGCCAGCAGGGTGCCCAGATCTCTCCGGCTGCCACATTGGCATGTACCTAGGGCGCTAGCTCTCCCTCCGCTAGACACGTAGCACTCTGCTACACCCCCCATTGTACACCTGGATCCTCTCCTTACGACTATAAAAGGGAGGACCAGGGCCTTCTTAGAGAAGGTTGGCCGCGCGGGACCGAGGACGGGACAGGCGCTCTCTTGGGGCCGCTCGCTTCCCTCACCCGCGTGGACGCTTGTAACCCCCCTACTGCAAGCGCACCTGACCTGGGCGCGGGACGAACACGAAGGCCGCGGGACTTCCACCTCTCTCACGCTCGACTCCGGCCACCTCGCCTCTCCCCCCTTCGCGCTCGCCCACGCGCTCGACCCATCTGGGCTGGGGCACGCAGCACACTCACTCGTCGGCTTAGGGACCCCCCTGTCTCGAAACGCCGACATATAGGTACCAAAGATTCACCATAAGTCAATAAAAAGACCAAGAAAAAGGGTTCAAACAAAGGAGCAAAGGGACAACCGAAGGCACCCTGGTCTGGCGCACCGGACTGTCCGGTGCACCACTGGACAGTGTCCAGTGCACCAGGGAAGATCGATTTCAAACTCTTCACCTTCGGGAATTCTCGGAGCCGGCGCGCTATAATTCACCGGACTGTCCGGTGTACACCGGACAGTGTCCGGTGCTCCAAGAGGACATGGCTCCGAACTCGCCAGTCTCGGGAATTCGCATCGGCTGCTCCGCTATAATTCACCGGACATGTCCGGTGTACACCGGACTGTCCGGTGTAACTGAGGGGCAACGGCTACTTCAGGCGCCAACGGCTACCTGCAGCGCATTAAATGCGCGCCAGCGCGCGCAGAGGTCAGGCACGCCCATGCTGGCGCACCGGACACCCTACAGTTCATGTCCGGTGCACCACAGGACATCCAGGAGGGCCCAGCGTCAGAGCTCCAACGGTCGGAACCCTAACGGCCTGGTGACGTGGCTGTCGCACCGGACATGTCCGGTGTGCACCGGACTGTCCGGTGCGCCATACGACAGACAACTTCCACCAAACGGCTAGTTTGGTGGTTGGGGCTATAAATACCCCCAACCACCCCACATTCAAGTCATCCAAGTTTTCCACTTCTCAACCACTTACAAGAGCTAGGCATTCAACTCTAGACACACTCAAGTGATCAAATCCTCTCCAATTCCACACAAGGCTTTAGTGATTAGCAAGAGAGATTTGTCGTGTTCTTTTGAGCTCTTGCGCTTGGATTGCTTCTTTCTTTCTCACTTGTTCTTGTGATCAAAATTCCATTGTAACCAAGGCAAGAGACACCAATTGTGTGGTGGTCCTTGCGAGGAAGTTTTGTTCCCGGTTTTGATTTGAGAAGAGAAGCTCACTCGGTCCGAGAGACCGTTTGAGAGAGGGTAAGGGTTGAAAGAGACCCGGCCTTTGTGGCCTCCTCAACGGGGTGTAGGTTTTCAAGAACCGAACCTCGGTAAAACAAATCCGCGTGTCACACTCTTCATTCGCTTGCGATTTGTTTTGCGCCCTCTCTCTCGGACTCATTATTATTTCTAACGCTAACTCGGCTTGTAGTTGTGATTAATTGTGTAAATTTCAGTTTCACCCTATTGACCCCCCCTCTAGGCGACTTTCAATTGGTATCAGAGCCCGGTGCTTCATTAGAGCCTAACCGCTCGAAGTGATGTCGGGAGATCACACCAAGAGGGAGATGGAGACCGGCGACAAGCCCACTACGAGTCACGGGAGCACTTCATCGGAAGAGTCCCGCACCAAGAGGAAGGAGAAGAAGAAGAGCTCCTCCAACAAAGGGAAGGGAAAGGAGAAGAAATCCTCCTCCCACAAGTCGCATCGGAGAGGCGACAAGCACAAGAGGATGAGGAAAGTGGTCTACTACGAGACCGACACTTCATCAACGTCGACCTCCGACTCCGACGCACCGTCCATCACTTCTAAGCGCCAAGAGCGCAAGAAGTATAGTAAGATCCCCCTACGCTACCCCTCAAAGCGTACTCCTTTACTCTCCGTTCCATTAGGCAAACCACCGGTTTTTGACAGTGAAGATTATAACATGTGGAGTGACAAAATGAGGCACCATCTAACCTCACTCCACACAAGCATATGGAATGTTGTTGAGTTTGGTGTACAGGTACCATCCGTAGGGGATGAAGACTACGACTCGGACGAGGTGGCCCAAATTCACCACTTTAACTCCCAAGCCACCACTATACTCCTCGCCTCTCTAAGTCGAGAGGAGTATAATAAGGTGCAAGGGTTAAAAAGTGCGAAGGAAATTTGGGACGTGCTCAAGACCACGCACGAGGGAGACGAGGTGACAAAGATCACCAAGCGGGAGACGATCGAGGGGGAGCTCGGTCGCTTCATGCTTCACCAAGGGGAGGATCCACAAGCTATGTACAACTGCTTGAAGACCTTGGTGAACCAAGTGCGCAACCTCGGGAGCGAAAAATGGGATGACCATGAGATGGTCAAGGTTATTCTTAGATCCCTCGTATTTCTTAACCCTACACAAGTTCAATTAATTCGAGGTGATCCTAGATATAAGCAAATGTCTCCCGAGGAAGTTATAGGAAAATTTGTGAGCTTTGAGCTAATGATTGAAGGCTCAAAGAAAATCATCGAGCAAGGCACTTCCTCCACACCCGAGGCACAATCGGTCGCATTCAAGGCGACGAAAGAAAAGAAGGAGGAAGCTACTCCAAGTCGAACACCCATCGATGCCTCCAAGCTCGACAACGAGGAGATGGCGCTCATCATCAAGAGCTTTCGTCAAATCCTCAAGCAAAGGAGGGGGAAAGACTACAAACCCCGCTCCAAGAAAGTATGCTACAAATGTGGTAAGCCCGGTCATTTCATTGCTAAATGTCCATTATCTAGTGATAGTGACAGGGGCGACGACAAGAAGGAGAGAAGAAAGGAGAAGAAGAGACACTACAAGAAGAAGGGCGGCGATGCCCACGTATGCCGCGTGTGGGACTCCGACGAGAGCTCCACCGACTCCTCCTCCGACGAGGACGCCGCCAACATCACCGTCACCAAGGGACTTCTCTTCCCCAACGTCGGCCACAAGTGCCTCATGGCCAAGGACGGCAAACAGAAGAAGGTTAAATCCAAATCCTCCACTAAATATGAGTCCTCTAGTGATGATAATGCTAGTGATGAGGAGGATAATTTGCGTACCCTTTTTGCCGACCTAAACATGCAACAAAAAGAAAAATTAAATGAATTGATTAGTGCTATTCATGAGAAGGATGATCTCTTGGACTCTCAAGAGGACTTCCTTATTAAGGAAAACAAAAAGCATGTTAAGGTCAAAAATGCTTATGCTCTACAAGTTGAAAAATGTGAAAAATTGTCTAGTGAGCTAAGCACTTGCCATGAGACTATTGACAACCTTAGAAATGAAAATGCTAGATTAACTGCTAAGGTTGATTCTCATGTTTGTAATGTTTCAATTCCCAATCTTAGAAATGATAATGATGGTTTGCTTGCTAAGATTAAGGAATTGAATGATTCTCTTGCCAGTCTTAGGATTGAAAATGAAAAATTAATTGCTAAGACTAAAGATTTTGATGTTTGCAACGTTACTATTTCTAACCTTAGAAGTGAAAATGATATATTACATGCTAAGGTTGTAGAATTAAAATCTTGCAAACCCTCTACATCTATTGTTGAGCATGTTTCTATTTGCACTAGATGTAGAGATGTTGACATTGATGCTATTCATGATCATATGGCTTTAATTAAACAACAAAATGATCATATAGCAATATTAGATGCTAAAATTGTCGAGCATAACTTAGAGAATGAAAAGTTTAAATTTGCTAGAAGTATGCTCTATAATGGGAGACGCCCTGGCATCAAGGATGGCATTGGCTTCCAAAGGGGAGACAATGTCAAACTTAATGCCCCTCCTAAAAATTTGCCTAACTTTGTTAAGGGCAAGGCTCCCATGCCTCAGGATAACGAGGGTTACATTTTGTACCCTGTCGGTTATCCTGAGAGCAAAATTAGGAGGATTCATTCTAGGAAGTCTCACTCTGGCCCTAACCATGCTTTTATGTATAAGGGTGAGACATCTAGCTCTAGGCAACCAACCCATGCTAAGTTGCCTAGAAAGAAAACTCCTAGTGCATCAAATGATCATGGCATTTCATTTAAGACTTTTGATGCATCTTATGTGCTTACTAACAAATCCGGCAAGGTAGTTGCCAAGTTTGTTGGGGGCAAACACAAGGGCTCCAAGACTTGTGTTTGGGTACCCAAAGTTCTTGTTTCTAATGCCAAAGGACCCAAAACCGTTTGGGTACCTAAAGTCAAGAACTAAACTTGTTTTGTAGGTTTATGCATCCGGGGGCTCAAGTTGGATCATCGACAGCGGGTGCACAAACCACATGACAGGGGAAAAGAAGATGTTCTCCTCCTACGAGAAAAACCAAGATCCCCAACGAGCTATCACATTCGGGGATGGAAACCAAGGTTTGGTCAAAGGTTTGGGTAAAATAGCTATATCTCCTGACCATTCCATTTCCAATGTTTTTCTTGTAGATTCTTTAGATTACAATTTGTTTTCCGTATCTCAATTATGTCAAATGGGCTACAACTGTCTATTCACTGATGTAGGTGTCACTGTCTTTAGAAGAAGTAATGATTCATAGCTTTTAAGGGAGTGTTAGAGGGTCAGCTATACTTGGTGGATTTTGATAGAGCTGAACTCGACACTTGCTTAATAGCTAAGACTAACATGAGTTGGCTCTGGCACCGCCGACTAGCCCATGTTGGAATGAAGAATCTTCATAAGCTTCTAAAGGGAGAGCACATTTTAGGATTAACAAATGTTCATTTTGAGAAAGACAGGATTTGTAGCGCATGCCAAGCCGGGAAGCAAGTTGGTGTTCATCATCCACACAAGAACATCATGACAAGTGCCAGGCCACTAGAACTCCTGCACATGGATTTATTCGGCCCGATCGCTTACATAAGCATCGACGGGAGTAAGTACTGTCTAGTTATTGTGGATGATTATTCTCGCTTCACTTGGGTGTTCTTTTTGCAGGAAAAATCACATACCCAAGAGACCTTAAAGGGATTCTTGAGACGGGCTCAAAATGAGTTCGGCTTAAGGATCAAGAAAATTAGAAGCGACAACGGGACGGAGTTCAAGAACTCTCAAATTGAAGGCTTCCTTGAGGAGGAGGGCATCAAGCATGAGTTCTCTTCTCCCTACACCCCACAACAAAATGGTGTAGTGGAGAGGAAGAATCGAACTCTCTTGGACATGGCAAGAACCATGCTTGATGAGTACAAGACACCGGATCGGTTTTGGGCCGAGGCGGTCAACACCGCTTGCTACGCCATCAACCGGTTATATCTACACCGAATCCTCAAGAAGACATCCTATGAACTCCTAACCGGTAAAAAGCCCAATATTTTATATTTTAGAGTTTTTGGTAGCAAATGCTTTATTCTTGTTAAGAGAGGTAGAAAATCTAAATTTGCTCCTAAAACTGTAGAAGGCTTTTTACTAGGATATGACTCAAACACAAGGGCATATAGAGTCTTTAACAAGTCTCAGGACTTGTTGAAGTTTCTTGTGACGTTGTGTTTGATGAGACTAACGGCTCTCAAGTAGAGCAAGTTGATCTTGATGAGATAGGTGAAGAACAGGCTCCGTGCATCGCACTAAGGAACATGTCCATTGGGGATGTGTGTCCTAAGGAATCCGAAGAGCCTCCACATGCACAAGATCAACCATCCTCCTCCACGCAAGCATCTCCACCAACTCAAAATGAGGACGAGGCTCAAGTTGATGAAGAAGAAGATCAAAGAGATGAGCCACCTCAAGATGACGGCAATGATCAAGGGGGAGATACAAACGATCAAGACAAGGAGGATGAAGAACCAAGGCCGCCACACCCAAGAGTCCACCAAGCAATCCAACGAGATCACCCCGTCGACACCATCCTCGGCGACATTCATAAGGGGGTAACCACTCGATCTCGTGTTGCACATTTTTGTGAGCATTACTCTTTTGTTTCCTCTATTGAGCCACATAGGGTAGAGGAAGCACTCCAAGATTCGGATTGGGTGATGGCGATGCAAGAGGAGCTCAACAACTTCACTAGGAATGAGGTATGGCATTTAGTTCCACGTCCTAACCAAAATGTTGTAGGAACCAAGTTGGTCTTCCGCAACAAACAAGATGAGCATGGTGTGGTGACAAGGAACAAAGCCCGACTTGTGGCCAAGGGATACTCCCAAGTCGAAGGTTTGGATTTCGGTGAAACCTATGCACCCGTAGCTAGGCTTGAGTCAATTCGTATATTATTAGCCTATGCTACTTACCATGGCTTCAAGCTGTACCAAATGGACGTAAAGAGTGTCTTCCTCAACGGACCAATCAAGGAAGAGGTCTATGTTGAGCAACCTCCCGGCTTTGAAGACAGTGAGTATCCTAACCATGTCTATAGGCTCTTTAAGGCGCTTTATGGGCTCAAGCAAGCCCCAAGAGCATGGTATGAATGCCTAAGAGATTTCCTTATTGCTAATGGCTTCAAAGTCGGAAAAGTCGATCCTACTTTATTCACTAAAACTCTTGACAATGATTTATTTGTATGCCAAATTTATGTTGATGATATTATATTTGGGTCTACTAACGAATCTACATGTGAAGAATTTAGTAGGATCATGACACATAAATTCGAGATGTCTATGATGGGGGAGTTGAAGTATTTTCTAGGATTCCAAGTCAAGCAACTCCAAGAAGGCACCTTCATTAGCCAAACAAAATATACTCAAGACATTCTAACCAAGTTTGGAATGAAGGATGCCAAGCCCATCAAGACACCCATGGGAACCAATGGGCATCTCGACCTCGACACGGGAGGTAAGTCCGTGGATCAAAAGGTATACCGGTCGATGATTGGTTCATTGCTTTATTTATGTGCATCTCGACCGGACATTATGCTTTCCGTATGCATGTGTGCAAGATTCCAAGCCGACCCTAAGGAATCACACCTTACGGCCGTAAAACGAATCTTGAGATATTTGGCTTATACTCCTAAGTTTGGGCTTTGGTACCCTCGGGGATCCACATTTGATTTGATTGGTTATTCGGATGCCGATTGGGCGGGGTGCAAAATCAATAGGAAGAGCACATCGGGGACTTGCCAGTTCTTAGGAAGATCCTTGGTGTCTTGGGCTTCAAAGAAGCAAAATTCAGTCGCTCTTTCTACCGCCGAAGCCGAGTATATTGCCGCAGGCCATTGTTGCGCGCAATTGCTTTGGATGAGGCAAACCCTGCGGGACTATGGTTACAAATTAACCAAAGTTCCTCTTCTATGTGATAATGAGAGTACAATCCGCATGGCGGATAATCCCGTTGAGCATAGCCGCACTAAACACATAGCCATTCGGTATCATTTTCTTAGGGATCACCAACAAAAGGGGGATATCGAGATTGCATACATTAATACTAAAGATCAATTAGCCGATATCTTTACCAAGCCACTTGATGAACAAACTTTTACCAAACTTAGGCATGAGCTCAATATTCTTGATTCTAGGAATTTCTTTTGCTAAACCTGCACACATAGCTCAAAAGCATACCTTTGATCATGTCTCTTTTATATATGCTATGACTAATGTGTTTTCAAGTGAATTTCAAACCAAGTCATAGGTATATTGAAAGAGAATTGGAGTCTTCGGCGAAGACAAGGCTTCCACTCCACTCTACTACTCATCCTTCGCCATCGCTCCGCTTCACTCTCCGCTTTTGGTATAATCTTCACTCATATGTTTTATTTGCCAAAGGGGAGATAGTAGTTAGACAAGGGCTTATATCTCACTCAAAGTATCCGTTTTTGGCGATTCATGCCAAAGGGGGATAAAGTATGAGCCCAAAGCAAAAGGACCGCACCACCACCCTAATTTTAAAATTAATGATTTTCAAGTGGTAAATTTCAAATTGGTATCTCTTTGTGTTCTAAAGGGGGAGAAAGTATTATTTTCAAGATTGATATCTTAAAACCCTCTTGAATACTAAGAGGAGAATTTATTTGAGGGGGAGTTTTCAAAGGAAAAGCATTTGAAACAAGGGGAGAAAATTTCAAACTTGAAAATGCTTCGCAAAATCTTACTCATTTACCTTTGACTATTTTGCAAAAGGACTTTGAAAAGGATTCACAAAAAGAATTTGCAAAAACAAAACATGTGGTGCAAGCGTGGTCCAAAATGTTAAAAATAAAGAAACAATCCATGCATATCTAGTAGGTAATATTTATTGGCTCAATTCTAAGTAACCTTTGTACTTGCATATGCAAACTAGTTCAAATTCTGCACTTCTATATTTGCTTTGGTTTGTGTTGGCATCAATCACCAAAAAGGGGGAGATTGAAAGGGAATTAGGCTTACACCTATTTCCTAAACTAATTTTGGTGGTTGAATTGCCCAACACAAATAATTGAACTAACTAGTTTGCCCAAGTTTATAAGTTCTACAGGTACCAAAGGTTCACCATAAGCCAATAAAAAGACCAAGAAAAAGGGTTCAAACAAAGGAGCAAAGGGACAACCGAAGGCACCCTGGTCTGGCGCACCGGACTGTCCGGTGCACCAGGGAAGATCGACTTCAAACTCTTCACCTTCGGGAATTCTCGGAGCCGACGCGCTATAATTCACCGGACTGTCCGGTGTACACCGGACAGTGTCCGGTGCTCCAAGAGGACACAGCTCCGAACTCGCCAGTCTCGGGAATTCGCATCGGCTGCTCCGCTATAATTCACCGGACATGTCCGGTGTACACCGGACTGTCCGGTGTAACTGCGGGGCAACGGCTACTTCAGGCGCCAACGGCTACCTGCAGCGCACTAAATGCGCGCCAGCGCGCGCAGAGGTCAGGCACGCCCATGCTGGCGCACCGGACACCCTACAGTTCATGTCCGGTGCACCACAGGACATCCAGGAGGGCCCAGCGTCAGAGCTCCAACGGTCGGAACCCTAACGGCCTGGTGACGTGGCTATCGCACCGGACATGTCCGGTGTGCACCGGATTGTCCGGTGCGCCATACGACAGACAGCTTCCACCAAACGACTAGTTTGGTGGTTGGGGCTATAAATACCCCCAACCACCCCACATTCAAGTCATCCAAGTTTTCCACTTCTCAACCACTTACAAGAGCTAGGCATTCAACTCTAGACACACTCAAGTGATCAAATCCTCTCCAATTCCACACAAGGCTTTAGTGATTAGCGAGAGAGATTTGCCGTGTTCTTTTGAGCTCTTGCGCTTGGATTGCTTCTTTCTTTCTCACTTGTTCTTGTGATCAAAACTCCATTGTAACCGAGGCAAGAGACACCAATTGTGTGGTGGTCCTTGCGGGGAAGTTTTGTTCCCGGTTTTGATTTGAGAAGAGAAGCTCACTCGGTCCGAGGGACCGTTTGAGAGAGGGTAAGGGTTGAAAGAGACCCGGCATTTGTGGCCTCCTCAACGGGGAGTAGGTTTTCAAGAACCGAACCTCGGTAAAACAAATCCGCGTGTCACACTCTTCATTCGCTTGCGATTTGTTTTGCGCCCTCTCTCTCGGACTCATTATTATTTCTAACGCTAACCCGGTTTGTAGTTGTGATTAATTGTGTAAATTTCAGTTTCGCCCTATTCACCCCCCCTCTAGGCGACTTTCAACCGTGCCTAACCGTGCCTAGGGGCTAATCGGGCCGTGCCCGTGCCGGCCCAGCGTGCCCGGTGCTCAGCCCAGGCACGACACTACCCATTGGGCCGTGCCGGCACGGGCCCGGCTCCAGCCGTGCCGTGCCGTGCCCAGGCACTACGGGCCGTGCCGTGCTCCGGGCCGGCCCAATTAGCCCGGCACTATTGGCCATCTATAATGATTATCAAGCACCAAAATCAATTATAGAAAATGGTTAAGACTCTCTCACTTTCAAACAAATGTGTTCACGTATGTTTCAGTTAACGTTTTCTTTAGTCTTTAGCAACGACAAAGTGTCACGATGATGATCAGTTGACCAAAATGCATAAGCATCCGTTAGCTAGCATGGCCATGCGTTGTGTATGAGCTAGCGCGCGTTAGGAAACAGGTTCATTTCACTTTAATTCGAAATGATTATTAATATTTCTATAATATTTTGTCTGTATAAATTATAATAATAATAATAGTTTGAATAACTAGCTTTAATCTATAGTGAACAGATTGCGGTAGCGGCGCACTCCAGCCATGGCGTACAGTTAAGTATCCGCGCCTGACACAACTGTACAGGAACCGACCGCCGGCGACATAAAGAAGATCTTCGGTGCTAAGAAAAACAAGGACCCGCCGCCCACCGTCTAGGACGCAACCAACAAAATCCCTGCGGATTCACAATACACATATATCACAAATCCATTCAATTCAATCAAAATCCCTGCGGATTCACAATACACATATCCAACCAAACCGATTCCTCCTTGCAGATCACCATGCGCGACGACACCGTCGATGACAAGATAGGATCATGCTGAATCAATCTTGGTGTCTTACTCGATACATACATTTTAGTTATCCTAATTCTATTTCTATAGATAATCATATGTAATACCATACAACAACACCAATTATTTGTAGATTGATTTCACAAGGTGTGCTCATGCCAAATTTCCAAACAACATATCAAATGCGTCATGGCTGGATGGAGTTGAGTAGCGATGATTTCTTCTAGGCAGCGCGGAAGTGGAATTGCTTTTATATCCAATGCATTTGTACATTCTTTTAGATTTCCATAAAAAGAAGTTTTAGGGCTAGTTTGGGGACCCATTTTTCCAAGGGAAATTAGCTCATTTTTCCATGGGAAAATAGAAATCTCATGGGAAAACGGAGTTCCCAAACTAGTCTTTAGAGAAATTTTCGTGCATCAATGGATACTAATTCCTATCTTCACCCTCTTGTCGGCGTTTCGAGACAGGGGGGTCCCTAAGCCGACGAGTGAGTGTGCTGCGTGCCCCAGCCCAGATGGGTCGAGCGCGTGGGCGAGCGCGAAGGGGGGAGAGGCGAGGTGGCCGGAGTCGAGCGTGAGAGAGGTGGAAGTCCCGCGGCCTTCGTGTTCGTCCCGCGCCCAGGTCAGGTGCGCTTGCAGTAGGGGGGTTACAAGCGTCCACGCGGGTGAGGGAAGCGAGCGGCCCCAAGAGAGCGCCTGTCCCGTCCTCGGTCCCGCGCGGCCAACCTTCTCTAAGAAGGCCCTGGTCCTCCCTTTTATAGTCGTAAGGAGAGGATCCAGGTGTACAATAGGGGGTGTAGCAGAGTGCTATGTGTCTAGCGGAGGGAGAGCTAGCGCCCTAGGTACATGCCAATGTGGCAGCCGGAGAGATCTGGGCACTCTGCTGGCATGATGTCGTGGCTGTCGGAGGTGCGGCGGAGCCTGGCGGAGGGACAGCTGTTGGAGCGGTCGAGTCCCTGCTGATGTCGTCCTGCTTCCGTAAGAGAACTGGGGGCCGCCGTCGTCATAGAGCTTGTGGAGCGCCATCATTGCCCCTCCGGCGGAGCTGGCCGGATGGGACGCCGGTCTTGTTCTCCGTGACCCGAGTCGATTCGGGGTATGATGATGATGGCGCTTCCTGTTGACGTGGTGGTCTGTGCCCTAGGCAGGGCGACGTGGGGGTTCCTCCGAAGTCGAGGTTGAGTCTGCCTTCCGTTGCCGTGGCCGAGCCCGAGCCATGGGGTCGGGCGAGGCGGAAGTCGTTCGGCCGAGGCCAGGGCGGAGTCCGAGCCCTGGGGTCGGGCGAGGCGGAGTTTCGTCGTCTTCCGGGTCTTAGCCCGAGTCCGAGCCCTGGGGTCGGGCAGAGCGGAGTTTCGTCGTCTTCCGGGTCTTAGCCCGAGTCCGAGCCCTGGGGTCGGGCGGAGCGGAGTTCGCCGTCTTCCGGGTCTTAGCCCGAGTCCGAGCCCTGGGGTCGGGCGGAGCGGAGTTCGCCGTCTTCCGGGTCTTAGCCCGAGTCCGAGCCCTGGGGTCGGGCGGAGCGGAGTTCGCCGTCTTCCGGGTCTTAGCCCGAGTCCGAGCCCTGGGGTCGGGCGGAGCGGAGTTCGCCGTGGTGCCTTTGGCAAGGCCTGACTGCCTGTCAGACTCACTCTGTCGAGTGGCACTGCAGTCGGAGTGGCGCAGGCGGCGCTGTCCTTCTGTCAGACTGGCCAGTGGAGCGGTGGAGTGACGGCGGTCACTTCGGCTCTGCCGGGGGCGCGTGTCAGGATGAAGGTGTCAGGCCACCTTTGCGTTAAATGCCCCTGCAATTTGGTCAGTCGGTGTGGCGATTTAGTCAAGGTTGCTTCTGAGCGAAGCCAAGGCCTCGGGCGAGCCGGTGATGTGTCCGCCATAAAAAGGGGGCCTCGGGCGAGACGGAAGTCTCTCGAGGTCGGCTGCCCTTGGCCGAGGCTAGGCTCGGGTGAAGCGTGATCGAGTCACTCGTGTGGACTGATCCCTGACTTAATCGTACCCATCAGGCCTTTGCAGCTTTATGCTGATGGGGGTTACCAGCTGAGAATTAGGCGTCTTGAGGGTACCCCTAATTATGGTCCCCGACAGTAGCCCCCGAGCCTCGAAGGGAGTGTTAGCACTCGCTTAGAGGCTTTTGTCGCACTTTTTTGCAAGGGGACCAGCCTTTCTCAGTTGCATTTCGTTCCGGTGGGTGCGCGCGAGCGCACTCGCCGGGTGTAGCCCCCGAGGCCTCGGAGGAGTGGTTACACTCCTTCGAGGTCTTAATACCTCGCGCAATGCTTCGGCTGGTCTGGTCGTTCCCTCATGCGAACTGGCCGTAGCCCGGGTGCACGGTCGGGGTCCAAGCTCTCGGGCTGGTATGTTGACGCTGTCAACGATTTGGCCGGAGCCGGTTTTTGCGAGAGCAGCCCCCGAGCCTCTGCACAGGGCGAGAGGGCGATCAGGGACAGACTCGACTTTTTACATACGCCCCTACGTCGCCTTTCCGCAAGGAGGAGGGGGGGAGTGCGCCATGCTACCCTCGATGGGCACCGAACATGGTGTCTCCGGTGAGCTGCAAGCGGGTAATCCGAGTGGACGTCCGTGCCCCGTTCGTTGGGGGTCGGCTAGGGGCCCAGAGGCACGCCCAAAAGTACCTGCGGGTGATTTGCCGGACCCGGTCCCCTGGCGACGGGGTCCGAGGGCTCGATGCCTCCCTCCGATGGGATTCCGTTACAAGATCGTTCCCGCTGGTCTCGGAAATGTCCTAGGGTACCTCGGGAGCGCAGCCCGAGCCTTGGTTATGTATCGAACGTACCCCTGGTCATCCCTCGCTCGGTGTCTGAGGCGACTGTGAACCCTTCGGGGGCCAGCCTTCGAACCCCTGATCAGTAATGGGCGCGGAGCCCGAGTAGCCTGAGGCGGCCATGGAACCCTTCGGGGGGCTGGCCTTCGAACCCCTGACCAGTAGTGGGTGTCGGGCCCACGCGATCTGAGGCGGCTGTTGAACCCTTCGGAGGGCCAGCCTTCGAACCCCTGATCAGTAGTGGGGGGCTCGGAGCCCGGTTCCTTCGCGGAGAAGGATCCCTTTCAGGGTATCCCCCTTTCCCGGTCCCTGTTGCAAGAGATAGAGAAAGAGGAAAACGGAAAAGGATACGAAATCGGACGACGTGGCGTACCTTTTCTGACGCGATTATTACGGCGAAGGTGAAGCGTCGCGCGCTCCTCCTGCCAGAGGCGCCGCGTGTCCCGCCGCGGAGTTAATGCGACGGGGCGAGTGGTTGGCGGGGCGGCTGTTGCGCGCGTGCGATCCGTTCGAGGAACGGGTCACGGGTGCACCGTCTCCACGCCGTGAGAGGAGGCTCTCTTGCTGTCCCAGGATGGGACGTGAGCCTGGCTGACGACGTGACTGCTGCGCCCGCCCGCCTGCCACCGCTATTACTGCCGGCCCTCTTTCGGTCGCTTTGACCGACGCGCCAGGCTGGCGCTGTTGGGTCGCCTCGAGTCGCGGCATTGGCTCCGCAACCGAAGAGGCGCGATGGTGGCACAAGTGGCGGTGCGGTTGCTTGCATGCAGCAACTGGCGCGCCGGTTGCTCGACGCGTGGGCCTGGGTTCCCAAGCTGGCGTGTCAGAAGTTGGAGAAGCGCGTCCATCTGGCGCGGTTGCATGCCGCCTGCATGGCTGCCCGCCCCTTCTGCCCGTTGGTCTGGGCGGAAATGGGGGGTCGCTTGTAACCGCTGGACGGTCGTGCGCACCACGCGCGGCGGTTCGGCTTCTTCTGCCCTGAGCCGGCTTGCATGACATGCGGGACCCAGCCCCCGAGTCGCAGGGGAGGGCCTTGGAGCGTGTTGGAGAAGACTCAGCCCGTGGCGCCTGGGGGCGCACGTAGGGAGAGTTGCCTTTAAAAGGAGGGAGACTCCTTTCGGAAGGCAACCATGTCTTCTTCCTCCCTTAAGCGTCGTGTCTTCCCATCTTCCAAGCCCCCGGATGGGGGGTATCCGCCGCCTTTCCGCCTCCTCGTTGGAGGAACGCAACTCCATGGGAGTTGGTACCTCTCAGCCATCGTTCGGCTTCAAGGATTTTCATCACGCAGCCTGGCCACGCTCCGCCACCGGTGGCCACCCAAGATGGTGACCTCTAGTTCGACGGTGGGGGAAGCAGGCCAGGCCGCGGCCTCTACTCCTCCCTCGGCCTCAAGGATTTTCGTCATCCAGGCCAAGATGGAAGATGAGGCGAGTCGGGGGGCCGCCCCCGCGTGGGTCGGGTGCCCTTTTCTTCCCCCCGCGCCCGGGGGTGAAGGGCGTCCTTGAGCCCCACGGAGACTTCCTCCAGCCATGCCGGGATATGTAGGGCGCTAGTGGCCCTGGATCTCCGTCTCCCTGCCTGAATGGCTGGTTCTCGTCCTCAGCGGGGGGGAGTCCTCCTGCCGTGACACCTGCCCCAAAGCTGCTGCCTAAGCCGCTTCGCTGTCTAGGGCAGGGGTGGTTGTCGTCGCGGTTGGAACGGGCGGCAGCGAGCCGCTCATCGTTCTTCAGTTACTCCGCAGGCCTTCCCCCTCGGAGGGGGGTTGTTCGTACCTGCGGAGGTGGGAACCGGAGTTCCGTTGGTAGTGGCATCTCGAATGCCAGTGTTTTTTGTTCATTGTGGCTGTCGGGGCCTGAACATGTATGTAATTTCGGCACGGAGCCGTGTTTTTTCCTCATTTTCGAGCACTAAGTCTCGCCTGTTGATTATCTGAACCGCTTTACCAAGCATGAGTCGCCCCGTGTCAAGGTGACGGGTGAGGTATCCGTATCCCGGATGCGTAGGAATCCCTCGGCCCATTTGGCCTTGTTGTCTGGGGTTCCTCTAGCTTAGTTAAAGAGACCCCTCGGCCGCCCTTCGGTGGACCGAGGCCAGGGGTAGCGATATCAGTATGAACAGAGGCGGAGTTGGCTCGAGAATGGGAACCTAGTTGGCCGGAGCCTAGCCGTGTTGTCCGTCAGCGGAGCCGACGCCGAAGTCGATCAGTCGAGACCTCGGGTCGGGCTGGCGCCCTTGGAAGCCGGTTGACCGAGGCCCCAGGGGTAACCGGTCGAGCCGCCTGCTCGGGCCGGATTCCCGGAGGAGTCCCTGGGCCGCGTCGCCGCCCGAGGCTGGGTCGGGCTTTGCTGAAGACGTCGTCGATGCCGAGGGTGCTACGGCTCCCTTCAGCGTGAAGACCCGAGCCTGCAGGATCAGATCATCTTGTAGCGTGTGCTTTCTGCGGCCGCCGAGGCCAGAAAAAACACACCCTCGCCACGCTTGCGAAGCTGCGCCTTTTTTCCTCTTGTTTCGAGCATCTGGACTCTGTCGGTAACAGGGATGTTTGTGTGAGCGAGAGTTGCTTTTCGCGGAAGGGACGAGTGAGGTATCCGTATCCCAGAGGCGTGGGAATCCCTCGGCTCGGTCGGCCTTGCCGCTTACGCGTACTTTCACCCGTCCATGAGGCCCTGTCCCCGACTTAGTCGAGAAAGCTTGAAGGACTGCTTCGGCAGGAGAGCTTCCGAACGTGAAGACTTGTTCGGTCCACGGAGTCGCTTTATCCGAGCGCAAGTTACTTATCGCAGAAGGTGATGAGTGAGATATCCGTATCCCGGAGGCGTAGGAGTCCCTCGGCTCGGTCAGCCTTGGCTGCTTACGTGTACTCCGTCGTTTCCAGGATCCGCTTTCCGAAGTAGTCAAGAAGCACGAAAGAAATCCTGCTAAAAAGAGATCCTTTTTCGAGGAAAAATTCGACGCAGAGGGGGTCTCCCCCCTTTTAGCCCCCGAGGGAGGGTCGGGCTTTGCCGAGGCTAAGCCGACCCTTCCTTGACGACTAAACTTTGCGTAGGTGCGAGGTATATGAACAACTTGAAAACATCTTAAGGGTAGAAGCGACGTAGCTGTTTGATGTTCCAAGCGTTGCCGTAGATCTCGCCTTGATGGTTGGCCAGCTTGTATGTTCCGGGCTTCAGAACTTTGGCGATGACGAATGGCCCTTCCCAGGGGGGCGTGAGCTTGTGCCTCCCTCGGGCGTCTTGCCGCAGCCGAAGCACCAGATCGCCCACCTGGAGTTCTCGGGACCGGACCCTCGGGCGTGGTAGCGTCGCAGGGACTGTTGGTACCGCGCCGAGTGTAGTAAGGCCCTGTCCCGAGCTTCCTCCAGCTGGTCCAGCGATTCCTCTCGGCTAGCTTGGTTGCTTTGTTCGGTGTAGGCCCTCGCCCTCGGGGAGCCGTATTCCAGGTCAGTGGGCAAGATAGCTTCAGCCCCGTAGACCAGGAAAAACGGCGTGAAGCCCGTGGCACGACTCGGCGTCGTCCTTAGGCTCCAGACCACCGAGGGGAGTTCCTTCATCCATCGCTTGCCGAATTTGTTGAGGTTGTTATAGATCCGAGGCTTGAGCCCTTGTAGAATCATGCCGTTGGCACGCTCTACTTGCCCATTCGACATGGGATGAGCCACGGCGGCCCAGTCCACCCGGATATGGTGATCCTCGCAAAAATCCAAGAATTTTTTGCCGGTGAACTGGGTGCCGTTGTCGGTGATGATGGAGTTCGGGACCCCGAAGCGATGGATGATGTTGGTGAAGAACGCCACCGCCTGCTCGGATCTGATGCTGTTCAGAGGTCGGACCTCGATCCACTTGGAGAATTTGTCGATGGCGACCAGCAGGTGCGTGTAGCCCCCGGGCGCCTTCTGCAAGGGACCGACGAGGTCCAGACCCCATACAGCGAAGGGCCAAGTGACGGGTATTGTCTGCAGAGCCTGAGCGGGCAGGTGCGTCCGCTTCGCATAGAATTGGCACCCTTCGCAGGTGCGGACAATTCTAGTGGCGTCAGCCACCGCCGTTGGCCAGTAGAAGCCTTGCCGGAAAGCATTTCCGACAAGGGCTCGGGGCGCGGAGTCAAGCAGCTTTTGAACTTGCGGGTAGCGGATCTTAGTCTCGGACAGCACTTCGCTGATGAAGTAGACCGGCCTCTGAACGGGCAATGCATGCCCTTCCTCTTGCCTTTCGACCACAATCGCGGCGCTAACCACCTGAGGGGTCGCGGCGACGTAGACCAAGAGGGCTTCTCCGTCCGCCGGGGGCACCAAGACATGCGCCTTTGTAAGGAGCGCCTTCAGGTTGCCGAGGGCTTCCTCGGCCTCGGGGGTCCAAGCGAAACACTCGGCCTTCCTTAAGAGGCGGTACAGAGGCAGACCTCTTTCACCGAGGCGTGAGATGAAGCGGCTCAGGGCCGCGAGGCATCCCATGACCCTCTGTACCCCTTTTAAGTCCTTGATGGGTCCCATGCTGGTGATGGCCGCGATCTTCTCCGGGTTGGCTTCGATGCCTCGCTCGGAGACGATGAACCCTAGGAGCATGCCTCGGGGCACCCCGAAGACACACTTCTCAGGATTAAGCTTGACTCCTTTCGCCTTGAGACACCGGAATGTCACTTCAAGGTCGGAGAGGAGGTCGGAAGCCTTCCTTGTCTTGACTACGATGTCATCGACGTAGGCCTCGACTGTGCGACCGATGTGTTCGCCGAACACATGGTTCATGCACCACTGGTACGTCGCGCCCGCATTCCTCAAACCGAACGGCATGGTGACATAGCAGTACATGCCGAACGGCGTGATGAAAGAAGTCGCGAGCTGGTTGGACTCTTTCATCCGGATCTGGTGATACCCTGAGTAGGCATCGAGGAAGGACAGGGTTTCGCACCCAGCGGTGGAATCCACGATTTGGTCGATGCGAGGCAGAGGGTAGGGAACCTTCGGACATGCTTTGTTGAGACCAGTGTAGTCTACACACATCCGCCATTTCCCCCCTTTCTTCCTCACAAGCACAGGGTTGGCAAGCCATTCGGGATGGAATACCTCTTTGATGAACCCTGCTGCCATTAGCTTGTGGATCTCTTCGCCAATCACTCTGCGCTTCTCCTCGTCGAATCGGCGCAGAGGCTGCCTGACGGGTCGGGCTCCGGCCCGAATATCCAGCGAGTGCTCGGCGACATCCCTCGGTATGCCGGGCATGTCCGAGGGACCCCACGCAAAGACGTCGGCGTTCGCGCGGAGAAAGTCGACGAGCACTGCTTCCTATTTGGGGTCGAGCCCGGAACCGATCCGGACCTGCTTGGTGGTGTCGCCACTGGGGTCGAGAGGGACGACCTTGACCGTCTCCGCTGGCTCGAAGTTGCCGGCGTGGCGCTTCACGTCTGGCACCTCCTTGGAGAGGTTCTTCAGGTCGGCGATGAGGGCCTCGGACTCGGCGAGGGCCTCAGCATACTCCACGCACTCCACGTCGCATTCGAACGCGTGTTTGTACGTGGGGCCGACGGTGATGACCCCGTTGGGGCCCGGCATCTTGAGCTTCAAGTAGGTGTAGTTGGGGACGGCCATGAACTTCGCGTAGCATGGCCTCCCTAGCACGGCGTGGTAGGTTCCTCGGAACCCGACCACCTCGAACGTCAGGGTCTCCCTTCGGAAGTTGGAGGGTGTCCCGAAGCAGACGGGGAGGTCGAGTCGCCCGAGGGGCTGGACGCGCTTCCCAGGGATGATCCCGTGGAAGGGTGCAGCGCCTGCTCGGACGGAGGACAGATCGACGCGCAGGAGCTTGAGGGTCTCGGCGTAGATGATGTTGAGGCAGCTGCCCCCATCCATCAGGACCTTGGTGAGCCTGACATCGCCGACAACGGGGTCGACGACGAGCGGGTATTTCCCCGGGCTCGGCACATGATCGGGGTGGTCAGCCTGGTCGAAAGTGATGGGCTTGTCGGACCAGTCTAGGTAGACTGGCGCCGCCACCTTCACCGAGCAGACCTCCCGGCGCTCTTGCTTGCGGTGCCGAGCCGAGGTATTCGCCGCATGCCCTCCATAGATCATGAAGCAGTCGCGGACCTCGGGGAACTCTCCTGCTAGGTGATCTTCGTTCTTGTCGTCGTCGCGGGCCCTGCCACCCTCGGCGGGTGGCCCGGCCCTGTGGAAGTGACGCCGAAGCATAACGCACTCCTCGAGGGTGTGCTTGACGGGCCCCTGATGGTAGGGGCACGGCTCCTTGAGCATCTTGTCGAAGAGGTTTGCACCTCCGGGGGGCTTCCGAGGGTTCTTATACTCGGCGGCGGCGACAAGGTCCGCGTCAGCGGCGTCGCGTTTCGATTGCGACTTCTTCTTGCCTTTCTTCTTGGCGCCGTGCGGAGCAGACGCCTCGGGAGCTTCTTCCGATGGGCGGCCCTGGGGCTGCTTGTCCTTTCGGAAGATAGCCTCGACCGCCTCCTGGCCAGAGGCGAACTTGGTGGCGATGTCCATCAGCTCGCTCGCCCTGGTGGGGGTTTTGCGACCCAGCTTGCTCACCAGGTCGCGGCAAGTGGTGCCGGCGAGGAACGCGCCGATGACATCCGAGTCGGTGATGTTGGGCAGCTCGGTGCGCTGCTTCGAGAATCGCCGGATGTAGTCCCGAAGCGGCTCCCCCGGCTGTTGCCGGCAGCTTCGAAGGTCCCAAGAATTCCCGGGGCGCACGTATGTGCCCTGGAAATTGCCAGCGAAGGCTTGGACCAAGTCGTCCCAGTTGGAGATCTGCCCCGGAGGCAGGTGCTCCAACCAGGCGCGAGCAGTGTCGGAGAGGAACAGGGGGAGGTTACGGATGATGAGGTTGTCGTCGTCCGTTCCACCCAGTTGGCAGGCAAGGCGGTAGTCCGCGAGCCACAGTTCCGGTCTCGTTTCCCCCGAGTACTTCGTGATAGTAGTCGGGGGTCGGAACCGGGTCGGGAATGGCGCCCGTCGGATGGCCCGACTGAAGGCCTGCGGACCGGGTGGTTCGGGCGAGGGACTCCGATCCTCCCCGCTGTCGTAGCGCCCCCCACGCCTGGGGTGGTAGCCTCGGTGCACCCTTTCGTCGAGGTGAGCCCGACGGTCGCGTCGATGGTGCTCGTTGCCGAGGTGGCCCGGGGCCGCAGGCGCGGTGTTGCGCGTGCGCCCGGTGTAGACCGAGGCTTCCCGCATGAATCGGGAAGTCGCGGCATGAGGTTCCGAGGGATAACCTTGCCTTCGGGAGGCAGTGCTCTCGGCCCGCCGGGCCGCAGCGCCTTCCAGGAGATTCTTGAGTTCTCCCTGGATTCGCCGACCCTCGGTGGTTGACGGCTCCGGCATCGCGCGGATGAGCATTGCTGCGGTTGCCAGGTTCTAACCAACCCCGCTGGATGCGGGCGGCGACTTGATCCTGACATCGTTGGCGACGCGGTGCTGGAGACCTTGGGGCAAGTGACGTATTTCTCCGGCCAGGGGTTGGCCCGCCCACGTCTGTCCGACGTCCCGACGGATCGGCTCAAGCGCTCCTGTTCCCTCGTTGAGCCTGGCCTGCGCCTCGCGGACTTGCTCGAGTTGTGGGTCGTAACCCCCCGCCGGAGCGGGGACCACAGCTAGCTCCCGTGGGATGTCGGCGCGAGGCACCGGCCTAGGGAGATCACCGTCCTCTGGCATGCCAAGATGGTTGCCTTCGGAGGGATTCCCTAGCTCGATGTGGAGACATTCGCGGCTTGGGCCGCAGCTCTCGTCGCCAAGGCTGCGGCTTCCATCGGAACAGTCGGATAGGCAGTAGTCACATGCGGTCATGAAGTCCCGCACGACACTGGGGTTGCCAAGTCCGGAGAAATCCCAAGCGATGCTGGGATCGTCATCTTCCTCGGACCCAGAGGGCCCGTAGGTCGAGACGTCCGTCAGTCGGTCCCAAGGCGACCGCATACGGAACCTCAGTGGGGTTGCACTCGCCTCAATGAGAGCGCCCGCCAAAACGAGGTCGTTTGGCGGGTTGAGGCCGAGTCGAAATGACGCAAGATGGGAGTTAGTCGGTACCTTTTTGTCGACGAGGAGCGACGTAGTCACATCGGGGACTGGTTGCACCGTCAACTCTGGCTCGAGGGCGACGTCCTGCAGGCTTTCCGCGAGCGCGCCGGCGTCGTCTTCTTGCTCGGGGTCAGCGTGCCGCGGGGGGACGGCGCTTGCCTCCGTCTTGAACGCGAGGTCGACGTCCGGCGTGCCTTCCGTCGGGGCGTCGGGGGCGTCGATTCGCTCGACGGCCGACGAAGCGCGGCCTCCCACCTGGCCTTGACGGCCCCGCCTCCTCCTCCGTTGGCGGGGGAGAGAACGGAGCGAGCCCGAATGTTGCCCTTCCACCACGCGGGGAAGACGTCGTCGATTCCGCCGCCGGCGGGCGGGTTGTCGGCCGCCATTGTCGTAGTCGCGCGGCGGTGGAAGAAGTATCATGTCGTAGCTACCGTCGAAGGACATGAACTCAAGAGTCCCGAAACGAAGCACCGTCCCGGGCCGGAGAGGTTGCTGGAGACTGCCCATCTGGAGCTTGACGGGGAGCTGTTCGTCATCACGCAGCAGGCCCCTACCTGGCGCGCCAACTGTCGGCGTTTCGAGACAGGGGGGTCCCTAAGCCGACGAGTGAGTGTGCTGCGTGCCCCAGCCCAGATGGGTCGAGCGCGTGGGCGAGCGCGAAGGGGGGAGAGGCGAGGTGGTCGGAGTCGAGCGTGAGAGAGGTGGAAGTCCCGCGGCCTTCGTGTTCGTCCCGCGCCCAGGTCAGGTGCGCTTGCAGTAGGGGGGTTACAAGCGTCCACGCGGGTGAGGGAAGCGAGCGGCCCCAAGAGAGCGCCTGTCCCGTCCTCGGTCCCGCGCGGCCAACCTTCTCTAAGAAGGCCCTGGTCCTCCCTTTTATAGTCGTAAGGAGAGGATCCAGGTGTACAATGGGGGGTGTAGCAGAGTGCTATGTGTCTAGCGGAGGGAGAGCTAGCGCCCTAGGTACATGCCAATGTGGCAGCCGGAGAGATCTGGGCACCCTGCTGGCGTGATGTCGTGGCTGTCGGAGGTGCGGCGGAGCCTGGCGGAGGGACAGCTGTTGGAGCGGTCGAGTCCCTGCTGACGTCGTCCTGCTTCCGTAAGAGAGCTGGGGGCCGCCGTCGTCATAGAGCTTGTGGAGCGCCATCATTGCCCCTCCGGCGGAGCTGGCCGGATGGGACGCCGGTCTTGTTCTCCGTGACCCGAGTCGATTCGGGGTAGGATGATGATGGCGCTTCCTGTTGACGTGGCGGTCTGTGCCCTAGGCAGGGCGACGTGGGGGTTCCTCCAAAGTCGAGGTTGAGTCTGCCTTCCGTTGCCGTGGCCGAGCCCGAGCCATGGGGTCGGGCGAGGCGGAAGTCGTTCGGCCGAGGCCAGGGCGGAGTCCGAGCCCTGGGGTCGGGCGAGGCGGAGTTTCGTCGTCTTCCGGGTCTTAGCCCGAGTCCGAGCCCTGGGGTCGGGCGGAGCGGAGTTTCGTCGTCTTCCGGGTCTTAGCCCGAGTCCGAGCCCTGGGGTCGGGCGGAGCGGAGTTCGCCGTCTTCCGGGTCTTAGCCCGAGTCCGAGCCCTGGGGTCGGGCGGAGCGGAGTTCGCCGTCTTCCGGGTCTTAGCCCGAGTCCGAGCCCTGGGGTCGGGCGGAGCGGAGTTCGCCGTCTTCCGGGTCTTAGCCCGAGTCCGAGCCCTGGGGTCGGGCGGAGCGGAGTTCGCCGTGGTGCCTTTGGCAAGGCCTGACTGCCTGTCAGACTCACTCTGTCGAGTGGCACTGCAGTCGGAGTGGCGCAGGCGGCGCTGTCCTTCTGTCAGACTGGCCAGTGGAGCGGTGGAGTGACGGCGGTCACTTCGGCTCTGCCGGGGGCGCGTGTCAGGATGAAGGTGTCAGGCCACCTTTGCGTTAAATGCCCCTGCAATTTGGTCAGTCGGTGTGGCGATTTAGTCAAGGTTGCTTCTGAGCGAAGCCAAGGCCTCGGGCGAGCCGGTGATGTGTCCGCCATAAAAAGGGGGCCTCGGGCGAGACGGAAGTCTCTCGAGGTCGGCTGCCCTTGGCCGAGGCTAGGCTCGGGTGAAGCGTGATCGAGTCACTCGTGTGGACTGATCCCTGACTTAATCGTACCCATCAGGCCTTTGCAGCTTTATGCTGATGGGGGTTACCAGCTGAGAATTAGGCGTCTTGAGGGTACCCCTAATTATGGTCCCCGACACCTCTGTTCTTATATGTTTCCTTGCAGGTATGAGGGGCAGCGTGATATGCTCTACAACCAAACATATAACCTTGACCAAGTTGCTTTTGCGGCACTGAAAGGGAAATGTGTTCTTGGTCTATTTCTGTTTTGTTTTGGTGATTAAATACTCAACATATTATTTTTTGTCTAACATCATCTTGTATGAGCATGAGCACAAGTAGTTAAAGCAAATTGAGAAAAAGGTACTTTTAGGCTCGAAAACGGGCATACTACAAATCGATGTGGTTCCAAGTGAAAAAGGTATGTTCCTAACACTTGGTCAATTGTTTTAGGTACTAATCATATTTGTCTAGGTGTTAGGGACTACGACAAGTCAAGTCAAAAGGAGCAAAAGAGAATTGGCATGAAAAAGGAGCATCAAGATTGGTCTGCGTAGCATTGGACGGTCCGGTGCCAACCACCGGACAGTCCGGTGTGCACCTGACAGTTCGGTGATGGTTCGACCGTACAGGTTGCTCTTGGAAAAAGCAGACTCGCTCTGCTATAATGCACTGGACGGTCCACGCGGAGCACTGAACAGTCCGGTGTGTCACCCGACCAACGGCTACTTGACACGTCAGTTGAAACCAATAGTCAATAGGAGCACCAGACAGTCTAGTGTCACTCACTGGACTCTTCGGTGCCCCTAGAAGCAGAAAGTAGCCAATCAAGTGATTCATAGCCGTTGCACTGTGTAGTGTCCGGTGTGCATTGGACAGTTCGGTGCACCCGCGGACAGAAGACAACCAGAGCCTTCCAAATGGAGTTGCAACGGCTCCTAGGTCCCTTGAGACTATAAAAGGACCCCCTAGGCGCCATGGAACTATACCAAGCACACTTTGAGCACTCTACAACTTCGAGACTCCATAACCACGTTGTTGATTCATTAGAGAGAGATTTGAGCGCGTTCTTGAGCTGTGACTATGTCGTTTTTATTCTTGCGCTCTCTTCTTCGCTTGTGTGCGTGTTGTTGTTGTATTGTACTCTTGTGTGTGTTTCTACTCCATCCTTACTCTGGTTTTGATTGAGATCATTTGTGTAAGGTGTGAGAGACTCCAATTTGTGGAGATTCCTCACAACAGGGTATTGATATAAGGAAGACAATCGTGATACTCAAGTTTGATCTTTGAATCACTTGTGAGGGGTTGAGTGCAACCCTTGACCGAAGGAGGTCACCACAATTTGGAGTAGGCATTGGCCGAACCACGGGATAAAATCGCCTTGTCTCTTGTCCATTTACTTTATTGTGATTATCGTCTTCTTGAGTTCTCATATTCACTTGTATTATTGATCCTAAGTTTGATACACATTTCAAAGGAGCAATCAAGTGAAGAGTTCTCTTAACTCTTTCTCTACTCTTAAATTTGGTTTGATTTACTCTAACTCAACTACTAGACTAAGTTTGTTGTTTTAAGTTAAATTTCGAAGGATCACCTATTCATCCCCTCTAGGTGCTCTCAATTGGTATCGGAGTCGTTCTCTTTATCAAGGGACTAACCGCTTGAAGAGATGGATCCTAAGGGCAAGGGGATTGTGATCAACAACAAGGAGGAGACCCTCAACAACAACGAGCCAAAATGATATAAGCCCATCGACTCAGGCTCAAACAATAAGAAGGGAAGAAGAAGAGGCGCATTAAGAAGATAATCTACTACGACATTGATGCCTCATCACTTTACCAAAGGACGACTGAAAGGGAAATAGGGTCAAACCTTTTCCTATAAATGATTTTGGTGGTTGAATGCCCAACACAAATATTGGACTAACTAGTTTGCTCTAGATTATGTATTCTACAGGTGCATAAAGTTTCAACATAAACCAATAAAAAGATCAAGTTAGGGTTCAAAAGGAAGGAGCAAAAGAAACCGAAGAGGACCCTGGTCTGGCGCACCGGACTATCCGGTGCACCAGGGGCGAGCAACTCCAAACTCTTCACCTTCGGGTTTCTGAGGCCGCGCTCCGCTATAACTCACCGGACTATCCGATGTGTCACCGGACTGTCCGGTGTGCCAGTGGAGAAACGACTGGGCAGCGCAACGATCAACTCCAACGGTCGCCTGCAAATGTGAATAGTGCACAGATAGTTCGTGCAGAGTCAGAGCAGCGCCAAAAGGCGCACCGGACAGTGAACAATGCCTGTTCGGTGCAGCACCAGACTGTCCGGTGCACCAAGAAGTCAAAGCTCCAACGATCGAAACCGTTAGAACCCTAACGGTTGGGTGACGTGGCTGGCGCACCGGACAGTGTCCGGTGGCGCATCGGACTGTCCGGTGCGCCCATCGACAGACAGCCTCCCCAACGGCTATGTGGTGGTTGAGGGCTATAAATACCCCCCAACCACCACCACTCCAAGCATCCAAGTTTTTCAGACATCTCATTCAATACAAGAGCTAGTGCAATCAATACAAGACACAATTCAAAAGAATCAAAGCCTCTCCAAGTCCCAAATCCACTCTAAACAACTAGTGACTAGAGAGAGAGTTTTGCTCGTGTTCTTTGAGCTCTTGTTCTTGGATCACTTTCTTCTTCCTCATTCTTGTTCTTCAAGCAACTTCTAATCAAAGCAAGAGACACCAATTGTGTGGTGATCCTTGTGGGGTCTAAGTGACCCGTTTGATTAAGGAGAAAGCTCACTCGGTCTAAGTGACTGTTTGAGAGAGGGAAAGAGTTGAAAGAGACCCGGTCTTTGTGACCACCTCAACGAGGAGTAGGTTTTCAAGAACCGAACCTCAGTAAAACAAATCACCGTGTCATTCGCTTTATTTCTTGGTTGATTTGTTTTCGCCCTTCCTTTCGGACTCATATTTATTTCTAACGCTAACCTCGGCTTGTAGCTTGTGTATTAAGTTGTAAATTTCAAATTCCGCCTATTCACCCCCTCTAGGCGACTTTCAACGACGATGATTCTTCTTTAAAGAAAAAGACGATTAATCAAAACTATTCTTTGTCTACAGTTGAATGTACAATACCGCAATACCGCAAGCTTCCATTCGTCCATAGTTAAACAGAATCATGTTTCTTGGAGTCAATGATGTAAAGAAAGACATATTCCGCATGTTTGGTTGCATGCTCCTCGGAAACCAGTCTCTACGCGTGCGTTGACTGCTCCCCAACATTTGATTGGAAGCCTGTATGTGGACGACCGTGCCTGTATGTGTGGATGCATTGTAGGCTAAATTAAAGCTTTTCAGTTGCATGCACGCAAACGGAGAAAAACTGCGTTTGTGGAGGGACAGGCTCGCGCGAGACATGCGCTGGTTGTGCAACCAACCAATCATGTGGATTATATCTACAGTTGAATGTAAAATGTTCTTATGTACTGCACCACTTGGATTCTTTGTCACTTCACTTGTGGACGGTGTAAATGTGATTGAATTGGTTGGGACATAATAAGATCCTCCTCTTGTATTTGGATTCTTTGTCATTTTACTTGTGGACGGTGTAAATGTGATTGAATTGAATTGGTTTGACTTAGGACATAATAAGATCCTCTTGTATTTGGTGGTGAGCATAGGCATGATTTGTTGTACCTGTACAACGTATGACATTCACTGGGCGTATCTGCTCTGCCGGCCTAGTTGTGCCGTGAATTCAATAATTGAGTTCAACATATAGTATTGTGTACCAAGTATCTGATTAATCAAAGAATGCTCTTCTTTTGGCTAAGTTGAACGAAAGAAAGAATGTGGAAATGGTTATTGCAGATAAATGTCAACCATTGGAACTTTAGTTTAGTTCTGGTACACCAAAGGACCCAGAACATTTGAAATTTTACAACCCACATGTGGTGTTTCTTTGCGATCACATCATCTGTGTCTATGATTTGTGAGTCAGTTTGTGTTTATGATTTATCTCTACTAACTATTAAGAGCTCAATGTAGACTGCCCCCCCACCACCTCCGCCCGCCCGAAATCCACGCCGCCAACAACTGTCCGCCCGGAATCCACGCCGCCGTCTCCGCCTGCCAACCCCGCCCGTCCGCAAACGAACCACGCTCGCCCCCCTCCAAATCATTCCGCCAATCGCGCTGCGACCAACAATCCCGCGCTAACCAACGTCGCAATCGGGCGGGCGCGACCAAAGTCGCGGGTGGCGGCGACGTAGTCGGGAGGGTACGTGGGCCAGAGCGCGGTCGGCGAGCCCGTCAGGGTGCACAAGGTGGAAGAGGTAGTCCTCCCACTCGCGCTGCCCGCAGGCGTTGGCGGCAAGACGGCTGCCGTAGCCCTGCAGGCGGGCGGAGGCAGGGTCGTTGGTGTAGGCCTCCTTGTCCTGGACGGGGAGGGCGAAGAAGGCGGTTCCTGCGGCGCGCAGGCGGTCCTTGAGCTCGGCGGGGATGTCGTGGCCGGCGATGTGCATGATGCCCCAGTCGGCGGCGGCGGCGCGCACGACCTCCACGCACTCGTCCCGCTGCTGCTGCTGGTTGCTGCTGTCGAGGAAGGGGGAGATGTCGATGACGGAGATCCTCGGCGCGTTGTGGTTGTTGGCATGGGTGCGCGCCAGGTCGAAGGCGTCCCCGAGGCTGGCTCGCTCGTCGAGAAGCTGGACGCGCTGAACCGCGTGGTGGCGGTGGCCTCGCGCCTCGGCCACCGGTGCGCGGCCCCGGCGCTCGTGGGCTTCGGCCACGTCTACGCCGACCTCCTGGCCGAACGCGCCGACGCGGGCACGCTCGCCGCCGTCGCATCCCGCTCCGACGCCGTGCCGCTCGTGCGCAGGCTCGACCGCGTCACCGCCACGCTCTACGCCGAGCTTGACGCGCTCGCCGAGCTCAAGCCGTCGGCGCGGAGGCCGCCCACCGACTAGGCCCGCCACGCGCTCGAGCAGCGCGCGCGGTGGTGTCGCCATGACGTGCGCCGGCTCAGGGACGCGTCGCTCTGGAACTGGACCTACGACAGGGCCGTGCTCCTGCTCGCGCACGCCGTGTGCGCCATCTACGGCCGCATCCGCCTCGTGTTCGGCGACCCCGTTCTAGGGCTCGACCTGCTGGCCATGACCCGGGAGTCGGGGCAATGCGAGCAAATCCCGCAGCTCTCCGGTCTGGTGGCAGCAGATTCAGGCCCCGTACTCCAAAGCAGTCTTAGCGATGGCAGGTCAGCGCCGATCTGCAGAGTCGATCATCCAGACATGTCGCGGCCAGTGAGTTTTCGGTCGAGCTGTGGAGCCAGCCTCGGGAAGATGTTCATGCACTGCTTGAGCTTGAGTAGCTCAGCGCCATGGACGGACGGGCTCGAGGGCGAGTTCTCGGAAGATTCCAGCTGCATCAGCAGCACAATCAGATCAGGGATGCTTGCACCATTCAGCAGCGAGTAGGGGGTACCCACCACCACCACAACGCCGCCACCACCGAACAGTGGCAGTATCAGCAGAAAGGCGCGGCGGTTCGGTCCGAAGAGCATAGTGACATCGCTCGCGCCGGCGTCCACGGTTGGTGGCTCCGCCCTCGCGCTGCACTACGCGAACATCGTCATCGTCATCGAGAAGCTGCTCCGGTACCCGCACCTCGTGGGCGAGGAGGCGCGGGACGAGCTATACCAGATGCTGCCGCGGAGCCTGAAGCTGGCGCTGAGGAGGAGCCTGAGAGCCCGCGCGAGGAGCACGGCGATCTACGACGCGTTCCTGGCGCACGACTGGCGGGAGACGCTCCAGAAGACGATGCTGGCGTGGCTCGCCCCCATGGCCCACAACACGGTCCGGTGGCAGGCCAAGCGGAGCTTCGTGAAAGGGAATTAGGCTTATACCTAGTCCCTAATTAATTTTGGTGGTTGATTTGACCAACACAAATAATTGGACTAACTAGTTTGCCCAAGTGTATAGATTATACAGGTGTAAAAGGTTCACACACAGCCAATAAAAAGACCAAGTTTTGGATTCAACAAAGGAGCAAAGGGGCAACCGAAGGCACCCCTGGTCTGGCGCACCGGACTGTCCGGTGTGTCACCGGACATGTCCGGTGCACCAAGGGGACTCAGACTCAAACTCGCCACCTTCGGGAATTTCCAGAGGCACTCACGCTATAATTCACCGGACTGTCCGGTGTACACCGGACAGTGTCCGGTGCGCCAAGGAGAAGCGGCCTCAGGAACTCGCCAGCTTCGGGAATCGCCAACGGCTAGTCCGCTAAAAATCACCGGACTGTCCGGTGTGCACCGGACTGTCCGGTGCGACTCCGGAGCAACGGCTACCTCCGCGCCAACGGCTCTCTGCGGTGCAATAAATGCGCACGCAGCGCGCGCAGATGGCAGGCTTGCCCATACTAGCACACCGGACAAGGAACAGTAGATGTCCGGTGTGCACCGGACACCCTGGAGGGCCCACATGTCAGAAGCTCCAACGGTCAGAATCCAACGGCAGTGATGACGTGGCAGGGGGCACCGGACTGTCCGGTGTGCACCGGACTGTCCGGTGCGCCATCGAACAGACAGCCTCCCAACGACCACTTTTGGTGGTTGAGGCTATAAATACCCCAACCACCCCACCATTCATTGCATCCAAGTTTTCCACTTCCCAACTACTACAAGAGCTCTAGCATTCAATTCTAGACACACCAAAGAGATCAAATCCTCTCCAAATTCCACACAACGCCATAGTGACTAGAGAGAGTGATTTGCTTGTGTTCTTTCGAGCTCTTGCACTTGGATTGCTTTCTTCTTTCTTGATTCTTTCATTGCGATCAAGCTCACTTGTAATTGAGGCAAGAGACACCAAACTTGTGGTGGTCCTTGTGGGAACTTTGTGTTCCAAGTGATTGAGAAGAGAAAGCTCACTCGATCCGCGGGATCGTTTGAGAGAGGGAAGGGTTGAAAGAGACCCGGCCTTTGTGGCCTCCTCAACGGGGAGTAGGTTTGAGAGAACCGAACCTCGGTAAAACAAATCCGCGTGTCTCACTTCATTATTCGCTTGCGATTTGTTTTGCGCCCTCTCTCACGGACTCCATTATATTTCTAACGCTAACCCGGCTTGTAGTTGTGATTATTTTTGAGAATTTCAGTTTCGCCCTATTCACCCCCCCTCTAGGCGACTTTCAATTGGTATCAGAGCCCGGTGCTTCATTAGAGCCTAACCGCTCGAAGTGATGTCGGGAGATCACGCCAAGAAGGAGATGGAGACCGGCGAAAAGCCCACTACAAGCCACGGGAGCACTTCATCGGAAGAGTCCCGCACCAAGAGGAAGGAGAAGAAGAAGGACTCCTCCAAACGGAAGGAGAAAAGATCTTCCTCTTCTCACCACAAAGAGAAGAAGGAAAAATCTTCTTCTCACAAGTCGCATCGGAAAGGCGACAAGCACAAGAGGATGAGGAAAGTGGTCTACTACGAGACCGACACTTCATCAACATCAACCTCCGACTCCGATGCGCCCTCCGTAACTTCTAAACGCCAAGAGCGTAAGAAGTTTAGTAAGATCCCCTTACACTATCCTCGTACATCTAGACATACTCCATTACTTTCCGTTCCATTAGGCAAACCGCCAACCTTTGACGGTGAAGATTATGCTAGGTGGAGTGATTTAATGAAATTTCATCTAACCTCACTCCACAAAAGTATATGGAATGTTGTTGAGTTTGGAGCACAGGTACCATCGGTAGGAGATGAGGATTATGATGAGGATGAGGTTGCCCAAATCGAGCACTTCAACTCCCAAGCCACAACCATACTCTTGGCCTCTCTAAATAGAGAGGAATACAACAAGGTGCAAGGATTGAAGAATGCAAAGGAAATTTGGGACCTCCTCAAGACCGCGCACGAAGGTGATGAACTAACAAAGATCACCAAGCGGGAAACGATCGAGGGAGAGCTCGGTCGCTTTCGACTTCGCCAAGGGGAAGAGCCACAAGACATGTACAACCGGCTCAAGACTTTGGTGAACCAAGTGCGCAACCTCGGGAGCAAGAAGTGGGATGACCACGAGGTGGTTAAGGTTATTCTTAGATCACTCATCTTCCTTAACCCCACTCAAGTTCAATTAATTCGTGGCAATCCTAGATATACTCAAATGACCCCCGAGGAAGTTATCGGGAATTTTGTGAGCTTTGAATGCATGATCAAAGGCTCCAAGAAGATCAACGAGCTTGATGAAACCTCCACGTCCGAAGCACAACCAGTGGCATTTAAGGCGACGGAGGAAAAGAAGGAGGAGTCTACACCAAGTAGACAACCAATTGACGCCTCCAAGCTCGACAATGAGGAGATGGCTTTAATCATCAAAAGCTTTCGCCAAATCCTCAAGCAACGGAAGGGGAAGGACTACAAATCCTGTTCCAAGAAGGTTTGCTACAAGTGTGGTAAGCCCGGTCACTTTATCGCTAAATGTCCATTATCAAGTGACAGTGACAGGGATAACGACAAGAAGGGAAAGAGGAGAGAAAAGAAGAGGTACCACAAGAAGAAGGGCGGCGATGCCCATGTTTGCCAGGAGTGGGACTCGGACGAGAGCTCCACCGACTCCTCCTCCGACGAGGACGCCGCCAACATCGCCGTCACCAAGGGACTCCTCTTCCCCAACGTCGGCCACAAGTGCCTCATGGCAAAGGATGGCAAAAGGAAGAAGGTAAAATCAAGATCCTCCACTAAATATGAAACCTCTAGTGATGAGGATGATGCTAGCAATGAGGTGGATAACTTGCGCATTCTTTTTGCCAACCTTAACATGGAACAAAAAGAAAAGTTAAATGAATTGATTAGTGCTATTCATGAAAAAGATGACCTTTTGGATTCCCAAGAGGATTTTCTAATTAAAGAAAACAAGAAACATATTAAGGTTAAAAATGCTTATGCTCTAGAAGTAGAAAAATGTCAAAAACTATCTAGTGAGCTAAGCACTTGCCATGACACCATTGTCAACCTTAGAAATGAAAATGCTAGTTTAATTGCTAAGGTTGAGTCTCATGTTTGTGATGCTTCAATTCCAAATCTTAGAAATAATAATGATGACTTGCTTGCTAAGATTAAGGAATTGAATGATTCTCTTGCTAGCCTTAGAGTAGAAAATGAAAATTTGATTGCCAAGGCTAAAGATTTTGATGTTTGCAATTCTATTGTTTCCGACCTTAGAACTGAGAATGATATGTTACATGCTAAGGTTGTTGAATTAAAATCTTGCAAACCCTCTACATCTAATGTTGAGCATATTTCTATTTGTACTAGATGTAGAGATGTTGATATCAATGCTATTCATGATCACATGTCTTTAATCAAACAACAAAATGATCATATAGCATTATTAGATGCAAAAATTGCCGAGCATAACTTGGAAAATGAAAAGTTTAAATTTGCTAGAAGTATGCTCTATAATGGGAGACGCCCTGGCATCAAGGATGGCATTGGCTTCCAAAGGGGAGACAATGTCAAACTTAATGCCCCTCCAAAGAACTTATCCAACTTTGTTAAGGGCAAGGCTCCCATGCCTCAGGATAACGAGGGTTACATTTTATACCCTGCCGGCTATCCTGAGAACAAAATTAGGAGAACTCATTCTAGGAAGTCTCACTCTGGCCCTAACCATGCTTTTATGTATAAGGGTGAGACATCTAGCTCTAGGCAACCAACCCATGCCAAGTTGCCTAGAAAGAAAACTCCTAATGCATCAAATGATCATGCTATTTCATTTAAAACTTTTGATGCTTCTTATGTGCTTACTAGCAAATCCGGCAAGGTAGTTGCCAAATTTGTTGGGGGCAAACACAAGGGGTCAAAGACTTGTGTTTGGGTACCCAAAGTTCTTGTGTCTAATGCCAAAGGACCCAAAACTGTTTGGGTACCTAAAGTCAAGAACTAAAATTGTTTTGTAGGTTTATGCATCCGGGGGCTCAAGTTGGATACTCGACAGCGGGTGCACAAACCACATGACAGGGGAGAAAAAGATGTTCTCCTCATATGAGAAAAACCAAGATCCCCAAAGAGCGATCACATTCGGGGATGGAAATCAAGGTTTGGTCAAAGGCTTGGGTAAAATTGCTATATCTCCTGACCATTCCATTTCAAATGTTTTTCTTGTTGATTCACTAGATTACAATTTGCTTTCCGTATCCCAATTATGTCAAATGGGCTACAACTGTCTATTTACTGATGTAGGTGTTACTGTCTTTAGAAGAAGTGATGATTCAATAGCATTTAAGGGAGTGTTAGAGGGTCAGCTATACTTGGTAGATTTTGATAGAGCTGAACTCGACACTTGCTTGGTTGCTAAGACTAACTTGGGTTGGCTCTGGCACCGCCGACTAGCCCATGTTGGAATGAAGAATCTTCACAAGCTTCTAAAGGGAGAACACATTTTGGGACTAACCAATGTTCATTTTGAGAAAGACAGGATTTGTAGCGCATGCCAAGCCGGGAAGCAAGTTGGCACCCATCATCCACACAAGAACATCATGACGACCGACAGGCCGCTTGAGCTACTTCACATGGATCTATTCGGCCCGATTGCTTACATAAGCATCGGCGGGAGTAAGTATTGTCTTGTAATAGTGGATGATTATTCTCGCTTCACTTGGGTATTCTTTTTACAGGAAAAATCTCAAACCCAAGAGACCTTAAAGGGATTCTTGAGATGGGCTCAAAATGAGTTCGGCTTAAGGATCAAGAAAATAAGAAGCGACAACGGGACGGAGTTCAAGAACTCTCAAATCGAAGGCTTTCTTGAGGAGGAGGGCATCAAGCATGAGTTCTCTTCTCCCTACACGCCACAACAAAATGGTGTAGTGGAGAGGAAGAATCGAACTCTATTGGATATGGCTAGAACCATGCTTGATGAATACAAGACTTCGGATCGGTTTTGGGCGGAGGCAGTCAACACCGCTTGCTACGCCATCAACCGGTTGTATCTACACCGAATCCTCAAGAAGACATCATATGAACTCCTAACCGGTAAAAAGCCCAACATTTCATATTTTAGAGTCTTTGGTAGCAAATGCTTTATTCTTGTTAAAAGAGGTAGAAAATCTAAATTTGCTCCTAAGACTGTAGAAGGTTTTTTACTTGGTTATGACTCAAACACAAGGGCATATAGGGTCTTTAACAAGTCCACTGGACTAGTTGAAGTCTCATGTGACGTTGTGTTTGATGAAACTAACGGCTCTCAAGTAGAGCAAGTTGATCTTGATGAGATAGGTGATGAAGAGGCTCCATGCATAGCGCTAAGGAACATGTCCATTGGGGATGTGTGTCCTAAGAAACCCGAAGAGTCTCCAAGAACACAAGATCAACCGTCCTCCTCCACGCAAGCATCTCCACCAACTCAAATTGAGGATGAGGCTCAAGATGTTGAACAAGATGATCAAGAAGATGAGCCACCTCAAAATGACGGCAACAATCAAGGGGGAGATGCAAATGATGAAGACAAGGAGGATGAACAACCAAGGCCGCCACACCCAAGGGTCCACCAAGCAATCCAACGAGATCACCCCGTCGACACCATCCTCGGCGACATTCATAAGGGGGTAACTACTCGATCTCGGGTTGCACATTTTTGTGAGCATTACTCCTTTGTTTCCTCTATTGAGCCACACAGGGTAGAGGAAGCACTCCAAGATGCGGATTGGGTGATGGCGATGCAAGAGGAGCTCAACAATTTCACAAGAAATGAGGTATGGCATTTAGTTCCACGTCCTAATCAAAATGTTGTAGGAACCAAGTGGGTCTTCCGCAACAAGCAAGACGAGCATGGTGTGGTGACAAGGAACAAAGCTCGACTCGTGGCCAAGGGATATTCACAAGTCGAAGGTTTGGATTTTGGTGAAACCTATGCACCCGTAGCTAGGCTTGAGTCAATTCGCATATTATTGGCCTATGCTACTTACCATGGCTTCAAGCTTTATCAAATGGACGTGAAGAGTGCCTTCCTCAATGGACCAATCAAAGAGGAGGTCTATGTTGAGCAACCTCCCGGCTTTGAAGACAGTGAGTACCCTAACCATGTTTATAGGCTCTCTAAGGCGCTTTATGGGCTCAAGCAAGCCCCAAGAGCATGGTATGAATGCCTTAGAGATTTCCTTATTTCAAATGGCTTCAAAGTCGGCAAAGCCGATCCTACTTTATTCACTAAAACTCTTGACAATGATTTGTTTGTATGCCAAATTTATGTTGATGATATTATATTTGGGTCTACTAACGAATCTACATGTAAAGAATTTAGTAGGATCATGACAAAGAAATTCGAGATGTCTATGATGGGGGAGTTGAAGTATTTTCTAGGATTCCAAGTCAAGCAACTCCAAGAGGGCACCTTCATTTGTCAAACTAAGTATACACAAGACATACTAACCAAGTTTGGAATGAAGGATGCCAAGCCCATCAAGACACCCATGGGAACAAATGGGCATCTCGACCTCGACACGGGAGGTAAGTCCGTGGATCAAAAGGTATACCGGTCGATGATAGGTTCATTGCTTTATTTATGTGCATCTCGACCGGACATTATGCTTTCTGTTTGCATGTGTGCAAGATTCCAAGCCGACCCTAAGGAATCACACCTTACGGCCGTAAAACGAATCTTGAGATATTTAGCTTATACTCCTAAGTTTGGGCTTTGGTACCCTCGGGGATCCACATTTGATTTGATTGGTTATTCGGATGCCGATTGGGCGGGGTGTAAAATTAATAGGAAGAGCACATCGGGGACTTGCCAGTTCTTGGGAAGATCCTTGGTGTCATGGGCTTCAAAGAAGCAAAATTCGGTCGCTCTTTCTACCGCCGAAGCCGAATACATTGCCGCAGGCCATTGTTGCGCGCAATTGCTTTGGATGAGGCAAACCCTGCGGGATTACGGTTACAAATTAACCAAAGTCCCTTTGCTATGTGATAATGAGAGTGCAATCAAAATGGCCGACAATCCCGTCGAGCACAGCCGCACTAAACTCATAGCCATTCGGTATCATTTTCTTCGGGATCACCAACAAAAGGGGGATATCGAGATTTCATACATTAACACTAAAGATCAATTAGCCGATATCTTTACCAAGCCACTCGATGAACAATCTTTTACCAGACTTAGGCATGAGCTTAATATTCTTGATTCTAGAAATTTCTTTTGCTAAAACTTGCACACATTGCTCATAAATGTACCTTTGATCATGTCTCTTTTATATATGCTATGACTAATGTGTTTTCAAATGTATTTCAAACCAAGTCATAGGTATATTAAAAGGGAATTGGAGTCTTCGGCGAAGACAAGGCTTCCACTCCACTCTACTACTCATCCTTCGCCGGCACTCCGCTCCACTCTCCGTCTTTGGTATAATCCTCACTCCTATGTTTCATTTGCCAAAGGGGAGAAAATAGTCATCTATAGGGCTCTAATGATGCCGTTTTTGGCGATTCATGCCAAAAAGGGGGAGAAATGAGCCCAAAGCAAAAGGACCGCACCACCACCCTAATTTTAACATATGATTTTCAATTGGTTGAAAATTTCAAAATTGGTATCTCTTTGTGTTCTAAAGGGGGAGCAAGTAGTATTTTCAAAACTTAATATCTTAAAACCCTCTTGAACACTAAGAGGGGAATTTATTTGAGGGGGAGTTTTGTTTAGTCAAAGGAAAAGCATTTGAAACAGGGGGAGAAAATTTCAAATCTTGAAAATGCTTTGCAACTCTTATTCATTTACCTTTGACTATTTGCAAAAGAACTTTGAAAAGAATTTACAAAAATTTTTTTTGCAAAAACAAAACATGTGGTGCAAGCGTGGTCCAAAATATTATATAAGAAAGAAACAATCCATGCATATCTTGTAAGTATTAATATTGGCTCAATTCCAAGCAACATTTGCACTTACATTATGCAAACTAGTTCAATTATGCACTTTTATATTTGCTTTGGTTTGTATTGGCATCAATCACCAAAAAGGGGGAGATTGAAAGGGAATTAGGCTTATACCTAGTCCCTAATTAATTTTGGTGGTTGATTTGACCAACACAAATAATTGGACTAACTAGTTTGCCCAAGTGTATAGATTATACAGGTGTAAAAGGTTCACACACAGCCAATAAAAAGACCAAGTTTTGGATTCAACAAAGGAGCAAAGGGGCAACCGAAGGCACCCCTGGTCTGGCGCACCGGACTGTCCGGTGTGTCACCGGACATGTCCGGTGCACCAAGGGGACTCAGACTCAAACTCGCCACCTTCGGGAATTTCCAGAGGCACCCGCGCTATAATTCACCGGACTGTCCGGTGTACACCGGACAGTGTCCGGTGCGCCAAGGAGAAGCGGCCTCAGGAACTCGCCAGCTTCGGGAATCGCCAACGGCTAGTCCGCTAAAAATCACCGGACTGTCCGGTGTGCACCGGACTGTCCGGTGCGACTCCGGAGCAACGGCTACCTCCGCGCCAACGGCTCTCTGCGGTGCAATAAATGCGCACGCAGCGCGCGCAGATGGCAGGCTTGCCCATACTAGCACACCGGACAAGGAACAGTAGATGTCCGGTGTGCACCGGACACCCTGGAGGGCCCACATGTCAGAAGCTCCAACGGTCAGAATCCAACGGCAGTGATGACGTGGCAGGGGGCACCGGACTGTCCGGTGTGCACCGGACTGTCCGGTGCGCCATCGAACAGACAGCCTCCCAACGGCCACTTTTGGTGGTTGAGGCTATAAATACCCCAACCACCCCACCATTCATTGCATCCAAGTTTTCCACTTCCCAACTACTACAAGAGCTCTAGCATTCAATTCTAGACACACCAAAGAGATCAAATCCTCTCCAAATTCCACACAACGCCATAGTGACTAGAGAGAGTGATTTGCTTGTGTTCTTTCGAGCTCTTGCACTTGGATTGCTTTCTTCTTTCTTGATTCTTTCATTGCGATCAAGCTCACTTGTAATTGAGGCAAGAGACACCAAACTTGTGGTGGTCCTTGTGGGAACTTTGTGTTCCAAGTGATTGAGAAGAGAAAGCTCACTCGATCCGCGGGATCGTTTGAGAGAGGGAAGGGTTGAAAGAGACCCGGCCTTTGTGGCCTCCTCAACGGGGAGTAGGTTTGAGAGAACCGAACCTCGGTAAAACAAATCCGCGTGTCTCACTTCATTATTCACTTGCGATTTGTTTTGCGCCCTCTCTCACGGACTCCATTATATTTCTAACGCTAACCCGGCTTGTAGTTGTGATTATTTTTGAGAATTTCAGTTTCGCCCTATTCACCCCCCTCTAGGCGACTTTCACTTCGAGTTCGAGCAGCAGCAGCAGCAGCGGGTCGTGTCGGAGCGGAGCGTGCTGCTGCTGCAGACACTGTACTTAGAGATGGCAATGGGTACCCGCTACCCGAAACCCGGTGGGTTTTTGCTCTATTAGGGTATGGGTTTGGGTCAATTTCTCTACCCATGGGTTTGTTAATGGGTTCAAATGGAAACCCAATGGGTACGTGGGCATGGGTTTGTTCTTCCACTACCCATACCCGCAAACCCGTGGGTTTTTAAAACCCGCCTTAAAATCAACATTCCTTATAAATATGTCTCATAATATTATTAATTGAATATGTTCTAATTAAAATAAACTTCATGTAACAAATTTTAGGCTAAAATTAGTTATCACTTGTTCCTTTTATGCTAGCTTATTAATGTATTGATTGTCATTTACATGATGAATTATTTTTTATGTTGATGTTAGTGGATATGGGAAACCCGTTGGGTACCCGAAACCCGCATGGGTATGGGTTTGGGCAAAATTTTATACCCGTCATGGGTATGAGTTTTTTAGCGGGCGTATTTTTTCTTCACGGGTATGGGTTTGGGCAAGTAATACCCAGCGGGTTTTTACCCATTGCCATCTCTAGCTGCCTGTACTTCGCCGACCGGGAGAAGACGGAGGCGGCGGTCTGCGAGCTGCTCGTCGGCCTGAACTACATCTGCCGGTACGAGCGGCAGCAAAACGCTTTGCTCGACTGCTCTAGCAGTCTCGGCTTGGATGATTGTGTGGAGTGGCAAGTCCAGTAGAGCCGAAAGCCAAGGTCAGGCACTCAGGCCTCTGCTCTGGTCCGTAGTGTATACAACAAGTGATGTGATTCAGCGAAGGGTATCTGTGATTTGGTTTTGCTTGTTTTCTCTTCCCTTTTTTCTTCTACGTTGTTCTTGGCGCATTTTGCACAGGAGCTCATCGTCTGTTGTTAGATGAAATGTAGAGGTTTGTCGACTCGAAAGATGTTCGCTTTAACTCCTGGCTGTGCATAATTAATCTTGTAGAATCCTTGTGTGAAGCAACCTGAAAACTGGTTTGGTACTTAGAGCCTCTTTGTTTCAGCTTATAGATTATATAATCTAGATTATAATTTAAATTATACAATCTAGATTATAATCTACACATGTAGTTGTTTGGTAGTCTACACATGTAACTGGATGAAATCGTGAATAAATTACTTGTTCTTCTTCAGGTACGTAATTACTTGTGTTGAATTAGGTTTCGGGTTGCTTCAAATATATTTGTTATCATGGTTAGTAAACAATGCTAACTGCTCATGTTCATATTCTAGAATGGCAAGCAAATGGTGCACGAGGGACCATTGACAGCTCTAGCGTCAGTAGCAGATTCATCATAGGTGTTATTCACTTGGGAGTTTTATGCATATTGAATCTCTGTTATTGTGCATCATAGCCTCATGGGGTTGTCGTATTGTTGTAGCGCTTTCTAACTTACTCATAATAACAACTTTATATATCATTTACATTGTTTTTTTATTGTCTAGCTGATCATAAGTTTGTAGCAATAATTTTTTTGTTTGTCCATTTACGTGGGTCAGCAGGCTGCTGCGCTCTTGGGAGAGCAACCCGTCTACCACGCCGTACAGCGTACCATTGGCTGCGGGGCCGCCATGCCCCCAGTGGCGCTGCCCGGCAAGGACGCTGGGTATTTTGGGAGTATCGGCGAAGCATCATGGCTCCCGACGAAGTAGGGGTTGCGACCAGCGCGCTGGACGTTGCTGGGGCTGCCTGATGCTGGCGGCGGCTGCTGCCTGGGGGCAGCGGTAGAGCTCATGATCGTCGAGACCTTTGATACCAGATTGGTAGAAGCCACGTTCCCTATACTAACGATATGTTTCCGTTGCAACGCACAGGCACCACCTAGTAGATCCTAAGATCCGATGTCATATTAGCGGAGCCCACTACCGTTGAGGTTGAAATTGCAAATCCCTCAAGGACGCAAACATAATTTCGTGATATGTGGGAGGTTCATATGCAAGATAGTTTTGGTGTGGGTGGGCTTTTCCTTTTTATCTAGTATAATCCGTCCGCAACCGTTCTCTGCCTTCTCCATCCTAAACCCTCCTAGTCCTCTCCATCCCCATCCCCTCCAATGGCGGCGACTGCCACGTCCTTCGCCACTCTCGTAAGCCGAAGCGCCCCCTCCTCTTTGCCCACCATCCCCCAACCCTTCAATCGCCTGACGGACCCTCTCGTGTTGCTTGCAGGCCGTCGCGCGCTCGGCAGGGCAGCGGTTCCTCCTTGCCTCCAAGGCCGCCCCCTCGCCGCTCCTCTCCCTCCGCGGCGCCCGCCTCCCCTCGCAGGGCGTCTCCTTATCTGGGGGCCTCGCGGCGTCGCCCTCTCATAGCCGCGCGCGCTTCGCCACATCAGCCAGCGCCGAACCCAAGGTACCATCTTTACGCTTCTGCCGGGTTCCTTCTCCCTCTCTTCTTTAATTAATTAATTAATCTATCTATCTATAGCGGCATATTTACTTATTTGGGGCTGTGCGGTAAAGTTTGCATCCTTTTTTCCCCATTCCTTTCCATTCTACAGGGAATGGAGAGTATTATCCACTTTGTTATAAATTGGACTTGCTCTTCTAATTCAGTGGGCATGCTAAATTTAAGTCACAACTAAAATTTCTGTTCTAACTGCGGCACATCATCAGTGACTTTTCTGATAAAACGTTTGAATCTTCAGACACCAGGAAACCATGGGGCACTCACTGCTTGATGGCCCTATATTTGTGTGCATTATACCCCCACATTCGCCATTGCTTATGTGAGGACGCAGATGTGCAATGCCTTGTATTTAACTCTCAAACTGCGGGCTAGGCAGTTCTGTTGCTGCGTCCAGTTAATATATATACTCTTACCTATGTTACCTCAGCGTGTAATGTATGGCAGGATACCTATGTTGATTTGTCTCTTGTGCCTTTTGCAGGAAGCAGAACTTCAGTCTAAAATCACAAACAAGGTGTACTTTGACATAAGCATTGGGAACCCTGTGGGCAAGAATGTTGGGAGGATCGTCATCGGCTTGTACGGGGATGATGTTCCACAGACAACAGAGAACTTCCGTGCTCTTTGCACTGGTACGAGAGGGATTGCTGGGTCACCTCGTTGTGCAATCTTATTAGTTTGAGTATTGCCTTGCCCTGAAGAGAAACATAACAACATCCATCTTTTGCAGGAGAGAAAGGGTTTGGATACAAGGGATCCAGTTTCCATCGTGTCATCAGCGACTTTATGATTCAGGGTGGAGATTTTGACAAGGGCAATGTATGTGTTTTACAAGTTTAATTGTTTTATCTTGTTGATTATTCTGCTAATAGAATTTACAGAAGTTCAGGGTACTTTATGCCAGACGTTTAATTGGTGAATAAAAAAGAGGAACTGCCCTACTCCTACATATGTTTCTTGATAGTATACTAGCTTTGTTTTATACAGTAACCTTTGGGATGCAGATAAAATCTTGTTGTAGTACATTATGTCCATATACATACATGCAATTAGTATCTCAATTCATGAAATTATAAGTGATTGGCATCTAATGTTGTTTTTCAAACTGATGCACACATTTTCCACGTGTGGCTTTATGAGGCTCAACTGGCAGTATAAGGTTGGGACACTGAATTCTATGTGTACAGCCTAGCAGATTGCTTTTTTAAAACACTACATAAAAGATTGGTTTTGTGCTTGAACGAATAGAAACTGAATTGGAACATGCACCTTTCAAGTATTGCATGTGATTAACTAGAAGTTATTGCAGGGTACCGGTGGGAAGAGCATATATGGACGCACCTTCAAAGATGAGAACTTCAAATGTATGCTCTACGTTTGAAACAGTAGTGATATGCTGTGTGGTTTGTAGTTCCCTGCGTAAACTGATGGCATGCTGATTCCATGTTTTAGTGGTTCACACTGGACCTGGAGTGGTCAGCATGGCTAATGCTGGGCCGAACACCAATGGCAGCCAGTTCTTTATTTGCACTGTCAAGGTAATCTTGTACGTACCTTGTTTAGCTACCAGAAAAATGGACTTGTTTGCGTCCTCTCCTCTGCTACCTCGACAATTTATGTTTCGACTAGATTCTCTCATGTACTATCACCAGAGCTAACCTAGAACTGGTATGACTGGTGCAGACACCTTGGTTGGACGGAAGGCATGTCGTGTTTGGCCAGGTCCTGGAAGGGATGGATGTCGTAAGTCTGATCGAGTCGCAGGAGACCGACAGAGGTGACCGCCCGAAGAAGAAAGTAGTCATCAGCGAGTGTGGGGAGCTTCCAGTGGTCTAAGTGTTACTCATCTGTTGTCGGTCTTACCTAACCTCGGATGGATGGCGATATTTCCCCCACCTGAACTTGTCGTGCTACCCTCCCCCCCCCCCCCCCCCCCCACCCCCACCCTGCTAGTTATAGAGAATATTTCGAATTGAAGTAAGGTCCCAAATCTGAGGGCATACTGTTGCTTCTCTGCTGGAATAAATGTGCTCCTTGTTCATGGAACAAAAATATTCTGTTGCATTGCATATGCAAGAGCTGTTGATCGTTCAGAGCAATGCATTATTATTAGTTGTGACGGCGCTCACAGTGATATATGCCTGCCAGGCCCAGCATATTCATATGGACTGACAGGGCATCATCCTTGTGCTGTGCTGCATACAACTGATGTATAGCAAGGAAAAAAGCACTGGCTGGGGGCATAAATTGTGTATATGCATGTGACACAGCCAGCTCTAGCAAAGCATGCTTTGGATAGTGGCGATGAACACCTACTGCGTTTTTCCTCCTCTCTTCCCTTCCATAACAATATCTCTACATCTATATCGCTAAGAGATTGAACGGTTAGAGGAGGAAGACAGCTAGATCCTAGAGATATAGCCCCCGTTTGGTTCACCTTCTGGGCGGCTTCTGGCCGCCAGAAGCTGAAGCTGTAACCAAACGGCCAGCTTCTCGGGCGGCTTTTCCTCGCAGCGCTTCGAATAGAAGCGAGCCGCCTACGGTGCCCGAGAAGCGGCCATCAGTTGGCTTCTTGCGAACGCTTCGGAACGTCGCTAGGGTTCTCGCGCACCCACCGCGCCGCCGTCGCTCCCTCTCCTCCCCACACCGGCGGCTTCGCAGGTACGGGCGAACACCTCCGCGATCTCCATCCGTGTATTCTCCTCCCCCGCCGCGTCTCGTTCGCCTAGGGTTGGCGCACCCTTGACCGTTTCTGTTTCGCTAGGGTTGGCGCACGCACACAGGCATCGCAGCTCCGTCGTGAAGGGTTCTCCCCGTCACGTCGTCGTCTTCGCAGGTACGCTCGCCTCCATCCCGAGCCTCTATTCTCCAGCCGCCGCCGGTTGTCGGGGACCATAATTAGGGGTACCCTCAAGACGCCTAATTCTCAGCTGGTAACCCCCATCAGCATAAAGCTGCAAAGGCCTGATGGGTACGATTAAGTCAGGGATCAGTCCACACGAGTGACTCGATCACGCTTCACCCGAGCCTAGCCTCGGCCAAGGGCAGCCGACCTCGAGAGACTTCCGTCTCGCCCGAGGCCCCCCTTTTTTAACGGCGGACACACCTCCGGCTCGCCCGAGGCCTTGGCTTCGCTTAGAAGCAACCCTGACTAAATCGCCGCACCGACTGACCAAGTTGCAGGAGCATTTAACGCAAAGGCGGCCTGACACCTCTATCCTGACGCGCGCCCCCCGGCAGAGCCGAAGTGACCGCCGTCACTCCGCCGCTCCACTGACCGGTCTGACAGAAGGGCAGCGCCGCATGCGCCACTCCGACTGTAGTGCCACTCGACAGAGTGAGACAGACAGGCAGTCAGGCCTTGCCAAAGGCACCATGGGAAGCTCCGCCTCGCCCGACCCCAGGGCTCGGACTCGGGCTAAGACCCGGAAGACGGCGAACTCCGCTCCGCCCGACCCCAGGGCTCGGACTCGGGCTAAGACCCGGAAGACGGCGAACTCCGCTCCGCCCGACCCCAGGGCTCGGACTCGGGCTAAGACCCGGAAGACGGCGAACTCCGCTCCGCCCGACCCCAGGGCTCGGACTCGGGCTAAGACCCGGAAGACGACGAACTCCGCTCCGCCCGACCCAGGGCTCGGACTCGGGCTCAGCCCCAGAAGACGACGAACTCCGCCTCGCCCGACCCCAGGGCTCGGACTCCGCCCTGGCCTCAGCCGAACGATCTCCGCCTCGCCCGACCCGATGGCTCGGACTCGGCCTCGGCAATAGAAGACAGACTCGACCTCGGCTTCGGAGGAGCCCCCACGTCGCCCGACCTAGGGCGCAGGCCCGCCACGTCAACAGGGAGCGCCATCATCATCCTACCCCGAGCCGACTCGGGTCACGGAGAACAAGACCGGCGTCCCATCTGGCCAGCTCCGCCAGATGGGCAATGATGGCGCCCCACAAGCTCTGTGACGACGGCGGCTCTCAGCTCTCTTACGGAAGCAGGGCGACGTCGGCAAGGACTCGACCGCTCCAACAGCTGTCCCTCCGCCAGGCTCCGTCGCTCCTCCGACAGCCACGACATCACGCCAGCGAGGTGCCAAGACCTCTCCGGCTGCCACATTGGCATGTACCTAGGGCGCTAGCTCTCTCTCCGCTAGACACGTAGCACTCTGCTACACCCCCCATTGTACACCTGGATCCTCTCCTTACGACTATAAAAGGAAGGACCAGGGCCTTCTTAGAGAAGGTTGGCCGCGCGGGGACGAGGACGAAACAGGCGCTCTCTTGGGGCCGCTCGCTTCCCTCACCCGCGTGGACGCTTGTAACCCCCCTACTGCAAGCGCACCCGACCTGGGCGCGGGACGAACACGAAGGCCGCGGGATCTCCACCTCTCTCACGCCCGTCTCCGGCCACCTCGCCTCTCCCCCCTTCGCACTCGCCCACGCGCTCGACCCATCTGGGCTGGGGCACGCAGCACACTCACTCTTCGGCTCGGGGACCCCCCGGTCTCGAAACGCCGACAGTTGGCGCGCCAGGTAGGGGCCTGCTGCGTGCTGACGAACAGCTTCCCGTCAAGCTCCAGATGGGCAGTCTCCAGCAACCTCTCCGGCCCGGGACGGTGCTCCGTTTCGGGAGTCTTGAGTTCATGTCCTTCGACGGCAGCTACGACATGATACTCCTTCCTCCGCCGCGCGACAACGACAATGGCGGCCGACAACCCGCCCGCCGGCGGCGGAATCGGCGACATCTTCCCCGCGTGGCGGAAGAACAACATTCGAGCTCGCTCCGTCCTCTCCCCCGCCAACGGAGGAGGAGGCGAGGCAACCAAGGCCAAGCGGGAGGCCGCGCTTCGTCGGCTGTCGAGCGAATCGACGTCCCCAGCGCCCCGACGGAAGGCACGCCGGGCGTCGACCTCACGTTCGAGACGGAGGCAGGCGCCGTCCCCCCGCGACACGCTGATCCCGAGCAAGAAGACGACGCCAGCGCGCTCGCGGAAAGCCTGCAGGACGTCGCCCTCGTACCTGGGATGACGGTGCAACCAGTCCCCGATGTGACTACGTCGCTCCTCGTCGACCAAAAGGTACCGACTAACTCCCATCTCACGTCATTTCGACTCGGCCTCAACCCGCCAAGCGACCTCGCTTTGGCGGGCGCCCTCATTGAGGCGAGTGCAACCCCACTGGGGTTTCGTATGCGGTCACCTTGGGACCGATTGACGGACGTCTCGACCTACGGGCCCTCCGGGTCCGAGGAAGATGACGATCCCAGCATCTGTTGGGATTTCTCTGGACTTGGCAACCCCAGTGCCATGCGGGACTTCATGACCGCATGTGACTACTGCCTCTCCGACTGTTCCGACGGAAGCCGCAGCCTTGACGACGAGGGCTGCGGCCCAAGCCGCGAATGTTTCTACGTTGAGCTGGGGGATCCCTCCGAAGGCAACCATCTTGGCATGCCGGAGGACGGTGATTTTCCTAGGCCCGTGCCTCGCGCCGACATCCCGCGGGAGCTAGCTGTGGTCCCCGTTCCGGCGGGGGGTCACGACCCACAGCTCGAGCAAGTCCGCGGGGCGCAGGCCAGGCTCGACGAGGGATCAGGAGCACTTGAGACGATCCGCCGGGACGTCGGGCAGGTATGGGCGGGCCAACCCCCGGCCGGAGAAATACGTCACCTGCCCCAGGGTCTCCAGCACCGCGTCGCCAACGATGTCAGGGTCAGGCCGCCGCCCGCGTCCAGCGGGGTTGGTCAGAACCTGGCAGCCGCAGCGATGCTCCTCCGCGCGATGCCGGAGCCATCAACCACCGAGGGTCGGCGAATCCAGGGAGAGCTCAAGAATCTCCTGGAAGGCGCAGCGGCCCGACAGGCCGAGAGCACTGCCTCCCGAAGGCAGGGATATTGAAAGGGAATTAGGCTTACACCTAGTTCCTAAATAATTTTGGTGGTTGAATTGCCCAACACAAATATTGGACTGACTAGTTTGCTCTAGTGTATAAGTTATACAGGTGTAAAAGGTTCACACTCAGCCAATAAAAAGACCAAGTTTTGGATTCAATAAAGGAGCAAAGGGGCAACCGAGGGCACCCCTGGTCTGGCGCACCGGACTGTCCGGTGTGCCACCGGACAGTGCACAGTACCTGTCCGGTGCACCAGGGGACCCAGACTCAAACTCTTCGCCCTCGGGAATTCTCGGAAGCCGGCGCGCTATAATTCACCGGACTGTCCGGTGTGCACCGGACATGTCCGGTGCTCCAAGGAAGCTCGGCCTCCTGAACTCGCCAGCCTCGGGTTCGCGCGGCAGCCGCTCCGCTATAATTCACCGGACTGTCCGGTGTGCACCGGACTGTCCGGTGTACCAGCGGAGCAACGGCTCCCTGCGGCGCCAACGGCTCCCTGCGGTGCATTAAATGCGCGCGCAGCGCGCGCAGAAGTCAGAATCGCCCATACCGGTGCACCGGACATCAAACAGTGCATGTCCGGTGTGCACCGGACACCCAGGCGGGCCCACAAGTCAGAAGCTCCAACGGCTAGAATCCAACGGCAGTGATGACGTGGCAGGGGCACCGGACTGTCCGGTGTGCACCGGACTGTCCGGTGCGCCATCGAGCAGACGCCTCCAGCCAACGGTCACTTTTGGTGGTTGGGGCTATAAATACCCCAACCACCCCACATTCATTATTATCCAAGTTTTCCACTTCTCAACTACTACAAGAGCTCTAGGCATTCAATTCTAGACACACTAAAGAGATCAAATCCTCTCCAATTCCACACAAAGCCCTAGTGACTAGTGAGAGTGATTTGCCGTGTTCATTTGAGCTCTTGCGCTTGGATTGCTTCTTTTCTTTCTCACTTGTTCTTGAGATCACAACTCCATTGTAATCAAGGCAAGAGGCACCAATTGTGTGGTGGCCCTTGCGGGGAAGTTTTGTTCCCGGCTTTGATTAGAGAAGAGAAGCTCACTCGGTCCGTGGGACCGTTTGAGAGAGGGAAGGGTTGAAAGAGACCCGGCCTTTGTGGCCTCCTCAACGGGGAGTAGGTTTGCAAGAACCGAACCTCGGTAAAACAAATCTCCGTGTCCCACTTGCTTATTCGCTTGGGATTCGTTTTACGCCCTCTCTCGCGGACTCGTTTATATTTCTAACGCTAACCCGGCTTGTAGTTGTGTTTATATTTATAAATTTCAGTTTCGCCCTATTCACCCCCCCTCTAGGCGACTATCAATTGGTATCAGAGCCCGGTGCTTCATTAGAGCCTAACCGCTCGAAGTGATGTCGGGAGATCACGCCAAGAAGGAGATGGAGACCGGCGAAAAGCCCACTACAAGCTACGGGAGCACTTCATCGGAAGAGTCCCGCACCAAAAGGAGGGAGAAGAAGAAGAGCTCCTCCAACAAAGGGAAGGAGAAGAAATCTTCTTCTCACCACAAAGAGAAGAAGGAAAAATCTTCTTCCCACAAGCCGCATCGGAAAGGCGACAAGCACAAGAGGATGAGGAAGGTGGTCTACTACGAGACCGACACTTCATCAACATCGACCTCCGACTCCGATGCGCCCTCCGTCACTTCTAAGCGCCAAGAGCGCAAGAAGTATAGTAAGATCCCCCTACGCTACCCTCGCATTCCTAAACATACACCTTTACTTTCCGTCCCATTAGGCAAACCACCAACTTTTAATGGTGAAGATTATGCTATGTGGAGTAATTTGATGCGATTTCATCTAACCTCTCTCCACAAAAGAATATGGGATGTTGTTGAGTATGGTGTACAGGTACCATCAATAGGGGATGAGGACTATGACACGGACGAAGTGGCCCAAATCGAACACTTCAACTCCCAAGCCGCAACCATCCTCCTTGCCTCCCTAAGCAAGGAGGAATACAACAAAGTACAAGGATTGAAGAACGCCAAGGAGATTTGGGACCTACTCAAGACGGCGCACGAGGGTGATGAACTCACCAAGATCACCAAGCGGGAAACGATCGAGGGGGAGCTCGGTCGCTTCCGCCTTCGCCAGGGGGAGGAGCCACAAGACATGTACAACCGGCTCAAGACCTTGGTGAACCAAGTGCGCAACCTCGGGAGCACAAAATGGGATGACCACGAAGTGGTTAAGGTTATTCTAAGAGCTCTTATTTTCCTTAACCCCACTCAAGTACAATTAATTCGTGGGAATCCTAGATATCCACTAATGACCCCCGAGGAAGTTATCGGGAATTTTGTGAGTTTTGAATGCATGATTAAGGGCTCCAAGAAGATCAACGAGCTTGACGAGCCTTCCACCTCCGAGGCGCAACCAGTGGCCTTCAAGGCAACGGAGGAGAAGAAGGAGGAGTCTACACCAAATAGACAACCAATTGACACCTCCAAGCTCGACAACGAGGAGATGGCCCTAATCATCAAAAGCTTTCGGCAAATTCTCAAGCAACGGAAGGGGAAGGACTACAAACCCCGTTCCAAGAAGGTTTGCTACAAGTGTGGTAAGCCCGGTCACTTTATTGCAAAATGTCCTATGTCTAGTGACAGTGACAGGGGCGACGACAAGAAGGGAAGAAGAAAGGAGAAGAAGAAGTATTACAAGAAGAAGGGCGGCGATGCCCATGTTTGTCGGGAATGGGACTCCGACGAAAGCTCAAGCGACTCCTCCTCCGACGAGGACGCCGCCAACATCGCCGTCACCAAGGGCCTTCTCTTCCCCAACGTCGGCCACAAGTGTCTCATGGCCAAGGACGGCAAAAAGAAGGTAAAATCAAGGTCCTCCACTAAATATGAAACATCTAGTGATGAGGATGATGATAAAAATGAGGAGGATAACTTGCGCATTCTTTTTGCTAACCTTAACATGGAACAAAAGGAAAAATTAAATGAACTAATTAGTGCCATCCATGAAAAGGATGATCTCTTGGACTCCCAAGAGGACTTCCTAATCAAAGAGAATAAGAAACATGTTAAGGTTAAAAATGCTTATGCTCTAGAAGTAGAAAAATGTAACAAATTATCTAGTGAGCTAAGCATGTGCCATGACACTATTGCCAACCTTAGAAATGAAAATGCTAAATTAATTACTAAGGTAGATTCTCATGTTTGCATTGATCCTAGAAATGATAATGTTGATTTGCTTGCTAGGATTGATGAGTTAAATGTTTCCATTGATAGCCTTAGAAATGAGAATAAGAAACTAATTGCTAAGGCTAAGGATTTTGATGTTTGCAATGCTACTATTTCCGACCTTAGAACTAAAAATGATATGTTGCATACTAAGGTTGTTGAACTAAAATCTTGCAAACCCTCTACATCTAATGTTGAGCATATTTCCATTTGTACTAGATGTAGAGATATTAATGTTGATGCTATCCATGATCACCTAGCCTTAATTAAAAAACAAAATGATCACATAGCTCAACTAAATGCCAAGATTAAAGAGCATGACTTAGAAAATGAAAAATTTAAATTGGCTAGAAGCATGCTCTATAATGGGAGACGCCCTGGCATCAAGGATGGCATTGGCTTCCAAAGGGGAGACAATGTCAAACTTAATGCCCCTCCAAAGAACTTATCTAACTTTGTTAAGGGCAAGGCTCCCATGCCTCAGGATAACGAAGGTTACATTTTGTACCCTGCCGGTTATCCCGAGAGCAAAATTAGGAGAATTCACTCTAGGAAGTCTCACTCTGGCCCTAACCATGCTTTTATGTATAAGGGTGAGACATCTAGCTCTAGGCAACCAACCCGTGCCAAGTTGCCTAGAAAGAAAACTCCTGATGCATCAAATGATCATGCCATTTCATTTAAAACTTTTGATGCATCTTATGTGCTTACTAGCAAATCCGGCAAGGTAGTTGCCAAATTTGTTGGGGGCAAACACAAGGGCTCCAAGACTTGTGTTTGGGTACCCAAAGTTCTTGTATCTAATGCCAAAGGACCCAAAACAGTTTGGGTACCTAAAGTCAAGAACTAAATCTGTTTTGTAGGTTTATGCATCCGGGGGCTCAAGTTGGATACTCGACAGCGGGTGCACAAACCACATGACCGGGGAGAAAAGGATGTTCTCCTCATATGAGAAAAACAAAGATCCCCAACGAGCTATCACATTCGGGGATGGAAATCAAGGGTTGGTCAAAGGTTTGGGTAAAATTGCTATTTCACCTGACCATTCCATTTCCAATGTTTTTCTTGTTGATTCATTAGATTACAACTTGCTTTCTGTTTCCCAATTATGTCAAATGGGCTACAACTGTCTTTTTACTGATATAGGTGTCACTGTCTTTAGAAGAAGTGATGATTCAATAGCATTTAAGGGAGTGTTGGAGGGTCAGCTATACCTGGTAGATTTTGATAGAGCTGAACTCGACACTTGCTTAATTGCTAAGACTAACATGGGTTGGCTCTAGCACCGCCGACTAGCCCATGTTGGGATGAAGAATCTTCACAAGCTTCTAAAGGGAGAGCACATTTTAGGATTAACAAATGTTCATTTTGAGAAAGACAGGATTTGCAGCGCATGCCAGGCGGGGAAGCAAGTTGGAGTCCATCATCCACAAAAGAACATCATGACGACCGACAGGCCGCTTGAGCTACTCCACATGGATCTATTCGGCCCGATTGCTTACATAAGCATCGGCGGGAGTAAGTATTGTCTTGTAATAGTGGATGATTATTCTCGCTTCACTTGGGTATTCTTTTTGCAGGAAAAATCTCAAACCCAAGAGACCTTAAAGGGATTCTTGAGACGGGCTCAAAATGAGTTCGGCTTGAGGATCAAGAAAATTAGAAGCGACAACGGGACGGAGTTCAAGAACTCTCAAATTGAAGGCTTCCTTGAGGAGGAGGGCATCAAGCATGAGTTCTCCTCTCCCTACACGCCCCAACAAAATGGTGTAGTGGAGAGGAAGAATCGAACTCTATTGGACATGGCAAGAACCATGCTTGATGAGTACAAGACACCGGACCGGTTTTGGGCCGAAGCGGTCAACACCGCCTGCTACGCCATCAACCGGTTATATCTTCACCGAATCCTTAAGAAGACATCATATGAACTCCTAACCGGTAAAAAGCCCAACATTTCATATTTTAGAGTTTTTGGTAGCAAATGCTTCATTCTTAATAAAAGAGGTAGAAAATCTAAATTTGCTCCTAAAACTGTAGAAGGCTTTTTACTTGGTTATGACTCAAACACAAGGGCATATAGGGTCTTTAACAAGTCCACTGGACTAGTTGAAGTCTCTTGTGACGTTGTGTTTGATGAAACTAACGGCTCTCAAGTAGAGCAAGTTGATCTTGATGAGATAGGTGAAGAACAGGCTCCATGGATCGCGCTAAGGAACATGTCCATCGGGGATGTGTGTCCTAAGGAATCCGAAGAGCCTCCAAGTACACAAGATCAACCATCCTCCTCCATGCAAGCATCTCCACCAACTCAAAATGAGGATGAGGCTCAAAATGATGAAGAGCAAAAACAAGAAGACGAGCCACCTCAAGATGATAGCAATGATCAAGGGGGAGATACAAATGATCAAGAAAAGGAGGATGAGGAAGAACCAAGACCGCCACACCCAAGAGTCCACCAAGCAATCCAACGAGATCACCCCGTCGACACCATCCTCGGCGACATTCATAAGGGGGTAACTACTCGATCTCGGGTTGCTCATTTTTGTGAACATTACTCTTTTGTTTCCTCTATTGAGCCACACAGGGTAGAGGAAGCTCTCCAAGATTCGGATTGGGTGGTGGCGATGCAAGAGGAGCTCAACAATTTCACGAGGAATGAGGTCTGGCATTTAGTTCCACGTCCTAACCAAAATGTTGTAGGAACCAAATGGGTCTTCCGCAACAAGCAAGATGAGCATGGTGTGGTGACAAGGAACAAAGCTCGACTCGTAGCCAAAGGGTATTCACAAGTCGAAGGTTTGGATTTCGGCGAAACCTATGCACCCGTAGCTAGGCTTGAGTCAATTCGCATATTATTGGCCTATGCTACTTACCATGGCTTTAAGCTCTATCAAATGGACGTGAAAAGTGCCTTCCTCAACGGACCAATCAAGGAAGAGGTCTATGTTGAGCAACCTCCCGGCTTTGAAGACAGTGAGTATCCTAATCATGTCTATAGGCTCTCTAAGGCGCTTTATGGGCTCAAGCAAGCCCCAAGAGCATGGTATGAATGCCTTAGAGATTTCCTTATTGCTAATGGCTTCAAAGTCGGCAAGGCCGATCCTACACTCTTTACTAAAACTCTTGAAAATGACTTGTTTGTATGCCAAATTTATGTTGATGATATTATATTTGGGTCTACTAACGAGTCTACATGTGAAGAGTTTAGTAGGATCATGACACAGAAATTCGAGATGTCGATGATGGGGGAGTTGAAGTATTTTCTAGGATTCCAAGTCAAGCAACTCCAAGAGGGCACCTTCATTAGCCAAACGAAGTACACTCAAGACATTCTTGCTAAGTTTGAGATGAAGGATGCCAAACCCATCAAGACACCCATGGGAACTAATGGGCATCTCGACCTCGACACGGGAGGTAAGTCCGTGGATCAAAAGGTATACCGGTCGATGATTGGTTCATTGCTTTATTTATGTGCATCTCGACCGGACATTATGCTTTCCGTTTGCATGTGTGCAAGATTCCAATCCGACCCTAAGGAATCACACCTTACGGCCGTAAAACGAATCTTGAGATATTTGGCTTACACCCCTAAGTTTGGGCTTTGGTACCCTCGGGGATCCACATTTGATTTACTTGGTTATTCGGATGCCGATTGGGCGGGGTGCAAAATCAATAGGAAGAGCACATCGGGGACTTGCCAGTTCTTGGGAAGATCCTTGGTGTCTTGGGCTTCAAAGAAGCAAAATTCGGTCGCTCTTTCCACCGCCGAAGCCGAGTACATTGCCGCAGGACATTGTTGCGCGCAATTGCTTTGGATGAGGCAAACCCTGCGGGACTACGGTTACAAATTAACCAAAGTCCCTTTGCTATGTGATAATGAGAGTGCAATTAAGATGGCCGACAATCCCGTCGAGCATAGCCGCACTAAGCACATAGCCATTCGGTATCATTTTCTTAGGGATCACCAACAAAAGGGGGATATCGAGATTTCTTACATTAATACCAAAGATCAATTAGCCGATATCTTTACCAAGCCACTTGATGAACAATCTTTTACCAGACTTAGGCATGAGCTCAATATTCTTGATTCTAGAAATTTCTTTTGCTAAGCTTGCACACATAGCTCTTTTGAATACCCTTGATCATATCTCTTTTATATGCTATGACTAATGAGTTTTCAAGTTTATTTCAAACCAAGTCATAGGTATATTGAAAGGGAATTGGAGTCTTCGGCGAAGACAAAGGCTTCCACTCCGTAACTCATACTTCGCCAACACTCCGAGCAACTCTCTCTTCTTTGGGGGAGAAATGAGCATCAAAGAAAAGGACTTCATCCCTGGGGAAGAGAGTAAAAGCTCAAAAGCTTCGCTTTTTGGTATAATCTTAACTCATTTATTTTATGACCAAAGGGGAAGATAGCACTTAGAGGGCTCTAATGATTCCGTTTTTGGCGATTCATGCCAAAAAGGGGGAGAAATGAGCCCAAAGCAAAAGGACCGCACCACCATGAGCCCAAAGCAAAAGGACCGCACCACCACCACCAAATTCAAAAACTTAGTGCTTTCCAAAAGTCTTTATCATCTGGTATCCTATTGTGTTTAAAAGGGGGAGAAAGTAGTATTTCAAAAATGGTATATCAAAACCCTCTTGAACACTAAGAGGTGGATCTCTTTTAGGGGGAGTTTTGTTTAGTCAAAGGAAAAGCATTTGAAACAGAGGGAGACAATTTCAAATCTTGAAAATGCTTTGCAAACTCTTATTCATGTACCTTTGACTATCTGCAAAAGATCTTTGAAATGGATTTACAAAAAGAATTTGCAAAAACAAAACATGTGGTGCAAACGTGGTCCAAAATGTTATATAAGAAAGAAACATTCCTTGCATATCCTGTAAGTAGTTATATTGGCTCAATTCCAAGTAACCTTTGCACTTACATCATGTAAACTAGTTCAATTATGCACTTCTATATTTGCTTTGGTTTGTGTTGGCATCAATCACCAAAAAGGGGGAGATTGAAAGGGAATTAGGCTTACACCTAGTTCCTAAATAATTTTGGTGGTTGAATTGCCCAACACAAATATTGGACTGACTAGTTTGCTCTAGTGTATAAGTTATACAGGTGTAAAAGGTTCACACTCAGCCAATAAAAAGACCAAGTTTTGGATTCAATAAAGGAGCAAAGGGGCAACCGAGGGCACCCCTGGTCTGGCGCACCGGACTGTCCGGTGTGCCACCGGACAGTGCACAGTACCTGTCCGGTGCACCAGGGGACTCAGACTCAAACTCTTCGCCCTCGGGAATTCTCGGAAGCCGGCGCGCTATAATTCACCGGACTGTCCGGTGTGCACCGGACATGTCCGGTGCTCCAAGGAAGCTCGGCCTCCTGAACTCGCCAGCCTCGGGTTCGCGCGGCAGCCGCTCCGCTATAATTCACCGGACTGTCCGGTGTGCACCGGACTGTCCGGTGTACCAGCGGAGCAACGGCTCCCTGCGGCGCCAACGGCTCCCTGCGGTGCATTAAATGCGCGCGCAGCGCGCGCAGAAGTCAGAATCGCCCATACCGGTGCACCGGACATCAAACAGTGCATGTCCGGTGTGCACCGGACACCCAGGCGGGCCCACAAGTCAGAAGCTCCAACGGCTAGAATCCAACGGCAGTGATGACGTGGCAGGGGCACCGGACTGTCCGGTGTGCACCGGACTGTCCGGTGCGCCATCGAGCAGACGCCTCCAGCCAACGGTCACTTTTGGTGGTTGGGGCTATAAATACCCCAACCACCCCACATTCATTATTATCCAAGTTTTCCACTTCTCAACTACTACAAGAGCTCTAGGCATTCAATTCTAGACACACTAAAGAGATCAAATCCTCTCCAATTCCACACAAAGCCCTAGTGACTAGTGAGAGTGATTTGCCGTGTTCATTTGAGCTCTTGCGCTTGGATTGCTTCTTTTCTTTCTCACTTGTTCTTGAGATCACAACTCCATTGTAATCAAGGCAAGAGGCACCAATTGTGTGGTGGCCCTTGCGGGGAAGTTTTGTTCCCGGCTTTGATTAGAGAAGAGAAGCTCACTCGGTCCGTGGGACCGTTTGAGAGAGGGAAGGGTTGAAAGAGACCCGGCCTTTGTGGCCTCCTCAACGGGGAGTAGGTTTGCAAGAACCGAACCTCGGTAAAACAAATCTCCGTGTCCCACTTGCTTATTCGCTTGGGATTCGTTTTACGCCCTCTCTCGCGGACTCGTTTATATTTCTAACGCTAACCCGGCTTGTAGTTGTGTTTATATTTATAAATTTCAGTTTCGCCCTATTCACCCCCCCTCTAGGCGACTATCAGATATCCCTCGGAACCTCATGCCGCGACTTCCCGATTCATGCGGGAAGCCTCGGTCTACACCGGGCGCACGCGCAACACCGCGCCTGCGGCCCCGGGCCACCTCGGCAACGAACACCATCGACGCGACCGTCGGGCCCACCTCGACGAAAGGGTGCGCCGAGGCTACCACCCCAGGCGTGGGGGACGCTACGACAGCGGGGAGGATCGGAGTCCCTCGCCCGAACCACCCGGTCTGCAGGCCTTCAGTCGGGCCATCCGACGGGCGCCGTTCCCGACCCGGTTCCGACCCCCGACTACTATCACGAAGTACTCGGGGGAAACGAGACCGGAACTGTGGCTCGCGGACTACCGCCTGGCCTGCCAACTGGGAGGGACGGACGACGACAACCTCATCATCCGCAACCTTCCCCTGTTCCTCTGCGACACTGGTCGTGCCTGGTTGGAGCACCTGCCTCCGGGGCAGATCTCCAACTGAGACGACTTGGTCCAAGCCTTCGCCGGCAATTTCCAGGGCACGTACGTGCGCCCCGGGAATTCCTGGGATCTCCGAAGCTGCCGGCAACAGCCGGGAGAGTCTCTCCGGGACTACATCCGGCGATTCTCGAAGCAGCGCACCGAGCTGCCCAACATCACCGACTCGGATGTCATCGGCGCGTTCCTCGCCGGCACCACCTGCCGCGACCTGGTGAGCAAGCTGGGTCGCAAGACCCCCACCAGGGCGAGCGAGCTGATGGACATCGCCACCAAGTTCGCCTCTGGCCAGGAGGCGGTCGAGGCTATCTTCCGAAGGGACAAGCAGCCCCAGGGCCGCCCATCGGAAGAGGCTCCCGAGGCGTCTACTCCGCGCGGCGCCAAGAAGAAAGGCAAGAAGAAGTCGCAATCGAAACGCGACGCCGCTGACGTGGACCTTGTTGCCGCCGCCGAGTACAAGAACCCTCGGAAGCCCCCCGGAGGTGCTAACCTCTTCGACAAGATGCTTAAGGAGCCGTGCCCCTACCATCAGGGGCCCATCAAGCACACCCTCGAGGAGTGCGTCATGCTTCGGCGTCACTTCCACAGGGCCGGGCCACCCGCGGAGGGTGGCAGGGCCCGCGACGACGACAAGAACGAAGATCACCAAGCAGGAGAGTTCCCCGAGGTCCGTGACTGCTTCATGATCTACGGTGGGCATGCGGCGAACGCCTCGGCTCGACATCGTAAGCAAGAGCGCCGGGAGGTCTGCTCGGTGAAGGTGGCGGCGCCAGTCTACCTAGACTGGTCCGACAAGCCCATCACCTTCGACCAGGCCGACCACCCCGACCACGTGCCGAGCCCGGGGAAATACCCGCTCGTCGTCGACCCCGTCATCGGCGACGTCAGGCTCACCAAGGTCCTGATGGATGGGGGCAGCTGCCTCAACATCATCTACGCCGAGACCCTCAAGCTCCTGCGCGTCGATCAGTCCTCCGTCCGGGCAGGCGCTGCGCCCTTCCACGGGATCGTCCCTGGGAAGCGCGTCCAGCCCCTCGGACGACTCGACCTCCCCGTCTGCTTCGGAACGCCCTCCAACTTCCGAAGGGAGACCCTGACGTTCGAGGTGGTCGGGTTCCGAGGAACCTACCACGCTGTACTGGGGAGGCCATGCTACGCGAAGTTCATGGCCGTCCCCAACTACACCTACTTGAAGCTCAAGATGCCGGGCCCCAATGGGGTCATCACCGTCGGCCCCACGTACAAACACGCGTTCGAATGCGACGTGGAGTGCGTGGAGTACGCCGAGGCCCTCGCCGAGTCCGAGGCCCTCATCGCCGACCTGGAGAACCTCTCCAAGGAGGTGCCAGACGTGAAGCGTCACGCCGGCAACTTCGAGCCAGCGGAGACGGTTAAGGCCGTCCCTCTCGACCCCAGCGGTGACACCTCCAAGCAGATCCGGATTGGGTCCGGGCTCGACCCCAAATAGGAAGCAGTGCTCGTCGACTTTCTCCGCGCAAACGCCGACGTCTTTGCGTGGAGTCCCTCGGACATGCTCGGCATACCGAGGGATGTCGCCGAGCACTCGCTGGATATTCGGGCCGGAGCCCGACCCGTCAGGCAGCCTCTGCGCCGATTCGACGAGGAGAAGCGCAGAGTGATAGGCGAGGAGATCCACAAGCTAATGGCAGCAGGGTTCATCAAAGAGGTATTCCATCTCGAATGGCTTGCCAACCCTGTGCTTGTGAGGAAGAAAGGGGGGAAATGGCGGATGTGTGTAGACTACACTGGTCTCAACAAAGCATGTCCGAAGATTCCCTACCCTCTGCCTCGCATCGATCAAATCGTGGATTCCACCGCTGGGTGCGAAACCCTGTCCTTCCTCGATGCCTACTCAGGTGGTTAGCGCCGCGATTGTGGTCGAGAGGCAAGAGGAAGGGCATGCACTGCCTGTTCAGAGGCCAGTCTACTTCGTCAGCGAGGTACTGTCCGAGACCAAGATCCGCTACCCACAAGTTCAGAAGCTGCTGTATGCTGTGATCCTGACGAGGCGGAAGTTACGACACTACTTCGAGTCTCATCCGGTAACTGTGGTGTCATCCTTCCCCCTGGGGGAGATCATCCAGTGCCGAGAGGCCTCGGGTAGAATCGCAAAGTGGGCGGTGGAAATCATGGGCGAAACAATCTCGTTCGCCCCTCGGAAGGCCATCAAGTCCCAGGTGTTGGCGGACTTCGTGGCCGAATGGGTCGACACCCAGCTGCCGACGGCTCCGATCCAACCGGAGCTCTGGACCATGTTTTTCGACGGGTCGCTAATGAAGACGGGAGCCGGCGCGGGCCTGCTCTTCATCTCGCCCCTCGGAAAGCACCTGCGCTACGTGCTACGCCTCCATTTCCCGGCGTCCAACAATGTGGCCGAGTACGAAGCTCTGGTCAACGGGTTGCGGATCGCCATCGAGCTAGGGGTCAGACGCCTCGACGCCCGCGGTGATTCGCAGCTCGTCATCGACCAAGTCATGAAGAACTCCCACTGCCGCGACCCGAAGATGGAGGCCTACTGCGATGAGGTTCGACGCCTGGAAGAAAAGTTCTTCGGGCTCGAGCTCAACCACATCGCTCGGCGCTGCAACGAGACTGCAGACGAGCTGGCTAAAATAGCCTCGGGGCGAACGACGGTCCCCCCGGACGTCTTCTCCCAGGATCTGCATCAACCCTCCGTCAAGATCGACGACGCGCCCGAGCCCGAGGCACCCTCGGCTCAGCCCGAGGTACCCTCGGCCCTCGAGGCCGAGGCACTGAATGTCGAGGAGGAGCAGAGCGGGGCCACGCCTGATCGAAATTGGCAGGCCCCGTACCTGCGATATCTCCGCCAGGGAGAGCTACCCCTCGACCGAGCCGAGGCTCGACGGGTAGCGCGACGCGCCAAGTCATTCGTCTTGCTGGGCGATGAGGAGGAGCTCTACCACCGGAGCCCCTCGGGCATCCTCCAGTGATGCATCTCCATCGCCGAAGGTCAGGAACTCCTGCAAGAAATACACTCGGGGGCTTGCGGCCATCATGCGGCGCCTCGAGCCCTTGTCGGGAACGCTTTCCGGCAAGGTTTCTACTGGCCAACGGCGGTGGCTGACGCCACTAGAATTGTCTGCACCTGCGAAGGGTGCCAATTCTATGCGAAGCAGACCCACCTGCCCGCTCAGGCTCTGCAGACGATACCCATCACCTGGCCCTTCGCTGTATGGGGTCTGGACCTCGTCGGTCCCTTGCAGAAGGCGCCCGGGGGCTACACGCACATGCTGGTCGCCATCGACAAATTCTCCAAGTGGATCGAGGTCCGACCCCTGAACAGCATCAGGTCTAAGCAGGCGGTGGCGTTCTTCACCAACATCATCCATCGCTTCGGGGTCCCAAACTCCATCATCACCGACAACGGTACCCAGTTCACCGGCAAAAAATTCTTGGATTTTTGCGATGATCACCACATCCGGGTGGACTGGGCCGCCGTGGCTCATCCCATGTCGAATGGGCAAGTAGAGCGTGCCAACGGCATGATTCTACAAGGGCTCAAGCCTCGGATCTACAACGGCCTCAACAAGTTCGGCAAGCGATGGATGAAGGAACTCCCCTCGGTGGTCTGGAGCCTAAGGACGACGCCGAGTCGTGCCACGGGTTTCACGCCGTTCTTCCTGGTCTACGGGGCCGAGGCTATCTTGCCCACTGACCTGGAGTACGGCTCCCCGAGGACGAGAGCCTACACCGATCAAAGCAACCAAGCTAGCCGAGAAGAATCGCTGGACCAGCTGGAGGAGGCTCGGGACAGGGCCTTACTACACTCGGCGCGGTACCAGCAGTCCCTGCGACGCTACCACGCCCGAGGGGTCCGACCCCGAGACTTCCAGGTGGGCGACCTGGTGCTTCGGCTGCGGCAAGACGCCCGGGGAAGGCACAAACTCACGCCCCCCTGGGAGGGGCCATTCGTCATCGCCAAAGTTCTGAAGCCCGGAACATACAAGCTGGCCAACAATCAAGGCGAGATCTACGGCAACGCTTGGAACATCAAACAGCTACGTCGCTTCTACCCTTAAGATGTTTTCAAGTTGTTCATATACCTCGCACCCACGCAAAGTTTAGTCATCAAGGAAGGGTCGGCCTCGCCTCGGCAAAGCCCGACCCTCCCTCGGGGGCTAAAAGGGGGGAGACCCCCTCTGCGTCGAAATTTTCCTCGAAAAAGGATCTCTTTTTAGCAGAATTTCTTTCGTGCTTTTTGACTACTTCGAAAAGCGGATCCTGGAAACGACGGAGTACACGTAAGCAGCCAAGGCTGACCGAGCCGAGGGACTCCTACGCCTCCGGGATACGGATACCTCACTCATCACCTTCTGCGATAAGTAACTCACGTTCGGATAAAGTGATTCCGCAGACCGAACAAGTCTTCACGTTCGGAAGCTCTTCTGCCGAGACGGTCCTTCAAGCCTTCTCGACTGAATCGGTGACAGGGCCTCATGGACGGGCGAAAGTACGCGTAAGCGGCAAGGCCGACCGAGCCGAGGGACTCCCACGCCTCTGGGATACGGATACCTCACTCATCACCTTCCGCGAGAAGCAACTCTCGCCCACACAAACATCCCTGTTACCGACGGAAAGTCCAGATGCTCGAAATAAGAGGAAAAGGAGACGCGGCTTTACAACGAAGCGAGGGTGTGTTTTCTGGCCTCGGCGGCCGCAGAAGGCACACGCTACAAGACAATCTGATCCTGCAGGCTCGGGTCTTCACGCTGAAGGGGGCTGTAGCACCCTCGGCATCGACGACGCCTTCAGCAAGGTCCAACCCAGCCTCGGACGGCGACGCGGTCCAGGGACTTCTCCGGGAATCCGGCCCGAGCAGGCGGCTCGGCCGGTTACCCCTGGGGCCTCGGCCAAGCATCTTCCAAGGGCGCCAGCCCGACCCGAGGCCTCGGCTGATCGACTCCGACGTCGACCCCCGCTGACGGGCAACCCGGCTAGGCTCCGGCCAACCAGGTTCCCATTTTCGAGCCGACTCCACCTCTGTTCGTACTGATATCGCTACCCCTGGCCTCGGCTCATCGAAGAGCGGCCAAGGGGTCCCTTTAACTAAGCTAGAGGAGCCTCAGACAACAAGGTCGATCGAGCCGAGGGATTCCTACGCCTCCGGGATACGGATACCTCACTCGTCACCTTGACACGGGGCGACTCATGCTTGGTGAAGCGGTTCAGATAATCAACAGGCGAGACTTAGTGCTCGAAAATGAGGAAAAAACACGGCTCCGTGCCGAAATTACATACATGTTCAGGCCTCGACAGCCACAATGAACAAAAACACTGGCATTCGAAGTGCCATCACGAACGGAACTCCGGTTCCCCCTCCGCAGGTACGAACAACCCCACTCCATGGGGAAGGCCTGCGGAGCAACAGAAGACCGACGAGCGGCTCGCCGCCGCCCGTTCTGATTACGACGACAACCACCCCGCCCCAGGCGGTGAAGCGGCTTCGGCAGTAGCTTCGAGGCAGATGTCACGACAGGGGGGCTCTCGCCCGCAGAGGACGAGAACCAGCCATTCAAGCCGGGAGACGGAGACCCATGGCTACCGGCGCCCTAGCCGAGTAACGGCGGCCTACCTATCCCGGCATGGCTGGAGGAAGTCCCCGTAGGACTAGAGGATGCCATTCTCTCCCAGGCGCCGGGGGAAGAAAAGGGCAGCCGACCCATGCGGGGACAGCCCCCCGACTCGCCTCATCCTCCATCTTGGCCTGGATGACGAAAATCCTTGAGGCCAAGGGAGGGGTAAAGGCCGCAGCTTGGCTCGCTTTCCCCCACCGCCAGACTGGAGGTCACCATCTTGGGTGACCGCCGGTGGGGGGATGCGGCCGGGCTGCGTGATGAAAATCCTTGAAGCCGAACGATGGCTGAAAGGTACCAACTCCCACGGAGTTGCGTTCCTCCAACGAGGAGGCGGAAAGACGGCGGGTACCCCCCATCCGGGGGCTTGGAAGATGGAAAGACACGACGCACAAGGGAGGAAGAAGACATGGTTGCCTTCCGAAAGGGGTCGCCCTCCTTTTAAAGGCGACTCTCCCTACGTGCGCCCCCAAATGCCACGAGCCGAGTCTTCTCCAACACGCTCCAAGGCCCTCCCCTGCGGCGCGGGGGCTGGGTCCCGCATGTCATACAAACCGGCTCAGAAGCAGAAGAAGCCAAACCGCCGCGCGCGGTGCACACAACCGCCCAGCGGTTACAAGCGATTCCCCACTTTCGCCCAAGACCAACGGGCAGGAGGGGCGGGCAGCCATGCAGGCGGCATGCAACCGCGCCAGGTGGACGCGCTTCTCCGACTTCTGACACGCCGGCTTGGAGGCCCAGGCCCACGCGTCGCGCAACCAGCGCGCCAGTTGCTGCGTGCAAGCAACCGCACCGCCACTTGTGCCACCGTCGCACCTCTTCGGTCGCAGAGCCTGTGCCGCGACTCGAGGCGACCCAGCGCACGACCCAGCGGCGCCAGCCTGGCGCGACGGTCAAAGCGGCCGAAAGTGGGCCGGCAGTAATGGCGGTGGCAGGCGGGCGGGCGCAGCAGTCACGTCGTCATCCAGGCTCACGTCCCATCCTGGGACAGCAAGAGAGCCTCCCCCCACGGCGTGAAGACGGTGCACCCGTGATCCGTTCCTCGAATGGCTCGCGCACGCGCAACGGCCGCCCCGCCAACCACTCGCCCCGTCGCGTTAACTCCACGGCGGGACAGGCGGCGTCTCTGGCAGGAGAAGCGGACGACGCTTCGCCTTCGCCGAAATAACCGCGTCAAAAAAGGTACGCCACGTCGTTCGATTTCGTATCCTTTTCCTTTTTCCTCTTTCTCTATCTCTTGCAACAGGGACCGGGAAAGGGGGATACCCCGAAAAGGATCCTTCTCTGTGAAGGAACCGGGCTCCGAGCCCCCCCTACTGATCAGAGGTTCGAAGGCTGGCCCTCCGAGGGGTTCAACAGTCGCCTCAGATCGCGTGGGCCCGACACCCACTACTGGTCAGGGGTTCGAAGGCCAGCCCCCCGAAGGGCTCCATGGCCGCCTCAGGCTACTCGGGCTCCGCGCCCATTACTGATCAGGGGTTCGAAGGCTGGCCCCCGAAGGGTTCACAGTCGCCTCAGACGCCGAGCGAGGGATGACCAGGGGTACGTTCGATACATAACCGAGGCTCGGGCTGCGCTCCCGAGGTACCCTAGGACATTTCCGAGACCAGCGGGAACGATCTTGTAACGGAATCCCATCGGAGGGAGGCATCGAGCCCTCGGACCCCGTCGCCAGGGGACCGGGTCCGGCAAATCACCCGCAGGTACTTTTGGGCGTGCCTCTGGGCCCCTAGCCGACCCCCAACGAACGGGGCACGGACGTCCACTCGGATTACCCGCTTGCAGCTCACCGGAGACACCATGTTCGGTGCCCATCGAGGGTAACATGGCGCTCTCCCCCCCCTCCTCCTTGCGGAAAGGCGACGTAGGGGCGTATGTAAAAAAGCCGAGTCTGTCCCTGATCGTCCTCTCGCCCTGTGCGGAGGCTCGGGGGCTGCTCTCGCAAACCCGGCTCCGGCCAAACCGTTGACAGCGTCAACATACCAGCCCGAGAGCTTGGGCCCCGACCGTGCACCCGGGCTACGGCCAGTTCGCATGAGGGAACAACCAGACCAGCCGAAGCATTACGCGAGGCATTAAGACCTCGAAGGAGTGTAACCACTCCTCCGAGGCCTCGGGGGCTACACTCGGCGGGTGCGCTCGCGCGCACCCACCGGAACAAAATGCAATCGAGAAAGGCTGGTCCCCTTGCAAAAAAGTGCGACGAAAGCCTCCAAGCGAGTGCTAACACTCCCTTCGAGGCTCGGGGGCTACTGTCGGGGACCATAATTAGGGGTACCCTCAAGACGCCTAATTCTCAGCTGGTAACCCCCATCAGCATAAAGCTGCAAAGGCCTGATGGGTACGATTAAGTCAGGGATCAGTCCACACGAGTGACTCGATCACGCTTCACCCGAGCCTAGCCTCGGCCAAGGGCAGCCGACCTCGAGAGACTTCCGTCTCGCCCGAGGCCCCCCTTTTTTAACGGCGGACACACCTCCGGCTCGCCCGAGGCCTTGGCTTCGCTTAGAAGCAACCCTGACTAAATCGCCGCACCGACTGACCAAGTTGCAGGAGCATTTAATGCAAAGGCGGCCTGACACCTCTATCCTGACGCGCGCCCCCCGGCAGAGCCGAAGTGACCGCCGTCACTCCGTCGCTCCACTGACCGGTCTGACAGAAGGGCAGCGCCGCCTGCGCCACTCCGACTGCAGTGCCACTCGACAGAGTGAGACAGACAGGCAGTTAGGCCTTGCCAAAGGCACCATGGGAAGCTCTGCCTCGCCCGACCCCAGGGCTCGGACTCGGGCTAAGACCCGGAACACGGCGAACTCCGCTCCGCCCGACCCCAGGGCTCGGACTCGGGCTAAGACCTGGAAGACGGCGAACTCCGCTCCGCCCGACCCCAGAGCTCGGACTCGGGCTAAGACCCGGAAGACGGCGAACTCCGCTCCGCCCGACCCTAGGGCTCGGACTCGGGCTAAGACCCGGAAGACGACGAACTCCGCTCCGCCCGACCCAGGGCTCGGACTCGGGCTCAGCCCCAGAAGACGACAAACTCCGCCTCGCCCGACCCCAGGGCTCGGACTCCGCCCTGGCCTCAGCCGAACGATCTCCGCCTCGCCCGACCCGATGGCTCGGACTCGGCCTCGGCAACAGAAGACAGACTCGACCTCGGCTTCGGAGGAGCCCCCACGTCGCCCAACCTAGGGCGCAGGCCCACCACGTCAACAGGGAGCGCCATCATCATCCTACCCCGAGCCGACTCGGGTCACGGAGAACAAGACCGGCGTCCCATCTGGCCAGCTCCGCCAGATGGGCAATGATGGCGCCCCACAAGCTCTGTGACGACGGCGGCTCTCAGCTCTCTTACGGAAGCAGGGCGACGTCAGCAAGGACTCGACCGCTCCAACAGCTGTCCCTCCACCAGGCTCCATCGCTCCTCCGACAGCCACGACATCACGCCAGCGAGGTGCCAAGACCTCTCCGGCTGCCACATTGGCATGTACCTAGGGCGCTAGCTCTCTCTCCGCTAGACACGTAGCACTCTGCTACACCCCCCATTGTACACCTGGATCCTCTCCTTACGACTATAAAAGGAAGGACCAGGGCCTTCTTAGAGAAGGTTGGCCGCGCGGGGACGAGGACGAAACAGGCGTTCTCTTGGGGCCGCTCGCTTCCCTCACCCGCGTGGACGCTTGTAACCCCCCTACTGCAAGCGCACCCGACCTGGGCGCGGGACGAACACGAAGGCCTCGGGATCTCCACCTCTCTCACGCCCGTCTCCGGCCACCTCGCCTCTCCCCCCTTCGCGCTCGCCCACGCGCTCGACCCATCTGGGCTGGGGCACGCAGCACACTCACTCGTCGGCTCGGGGACCCCCCGGTCTCGAAACGCCGACACCGGTTTTCATGTTTTTAGGGTGCCTCGTCCCCGTTTGCCTTATTGTTTACGGTTGATCCTCGTAGGTTAAGTCGTAATGTGCAGTCTATTTACAACATCACAACGGGTATCGATCGAGATACTAACGAAATTTTTGTCCAATTTGTCAGATTTCCGCATCAACAGGGCTTCTTGGACTTCGGTTCCTACATCCACTGCAGCGAAGGTAACGTGAATATCAATTTGTGGTTTACTTATTTCTCAGCATAGATGCGGTTTAAGTGTTGCAACAACCTCAAACGATGGCCTTCTTTTAGTTCATTGACTCACGACACCTAAACAAGGAGTCCACGGTTAGGATAAACAGGTAGAGTCAACAGAAGTATTCTCAATGGTAGGGCTCAACTGCTACATTAATTAAATGGACACCAGGTTTGCCCTGATCTAAACCATGAGTACGAGGAAGACAAGTCACTTTGTGGGGGGTGTATATGATGTGAATACAGAAGATATTACCAAATGTTGTTCGCGGTTAACTGGAAACCATTCATATGTTTTATCCCTACTATTTAGGGTTCATGGTTTATTTCATAGATTGCCTATCTGAGTATCTGTATGATTGTAGCTTGAACCCTACTTTTGTCTATGTACGCACAGAATTCATGTGATTACATGGATGTAAGTACATTGTCCTAATGTCTAGTTCACTAACCACCTAAATCCACATCAGATGGATTCAGCAGACTCCATAGCCGACAAGGCAATTGGAAGGATGCAAGAGATTGCAGACAAGATATTTTCCGTAGCGAGGGAAACAATCCGTTCTGGACGCGGGTTGACTTCATTTGACGCTGCATGATGGAGCAAGACTCTCTGGTGTTCCAAGAGTATTTGGACAAGGTCAACAACGTAACCCACCAGCCTGACAGCAACTACGAACCCTCAGACTTGTCCTCACCACCCCCTGGTGAAGACAACCTTAGTCCAGACTGGGACTTTGCCGAGCACTTCGAAAGATTTTGGGGTATTAAATATGACTCCGATCAGATGCCTTCCTTTAGTGACAATGAGGTTTAAGTTAGAACTTGGGTAAGCTTCTAGTCAGGTCTTAGGGAGTGGTGGGATATGATCAGGCTTTTGCGTAATGGGCTGCTTTAAATGTCTTCCCTGTCCTTTTGTGTCCAGTAGCAGTTTATAAACGTTGTCTTTGTGTAATTAAGAAAATCCCAATGTTACTACTTATGGTACTACCAGATGTTATTATGGTCAGTTCAGTGTTCTTTTTTTTCTTCTTAATCCGAGAGCACTACGTATTTTCAAAACTCTACACTTGTTTTGCACTAGATGGACAAGTCTGACAAAGTGATTGCAAAGTGGGATAGTAGAGCAACAAAAATTTACACAGAAATTTGTGTAGAAGAGGTCAATGCTCGGAACAGGCCACAACAGTTTCTAAATGCCGAAGGGCATGCTAACCTCATAAGGAAGTTTAAGGAACGCACTGGTCGCACTTACACCAGGGACCAAATGAAGAATAGGTGGGACTCCTTAAAGAGAATGTTCACCCAGTGGAAAACTCTTAATGAAAGGGCTACAGGTCTTGGTCGAGACCCTCATACTGGCTCTATCAGTGCTCCAGATGAGTGGTGGGCTAAGCAAAATGAAGTAGACTTTTTGTTTATTTTTTAGATTAACAATAGTAATGGCCATCTCAAAGTAGGAAATACCATGTTGGTGCAGGCAATGCCAGGGTGTATTATGTTCAAAACAGCCCCCTAGAGAATGAGGACGAGCTAAAGGTTATGTTTGGACCCATTGTCTGCACAAATGAAACAACCCTTGTTCCTGGCGTCGAGGATGCAAATTCATCATCTGATGATCATGTCGAAGCCACTTTAGGTGGGGGTGAAAACAACACCCCTGACCCATGCTCAAATGCGACTGGGAAGCGTAAGGTGCGTCATGATTCTCCTAAACCGAAGAAGAAAAAAGATGGGAGGGAAGAGTACATGAAACACCTAGTGGAGGCTTTTGAGTCGCGTTCAATGACCACTAACAAGTCGATCACCTCTGCTGAGACCGACCCTGTTCGTGTTGAGGTTATTGCGCAGTTGCAACAAGTTATCGATGATGGCTCACCAGAAGGCAGCGACCTACATTTGTTTGCCACTCATCTGTTGATTGAGAAAAAGTATAGAGATGTATTTGCATCACTGAAGACCAAAGAAGGAAGGAACGCTTGGCTGCGCCGTGCATTCGAGATAGATGTTAAAAATCCACTTAGATGGTGGTCGTCCGACAACAGAGCCTAATGTCAACTATTATGTTGCTTTTCATGTTAGTCGTGTTGCAGTCTTGTCAGTATTATGAGTCATGTCGTGTTACGAAATAAACTTGTCGTACTCATAATTTTTCGTTTCCAACAGTTTTGCAATTATTCGAGTTGAACATGTATTTGAATAATCAGAGTTGTATGTTTGTGAACAATGTCAATCTGTGAATGCAGATGTGTGATCCTATGATACATGATTATGTGTCTTATATAATGTGCTTATACATGAATATGTGGCTGTTGTTTGTGTGCATGCAGATGTGTGACCCTGCTGCACACACATATGATCATGACACGGATGACAGAGATGCAGAATTGCTTGTTGCCCTATATGCTGTAGACATTTGGGGCATGCCACCCAGTGAGGTTTCTAGAAGAACAATGGTTGAAACAGGTATTCAATGGGTTGACCGAACTTTGGAGAATAGTAACGACTGCTTTGACATGTTTCGCATGCGACGTACTGTTTTTAAACGATTGCATGATACGTTGGTGGAAAGTTATGGTCTGCTTCCAAGCCGTGGTGTCAGTACTATGGAAGCTCTAGGTATTTTCTTGTGGGCATGTGGGGGTCCACAATCCTTTAGGCAGATAAGGAATAAGTTTGGTCACTCCTTGGAAACTATTAGTCGCAAGTATAGTGAAGTACTTAATGCACTATATAAGATGTCATCTGACGTAATCAAGCCCAAAGACCCAAATTTCATAGAGATTCATCCTCGTTTGCGAGAGGGGAGATTTTGGCCCCACTTCAAGGATTGCATAGGAGCAATTGATGGTACTCACATTCCAGCGTCTGTCCTGGCCTCGGAGCAAGCCAAATATATTGGTCAGCACGGTTACGCATCACATAATGTAATGGCCGTTTGTGACTTCGATATGAGGTTCACATTTGTTGTCACTGGTTGGCCAGGTTCAGTACATGACACTAGAGTATTACAAGATACTTTGATAACTTATGCAGATAGGTTCCCCCATCCACCGGAAGGTAAATAAGTATGTTGTACTTTTGTATCATTCGATATTCATTTATGTCTTAAGTATTGAACTTTATATTTCTGTTTGTGCAGGTAAATACTATCTTGTGGATTCAGGTTATCCAAATAGAAAGGGGTACCTTGCACCTTATAAGGGTCAGAAGTACCACATTTCAGAATGGCAAAATGCGAGGCAACCTATTGGGAGCAAAGAAGTATTTAACTATGCACACTCGTCGCTACGCAATGTTATAGAGCGATGTTTTGGTGTGCTTAAAATGAAGTGGAGAATTCTGTTAAGTCTCCCTTCATTTTCGCTTAAGAAACAATCCAAGATAATTATTGCGTATGACATTGCATAACTTCATTAGAGACAGTGCTCTACACGATAGAGACTTTGATCAACTAGGACCTAATAGCCTTGGTCATGATGTATCTGTAGGTGAGAGTAGTAGTAGCACATCTGATGAGTTAGACATGAGTGCATTTCGAGATGCAATTGCTAATGCATTAGTGTCGTAGTTAAATATGTAAATGTAACGGTAGTTATGTTGTAATGAACTCCACTAATTATATGTAATGACCTTTTGTTGCTTCGGTGTCATTGTGTATAGTTTGTTCAAACAGAATATGCAATCTGAGAATCTGTGTATCCAAACACCTAGATTCTAACGAACAGCTTTTCTGCACAGCTGGCGAACCAAACACCTAGATTCTAACGAACAACTTTTCTGCACAGCTGGCGAACCAAACACCTAAATTCTAACCACCAGCTTTTTCCAACAGCCAGCTTTTCCCCACAGCCAGCTTTTCAGAAAAGCTATTCAGAAAAAAGCCGAACCAAACACGCCCATAGATGCATATGTAGGGCTGACAATGGGCTATAGATTTTGCATTATAAAATTTAAGGATCGAATCAGGTTAGGATCGAGCTATATTTCTAGTCATTTTTGAAATATAATTTATTAAGGGCCTTGACATTTTATGAAGAATCATTTGGATCACGATCCATTACCACCCCTATGCATACGTTGTCCCTTTCCTCTGACCATAAGTCCAAAGGACTTTTTGGGAAGATGAACACATGAGGGTTCAAGGACCGATATTGGAGTCTGAGTCGGAATCGGAGTCTGAATCGGAGTCTGGATCAGACTTGAGTTCGAGTTGGTGTCGAAGTGGAGTCGGAGTCGATGTCATATGATTGGATCGAGCTGAATTCGTCCAAGTGTAGATTGGATTTTCAAGTACTTGATTATGGAGCGTCAAAACTGTCGAAATACTCAGAGTGAGCCTAAGATTTTTGAGCGAATCAACGACGAATTTGAGTGTACTGAAGATGACTTCTCCCATGCGAAACCCATAGTTGTCATCAACTCTTTGGTGATTAGTGCAATTTTCCCTACCTAGCATGCTAACTATCGAAGATTATTCGATACTAAATTTTAGGGAGGCTGCGTTATCAAGAACTAAAGGTAAAGACACGTTGGTGTCTATTGCTATGCAATGTGATCAGATAATCTGGCATCTTGAGGCTTCCCTGATCCTTCTTTTATAATCCAATGAGGGTGACGAGTTTATAAGATGTATTTTTAGATAGGTTATAGGATGTAAATCATAACTAAGTCTATCTCGAATTATCTCTGCCAGTTTTTACTATATCTGCTAGGATATCGATCTCATCTCCCAATATAATAAGATCTTAGTAATATTTATCCATCTAAAAATCTTTTAAATCATGCGGTTTCCTCAGGTTGTATCAGCCGAGTCTAGAGTCTCGGCTAACCCACTAATCATATCTTTCTCGTTGAGCTGCACTCGAATACCCATGGTATATATATGTAAAGGTTCTGAGTACCAGGATACATTCTACTAAACAGATCAACGAGCCAGAGTGAAGAAAACTATTGAAACTAGGGTTACAGAGGTAACATGGGTGGAAGGTCGAGGGCCAAGACCCTGACGCTTGGGAGCCATCATCCTAGGGTTAGGGCTGCTGGTTGGGAGAGACGTGCCCACGGGTGAACAATAAGCGAAGGGGAAAAAGCACGAGCAAGAATAATTGCCTGCTTGATCTTTCATTAATTGAATGCTTGATCTTTCATTAATTGAAGGGATACATTTATATAGCTGAGATAGCAGCCTTTTAACAAACTAACAAACCTTATCTAAGATCTAACAAACTAATGTTTATCTATCTAAACTCTATCCAAGACTAACAAACTAATGTTTATCCATCCAAACAAAGCTGAACTAAGGTCCTAGGCGCCACTTCTAGCCACTTGGCGAAGCTGATATGTGATGCAACATATATATGTTTGATTTACAAAAAAAGGAAGACTAAGTGTCGACTTCTTAGAGATCCTTGGTTGCAAAATAATAAGAGAACCTTTTTTAAGGAAAAAAAGCCACCTTGCTTGGTCATCACCATTCTCAGACTTTCAGAGTTCTAAAAGTAGGCACCACTAGGGTATCTCATGGGAGATAAACAGGACAACATATTTTCTAAAGCCAACGAGGATATAATAATAACATTGGTCCAATTGAACAATTAATCCATCAATTGACCAGAAATATATTTTGTTTCGATCAAAAGAATATAAACTCTGTTTTACACATTTGCACCTGCTTTACACATGGCAATGGCAGTATACAGACATAAACTCTGTTTCAAAACAAACTAAGGGCAGAAGCAAAGATCCTATCTAGTAACAGAATACATTCTACTCTTTGGGTCAGCAAGGTAACTGAACAGATATATGTTCTAGCTGCAAAAAGAAAATGCAGAATAAGTTGTGATTTCTTAGAGATCCTTAGTTGCAAAAAATGAAACACCTATTTTTTTTAGTTGCCTGGCTAGCACCATTCTCAGACTTCCAGAGTTCTAAAAAGCACTCATCACTAACGTGCAAAGCACAAGAATGAAAAGCATTGTGCAAATAGGTACTTCAGACAAATTCTGTGTTTCAAAAGAAAATGTGCAGCTAAAGCAAAAATTGAAGTACTAGAATATGTTTAATTCATTGGATCAGCAAGCAAAAGTAGAAACAATATATATGTTCAATTTGCAGAAAAGAAAATGTCAACTTTTTAAAGATATTTCTTGCCTGCTTGGCACCAATCTCAGACTTGAGAGTTATCACTAGCGTTTCTCTCATAGGAGATAAGCAGGACAGTATTTCCTATTAGCACAAGAGAAGATAATAATATTGATCCACTTGGAACAGAATTCTACAGCCCATGGACTGAATGAAATACAAAATAGCAGTGCTGGCACGGAAAATAGGTAAACAGAGGCATCATGCACACAAGAGTACGACAATAGCACAATAATGACACCATAGAACACAGCAAAAATCTGCAGCGTGGCTAGTGGATACCAATCCAACACAAGATCAATATATATTTCAGAAAAAACCTTTGCACCAGCAACTTGATATACCAATTTTAACAAACATATGCAATATCGCTAAGCTCAAGGTGCGCTGCCTCAGGTAGCCCAGTGCAGTGGCATTAGAAATCTACAGTGGGTCCCATGAAAATCCTTGGTTATTTGAATTGCCTCAAAAGATAAAAAACAGAGTCCGCGTATCAGCTCGCCCCAACTCACAAAGCTTCACGGACTACATACTAATCAGCTTTTGCGGCAGTACTTTTGATGGCCATGAGAGCACATGCCTCAAATCTCTTGACTGCTTCAGCACACTTGAGCGGGTCCTTTGTATTGGTCTTGTAACACTCAAGGCAGCCTGCCCTCTCCTGGGTGCAGGGCATGGGTTTCTGGTATGGTAGCTTGAACTCCTTGTCGTGCAGCTCCTTTGCTCTCTTGCTGAGCTCTTGGCGTGCCCCAGTTTCCTGGTTCTCCAGCTTCTTGAGAAGCGCCTCACTTTCTTTCAGGACGGAACGAATGGCTTCCACCTCCGGCATTGTGGCCGGGGGTGGCGGGGGAGCAGGGGTCACTGGCAGAAACATAGGGGGAGGCTGCAGAGGCCACCCAGGAGCAGTAGCAAGGCTTGTCGTCTTTGGTTCTCTCGGGAATTCCAGGGGCTCTTCATGTGGCTGGACGGTGGGCTTCTTCTTAGGCTTGGGCTTCCTGGCTTTCCGTTTTACCTTCTCGTCATCACGAGCAAGCTGGTCAATGAGCTTGGTGCTAATCTGGATTGTGTAGTCACCCATTGCAGAGATATGGCCTGCACCAATAGCAAGTGTATCAATGGGCACATGCACCTTTCTAGAATGCTGATAATTGCAACCAAAATGTGGATTGTTGAATGGTAGGTGTGTTTTCACTGGATTTGTACTTGGTTAGAAGCACATCAAACACACAACGGTTTCACTATAAGTGATTGGGTGCACACCCGTTTTTTTGGCAAAAATCCAATCCAAGTTAGCAGTGGGCATGGGAAAATTCTACATGTGCACCACGTAAATAAACTTTAATTATTAGATCGGATCCAAATACAAACAGGAGTGTGTTACGCAACCCATTACGCTCTATGAGAGAGCGTGATCTCGCCTGCCCCACCACCGGCCAGCGGCTCCATTGAGCCAGCCGAGCCGCCCACCATACCACCTCCGCCCTCCTCTAATCCCAATCGAAGAGCAAGCTCCACGCCTTCGCCTGCCCAGCTCAATCAAATGTCCAGCGACGCCCGATCGGCGGTGCCCCGCCGTCTCGCTCGCTGACAGTCGAACCACCACCACCGCTGGGCCCCCTTCCCCTTCTAAGGCCACCGGGTATGGAGTCCCCCGGGAATCCAAGCCCCAAGCCCCTAATCCCGAAACCCTAACCGGTGAGCTCGTCTCCGGCGACGACGGTAGAGTAGGAAGGTACGGGCCACGAGGTCTCGTCCGAATGCGGCGGCGCGCGTTTCGCGATCCGTCGCTCAATAGAGTTTGCGATGCGAATAGCTTAGGCTAGGGTTTGGGTGCTCGGTTTCGCACAGCAGGAACGGGGGGAGTACAGCAGAGGATGGGCGTACCTGGCGGGTGCTCGTCGCCGAAGAAGACTTCCCACGACTTCCTGGCACCTGGCGGCGGCGGTCGGCGCGCGCGAGAGAAGGGCGGACGCCGGAGGATGGATACGAGGAAAAGGGAAAGAATAGAGGAGGCACAGGTTGACCACGGCAGGGGCACAGGGCTCCGATAAAGAGGCCCGGCCCGGCCCGGCCCGGCCTGAGTCCACTCTTCTTCTGCCTTCCCGACTCTACCTGACTTCGCCCGCTCTGAGAAATTCACTCTCACCACCACCGCGCCGCCTCCACTCCCCCCACCCCCGGTCTGAAACCCAAGCTTCCGCTTCTCTCATGGCCGACGCCACCGCCGCCCTCTCAGGTACGTAGCTTTTACTGGATCCAACAAAAACAACCCCCGCTTCTCGCTCTCTCTCAGTTTGGTTAACTCCCCCCTCCCCCTCTTGGAATTGGATACCTTGGCAGCTCGGAGCAAGGTGCAGGCTTTCCTGGAGGCTGCGCGCGCCGGCGACCTCCAATCCCTCAAGAGTACGTCCCGGTCCGATTTCAAGATTCGATTGTCCTCCTCCATTAAATCAACTCCTCACCGCCACCGTATTTGCCATCTTCGCACCCGGTGCTGATTTGCAGACCTCGTCGCGGCGCTCGACGAGGACGGCACGGGCGCCGCCTCCGTCGCCGCCGCCGTGCGCGACGCCAACAAGCGCACCGCCCTCCACTTCGCGGCGATCGGATGTCGCACCGACGTCTGTGAATTCCTCATCGGCGAGCTCGGCCTCCCTGTCGACCCAAAGGACGATGATGGTTGGTACCTTCCAGAGTACCAGACTAATACCACATTTGCACTTTGCTTTGCTTTTCATCTATAATGTCTGTATATACTGCACTAAACTGCATCCCAATGGCCAATACAACACAAACACCATCAGTATGCGATATGCCTAGTGTAGTATCATGCGTTGTACCATCTCATCTGTATACTCCTCATCCTCCCCAGGCGAAACTCCGCTCATCCATGCGACACGCCAGGGCCATCTGGACACTGTCAAGTATCTTCTCGACCATGGAGCTGATCCTTCGGTGGCCACCAGCCTAGGAGCCACAGCGCTACACCATGCTGCAGGCATAGGTACCATAACATTACATGCATGGCCTCTGTGTGCTCGCCCCCTTCCGCACCACCGCCACTCCATCAGTCAATAATCACCAAATCATGTATACCAACATCTCTTTTTCTTGAGCAGGGAACACGGAACTCATGAAGCTTCTCCTCTCCAAGGGAGTTGACGTCGAGTCAGAAAGTGATGCTGGCACTCCCCTTGTGTGGGCTGCTGGTCATGGCAACCAGGATGCTGTCAAACTTCTGCTTCAACACAATGCTAAGGTACCGTACCTCTTACATGTAGTATATAGTATGAATCTCAGTTTTTTATTGTTTTTTCAAAACATCCTGTCTACATATTCAGTTTAGCATGAAGCATTAGGCTAGCTCAGCTTTGTAACGCTTCGGATGCTGTCTATTCACCTCATTACTTATCTCCATGACCATTTGAACCAACGACTACAAAAAACATGCAGCAATAATCTCTTTCTTTCCTTTTTTGTGTTTGGTTCAGAGAACAATAGAAGAGGCCCTTAGTTCGCTACTAAGCATATTGAAATAGTGTTCAAAACTTACAAGATCGGAACAAATACGAAGCCGACAGATATAATGGGACTAATATAAATGTCAAAGACAATCAATTAATTGTCGTGTTGGCCAGCCAGTATGTGCAGCAAATGTTACTTATGAACCTTTGCCTTTTCCAGACTTGTATGTGTCATTAGTGACATTATTCATCTCAATGTTTTCAAGTTGGAAGACTTGCTAGTCGTTCTGGCTGACCGACATGTTTGAGTGCTTCAAGCCACTACACAAGATATGCATATGTTTCTCTGGACCTGGGATGTGCCAATCTGGAAGCATAATAATTATCATGATTCCTGAGTCTGGCATAAATTCATTTAGGCTTCCTTTGACGTTGTAAATAGGTTAATTCTTTGTATAGATATTTTTTCAGCCATGTAAATATGTTAATTCTTTTTTTGCAGCCAAATACTGAAAACGATGATGGTGTCACAGCATTGTTATCTGCTGTTGCTGCAGGTTCCCTCCCATGCTTGGAGGTCCTAATTGAGGTCCGTAGTTTAATTTGATGAATAAAACACCTGTATTTCCCCCTGCTATATCTTTTTACTTCATGCTGTGTCCTATGCCCTTGGGATTTATAGGAATACACACATAAATAAAATTAAGCATGTTTCTTGTTCCTTTATTTTTCAGTCTTGCTTATATTATGTAATGCAAACTGTGATGCTTGTTTGCCAGCAAAAGGAGTTTCAAGGAAAAAAAAGCTGAAATGCTTAGTTGACTGATACACGCAACACAATATTGTTCTATGTACTTAGTTAGCCCCCCTTTGGTAGCGCTCTTTCTGCTCGCTGCCGCTCCAGCTCCGCTCCCCATCCGAAAAAACACCGTTTAGCAGTGCTTTTTCGTTGGCTCTGGCTCCAGCTCGACGGAGATGCAGGCACAGGCGAAGAGTGCGGCGTGAAAGAGGGCCCCGCAGAGGGCAGGCAGGCATAAAGGGACCCCAACAGGCCCTATGGCGACCTTGCCTTCTTCACCAATGGCTGAGAGGGTGCAGGCTGAGAAGGGTAGCACAGCGGAGAGGGCCGGGACAGATGGAGAAGGTCTTGCATGTCGAGATTGGCACGGGCGAGGTGCATTGAGAGCAGGGTTTTTTGCTCCCCACCTGCAATGCAAAACGGATGGAGCTGGAGGAGGAGCGCTTCCTGGACAAAGCGGCAGGAAAGGAGGCGTGTGGTAGTGCTCTCTGGATTCTCATGAGGAGCGGAGCTGTAGAAGTGCTGCCAAAGGGGCCATTACTAATACCTTGTATCATCTATGACTTCACCTCAGAAACTAACCGAATAATATGCAATGTAGGCTGGTGCAAACCCAAATGTCAAGGCTGGTGGAGCAACCCCATTGCATATTGCTGCAGATAGTGGAAATATAGAAGTCATCAAATGTTTGCTTAAAGCTGGAGCTGACCCAAATACCTGTGATGATGTAAGTTTTATTTGATTGTAATAAAACTAGTGTCATAATGAAATTTCAATATCAGGTCCATGCTATGTGTTGACCTGTTTTAAATATCCATAAAGATGCAACAATCTTTTGGTCTTTGTATCCGGACCATGCCAATAAACACCGGACACAACTTGATTGCCATGTGATTTTCTACCTCAGGATGAATTGAAGCCAGTTCAGGTTGCTGCTTGGAGAAATAACCGTGAAGCTGTTGAACTTCTTTTACCGTTAACATCCCCAATTCCAGGTGTTTCAAACTGGAACGTAGATGGGATTATAGAACACATGCTCCCTAAAGAGTATGAGGAAAAGGTGCCGCTTGAATCGCCATTTTTTTTCCTATTTTGGGTTGTCATAGCATCCATAAATCACTAACCGAAAAAGGAAGAAGGAAAGCTCTTAGTGTCTGCTAACTGTTGAACAAACTTTGCAGTCTCAACTGAAGGAAGCGGCATCTCTGAAATCAGGCCTAACACAAACTATTGAGGTATGTCATGCACTTGTTACATAGTGTTGGTGTCAGCCCGAGCCTGTATTATATTAAATGGCAGCCAATACATATACATGTATTAGGGCATAATCAGGGGTAGGCCTTAAATAGAGGCAGATCTGATTTAATTGTTGAGGTTAGCTGAAAATTGGAATCTGACATTAGTTAATTTGATGTGCAGGTGTCATCTGAAGCAAAAAAGAGGTCCTTGGAAGCCAAATCAAGAGGTGATGATGCCTTCAGAAGAAAGGACTACCTTGTAGCGGTGGATGCTTATACGCAGGTAACTAATATGGAATGGCTTTTCCGCATAGACAGAGCCCGACAAATGGAGCTCTGGAATTGTAGATCCAGCTGTTATTCTTCATGTCCACCAGAGTGCTGTTAGTTTAGAGAGCCACGGGAGACTAATGTATGATGGTATGGATTTACATTTCAGGCTACAGAGTTGGACCCAACTGATGCAACAGTGCTCTCAAACAGAAGCCTGTGCTGGCTGCGGGCAGGGCAAGCTGAGCGTGCTCTGGAGGACGCCAAAGCATGCCGTGCATTGAGACCAGATTGGGCGAAAGCCTGCTACAGGGAAGGTGCGGCGCATCGTCTGTTACAGGTATGCATGCGAGGCTTTGTGATGTGACACCTGGTTCTGGTTTGTGTTTCGACGATGACTGGTTGGTTTATGATCCTGGCAGAGGTTTGAGGAAGCCGCAAACGCCTTCTATGAGGGGGTGCAGCTTGAGCCGGAGAACACGGAGCTCGTCAACGCATTCAGGTGGGAAGCATCATTCCCTAGCTCGTAAAGAAGATGCATTTTTCTGTTCTATTAGCGTGCTGTGCTTGTGCTTAAGTTAAGACCTTTTGGTGACGTTGATGAAACAAACATACAGGGAGGCCATCGAAGCCGGGAGGAAGTTCCATGGCGTCAACACGCCAAACTCAACACAATGAGACTTTGCTGTTTGGTTGGATAGGTAGATGATGAAGCGGATGGACATGAACGTTGTCTTAGTTGGAAGTTGGTGAGATGATGAATGAGATGATAATGAAATTTGAAAGAGCGAATTTGCAGATTTATTTTGTGTTTTGTGATTGTTTTCTTAAACTTGTTTTCTTGCGTCGTCCCGGACTCCCGGTCCATGTGTGCTCTTTCTTGAATTGCATTTTAATCAGTGTTAGGGTCTGGGTGATTTAGCTGGGAAAGGGAGAAGATATGCTAGGGCTATGGAAAACAGATCGTGCATATGGTGATGATGCAAAACGATGTTTACAGTGTGAAGTTTAAAATAGGAGATGTGAATAAGTAAGCTATTGGAGACAATATTATAGAGACTATTTGAGACACCTTTTTCCTGTAGAGCTTTTCTAAGAATTTGGATTCTTGGATAATTTAGTTGTCATGAGAATTTTGATAACTATGACCCTTGCGTGCGGAGGAATATAAAGGGTGGACACGCTTTAGAGTTTACGAAACGACAAATTTCTTCCGTCGCAAGGATTTGATGGTGTTGAATATTAAAAATGACATGCGGATTATCTGCCCCTGGGGCTGGATGGTCTGCGGTCCAGACTGTCCGCGGTGGCAATCTGGACGATCTCTGCGTGCGTAGAATCAGTTAGGGTTTTGGATTTCTAACGGGATTTGTCAACAAAACCTGCGGGATTAACTCTGAAACTGACTTGTAACGGATCTAGACCTTCTCCCTTTATATAGATGAAGGGTTATGATCGATTAAACCCTCACATTCGACCCAACCAAATCTACTTATCAATTTTATCTTATTTGCATCGTTCTTCCAATTTCTAGGAGGGGTAATCTAGCCTTCAGTTTAGATCTAGTTTAGTCTTCCACAACAATCTCTCTTCGACTCTACGCCAATTAGAGACGCATCGGGCGGCCTGCCGACCCGGAGCAACGCCTTAGAACTCTCCTCCTCGACGGGATCTCCCTCGGGGACGAGTTCTAGGGTTCTTCGCGGAGAAGACCCTCTGTGCCACCGTAGACTGTCTGGCCCCAGGCGTGGACCGTCCGAAAGCGTGCAGAGGTGGATCCATTCCTGCGCCCAGGTCGCGGACCGTCCGGCCTTGTGCCGCGGACCGTCCGCGCCTCCGCAGAGAGCATCGACAGATGGTTAGTTCCAGTGTTTGGTGCACATATTGATGCCAACATATTTTTTGGTGACTCCGTTAGGGACGAGGGTGTTTAGATCTATCAAAACCCGGCCCCTAGATAGCCGATTCCAAAGACCACACTGACGTCTCCACCATCAACATCATCAAGCTGACCATGGAGGCACTCTCGCCTGATAACCCGCAAAGCTTCGATGACCTCATAAGGCGTGAGGAGGAGGAGGTGTTGCGACAACTCATCGAATGGCGCGACAAAGAAGAGGAGGAGGTGTTGCGACAACTCAAGGAACGACGTGAAAAGGCGACAGGAAAGTACCTATCATACTTCACGGTGGATCGCTACCAGAAAATCATCTGTCAAGGGGATATCGATATGACATCTTTCCTACCTCCGTCTTAGGCTCCCATTGTAAGTACCCCAGATCCATCTTTTGAGGCTTTCATGGAACAATGAGGGGAACTGTTAAAGGAATACGTAGATGAATCAATTAAAAATGGACGCTTTCATATGAGAAACCTACTACCTTAGTTTCCCCTCGCGTGAATCTAATACGGAACCACCCGCATCAAACACATCGGCTACAAATGGGTCTCCCTTGGCCTAGCCATCGTATGGTATGCCGATGCACACTTTCGTGTCACCATCACAACCGCCGCCGCCAGGCACGCGACCGGCTCTGGACACAATCCGAGCGTTCGCGAGTCATTTCAGACAATCTCACGGACCGTCCGAAATATTTTGCCAAACAGTCCAACCCTACACAAACCTGCGCGCAGTCGCGCAGATAACTCAGGTAGCGCCATTCACGACCGAACCATCTGAGTGTACCACCGGATCGTTCGGCCCGATCGCGGACCGTCTGGCCCCTTACGCCGGACTGTCTGGATACGTCACAGACCGTCTAACGTGTTTCGTCGGACCGTCAGACCCCACGCGAATCCGCGCGTAGACCACCCAGGTCACACCGCACATGGTCGGACTATCTAGGTACAACCCCGGACAATTTGGCCAGGTCGCGGACCGTTCGGCCCCTCACGCTGGACCGTCCGGATACGGAACTACCCAGACAACGTAATATACGACTGGACAGTCCGGATACACACTCAGACCGTTTGGCTCGGTCGCGAACTGTCCGGCCCATTACGCCGGACCGTTCGAGTATGCGTACACAGAACCAGGAGCTGCACAATATGCATAGTTCCCGCACCCATCGCAGCAACACCCCTGACCATTCGGTCCTTTGTTGTTTTAGTCTCTAGGCAGTCCCTAGTTGGGTGTGCCGAGTTTTCGCTGTGGAAAAGACAATAGAATCTTCACTGTTGCTGACCTCGGCCTCTGCCTCTGGTTGCATTGCCACTGCGACCTTGCTACGGAGGGTTGCCATGATGACGAGGGGTGTTGTCTCCTGTCTGCTGCTGATTTGCGATATTATGCACTTGTGATTGGGCACGGTCTTGCCGAGCTGAATCTGGTTGCGAAGGCCCGATCCATGTTCTGCTGGACTGCAGAGTCTCCTTGGGCTTCCACTGAGACTCGATTTTCCTCTAGTGGAGCTCTTCTAGTCGGGCATACTTTTCAAAAAGCTGATATAACTCCTACAGGTTTTTTGGTGGATCACTTATACAGTGGCTATATAGAATGCCTGCCCGAAGGCCGCTGATTGCATAACCGATGGTTATATGGTCATCGACCGAAGGCAACTATGATTTCAGTTAGAGAATTTTTTGTTGTATTCTCGAAAAGTTTCTTTCTCTTGTTGCCTACAGAGCGAGAGCTCTGCCAAAGCATCTGTCTCGGGTCTGTACCCTTGAAAATTGAGCAAGAACCTATCGCGAAGGGTCTTCCATGAGTCGACTGACAATGGTGGCAGTCTTGAGTACACGTGAGAGCTAGGTGATAGTCGCCTAGAGGGGGGGTGAATAGGGCGAAACTGAAATTTACAAATATAAACACAACTACAAGCCGGGTTAGCGTTAGAAAGTATAAACGAGTCTGCAAGAGAGGGCGCAAAATAAATCGCAAGCAAATGAAGAGTGTGACACGCGGATTTGTTTTACCGAGGTTCGGTTCTTGCAAACCTACTCCCCGTTGAGGAGGCCACAAAGGCCGGGTCTCTTTCAACCCTTCCCTCTCTCAAACGATCCCTCGGATCGAGTGAGCTTTCTCTTCTCAATCACTTGGAACACAAAGTTCCCACAAGGACCACCACAAGTTTGGTGTCTCTTGCCTCAATTACAAGTGAGTTTGATCGCAATGAAAGAATCAAGAAAGAAGAAAGCAATCCAAGCGCAAGAGCTCGAAAGAACACAAGCAAATCACTCTCTCTAGTCACTATGGCGTTGTGTGGAATTTGGAGAGGATTTGATCTCTTTGGTGTGTCTAGAATTGAATGCTAGAGCTCTTGTGGTAGTTGGGAAGTGGAAAACTTGGATGCAATGAATGGTGGGGTGGTTGAGGTATTTATAGCCCCAACCACCAAAAGTGGCCGTTGGGAGGCTGTCTGTTCGATGGCGCACCGGACAGTCCGGTGCACACCGGACATGTCCGGTGCCCCCGCCACGTCATCACTGCCGTTGGATTCTGACCGTTGGAGCTTCTGACTTGTGGGCCCGCCTGGATGTCCGGTGCACACCGGACATGTACTGTTTGCTGTCCGGTGTGCCAGTATGGGCACGCCTGCCTTCTGCGCGCGCAGAGCGCGCATTAAATGCGGCGCAGGTAGCCGTTGGCGCCGAATAGCCGTTGCTCCGGAGTTGCACCGGACAGTCCGGTGCACACCGGACATGTCCGGTGAATTATAGCGGACTAGCCGTTGGAGATTCCCGAAGCTGGCGAGTTCCTGAGGCCGCTTCTCCTTGGCGCACCGGACACTGTCCGGTGTACACCGGACAGTCCGGTGTACACCGGACAGTCCGGTGAATTATAGCGCGAGTGCCTCTGGAAATTCCCGAAGGTGGCGAGTTTGAGTTGGAGTCCTTTGGTGCACCGGACATGTCCGGTGGTGCACCGGACACTGTCTGGTGGCACACCGGACAGTCCGGTGCGCCAGACCAGAGGTGCCTTCGGTTGGCCCTTTGCTCCTTTGTTGAATCCAAAACTTGATCTTTTTATTGGCTGAGTGTGAACCTTTGACACCTGTATAATCTATACACTTGGGCAAACTAGTTAGTCCAATTATTTGTGTTGGGCAATTCAACCACCAAAATTATTTAGGAACTAGGTGTAAGCCTAATTCCCTTTCAATCTCCCCCTTTTTGGTGATTGATGCCAACACAAACCAAAGCAAATATAGAAGTGCATAATTGAACTAGTTTGCATAATGTAAGTGCAAAGGTTGCTTGTAATTGAGCCAATATAAATACTTACAAGATATGCATGGATTGTTTCTTTCTTATATAACATTTTGGACCACGTTTGCACCACATGTTTTGTTTTTGCAAACTCTTTTGTAAATCCTTTTCAAAGTTCTTTTGCAAATAGTCAAAGGTAGTGAATAAGAATTTTGCAAATCATTTTTAAGATTTGAAATTTTCTCCCCCTGTTTCAAATGCTTTTCCTTTGACTAAACAAAACTCCCCCTAAATGAGATCCTCCTCTTAGTGTTCAAGAGGGTTTTGATATATCATTTTGAAATACTACTTTCTCCCCCTTTTGAACACAATAGGATACCAATTGAAAATATTCAACACTTAAGTTTTTGAATTTGGAATTGGGTGGTGGTGCGGTCCTTTTGCTTTGGGCTCATACTTTCTCCCCCTTTGGCATGAATCGCCAAAAACGGAATCATTAGAGCCCTCGAAGTGCTATCTTCCCCTTTGGTCAAAAATAAATGAGTTAAGATTTTACCAAAGACGAAGTCCGATCCTTTTGCTTTGGGCTCTTAATCTCTCCCCAAAGACAAGGTCCTTTTCTTTGATGCTCAGCTTTTCTCCCCCAAGAATGGAGAATTTCTTGGAGCGACGGCGAAGGATGAGTTACGGAGTGGAAGCCTTTGTCTTCGCCGAAGACTCCAATTCCCTTTCAATGGACCTATGACTTGGTTTGAAATAGACTTGAAAAACACATTAGTCATAGCATATGAAAGAGACATGATCAAAGGTATATAAATGAGCTATGTGTGCAATCTAGCAAAAGAAGTTCCTAGAATCAAGAATATTGAGCTCATTCCTAAGTTTGTTAAAAGATTGTTCATCAAGAGGCTTGGTAAAGATATCGGCTAATTGATCTTTAGTGTTAATGTAAGAAATCTCGATATCTCCCTTTTGTTGGTGATCCCTAAGAAAATGATACCGGATGGCTATGTGCTTAGTGCGGCTATGCTCGACGGGATTGTCGGCCATTTTGATTGCACTCTCATTATCACATAGCAAAGGGACTTTGGTTAATTTGTAATCGTAGTCCCGCAGGGTTTGCCTCATCCAAAGCAATTGCGCGCAACAATGACCTGCGGCAATGTACTCGGCTTCGGCGGTGGAAAGAGCGACCGAATTTTGCTTCTTTGAAGCCCAAGACACCAAGGATCTTCCCAAGAACTGGCAAGTCCCCGATGTGCTCTTCCTATTGATTTTACACCCCGCCCAATCGGCATCCGAATAACCAATCAAATCAAATGTGGATCCCCTGGGATACCAAAGCCCAAACTTAGGAGTATAAGCCAAATATCTCAAGATTCGTTTTACGGCCGTAAGGTGAGCTTCCTTAGGGTCGGCTTGGAATCTTGCACACATGCATACGGAAAGCATAATATCCGGTCGAGATGCACATAAATAGAGTAAAGAACCTATCATCGACCGGTATACCTTTTGATCCACGGACTTACCTCCCATGTCGAGGTCGAGATGCCCATTAGTTCCCATGGGTGTCTTGATGGGTTTAGCATCCTTCATCCCAAACTTGGTTAGAATGTCTTGAGTGTACTTCGTTTGGCTGATGAAGGTTCCCTCTTGGAGTTGCTTCACTTGAAATCCTAAGAAATATTTCAACTCCCCCATCATAGACATCTCGAATTTCTATGTCATGATCCTACTAAATTCTTCACATGTAGATTCGTGAGTAGACCCAAATATAATATCATCAACATAAATTTGGCATACAAACAAATCCTTCTCAAGTGTTTTAGTAAAGAGCGTAGGATCGGCCTTTCCGACTTTGAATCCATTTGCAATAAGAAAATCTCTAAGGCATTCATACCATGCTCTTGGGGCTTGCTTGAGCCCATAAAGCGCCTTAGAGAGCTTATAGACATGGTTAGGATACTCACTGTCTTCAAAGCCGGTAGGTTGCTCAACATAGACCTCTTCCTTGATTGGTCCATTGAGGAAAGCACTTTTCACGTCCATTTGATAAAGCTTAAAGCCATGGTAAGTAGCATAGGCTAATAATATGCGAATTGACTCAAGCCTAGCTACGGGTGCATAGGTTTCACCGAAATCCAAACCTTCGACTTGGGAGTATCCCTTGGCCACAAGTCGAGCTTTGTTCCTTGTCACCACACCATGCTCATCTTGTTTGTTGCGGAAGACCCATTTGGTCCCTACAACATTTTGGTTAGGACGTGGAACTAAATGTCATACCTCATTCCTAGTGAAGTTGTTGAGCTCCTCTTGCATCGCCACCACCCAATCCGAATCTTGAAGTGCTTCCTCTACCTTGTGTGGCTCAATAGAGGAAACAAACGAGTAATGTTCACAGAAATGTGCAACACGAGATCTAGTGGTTACCCCCTTATGAATGTCACCGAGGATGGTGTCGACGGGGTGATCTCGTTGGATTGCTTGGTGGACTCTTGGGTGTGGCGGCCTTTGTTCCTCTTCCTCCTTGTCTTCCTCATTTGTATCTCCCCCTTGATCATTGCCATCATCTTGAGGTGGCTCATTTGATTGATCTTCTTCTTCATCAACTCGAGCCTCTTCCTCATTTTGAGTTGGTGGAGATGCTTGCGTGGAGGAGGATGGTTGATCTTGTGCATTTGGAGGCTCTTCGGATTCCTTAGGACACACATCCCCAATGGACATGTTCCTTAGCGCGATGTACGGAGCCTCTTCATTACCTATCTCATCAAGATCAGCTTGCTCTACTTGAGAGCCGTTAGTTTCATCAAACACAACGTCACATGAGACTTCAACTAGTCCAGTGGACTTGTTAAAGACCCTATATGCCCTTGTGTTTGAGTCATAACCAAGTAAAAAGCCTTCTACAGTTTTTGGAGCAAATTTAGATTTTCTACCTCTTTTAACAAGAATAAAGCATTTGCTACCAAAGACTCTAAAATATGAAATGTTGGGCTTTTTACCGGTTAGGAGTTCATATGATGTCTTCTTGAGGATTCGATGTAGATACAACCGGTTGATGGCGTAGCAAGCGGTGTTGACCGCCTCGGCCCAAAACCGATCCGATGTCTTGTACTCATCAAGCATGGTCCTTGCCATGTCCAATAGAGTTCTATTTTTCCTCTCCACTACACCATTTTGTTGTGGCGTGTAGGGAGAAGAAAACTCATGCTTGATGCCCTCCTCCTCAAGGAAGCCTTCGATTTGAGAGTTCTTGAACTCCGTCCCGTTATCGCTTCTTATTTTCTTGATCCTTAAGCCGAACTCATTTTGAGCCCGTCTCAAGAATCCCTTTAAGGTCTCTTGGGTTTGAGATTTTTCCTGTAAAAAGAATACCCAAGTGAAGCGAGAATAATCATCCACTATTACAAGACAATACTTACTCCCGCCGATGCTTATGTAAGCAATCGGGCCGAATAGATCCATGTGGAGTAGCTCAAGCGGCCTGTCGGTCGTCATGATGTTCTTGTGTGGATGATGGGCACCAACTTGCTTTCCTGCCTGGCATGCGCTACAAATCCTGTCTTTCTCAAAATGAACATTGGTTAGTCCTAAAATGTGTTCTCCCTTTAGAAGCTTATGAATATTCTTCATCCCAACATGTGCTAGTCGGCGATGCCAGAGCCAGCCCATGTTAGTCTTAGCAATTAAGCAAGTGTCGAGTTCAGCTCTATCAAAATCTACCAAGTATAGCTGACCCTCTAACACTCCCTTAAATGCTATTGAATCATCACTTCTTCTAAAGACAGTGACACCTACATCAGTGAATAGACAGTTGTAGCCCATTTGACATAATTGAGATACAGAAAGCAAATTGTAATCTAAAGAATCTACAAGAAAAACATTGGAAATAGAATGGTCAGGAGATATAGCAATTTTGCCCAAACCTTTGACCAAACCTTGATTTCCATCCCCGAATGTGATCGCTCTTTGGGGATCTTGGTTTTTCTCATAGGAGGAGAACATCCTTTTCTCCCCTGTCATGTGGTTTGTGCACCCGCTGTCGAGTATCCAACTTGAGCCCCCGGATGCATAAACCTACAAAACAATTTTAGTTCTTGACTTTAGGTACCCAAATGGTTTTGGGTCCTTTGGCATTAGACACAAGAACTTTGGGTACCCAAACACAAGTCTTTGACCCCTTGTGCTTGCCCCCAACATACTTGGCAACTACTTTGCCTGATTTGTTAGTTAAAACATAAGATGCATCAAAAGTCTTAAATGAAATGTCATGCTCATTTGATGCACTAGGAATTTTCTTTCTAGGCAACTTAGCATGGGTTGGTTGCCTAGATCTAGATGTCTCACCCTTATACATAAAAGCATGATTAGGGCCAGATTGAGACTTCCTAGAATGAATTCTTCTAATTTTGCTCTCGGGATAACCGGCAGGGTATAAAATGTAACCCTCGTTATCCTGAGGCATGGGAGCCTTGCCCTTTACAAAATTTGACAATCTTTTAGGAGGGGCACTAAGTTTGACATTGTCTCCCCTTTGGAAGCCAATGCCATCCTTGATGCCAGGGCGTCTCCCATTATAGAGCATACTTCTAGCAAATTTAAATTTTTCATTTTCTAAGTTATGCTCGGCAATTTTGGCATCTAATTTTGCTATATGATCATTTTGTTGTTTAATTAAAGCCATATGATCATGAATAGCATCAATGTTAATATCTCTACATCTAGTACAAATGGATACATGCTCAACAGTAGATGTAGACGGTTTGTAAGAATTAAGTTCAACAATCTTAGCATGTAGAATATCATTTTTATCTCTAAGATCGGAAATTGTAACTTTGCAAACATCAAAATCTTTAGCCTTAGCAATCAAATTTTCATTTTCTAATCTAAGACTAGCAAGAGAAATGTTCAATTCTTCAATCCTAGCAAGCGAATCATCATTATTATCTCTAGGGTTGGGAATTAAAACATTGCAAACATGAGAATCAACCTTAGCTAACAAATTAGCATTTTCATTTCTAAGGTTGTCAATCAACTCACGGCAAGTGCTTAGCTCACTAGATAGTTTTTGACATTTTTCTACTTCTAGAGCATAAGCATTTTTAACCTTAACATGCTTTTTATTTTCCTTGATTAGGAAGTCCTCTTGGGTGTCCAAGAGATCATCCTTTTCATAGATGGCACTAATCAATTCATTAAGTTTCTCCTTTTGTTGCATGTTGAGGTTGGCAAAAAGGGTACGCAAATTATTCTCCTCATCACTAGCATTATCATCACTAGAGGATTCATATTTAGTGGAGGATTTGGATCTAACCTTCTTTTTGCCGTCCTTTGCCATGAGGCACTTGTGGCCGACGTTGGGGAAGAGAAGTCCTTTGGTGACGGCGATGTTGGCGGCGTCCTCGTCGTCGGAGGAGTCGCTAGAGCTTTCGTCGGAGTCCCACTCCCGACAAACATGGGCATCGCCGCCCTTCTTCTTGTAGTACCTCTTCTTCTCCTTTCTTCTCCCCTTCTTGTCGTCGCCCCTGTCATTATCACTTGATAATGGACATTTAGCAATAAAGTGACCGGGCTTACCACACTTGTAGCAAACCTTCTTGGAGCGGGACTTGTAGTCTTTCCCTCTCCTTTGCTTGAGGATTTGGCGGAAGCTCTTGATGACGAGCGCCATTTCCTCATTGTCGAGCTTGGAGGCGTCTATTGGTTGTCGACTTGGTGTGGACTCCTCCTTCTTTTCTTCCGTCGCCTTGAATGCGACGGGTTGAGCTTCGGATGTGGTGGGTTCGTCAAGCTCGTTGATCTTCCACGAGCCTTCGATCATGCACTCAAAACTTACAAAATGCCCGATTACTTCCTCGGGGGTCATTTTAGTGTATCTAGGATTACCACGAATTAATTGAACTTGAGTAGGGTTAAGGAAAATAAGAGATCTTAGAATAACCTTAACCACTTCATGGTCATCCCACTTTACGCTCCCGAGGTTGCGCACTTGGTTCACCAAGGTCTTGAGCCGGTTGTACATGTGTTGTGGCTCTTCCCCTTTGCGAAGCCGGAACCGACCGAGCTCCCCCTCGATCGTTTCCCGCTTGGTGATCTTGGTGAGCTCGTCTCCCTCGTGCGCGGTTTTGAGCACATCCCAAACCTCCTTGGCACTCTTCAACCCTTGTACTTTGTTATACTCCTCTCTACTTAAAGAGGCGAGGAGTATCGTTGTTGCTTGAGAGTTGAAGTGCTCGATTTGGGCCACCTCATCCTCATCATAATCCTTATCCCCTACGGACGGTACCTGTGCACCAAACTCAACAACATCCCATATACTTTTGTGGAGTGAGGTTAGATGAGATCGCATTAAATCACTCCACCTAGCATAGTCTTCACCATCAAAAGTTGGTGGTTTGCCTAATGGGACGGAAAGTAAAGGTGCATGTTTAGAAATGCGAGGGTAATGTAGGGGGATCTTACTAAACTTCTTACGCTCTTGGCGTTTAGAAGTTACGGAGGGCACATCGGAGTCGGAGGTCGATGTTGATGAAGTGTCGGTCTCGTAGTAGACCACTTTCCTCATCCTCTTTTGCTTGTCTCCGCTTCGATGCGGCTTGTGGGAAGAAGATTTTTCCTTCTTCTCTTTGTGGTGAGAAGAAGATTTCTTCTCCTTCCCTTTGTTGGAGGAAATCTTCTTCTTCTCCCTCCTCTTGGTGTGGGACTCCTCCGATGAAGTGCTCCCTTGGCTTGTAGTGGGCTTTTCGCCGGTCTCCACCTCCTTCTTGGCGTGATCTCCCGACATCACTTCAAGCGGTTAGGCTCTAATGAAGCACCGGCTTTGATACCAATTGATAGTCGCCTAGAGGGGGGTGAATAGGGCGAAACTGAAATTTACAAATATAAACACAACTACAAGCCGGGTTAGCGTTAGAAAGTATAAACGAGTCCGCAAGAGAGGACGCAAAACAAATCGCAAGCAAATGAAGAGTGTGACACGCGGATTTGTTTTACCGAGGTTCGGTTCTTGCAAACCTACTCCCCGTTGAGGAGGCCACAAAGGCCGGGTCTCTTTCAACCCTTCCCTCTCTCAAATGATCCCTCGGATCGAGTGAGCTTTCTCTTCTCAATCACTTGGAACACAAAGTTCCCACAAGGACCACCACAAGTTTGGTGTCTCTTGCCTCAATTACAAGTGAGTTTGATCGCAATGAAATAATCAAGAAAGAAGAAAGCAATCCAAGCGCAAGAGCTCGAAAGAACACAAGCAAATCACTCTCTCTAGTCACTATGGCGTTGTGTGGAATTTGGAGAGGATTTGATCTCTTTGGTGTGTCTAGAATTGAATGCTAGAGCTCTTGTGGTAGTTGGGAAGTGGAAAACTTGGATGCAATGAATGGTGGGGTGGTTGAGGTATTTATAGCCCCAACCACCAAAAGTGGCCGTTGGGAGGCTGTCTGTTCGATGGCGCACCGGACAGTCCGGTGCACACCGGACATGTCCGGTGCCCCCGCCACGTCATCACTGCCGTTGGATTCTGACCGTTGGAGCTTCTGACTTGTGGGCCCGCCTGGATGTCCGGTGCACACCGGACATGTACTGTTTGCTGTCCGGTGTGCCAGTATGGGCACGCCTGCCTTCTGCGCGCGCAGAGCGCGCATTAAATGCGGCGCAGGTAGCCGTTGGCGCCGAATAGCCGTTGCTCCGGAGTTGCACCGGACAGTCCGGTGCACACCGGACATGTCCGGTGAATTATAGCGGACTAGCCGTTGGAGATTCCCGAAGCTGGCGAGTTCCTGAGGCCGCTTCTCCTTGGCGCACCGGACACTGTCCGGTGTACACCGGACAGTCCGGTGAATTATAGCGCGAGTGCCTCTGGAAATTCCCGAAGGTGGCGAGTTTGAGTTGGAGTCCTCTGGTGCACCGGACATGTCCGGTGGTGCATCGGACACTGTCTGGTGGCACACCGGACAGTCCGGTGCGCCAGACCAGAGGTGCCTTCGGTTGGCCCTTTGCTCCTTTGTTGAATCCAAAACTTGATCTTTTTATTGGCTGAGTGTGAACCTTTGACACCTGTATAATCTATACACTTGGGCAAACTAGTTAGTCCAATTATTTGTGTTGGGCAATTCAACCACCAAAATTATTTAGGAACTAGGTGTAAGCCTAATTCCCTTTCACTAGGCCTTCGAGAGCTATGATTAATGACTTGGCCATGGTGGCGTCGTCTCCCCCAGACGATGCAACTGCGACTTGATAGCTCATAATGTATTGAGTTGGGATTGCATTACCGTTGTACTTTGGGTAGGTGCCTGCTCTGAAGTTTTGGGGCCAGGGGGAGGCCTGGAGTTGTGGTGCAAGAGAGCTTCGTTCATCAAGGTAATTCAAACCTTGGAAGGCAGCGGGCGCCTAGAGGTAAGGCATGGGGTCCTATCGTTGGTGAAGGGGGTCCTCGCCATGCACTTCTGCGATCTGCTGCTCCAGTTCTCTTGCTTTCTGCTCCTCATCTAAGATCATTTGCCTAACCTTTGGCTGGCAAGTTGATGCGCTGGCGCTTGGATGCGAGGATTTCCTTCTGTTTCTGTAGGTGATTGTTTTTTATGTGGAGCGCGCGTAACTTTAGCTGGACCTCGGCTGAGATGCCTAGGACTTCCCCGTCCCCGATGATATTGTTAGCTTCCGGGGGGTGAAGCCTGGAGGAGGGTTTCAGGGGAGTCCTTCAGAGCTGCACGTGCAAACGGTGCCCTCAGGGGTAGGCGGGTTCTCCATGTGACATGTGAGGTCGCTTGCTGTTGACTGCTCCATCCTCAAGGGCCTCATGAGGGACGTCATCGACAAGGGCTTCCTTGCCTTTCTTTTCAGCGAGGACTACCTTTGTCGCGTCGTCCAGGGAGGTGGTGGCCTTTGAAGTCGCTTTCTTGGGAGTCATCGCAGGATTGGTTTGTCGGAGCACGAACGGTGGGCGCCAAATGTGGAACCGACTGACACGTGGTCGAGTGGGCCCAAACAATGGGAGGTAGGAATGCTCTGGTGCTCAACAATACAACAGGCAGGGGCAACAATGTTGTTAAGCGTGTCTTGTCAATGTACAGTGCTGGGGTATTTATAGGTAACCAGGTGAGTGGACATGCCCTCATAAGTACGATTATGTCGCTGGTTACCTACGTCTTCCCCCAGAATATTCCCCCCTTAGGGGTCATTACAGGTCATTACAGTGGACTTAAGTACAATCTAAACAAACACACCATCAACCCTACCCAGAGTGGGGCTTACACATGGGCCCGAGTAGGCCATCAGGGCGCTGTGTGGCCCCATTCTGCAATCCACATGGACAGGAGCGGCGGTCTTCGCTCGGGGCGACGGGTCTTCGAATCTCGTCAAGGCTTGCACTCAGAGTCGTGGCAAGCGAAGTCTAGAAGAGCCCCCGCTTTGGCCGACCGGTCCCTTCGCCCCCAAGCCTTCGCCAGTTCTCCGACCGTCCGGAAGCAAGCAGGATTTGCTCCTGCGCCTAGGTCGCGGACCGTCCGGCCCTGTGCCGCGGACCGTCCACGCTTCCGCAGCTAGGTGATTAGTTCTAGTGTTTGGCACCCAGATTGATCCCAATAGGTGGATTCTGCATTCACGTTGATTTTGTGCATTTTTTATGGAAGCGATTCTAGTAGAAGTGGGCTTAGAAGCAAAGCGTGTTAGATATTTGCTACCACGGTGTCATTGCCTATTAGAAATTAGTAACGTGGATGCAGAAGAAATTAGTATAGAGGTACTAGAATATTCTTTTTAGATTAGAAATATAAAGTAACAAGACTGCAGGTACCCTCAGCTTGATGTATTTTTATCTGGGCTGGGGAGTTCTGTGACTGGGAGAACGTGAGTCATATAAGTGACTATAATTAGAGCTGTCTCTAGTTTCTAAAGCCCTTAAGACAAGTAAGATGGCAATGCAAATCTTAATTCGCTGCCAATGCAGATAACCTTCACCCTATCTAGATAGTTTTGATCGTTTTTCGAGCTATCTGGTGGCACTGCGTTGCCAATTCTAGCAGGACCTACAAAATTGCCACCATGGCTCAGCCAAGCTAATTTATAGCAGAAGCCCTGAGCAAAGTGCCGATCACAGGCATCCAGAGGGCCCCCAATCGGCTGGAGCTTGCTTTCCGTCGTGTGTTTGTGCTAGCTGCTGCTGCTGCTGCTGCTTTAGTCGACGATGATGATGCTTGACATGTTTGGCTAGCACCTTCCTCGTTCTCCTTCTCCTGCTCCTTCAGAGCTTTAGGCTGTTCGGCCACCTGCAGCAGGGATGTCTCTTCTGGTCTAGGCACTACAGGTGAGTTTGGCGCCTCCAGAGCTAGTCTTGGCAAACAGCTAGTAGCCTTCTCTACAATTCGCTCTGAATAGGAGGAATCCATGACTGCAGGAACGGATGGCGACGAGATCTGCAAAATCAAAACGACACTTGAGATCACACAAGCAGCAGGGGCAGCATATATATGCCATGACGATGATAATAATAGATTAAGTACGAACATTGGCCTTCGTCTGGCTATATTCCAGCTTCCGGGTGAACTCACACAAGTGATTTATTCCGTCTACCATTTGATCCTGACAGGATTTATCACCAAATAACGTTAGCCACATGCACATTATTCTGTAAAGGAACTTCTCCTTACTCCTTAGTCCTTACCTGAGAGCATTCAAGACGTCCCATCTTGGATTCCTGCGAAATATATGGATTTTCCATCAGTATGTGATACCACCCTATATATATATATATATATACATACACATGGAGTGAGTGTGCCTAGGTACCAGAGTTCGAACTACAAGATTTACTGATTGCAAGTCCTCCTGGAAAGCACTTAGATCTCCATGTATGATTCCGACCTACAACAAGTCAATGATGAGCTCTGCGTGATTATCTTATCCACCACCTTCAAAATGCATCAAAAACCAGATAGATAAACAAATGATGGTACAACGCAATAAGGTTAGGTTCCACTTCCACCTCATCCCTTGTGCCCTCGATAATCTGCTGGGTTTCATCTAAACTAATATCCACACGGGCAATCCTCCCAGCCAGATGTTTCCTTGTCACCTGAACAGCAGTAGCCAGCCAGATATATGTGTTGGTTGGAAATAAAACTGAAATTCTAAACAATTTAAGGGAAAAAAAAACTTACGACAACAGAGTCTGAAACTTTATCCAAATGGCTGCCAACAGCAGAGCAAGCTTCAGATAAACCACGCCTTGTCACAAACATCATATCAGAGAGATTCCATCCCTGCACATTTCATTATTAATGCCCAAAATTTAAGCTACTATATTAATCAAACATGGCGTTTAACTGGTAAGATAGATAGGGCTGTAAAATCAATACAATAATTAATATATTTGTTATATATATATATATATATATATAATATAGACATAAAAATCAAGAGCTAACAGGATTAATATTTTAGGACAGAGGGTACGGCAATTAATGCATCAAATCTTACCTTCCACTTTATATAAGCGTAGCCGATAGCCCCAGCAACAACAACTGCTGTTATAGCATATGGTCCAGAACCTACAAGAGGAAAATGTAAGATAACAATTATCCAGGGCGCATTTGGAAACAAACTAATTCAACTAATTAATCCCCTCTAATCCACATATATATGCAATGAAAAGGGGCTAGCTGTTGGGGGAAGTTTGTGAATTTCCAAGTTTGAATTGGATACACCATAACCAGTAGATGCAGAACCCATAGAATAGATAGTGCACTGCATATATATATATATAGAAGCCACAAGCGAGCAGCCGAGCACTGACCAGATTTCACAGCCGATGTCACTACTGTAGTTGGTGTTGAGGCCTGTAGGGTGTGTAGCTCTTCCCTGATATAGTTGATCTGAAACATCAAATAAGGTCCACCCCATTATTAACGAAAAATTATCAAACATCATAGATTATGAGCTAGAATTCCCCATATATATATCCTGCGACTGCGAGCGAGACAAAAGTCGACAAACCTGAGATAGCAACTGCTGAGAAGTATTCTGATTATCGCTGCTGCCAGACCCAGACTTTGCGGCACCGCCTTCATGTTTCTTCACAAACTGTACATATATATAATAAGACAGGCAGGCAGGCAAGCACACGCAGAGCTATTAATTAATAAATAAACCCTGCATGTTGCATGCATGTGTCTATTCCATTGACAGTCAATTAATCTGACCGACCAACAAGAAGGGTAAGGTAATACTACCTTGGCGGCTCCAGAGAATACATCCCCCAGTTTCGGAAGTTTGGTGTCACCGGTGAGAAGGGATCCAGCGACGCCTGCAAGCAAGCAAGCAATGTTAGGCATCAAGATCATTGTTATCTCTAGTAAAAGTAGATCAAAAGCATGCATGCACTACGCGGTTCTTCTGAATTCTATTCGCCAATACTAGCAAAGTGGACACGGCAGCAGCAGACGAATTTCCTATGATCAAATCAAACAGGACCTAATTAACGCAGCAAAATACTCCTCGATCTGGCAAATTCAATTCAATAGTAGCAGCATGAGACACCACATCTGTTAGCTGTTGTCAATTGACACCGCAGACTGCTTCAAATCCAATTCCATCTAACAAAGTCTCGACACCGCCGCCCCGGCCGGCCGCGAAATTAAAAAACGGAACAAGCTAAGGGAGAGAATCGGGCGGGGAGCGCGGTAGCGACGACGAACCGGAGCCGAGGACGATGAAGACACTGCCGAGCACCATGGCTACGTTACGTGGGAACGGAACGTGAACCGCCGCGACGTCGATCGAACTACTTACGGCGGCGGCGGCGGAGAAGGCGATCTATTACTATGGCTCAATGTTCGCCGACGGTTCCAAGTTTCATGCCCTATCCAACTACTTATAGTTATTGCCTATCTCCGTACGCAGTAGTTATTCAATACTAGCTACTTAGTATATATAATTGGATTGGATTTATTAGTAGTAAACGCATAGCCCAGCTCGTCCGTTAAGCGCTGTTGGGCTGGATAGTTTTTCTGTTTTTTCTTGTAAAAATGAATTACGAATTTTCGTGTGAAATTACCAAGTTGGCTTTCGAGGTTCTAGATGCATCAAGATTCTTGCCAGAAAACCCTTAAGTTCCCTCACGTGATCACGTCTAGGATGTCTAACAAGGGCACCTACCAAGTAGTCCCCAACTCATCACGCTTCGAAGTATTTTACAGATAGATCCTCAAGCCACTCACACCTAGGGCATCAAATAAGGAGCCCCCACTACCCTATGGGTCAGGGTAGTGCTGGGAATTGGGTCGGGCTGAGTCAGCCCGGCCCAAACCCATCGTGCTTCATGACAAACGAGTTCGGGCCAGGAAAGCCTAAACAATTTTTGGGTCGTGCCGTATCAGCCCGAAGTGTAAAAATTGTGGTCCAGTCCGACCCTAAACCACGTCGTGCCTTTGTTGGGCCGTGCCGACCCAAATCCGACCCATATATTTGACCACATAAAATCAAAATATTATAACCATATAAAGTTCATAGCTTACTAAATTAAAGATATTAAACAATTCTAGCATCATTTAACCACATAAACTCCAAATATAACAACAATATAAAGGCGATATCTTACTAAATTAAAGAAATTAAACAGTTTGGGCTTAATTGGGTCGTGTCGGCCCAAGCCCGGCCCATCTATGCTGGCCGTGTCGGAGGCCCGACGGGTCGAAATTTGAGGTCCGGTCCAGACCCGCCTTCGGGCCGTGCTAGCCCGGCTCATATTATTTCGTGTCGGGCCGTGATTTGGGCTCTTATATTCGGGTCGTGCTCGTGCTGGCCCGAAAAGCCCGACCTAGATTCGCAGCACTGGGTCAGGGCATCTAAGAAGTAAGCCCCTTTGCCCCATCACGATCTGGGCATCGAGACCCGAGATTTTAGACAAGCAAAAGTACCGCATTCAGGGCCTCTCATGCCCAGAGTACTAATTAAGTATAATCCTCATATACTAATTGAGTAAAGCCTCTAGGACCCCTCGTGTCCATGGTACTAATTGAGCAAAGCCCAGGGGCGATTCTAGGGAGGGGCACAGGGGGGCAATGTCCCCCCTAATCTTCTACAAATTCCATAGAAGCTACTAATTTGTTTAGTTAATCACCATATAAATAATGTAAAATACCTCTTAACAGCCCCCCTCAATCTAATTTGTCCCTCTCAATCTCAAATGCTGGCTTCGCCCCTGGCAAAGCCCCTAGAGTCCCCCACGCTCCCGGACATGGATTAAGTGCGCTTCCAGGGCCCCTTACGCCTCTAGGCATATGATGAATAAAACCTTAGATCCCACATGGGTAAGCCCTAGGGGCTTGAAAGTAGCCTAGAGAGAGAGTGAATATGCTACACTTGAATTTTGAACTCAAATTTCAAATTAAAGCGATAAAGCAAGTTCAACGTGTGCAAGTCGTTCAACCACTACCGGGGCGGTTGAAGCACTCTGAAGCGAATCAACTACAAAGTTCACACTGGATCCAAATCTAATAGCTAATATCAATGAAAGTAACTTAAATCTAATGAATTTCAGAGACAATCGAGGTATAAAGTAGTTAGTGGAAGTGGAGGAACTCCACAAGAACCACACACACGGTAACACTCGGACCCTTGCTCGCAACGAGATAAATTATGAATACAAATGACGCAAGAACACAAGAACGCTCGATTTATCCCGAGGTTCAGCCACCCACCACAAAGATGTCCTACTCCCCGTTGAGGATCCCACACAGGACCGAGTCTTTTCCAACCCTATTCCTCCCTTAGCCGACCACAAAGGTCACAAGTAAAGTTGAAAAAGCTCAAGAGAGGCTAGGGAGAGAGAGGAAGGGAGTGAAAAACCAAACTCAAAATCAACATGAATCACCTCACACCAAAGGCTCCTTCAATCGATTGAAGAAGATGTGATTCGAGGTGTGAGAGATAGAGTTAATGTGCCTTGTTTGAAGTTTGGTGAGTAGTAAATTCGGGGGAGTAGCTAGAGTAAATGAGGAGAGATGACAGAGGGATATATATTGAGAGGCCCTCCCACACGGCTAACAGTTTGACTTTTCTACGAAAAGGTCGATTTAACTGCCCCGACGTCGGTTGAACCGCATAAATCCAGAGCTGAACATGGTTCAGCTAGCTAGTTCAACCAGCAACCTCAACTGCCTGACATGGTTGAACTGCCCCTGATAGGCCAGTTCAACCACCTCATAATCAGATCACTAGCCAAACATGTCGGTTGAACCACCCAGGCGCATATGACTAGAGAGGTCCGAGGACCTAAGCCGGTTGAATCGCTCACTAGGGGCTAGGTCAACTGCAAAAAATTAGAGAGTTTTAGGGACCTAACATGGTAGAACCACCCACCAGAGGTCGGTACAACCGCATAATTCTAGAGAGCACCTCTGGTCAAGGCAGGCTGAACAACCCATAAGGCTGGTTCAACTGCCCTATGCCAGTGAGTGTCCCCAAACCAAAAATGTTCGAAGGGATTGAACTTTCGCAATGAAATTCAAACTAGTTAGATTTTGAAGGATATTATTTTGAGCTCATGCAAACATCTGTACGGATCCCTCTTGATTGTACATATCCCTCTTGATTGTACAGCAGTTCCTATGACTCGAGAAAATGTAAAATTTAAAGAATCTTCACTTGGAACCACATGAAACACGATGCGATAAGTGAAGCGTTTCGTAATTGCTCTTCATCAAGTGTTTACTATCGGTACCCCGCAACTAGAGTACCCACTCCTACTGTATCAAGCATATATATATAGAACATACATTAATTATTGTATAAATAAATCCACTAGAAATACAAATAAAATTTTAATTTGAGACGGAGTACATTTTATTGATTTGCAATGAGCCTACGTTTCCATCAGCTGTACAGCTTCTTCATAATCATGGTGAATTTTGGACCCCGTTTTAACGTGTTGGGAGGTATTGCTTTATTCGCATCATTAGTGCCAGCCTGCTGCGACTCCTGTCGAGGTCACCTCGGCACCAGCCTATTTGCGATGTACCCAGACGACCTCGGTTGCCTGCCATGTCGTTAACTGTGTCGCTACACAACCAAGGAGCATTACAAATATTCAGCCTGGAGCACATAATGCTATCCAAACAGAAACATCCACCACTCTACCGGGATCCCATCATTGACTAACCCTTTTCTTTCCTGCCAGCTCTCCCATTTTTTAATAACAAATAACAAAAAATGCATCCCTGTCACCAATTGGTCACGTAGGCCAAACATCCACGTTTCAACCAGATAGATCTGCCACAACCAAAGTCACAGCGCCTGAGCAGCAGTGTTCAACTTCTCGGCGATGCTGATTTGTGTCCTTGTGATGCTTGACAGGTATACCAGCGCAAGGTTATCCTGTGGGGTCGGTTATTGTTAATCCATCAGCAAGAAAAAGCACGGTGGCTATCCTACACTGCCATCAAGAGCCAAAAAAATAATTTACCTGAATCTTGTCATTGAAAAGCTTATCGAAAGCAGCTGGGGACAATTTCGGCATTGAAGCAACAGATTCAGAGACCAACCTTCCGATTCTGTTATCAGGTGCCACGCGTCCTTCCTTCAATGTCATATGGAGGTTACTCACCCGCGTCCAAATAAATCAAAATAAAATAGAAAAAAACAGATGCAGGAGAGTGAGTGAGAGAGAGAGAGATCCGTACCACAACATCATCGACGTATTTGTAGATCTCATCAATAAGAATGTAAAGCTTCTCCATTGAGGACTCCATTCCTTCCAGATCATTGGGGAGCTTCTCTACCATCGTAGATTTCAGGATCTCAACTGTACCAAAAGATAGTAAGAGTGATGGAAGTTTGAAATGTTCTGCTACTAAAATTGAGACTGTATTATGGTTCTAACAAACAGCAGCTATTTGCGAGAAATCAAATACAGCAATGGAAACAGAGGCATTATTACTATCCAACTACTGCTGTGGCTATGGCTATTCCTGAGAAGTTCAGAAACGTAACTGAAATACTAATTAATACAAGTGCAAAATGAATTTTTCCCCAAACAGCAGGAAAATATGTGTTAAACCAATACTTATAAAAACATAAACGAATTTAACACTGCAAATACTGCAAGCCTACAGCTAGCAGGATTGATGGGTTCTCATTCAATGCGGCAAGTTCATTCTTCTATGCCATTTACATATTTCTTAAAGTGTTTCTGCTCTTCAAAATTCAGTCCGGTAATCCAAAACAATCATCAATATATAATACACGATGAATGAATTAGCATACAGGAAAGTGACACATACATCCAGCCTTTTCTGCCCCGATCATCCTAAGATCCAGAGGGATTTCCTGAAATTGCGCAGCGAGTTGCCTATCACCGAGGGACAGGTTGGATGAGACGTAGGCTTTGATGGAAGCTTCCCCCCTAGTGAAGCCGGTGTCGACTGTAAGATGGATGGGGCTTTGTACTTCCCTTGAATAGAACTCATGGATAAGCGTACTTCCCCCAGAAACACCAAATCCAGTCGAGAACCTACACAAGTAGATAGGTAACATACAGGTTTGAAAAGTTCAGTAAGGATACTTGGCAAACCAATTCACAGGCTTTCCAAGCCGATTTTTCTAGTGTCTGAATGTGCTTTCGATGATATCAAAGCAACTGACACTGAATATAGCTCTGAGCACATCGATGGTTGTTAATCACAAAGATGGAACTAATTACTCTAGAGTTATTCTGTCCTCGGCTGCTATCTGCCTTGTAATGTCAAAGCAGTATCCTAACAACGAGATGTACAGTGCATAATGTGCATTTGATAAGAAAAATGGGTGCATCCACTCAAAGTAATTCAGCCCAAAAAAACACACTATGCATTGGGGGATTCAGTTGTTGCATATAAACGGTGCCCAATTATATAATCATTAGGAGCACTGGCATTCACATATGTGTTGATATACCGATGGAGCCAGAAAAAATAAATAAAACGAGGGTGTGGAATCGTGAGGCGATGGGGTGGGTTGCTCACCATCCGACGATGACTTCCTTGGGGTTCACCTTCTGGTGCGAGGCGTACATGTTATGGTGGTAGTCGATGTCGATGGCGACCTGCATCACCGCCCAGCATCAGCAAGTGACCCAATGCGATGGAATGAAGGAATGAATCGATCCGTGAGGTGGTTGGGGACGTGATCCGAACCGACCTGGTCGGCCGACTCGCTGTGGGGGACCACGTAGGAGTTGCGGACGTGGACGGTGCCATCGGGGAGGAGGGATCCAAGGAGGGTGCCGATGACACGGTCTGCCTGGTCCGGTCGCCGCACGTAGCTGTCGCAGACGTTGAAGAGGACCACCGCCTCTACCTGCGCGGATGACGGCGGAGAAGATGCCGAAGAGGGCGAAGGGAATAGGAGAGCTGGGGGTGTCGCCATGGCCGAGTCGGAGTCGTGCTACGGCGGCGCGACGAAGAGAGAGAAGGGGCCAAGGGCGTAGCGGCCTAGGGTTTCCTTTCTTTCTCGTCTCCTTTCTTCCTCTTCTTCACTTGTTGCATGTCGCCCGGACCGGCCCACTTAATTTGTGTCAGGCCCACCACGGCTTGTCCGGCCGTCTGGAGAAGTATACTGCGCCTGATGCCCGAGCCATCAGCAGCCCATCACACTCGCAGTTGGCAAGTCGGCATTCTGTGGATTAGGGTAATTTGGTTCGATTTATTCGAGTTTATAAAATTTTGGATTTAAAAAATAAGAACTGAAATTTTAAAATAGTTTTAGGAACCGAACTCGAATAAACTCACGATTTTGGTTCGGTCTATTCGATCCACCGAATAGATCCGAATAGTAGAGAGACTTGTATTTTTTATTAAAATATATACAATGAATAATTAATTCGAAATATTATTATTATAACAAGTGACTATAAAAAATATCATACAGAGATATATATACTATCGTTAAGATGATATTATAATTTTTAACTAATAAATTAATAAATATAATATCTTCAGTTTTTTTATATTTTGGGTTATTCGGTCTATTCGGGTTTTAAAGGTTAGAAACCGAACCCGAACTCATACCTCTAAACATAGCATATATAGGAACCGAACTTGAACCCGAATAGACTGACAATTCGATATATTCGGGTTTGAATTTTTATTTTAAAATGCCTACCCCTAGGCAAGTCAACAACAACTGCTACAGGACTAGTACATAGTGGTAGCATATAAATCATTAGTTCGTAATAAGATGTAACAATAGTCATAGATTAATGTTGATCGAACTCCAGTCGGTCGTACGGATGCAAACAAGCTTTGAGGTCCGTTACATTATATGATCCAATTGTATGTTATATATAGGGCTCCTTTAAAAAGCAGGAATTTTAAAGAAATCATACAGGAAATGGGAAAAATTGCCAAAGGGAGCCTTAACATTGATTAAGCTCTTATACCACCAGCTCGTCCATCTTTGTAAAGATGAACTCCCTAACAAGCTACTGTTGTAGCTCGTGTCTGCTTGCACCTAAGGCCTGATGCAGGCCTACATTGTAACCTCCAACAATTTATGTACACTTGTTCCATTCCATCCATCAAATCAGTATTTCCAGTTAAATCAAGCTGCGCAATCCATTCTAAAAACAAAAATTTCCCTCTAATCATGATCCCAACGGTTCACAAGATCATGACCCCCCAGGTTTCTTTGGAATTAATGGGTTACGGTTATGCATGGAACGACAACAAATAGGAGTATATCTTAGCAAATTGTATGTATATATATAATAGTATATGTTTATTCTCCGTGCACAGCACAGCAATTCGAAGACAGAAAGGGCGCATCGAAGCGCCCTATCCATCCTAGTAGTACATTGACTTCACAGCAGGTAGGCTCTTGTTATTCCTTGATATCTCCATCACCTGGAACAATATCATCGCTACTACACAGCACCAAGGTTACGTATAACATGGATTGCTCCATCAGGCACCATTCATCTGAGCGCCTCCCAGAACCAGCTCCTTGAACCGAGCTATGCATCCCATCGCACGCTCGAATTCCCCCCTCTCCAGAGCAAAGCTGAACCGGCAGTAGCCAGGGATCCCCGTCCAGGAGCTGCTGTTTATGCACAGCCCAGTGGCCCTCAGGATGGCTTCCCGGATGTTGCTCGCGTCCAGCTCGCCGTCGAAGCCAGCAGCTTTGAAGGCCTTCCCCATGTACGCGGTGGGCTTCGCCAGCATCGAGATGCCACCGCAACCGATGGCAGCTTCCCAGCCACAGCTCTCCAGTGTCTGTTCATATCATTGTAAAATCACCATGAGTCAGACATTAAGGATAGATAGATAGATGGATGGAATCACACAATGGTTGCAGAGCGTGTGATGAGCTAGCTAACCTGTATCAACTGGTTGGCGCGATTCTTCAGCTCCTCCTTCTGCTCCACTATCAGATCCGAGAAATGCTGGTCCTTCTGGTTCTTAAGCCCCAGCAGCTTCTTGAAAGTGTACTTCAATGTGGTGTGCGGTCGACTCAAGCTAGAAAAACTATGGAACGTCTCAGCCAACGACGAGTCACCCAATATCACAAACCCAAAGTCATGCCCACCTGCAGTCAGCGCAAAGGACAGCTCTCCGAGCAGGACCACAGAGAACGATGGCTCTGAACGCTTCAAAGAGGAAAGGCATCCTGCCAGATTCCACTGCCTCCATCCATCGGTCTCGTACTCCAGGCCAGAGAAGGATGTATCTATCACTACCCTGGCTCCATATTCAGCGCATACGGAGAGCAGCTCTCGGATGTCACTGTCACTGTACAGAAAGCCAGTAGGGTTGATCGTGGGGCCGCAAACATACACCCACGGCCGAGATACATTCTTAAGAGTGTCAGCTAGAACCTTGGGCTCGATCCTGAACCCTGAACTGGGATTTGTCGGTATAGTCACGGTGCTAGCGTTCACAAACTTTGCTGCGGAGACGTAGTGGCCATTGGTGCCCAAGGGGAAAAGCAAGGTGCCCTGTTCTTGCATGCAACAAAGGACGAGCTTGTTGAAGAGTGCTACGGAGGTGTTTCCGTAGATAATTTCTGCACAACCAGCTGCGGATAAACCATAGCTGTCTTTCACCAGCTGTTGGATGCTGGAACGGACATCGGTTTCAGAATCAGTGATGTTCTGCCTGACAAAACTTTCAAAAACAGACGCATTCACTGCTGAAGGTACTGGCAGGAAGCTGCGATCTAAATCCATATGAATAATGCTGGATTCAGCTGAACCAGGAACGAAAAATTCAGTAGCCTTTAGGGTAGACACAGCTGGGTCAGAAAATCCTATCATCTGCTGAGGTATCACTTCCGCAGGTTGTCTCTGAAAAAGAGCAAAGATAAACAAAGAACAAATAAAGGGCACCGTTAAGGTCTGAAAAGGAACACAACAAGACATCCTACCACACATTCGGCTGCGCATTTTGAATAGCTACTATTCAACTAAGGGGAATGTTCAGTAATCATTACAAAAGGGAACTATTGAACATGAAAGTTAATGGTAAGGATGGATTATGGGTGAGGTAAACCCTTTACCTCTTGCTGTGGATGACGGTCAGCAATCTGAAATGCCAGAAGCTCGTGGAAAAGGCAACCATAATAGTGCTGGCTGATCAGAGAAGTGTGGCCTTCCAATAGCTCAATAGTTTGTGATAATGCTTTATATACAGCTGCATCTTCGGAAATGGCAAAAGCAACCTCCAGATCAGAGTACACCTACAAGTTTAGTCCACAAAATCAGATAAAGCGGTTACAAATGGAACAGCATGCCGGTCCAGTGCACCAATGGAAATGGAAATCAATTGTTGTGTTAAAGTTGTAGGCACCTGATTCTTTACTAAACCACACAGTATAGCTGCATGTGACGGTAATGTCTTTCCAGCAAGATATTTCAATACACCATTAGAGCTTGGCAGGCTAGACAACTCCAGATGCTCAGAAATATCCAGGAACAGCCGGGAGCCAACATCTTTTGTTACGTTTAGTAGGTTCTCAAAAGCAGCACTGGTGATAGCCTCAAATTGAGCCATGCCAGTAACAACCACCTGAGGCTGCAGCTTCCTGATCAACTCAATCAGTAAATCTGATTGGCGTGGTGCCTCAATTACAGTAACTGTACCATCGGCGTGATTACAATCTGCTCTTCCCTGAAATTCACAAAAAAATGTGTTCTACAGAACATCCAGACCCATGACAACTCACACAGATATAATGGAGTAACCAAGGTACCTCAATTGCTAAAGATGTTAACCATTGCTTGGGCAAGTGTCTGGTTAAATGTTCATCAACAATTGCAAGCGCCGGTGAGAACAATTGAAGAGCATTCTCTATTGCCACAGAGCGAGAAGGGAACACAACGACATTCTAGTGATAGGAGAAAAATCAGCATCATGTGAATCATAGGAAAGAAACATAGAACAGGTAGATTTTAAGACAATTTAGACAAATCTTACATCAGGAGTTAGAGGAATGTGATGGTAGCTCTTCATAAATCCAGCAACAAGTTTCCTAAAGTTTAGACATCCAGCTGGTGGCTCACAGGGATTTGACTTGTTCTCTTTCAGAAAACTAGCAAGGTAAGCTAGGAAGGGAATTTTTTCCTCAGCTACAGAATCATCGTCAAAGGATAAATCAAGGGAACTGCTGACTTCATGGAATCCATCTTTAAGAAACTCAAATATTTTCTTCACCTGAAAGTTCAATAATAAGAGTACTATTCCAACTGTCACATTATTACTCTTAGAGATCATTAGAGAACACAAAAGTAACCTGGTTGGGCTGGCGAAGTTGACAGCTATACACAGACAAAGCATGTGAAATGTGACCACCAGATTTCATGTATGCCCAGGCTGTGCGAGCACAGATAGGCTGATCCCCAACAAGATCCATGAAGAACTCGAATCGATGTCTGCTGTTTTTCTCAATTTCAACCAAAGCTGAAATATCTGTGTCAGCAGCCTGCAAGCAAACCAATTAATTAGTAACGGTGCTAAACAAAATAAAGCATTGAGAAATAGATGAAACTATAGTCCCTAACCAGAACATACTATAGATGCAGAAAATATTCTGGTGTGCCACAGCCTTACTACCTGCATAATTTTGGTTTGCCAGAGCTTAGTAATGCGAAACCCACGCCGTCGAAATAGACGTTCACAGACACCCTGTCCTGGTCGACCTCCCATGTTGAATACCATAATACCTGAAGGCTTTATGACAGATATCCCTTCTTCCACCGCACGAGCAATCAACCCAAGGCCAAATTGGTCCTCGACAAAACCCTGGATGCAGAAAGATATCGATGTTGGCAAACATAAAAGAAAATCAAAATCCTTAAGCAAAGAAATTCTAATGTAGGATTGGTCTGAATAATCATTTAACTAACTATTGACTTCATGAAACATATGCCCATCATTTTTCCTAACATTTTTAGAAAACATTGTTAACTTCAATTCTGATGGAGGATCCAATACATCCAAAATTGTTCCTAGATATTCTACTTCCATGAATCTTAGAACCACAACATAAATAAATAGCCTTGTTGCCTCTGTTCTTAAGGCGTCGCCTAGGCGTCGCCTAGGCGTCCGGGCGGTGGTCTAACGCCTAGACGCCTTGCCCGCCTACCTCGCCTAGGCGTCCGGGCGGTGCTCCAACGCCTTGGACCGCCTTACCGCTTTAAAAACCATGCTTGTTGCTGTTGCTAGTACTTTGTCAATAAAATTTCGCATATACCGTTTCAAGAAACAACATGCTAAACACTTAACATGTTGGTTGAGGTCAACTGTTTCAATGGACATAGTCAAAGCTGTAGCTACAAAGTAAAGTGTCCAAATATATTTAAAAATCTGGCATGCGAGGGATAAAAACAACGTCCAAGCATTGCCTTCTAATGCAGTTGTAGAGAACCCTCGAACACTTACCTCACCCATACACAGTGGCATAGTGGCCCAGTAAGAATGTCATGACCATGACTAAGGCCGGACCTTAGACCCATGCTTTGGTGAGAGAGAAACAAGGGAATCTTTCTAACCCCATCCTGAAAATTCACTCCCACAAAAAGTTGGACACATGACCCAAGGAGTACTATTCAAGCTACCTAAACAACTCAGCTAGATGCCCTTTCGCACATAAATATATTTTTCTGACCCTTAACTTCAGACGAACATATAACTTGAAGACAAATCATTATAATTAAATAGCATGGCTTAGGTTTCATGCATTTCACTGCATTTGTTTGATAACAGGCAAGAGGATAGCAAGTTTGAAATTCTGTCACTGTAGGAAATGGATTTCTATTACTATGAAATTCATAAATTAGTTAATGGGAGGGCTACCATTATCCTAGGGACGTATATATGAAAGACATCCTACAACTAACCTGAAGAGCACAGTAGTTACTCAAGGCGTACAAGAACTCCTCACTTGAATTCTCTGTTACAATCTTTGACATCGCCTCTGGATTTGGGTTGAGAATCTGAAATAAGGATATAGTGTAAGTAAATATTTTCCTTCTTTCGTTTCATCTCACCGAACATTGGAACAGTTGACTCTTGACTGTACCTGTGGTATGCATCCAACAATACGATCGAGCTCTATCTTGTTGTCTCTACAGTAAGAAAGGAGATCAGATTCATAGAATTCAACTCTATCGAGCAATGTTTTCCCCTCCCCGTCATAGATCGGGAGACCGTCGTCATCTAATGCGTTCAAGTACAGGTTTATCCATGCAATCTTCACAGCTCTTGGGTTTATATCCAGGCCATAGACCTTCAAAGAATGTGTTAAAAAATTGTCAGTTTGGATTCCAACAGAAATAAAAAAGCCCAGAAAACAATTAAAATGACAGGGTCATGCCAAGCTGAATGCAAATAAAATTTTGAGTTTCCCTCAGGTGCACTAGGCAAATCAGAACCTCATAATCCATCTTGTATACATGAACAAATGCTCAAGTTTGAAGTGCTCCAGATCAGCTTATGTTTGCAATGAGGAATTGAGTATACACTATACAGCAAAAATGTGCAGGAAAAGACAGGTCGACCTTTGAAGGGCACCACTTCTCTGCAAGAGCAATAGATATCCAACCGTTGCCACATCCCAGCTCAGCTACTGTCTTATCCCTGAAAATGGAGTCTGGATGACGGTTGAGGCCCTCATAGAAAGTGAATGACCAATCTTCAGGAATGAAGATGCTTGGTATCTCCATCATTGTCAACTTCTTCATTTGTTGGAAACCTAGAAGGAGTTGATAAATTTGTTATGATAAAACCAGGTGCTAGATACTTGGTAGAATTAGTGTGCTGATATACTGGAAGCTTATGTCACTGAGCCAAAGCCAACAAGAGACAAGAGTTTATGCACCCAAATGACAACAATAGACCTTTGTGTTACGATCTAACAAATCATAATCGTTCCAATGCAACAACTCCCTTCTCCCTCCAGCATAAGAAAACCATGTAAAAGACGCGATGCCCATAAAATGCAAGCTTGTCCAGTGGGAATGCCAATAGATACTCAACTGACGTTTCTAATTCAATGTAGCCAGAGTAAGTCATCCTCACAACATGCCTTGCACGAGGCTGATGTCATTTAAAGTCTAAAGTAAATGAAATAAAAAAAATACTGGAAGACAGATGAAGGGAAGAGTTGCCTTTTATGTGTAGTAGACAACCAGAATCTAAATTATTGAACAACCAAATCATACTGTTCCCTGCATAACCAGCATGGAAAACAGAGCTTTCCAGAAGTGTACACATAAATCTCTGCATTATGCATCGGCCACATGGTTCCCGAATATCATATGGGTAATGTAGGCATAATTCCGCTATAAGGGCTAGTTTAGAAACTCCATTCGCAAGAGATTTCTATTTTTCCAAGAAATCCCTTACGCCCTGTTTGGATTATTAGAACTGAATTCCATTCTAATAATAATAATTTAGGCATATATTAATTAAGCCAATTCGGTTTTATGCAAAATATATTTGTATACTATTATTAGCAAGATGTCGGAGATATTTATGTGCTACATTTTTATTATAAAGGAGTGAGACGAAGAGTGTCATGTAAGTTACAGAATAGAAACAAATTCTACTAATGCATAAAATCATTTCCCATCCTCCACCCCATAAAATTTAGATATGCTTATATCTTAACTTTAGAAAGTGGTGGAATGTCAAGTTGTAAACTAAATAAGTTACTTTATTGAGTGAATTTTAATTCCTCTAAAATAAAGGGATCCAAACGCACCATTAGGAAAATAGATTTTCCAAACTAGTCCTAAATAATTGTTTTCTGATGAAAACCGATGGATCCGGCACCAGCACCGTGATTGGTTTATAAGGACTAATTTTTTATTTTATTTTAGTTACTAAATTGTCAAATACGAGTTTCCGTATTTATCAATTTAGTAGAAACCAAACACCCTACAACTGGTTGGCATAAAAGTAGCAGGTAACGGAGGTATCGCGAGACCCATTTTTCTTCAGCGATGAAGGTGAAAAATATGGGCACATTTGATCGCAGATTACTGGTGACAGGCCGTAAAAATGTGCATGGAAAGTCACGTTGGCGCGAGATTTGATTTAGTGGGAAGCAGATCGCGCAGTGCAGTCCAAATCCAACCAAGGGTGACGAGAAAAACGACAACAAAACTGTGGCTGTGGCGCGGGGGATGTGAGACGGAGCAGCAGTGGATGTAGTAGAGGCAGCAAGACCTTGTACGTGTGGGTCGAGGACGACGTCGTGGATGCGAAAGTGGAAGGTGCGGAAGCAGTCCTCCCCCGCGGCGCGGGAGGCGGCGAAGCGTCGGCGGACGGCGCCAAGGAGGCGTCGTGCGGCGGGGCGCGTGGCGGGGGCGTGGAGGCGCTCGAGCACGGCCTTGGCGGCGCCATACGCGGCGTCTCCCGACGCCGTGCAGTCCGCGAGGAAGGCGTCAACGTCCTTGTCCTCGCCCGCCAGCGCCGCCATATGTCCCGTGCCTCGGATTGGTCTGGAGACCACGGGTGGCGAAGACGGACAGATGGATGGGCCGAAGGTGGGAGGAAGGAGAGGGTCAGTGAGGTGGAAAGAAAATGGCAGCGTGCCTGCTCTGCCTTTATAGACGGTGGTGGGCCGGGCCGACGAGGCGACGCCGCCGTCGACGAGGAGGGCGCGGGGTTAAACAGGTAAAATACTCCCTCTGTTTCGTATTAGTATTCACTTTAGCACTTCAATTTAATTTTATGTCTATATTTAAATAGATAAAAATAAATCTAAACACGAACATAAAACACATATATTAATCATTGTATAAATTTATTAAATGTGTAAAAAGAATTTTAATTTGGGATGGAGGGAATATTGTGTTAAATAGTACTTACTATAGATGGTTAAATGGGTTGTCCGGTCCGGCAAAACACTAGCACTATAAGGCACGACACTATTAAACACAACACTATTAGACACTATTAATAATCGTGCCGTGTCATACCGGCACTAGTGCCTAACCAGCGGCCCAGACACTATATTGTAGTGACTAATCATGTCGTGTCAGCACTATATTGCACTACCATCTAGTAGTGTCTGTGCTTAGGGCTGGACGAAATACTCGTGGCTCGCTGGCTCGCTCGGTTCATAGTCAGCTCGGCTCGGATCGGCTCGTTTGAATTTTTTTACGAGCTGAGCTGACATCCTAGCTCGGTTCGTTAACAAGCCAGCTCGGTTCGTTAACGAGCCAGCTCGCGAGCTAAACGAGCTACCATATTCCAGCAAAACGAAACTATATGCATATCATTTACAGAATAATTGATGAACATGTTATATATACGTGAGGTATCTATGGTCTATGAATTAAACTAATAATTAATGAACTATGTCTATGTGTTAATTTGGTCTATGCAAATATAATTATAGGTTAAACTGATGAAATGTATGTGAATTGTAAATTAATGAGTGATGAATTGTGCTAATTTGGTGTTATATTGACGTGGTTTGTGAAACTATGAATATAATTACTATTTTCTATTGTTAAATTAGTTTGAAATTAACTAAAAAATAATTATTACGTACATTTTATTTTATTTTTCTGCTCTGGCTCGCAAGCTAAATGAGCCGAGCTGGCTCGTTAGCTTAACGAGCCAGCTCGAACTCGGAGGAGCCGAGCCGAGCTGGCTCGTTATCCACCCCTATCTGTGCGAGCCCAGACACTATTTCATTTTAAAAGCGCAAAAAATATATAAAATATTTAATATTATATATATAATTTTAAAATTTGATATTTATACCATTATAAAGTAAATTTATTATGTTTAAAATCATAGCAAATAACAATTTACAATCATGTGCACATATCAGTCACATCTATAAATCACCGGTTGGCCTAAGTCGTGTCTAACCATGCCGACCACTTAATCGTGCCAGCCCATCGTACGGGGTGGCGGCTCAAGCATGTCACTAGACTTGTGTCGTGCTGGCACTGGCACTATATGAATCGTGCCTGTGCCCGTGCCCGTGCCGTGCTTAGTGCCTGCCCATTTACCACGGCTCATTTGATCATCTATATAGTACTTACCTTACTACAGGATAACCACATTCTTACTTTCTTTTTTATGTATAATAATATTGCTATATTACACTCTATTTATTGGAGTAGTTGTCCACCTGTTGAGTTATTATTTTAATATCATATTAAATTATTAATTATAGCATTTACTAAACTCATATGACTGCGAGAATTCGACACTGGGTCGATACCCGTTTGGTAGGGCTATTTATCTGCCAGCTTCAAGATTAACTATGTTTCCACTAAGAAAATAACTCTCTCCTTATTTTTACCTTATTTTTATGAAGAACTCTAGAAAGAGCACACTATTTAGTTGGAAAATATAGCTTTTTTATAGCTTCTCTTATGATGTAATTTCGATCGAAAGAAAAACATGGGAGAGAAGCAGTAGAAATTCATTTTACCGAATCCCGGCTCGTGCTGTTTTTTAAGGAGCTCAGACCTTTTTTTAGGAAAAATCTATCAAAGAGCCTCCTCTTTGCTAGATTTTTTTAAGAATTTGGGAAAGGCTCGCCCTATTGGCGGTAGGTGAGTAGGGACGGCAAGACAAGGGCGTGTTCGGCTGGCTACAAGCCGACACTGTTGCAGCTGTTTGGATTGCTGCAGCTGTAATCCATAGAGAGAAAAATACTGTAGAAGCCGCAGCCGCAGCCGGATTGCAGCCGCAGCAAGCCGCAGCGAACAAGCTGCAACTTATTAATAATACATTTCCTTGTGAATCATGAGGCCAATGTATACAAAAAATAAATAAATGATAACTTTTGTCGGTTAAGGCATCATAGGTTGTTTTTTATGTCCACTCTTTGATAAATGGGCACTACACTACTACGACTGCAAAAGCGAAGCACCGCCCCCGCATGCAGTCAAAGGAGCTGAGTGAGTGAGAATGTGATGTGCCAAGTGGAGAGACACACTCGAATTCTGTATAAATATATACTGAAATTAAAAAAGGGAAATAAATTAAACGAGTTATTAATAATTACTAATACGGAGAAAACAATACATATGTGTATATAAAAACCTGCGGCTGCGGCGGGCTTGGTGGCGATGAAGCTGGAGGCGGTTATGTCGGTGGCGGTATCCTGGAGCAGCAGCTCCTGCATGCGGAAGCCGAAGCGTCGAAAGAATTGCTCGTGCGTTAGTCCGCCGGCGGCCGACGAGCTGCGCTGCTGGTGGCGGTGGAGCGCGGCGAGGAAGAGGCGCGCGTCGCGCCTGGTGGCCGGGTCGTGGAGGCGCGCCAGCAGAGCCCTGAGCTCGCCGTAGGCGGCGTCGCCGGAGGGCTCGCACCGCTGCAGGAACTCCTTGACGATGCTGCCGTCGTCATCCGCCTCCACGCCCACGCTGCCCATCCGATTCCGATCTGATCCCGGCCGCTGAGGTCCGCCGGAGCTAGCTAGAGCCTATAGCTTGGCTTGTTTGCTTCTTCCAGCCGGTACGCAAGGTACGGTGGTGCAGTACGCGCCATGTATGTAGCTTTGCTTTATAGACGCCACAGACATGGTCGACGACGACCTTTGTGCTAGCTAGCTCTCGCCAGTCGTCATATTTCCATTTAGTATTTTTTTTCATAATATACTCACAGCAAAATTCGAGCGAATCCATAATTTGGAACCGACAAACAGATGTGTGCATCATTTAGGTCGTCAGATTTTATTTAACTTGACTTTAAACAACCAAATTAAAATAAGCAAGTGGTGGCCGGCTGCTCACCCTAACCAAGAGACAATTATTAGGTTCTTCACATGTTTGTAGCGTGAACGTTAATCCATAACGTTAAAACCTCGATAAACGTGGTCTTTGTCGAGAGTTTTATTAGTTCATTGAGAGTAACACTCAACAAAGAATAATTTATTGAGTGCCCGATAAAATGCATTCGATAAAGCGCCGAGTAATTGGTAAAGAGCTGGATTTCGTAGTGCATGTTTGTTTAAGTCCAACAGTAATCGAATATCACAATAGAAATTGATACAGTCATATTCAAACTTGTTACCACTAGTAATCGAGTATTAATTATTACCATTATTTATTTACGTTACATTTCATAAACTAAACGACGCCTTAATAGTCACACTACCTCTCTTCATCATCAATAATAATGCCCGTGACAAGTTGCCTTCCACGCTACTGTGCTTTTTCGTTATTTGTTGCTGTCTTAACATACCTTTCCTGTCGCACGCCGGGGTCAAGGTCGCTCTAGTTTATACATGCATATATATATATATATCATATTCGCGGTGCACGTCCACGTCGTTCAAAACTTAAAATAGTGCCTCCGTCCATTAAAATGTGTTTAAAGTTTGACTAGGTCTATAAAACCTATTTAAATTTAACTAAGAATTCTTCTGAGAGGTTGCATAGTACACGCTCAACGTGGGTCGTTTGGCTTTTGTGATTAAGATAACTAGTGGACTAATGATCACTATCAAAGTGAAAATATTGCTACATTTTTCATTTATACTTAAGTATAAAGTATAAAATACAAAGACATATGTGTCATGTTGGCTAGGTAGGTGCGAGTGTGGATTTAGAGCCAACAACCATAGTTTGAATTCCTCATTTATGCATAATTAATTTTAGCTTTTACCATTTAAATGCGGGTCATGATGATGGAACAATGAAAATTGGTGTTTTATATCATAGAGATTTACTAAGTATGTGATTAGCTTTGGATAGATCTAAGTCGTTGTCATGGATTTGAACCAACGACAAATAAATGTGTAGGTTAGGTGAGGATTTTGGAGACTGTCCTAATGTCTTTGCTCTAATGAGCTTGAGGGAGTATTTAGACTGGTTCAATATCCAGTATATATGGTGTTGAAATCGTTGTTGGTGTTTAAATGTGTTACAAGATAGAGCCTAAGGTTCTCGTGCTTCTGTGTCTACTTGTTTACTTGATTGCTTAGATTGTTCTATGCTCTTGTCACACCCGAGTTTAGAAGACAAACCGAATATAAACTATGTATTGTTAGGATTTATGGGCTAGGCCCAATTGAGAAATTCAAATAAATCTCAGGAAAATCACAAAAGCACATATAAGTGTATGGCTAGGGAATGGTGGAACCAATAGCACCAAATTGCTAGTTCTAGTGGAGTAGAGCTAGCTTAAATATGGAAGCCACACTCACTCACCAAGTCATGGATGAGAGGAGAGAGTATGGAGAGCCACACGCGCGCACTCGCTCGCCTGGGCGGGGCGAAGGGCGCGGGCGCACGACATGCGCGTGAATGGTCCGCCGAAATCCGTCCCCTCGCCTTGCGGGGGCGTGGCTTCCTTTTGCCGTTTGAATTTTTGGTTACTTGACTATTAAGTTTAGAATCCTAACCGATCGCTATAAAATCTAAACTGAACGCGAGATTTTCGCGGGCGGATAAGATCGAAGATAGTTATCTGGTCGCGGACTCGACCCTATAAAAGGAGCCTGGCAGCAAGCATCCAGATCATCCCAGTTTTGCTTTCGCCTCTCTTCATAATTGATCCGCCTTCCAGTTCTCTTCATCCCGACCGCAGACGTGCATCTGCGATCAGGAGAGCAGGTCTCCGGAACCCTTCGTCTTCTAGATCCTGCACCGGGAGAGGGCGAATAAGGTTTTTAGGAAGCGTCCTCATGCGACTACTCGTGTTCTTCTGACCTCGTCGACCCTGCTGATTTCGCTGCTTCGACGTCGTCGAGCCTGCTGATTCCTGCTCACGCCATCAACCAGTATGTCTGATCAGTACGCATCATCTGATTTGACTTTTTACTTGAGTTATTCTGATTTGGTCATGATTTATATACGGAATTTAATCTAGAATTTGTCTAATTATTCAACAATCCAAAAACCTTATTGTAGACAATTTCCTAGTTTTTCTATGGCTGCTTTTGCCGACGCGCTGAAGCCAGAAAAGTTCAATGGTATGCACTTTAAGATATGGCAAGTCAAGGTCACGCTCTGGCTTACTGCTATGAATGTCTTCCATGTTAGTAAAGGCAAATCTGAGGGTCCACTGACGCCTGAACAGGAGAAAGAGTACGACCATGCCAATACTATCTTTACGGGAGTCGTTCTTAGCGCCCTTGTTGACCGTCTGGTTGATGCGAATATTCAGCACACAGACGGGAAAGAGTTGTAGGATGCACTTACTACTAAGTATGGTGCATCAGATGCTGGCAGTGACCTGTATATCATGGAGAGCTTTCATGATTATAAGATGGCTGATAATCGCTCTATTGTAGAGCAAGCTCATGAAATACAGTGTATAGCCAAGGAGCTCGACCACCTTAAGATAGTCCTTCCTGACTGATTTGTGGTTGGATGCATTATTGCAAAGTTGCCTTCTACATGGAGGAACTTCGCCACATCTCTGGAACATAAGAGGCAGGCGATATCAGTTGAAAATCTGATAGTGTCTCTGGATGTTGAGGAGAAAGCTCGGGCTAAGGACACGGGATCTAAAGGAGGCGAGGGCCACTCCAGCGCCAACATGGTTCAAAGGAACCACAACAAGGGCAAAGGAAAGCCAAAATCTAACAAGCCCAACAAAACTACCAACTTCAAGAAGAAGAAGAACAAGGCTGAACTGACATGTTTCGCATGTGGCGAGGCGGGTCATTTTGCCAAGGATTGTCCTGATCGAGCGGATCGCCGTGGCAAAAAGGGCAATGTCAACACAGTGATCGCTAGCAATGAGGAAGACAAAGGGTATGGTAATTTACCTTTCATCTTCTCAGTATTTCAATCACCTAGTTGGTGGCTTGATACTGGTGCTAATGTTCATGTGTGTTTTGACATTAACTTGTTCTCTTCTTATCAGGGTGCCCGGGATTCTTCCGTCCTAATGGGGAATGGGTCACATGCTTCTGTTCATGGCACTGGCACGGTGGATCTGAAGCTTACTTCGGGAAAGATCGTGCAACTAAATAACGTGCATCATGTCCCTTCTATACACAAGAATCTCGTTAGCGGAACCTTCTATGTAGAGATGGGTTCAAGGTAGTTTTGGAGTCCAATAAATTAGTTGTGTCTAAGTCTGGACAATTTATTGGTAAAGGCTATTGTTGGGGGTATACTTCGTAGCCGAAGATCCTGAAGAAAGAAACACCTTCAGCGGATCCTCTCAAAAGCAAGGCCGAAGCTATCACCTATAAAGCTTCGGCACAGTGACTTGTCTCAAGACGAAGGAGTGAACCGACCTAAAGATGAAATGACCAATAAACCCTGGATAGTTTGTGTCATGACTGTAATCGATTGTGGAGGGCATAAATGTAATTTCATACAGGCTGTGCCCCGTGCCTATAAATAGATGAACAGTACCCCTGTACTATTCACGCTATCTTGTAATCGCTCGCGCACAACACTTGGATTTTTGCTTTCTATCAAGCCTAAGGTATAAATGTAATTAAATATCGTATTTAAATATTCAAGTTTGTATAATGATAATATATGAATGATATTATGATATGCTTATTTGTGTTTAACTTTCATGTTTTATATGTTTCATCTTTCATTTTCCTATAACCGTGATGATGAAGGTACGTCCTTCATAACCTTCGTCCGAAGATCGTTATATCCTAAGGGAAATAATGCTTCGAAGGACGAAGGACATTAACATTTAATATTTCGTGTTGCCTTGTTCTTGACTCTTAGCATTTGAGAACAAGTCCCCAACATTGGCGCCCACCTCCGGTGAACTCACTTCCACTTTCTGAGCTGATGGCTTCATTCAACAACCAAGCTGAAGCTGCTTCGGCTACGAAGCTTGTGCTCCCAATAACAGGTGGTTCGTGCTCAGAGCCAGCCAACAAGAAGCAGAAGAAGGAGGCTCAGAGAAGGGTACAACATGTCGGGGTGCAGGGACCCTTCATCAAGTCAAAATGGTCCCACATCCCAATCACCTTCTCCTAGGAGGACCTTCAGCTCAAGGATTACCCTCACAATGATGCTATGGTCATTTCTTGTGTCATCAAGGGATTTCTGGTCCACAATGTTCTGGTTGATACAGGCAGTGCAGCGGATATTATATTTGCCAAGGCCTTCAGACAGATGCAAGAGCCAGAGGATAAGATTCATGATGCTACACACCCTCTTTGTGGCTTCGGAGGAAGGCAATTTGTAGCACTTGGCAAGATCACGATGTCAGTGACCTTCAGATTTGTCAACAATACAAGGACTGAGCAAGTTGTGTTTGATATTGTCGACATGGAGTATCCTTACAATGCAATCATTGGTCGTGGGACACTCAATGCTTTTGAAGCAATTCTTCATCCAGCATATCTATGCATGAAGATACCTTCGGATCAAGGGCCTAGTGCTATTCACGGAAGTCAGGAAGCTGCTAGAAAGGCTGAAGGAAACTGGACAGATTCAAAAGCAATCCATAATATAGATGGAGCCGAAGCTTGTGAACAGTATAAGTACAGAAGGGAGAAGGCTGCTTCGGCTGATCAGACGAAGCCCATGCTTCTATGTGAAGACATAGCAGAGCAGAAGGTATTGCTGGGATCTCAACTATCTGAAGAGCAGGAGAAAACCTTGTTAAGGTTTTTATTCAACAACAAAGATGTTTTTTCATGGTCAGCCAACGATCTCTGTGGTGTCAATAGGGACATCATTGAACATTCTCTCAATGTCGATCCATCCTTCAGACCCAGAAAACAGAGGCTTCGGAAAATGTCTGATGACAAGGCCGAAGGTGCTCGAAATGAAGTAAAAAGACTTCTTAGTGCTGGAGTCATCAGAGAAGTAAAATACCCGGAATGGCTAGCTAACACTGTTATGGTGAAGAAGGCCAATGGTAAATGGAGAATGTGCATTGATTTTACTGATCTCAATAAGGCTTGTCCAAAGGATGAGTTCCCATTACCAAGAATATATTCTCTAGTGGATGCAGCAGCTTCGTCAGAGCTCATGAGTCTACTAGATTGTTATTTAGGCTACCATCAAATCTGGATGAAGAAGGAAGATGAGCCAAAAACCAGCTTTATAACCCCCAGTGGTACATATTGTTACCTTCGGATGCCTGAGGGGCTCAAGAATGCTGGAGGAAGCTTCAGTAGAATGACAGCCAAAGTCCTTCATTCTCAGATAGGCAGAAATGTACTAACATATGTTGATGATATCATAGTAAAGAGCACGAAGTAGGAAAATCACATTGCTGATCTACAGGAAACATTTGCTAATTTTAGGCAAGCTGGCCTTAAATTAAATCCAGAAAAATGTGTCTTCGGAGTAAAGAAAGGAAAATTCCTTGGTTGTTTAGTTTCAACGAAGGGGATCGAAGCTAATCCGAACAAAATCGAAGCTATTCTTCGGATGGAGCCGCCAAGCACAAAGAAGGGGGCTCAACGGCTGGCAGGAAGATTGACATCTTTGAATCGATTCATATCTAGATCAGCAGAGAGAAATTTACCATTCTTCGAAGTGCTAAAATCAGCCAAAGTCTTTCAATGGGGATCAGCTCAGCAGAAAGCCTTCGAAGGGCTGAAGCAATACCTGATAGATCTAACAACGTTAACTCCACCCACGCCAGGGGCTCCTTTGCTATTGTATGTGGCAGCTTCGCACTCTGCAGTAAGTGTGGCGCTTGTACAGGAGAAGCTTGAAGGACAAACTAAAAAGCAAGTTCCAGTATATTTTATCTCCGAAGTATTAAGCTTATCAAAGAAAAATTACACAGAATTGGAGAAAGTGTTATATGCTGTATTAATGGCCTCCAGGAAGCTTCGACATTATTTTCAAGCTTACCATATAATTGTTCCCTCGTCATAGCCTCTGAAGGATATTATGAGGAACAGAGAAGCTACTGGAAGGGTTGGAAAGTGGGCCGCGGAGCTCAATGAATTCACCATTGACTACGTGCACAGATCTTCAATTCAATCCCAGGCGCTAGCAGACTTCATCGCTGATTGGATGCTAGGGGCTCACGAAGAAGGGACAAGCAAGGATACCGAAGCTTGGACAGTGTTCTGCGATGGTTCTTGGGCAACCTTCGGTGCAGGAGCAGCTGTGGTTCTAGTAGCACCTTCAAGAGTCAAAACATGTTTTGCAGTCAAACTAGATTTTAGTTGCACAAACAATATTGCTGAGTACGAAGCACTTCTATTGGGGCTTCGAAAACTAAGGGCAATGGGAATAAGAAGGGCCATCCTAAAGACTGACTCTCAAGTTATTGTTGGCCATGTGGATAAGAGCAGCAAGGCACGAGATCCGAAGCTTGGAAAATATCTGGATGTAGTCCGAAGGTTGGAAGCTTCCTTCGAAGGTTTTTCCATCAAGAATATTCCAAGAGGTGAAAATGAGCATGCAGATTTGCTAGCCAAATCAGCAGCTTAGGGGCTTCCCCTTCCCTCCGAAGTATTTTTTGAAGCAATAAATGCACCTTCGGTTGAGCTCATGGAGAGAGCCGTGCTTACTATTTCTCCAGTACACAGTGAAGACTGGAGAACTGAAATAATATCTTTCCTTCAAGGCAATTGTCTTTCAAGTGACGAAGCTTATAACAAAAGAATGGAGGCAAGAACAAGACCATATGTGGTAATAGAAGGGGAAGTGTATAAACATGGAGTTTGTTCACCACTCCTCAAATGTTTATAAAGAACCGAAGGTATGGAATTAATGAAAGAGATACATGCAGGTCTGTGTGGATCTCACATTGGATCTAGGCCCTTATTGGGAAAAGTTTTCCGACAAGGATTCTATTGGCCGAAGGCAGCTTCGGATGCGGCAGAATTAGTCCAAAAGTGCGAAAGCTGTCAAAAATGTGCAAGAGATCAGAATCAACCTTCATCTCTCACTCAATTAATACAACCCACTTGGCCGTTGCAAAGGTGGGCCTCGATTTACTAGGCCCACTTCCACCAGCACAAAGAAATCTAAAATATGTTGTGGTGGCGGTAGAATATTTTTCCAAGTGGATTGAGGCGAAGCCTTTAGCCACAATAACTTCGGTCACTGTCCAGATATTTTTCTGGCAAAATATTGTTTGTCGCTTTGGAGTGCCGAAGGCTATTACTGTGGACAACGGGACACAATTCGATGTTGAAGCTTTCAAAGAATTCTATGAACAAATTAGCACAAAGATTCATTTTGCATCGGTCAGACATCCGGAGTCAAATGGACTTGTTGAAAGAGCTAATGGCATTATAATGACGGGAATAATGAAGTTAATCTTCAATCAGACCAGAGGAAAGTGGCCGGATGAATTGATCAAAGTAGTGTGGAGCCACAACACATCAATATCAAGGTCAACAGGCTTTACACCATTCAAATTACTGTTTGGTGACGAAGCAATAACCCCAGAAGAAGCTAAAGCAGGATCAATAAGAACAATGGCTTCATCAGAGGACGAAGCTGATTGTTCTGTGGCAAAAGATGCTATAGAAGGGATCAGGCTTCAGGCAGTGGAGAACATCAATAAATATCAAGCCGAAACAATAAAGTGGCGTGACAGAAAAGTTTGGCTAAAGAACATTAAGCCAGGGCACTTGGTACTTCGGAGAGTGGCCAACCCAGATACAGTAGGCAAGCTACAGCTGAAGTGGGAAGGACCTTTTTTGGTAGTATCTTCGTCAAGACCCGGCTCTTACAGATTGAAGGATATGAACGGCAACGACATTCCTAGATCTTGGAATGCGGACGAGCTTCGGCGATATTATGTTTAGCTGATGTAATCTTTTTATTTTTCCTATGACACCCTTTTCCTTTCCGAAGGGGGAGAAAGGTTTTTAATGGGGCCATAGCATGTAATTTCCCTTTTTCTTATTCAGCTCTACGAGAGCAAAATCCCTCCAAAAAATGTAAATGTAAAAACTCAGCATGCACCATCGAGTGCAGGCAAAAAGGAAAAAAACAGTGACGAAGCTCGAAAGTCGTCCCTAAGGGGATGCAGAGCACGACAAAGCTACAAAAGGCCGTTCCTAAGGGAGCGCAGCGTAAGTTTTCTGCTCAAAAGTCGTTCCAAAGGGAATGCAGAGCTTACAGCGAAAAGTCAACGCTGATTCCGCCGAAATATAAGGCGAAGCGCGAAAAGTCAACGCGATACCGCCGAAATAAAAGGCGAAGAAGTTTAAAAGACGTTCCTAAGGGGATGCAGAACTTACAGCGAAAAGTCAGCGCTGATACACCGAAAAATAAGCGGTGAAGCCGAAAAATAAGCGGCAAAGAGACTTCGGTCATTCCCAAGGGAATGAAGGCTATGGTTGTGGCTTCGTATGTGTGTTTGGATATTCATCTGCACGACACATTACATCATACATTTGCATTCATAAACATTCATTTAGACATACATAGGATCATCATCATCATAACATAGACACAGGCGGATGCTTCGGCTCTAAAAATAAGGCTTCGACAAAAAGAGAAAAAGAAGCAGCTTTATGCTTCGTTGTGTACGAAAAGAAGGGAAGGTGTTTTTCGCCTTCGGCTCAAAAAATGCTAGTTTCATCTACAACAAAGCAAATCAATGCAAGTAAGTGTTGTTCACATCGAAGCACTTCATACGTTGATGGAAAGTGTCGGCGTTTCGACCCCGGGGGGTCCCTGGACCGACGAGTAAATTGTCGTCGCGTGCCCAGCCCAGATGGGTCGGCGTGAGACGGAGCACAAAGGGGGGAAGCTAGAGGGAGACAGGCGTAAAGGGGAAACCCACGGCCTTCGTGTTGTCCTGCGCCCAGGTCGGGTGTGCTTGCAGTAGGGGGTTACAAGCGTCCACGTGGGAGGGGGCGAGAGGCCTGTACGCGCTGCCCCATCCTCTCCGCGCGGCCAACCTCCTCGTACGAGTGCCCTGGGCCTTCCTTTTATAGGCGTAAGGAGAGGGCCCAGGTGTACAATAGGAGATGTAGTAGTGTGCTAACGTGTCTAGCAGAGAGGAGCTAGTTCCCTAAGTACATGTCGTCGTGGCAGCCGGGGAGGTTTTGGCACCCTGTTCATGTGATGTCGTGGCCGTCGGAGGAGCGCTAGAGCCTTGCGGAAGGACAGCTGTCGGGGCTGTCGAGTCCTTGCTGACGTCTCCTTGCTTCCGTAAGGGGCTGAGAGCCGTCGTCGTCATGGAGCACGCGGGGAGCCATCATTATTTGTTTACCAGGGCGAGCCAGATGGGACGTCGGTCTTGCCCCCCGTAGCCTGAGCTAGCTAGGGGTAGGGTAATGATGGCCCCCCCTGTGACGTGGTCGGTCCGAGCCCTGGGTCGGACGAGGCGGTGGCTCCTCCGAGGTCGAGGTCGAGTATGTCTTCCGAGGTCGAGGTCGAGTCCGAGCCCCGGGTCGGGCGAGGCGGAGACCATTGTCTGAGGCCAAGGCTGAGTCCGAGCCCTAGGGTCGGCTGAGGCGGAGTTCGTCGTCGAGGCCGAGACGGGGGCCGAGCCCTGGGCTCGGGCGAGGCGGAGCTTCCTATGGCGCCCGAAGCCGGACTTGGCTGCTGTCAGCCTCACTCTGTCGAGCGGCACAGCAGCCGGAGCGACGCAGGCGGCGCTGTCCTCTTGTCAGGCCGGTCAGTGGAGCGGCGAAGTGACTGCGGTCACTTTGGCTCTGTCGACTGAAGGACGCGTGTCAGGATAAGATGTCAGGCCATCCTTGCATTAAATGCTTCTGCGATACGGTCGGTCGGTGTGGCGATCTGGCCAAGGTTGCTTCTTGGCGAAGACTGGGCCTCGGGCGAGCCGACTTGAGGGGGCCCTCGGGCGAGACGTGAATCCTCCGGGGTCGGCTGCCCTTGCCCGAGGCTGGGCTCGGGCGAGGCGAGATCGTGTCCCTTGAGTGGACTGAGCCTTGACTTAATCGCACCCATCAGGCCTTTGCAGCTTTGTGCTGATGGGGGTTACCAGCTGAGATTAGGAGTCTTGGGGGTACCCCTAATTATGGTCCCCGACAGTAGCCCCCGAGCCTCGAAGGGAGTGTTAATACTCACTTGGAGGCTTTTGTCGCACTTTTTTGCAAGGGGACCGGCCTTTCTCGGTTGCATTTCGTTCCGGTGGGTGCGCGCGAGCGCACCCACCGGGTGTAGCCCCCAAGGCCTTGGAGGAGTGGTTTGACTCCTTCGAGGTCTTAGCGCGTTTCATAATGCCTCGGCCGGTCTGGTTGTTCCCTCATGCGAGCTAGCCGTAGCCCGGGTGCACAGTCGGGTCCCAAGCTCTCGGGCTGGTATGTTGACGCTGTCAACGGTTTGGCCGGAGCCGGGTTTGCGAGAGCAGCCCCCGAGCCTCCGCACAGAGCGAGAGGACGGTCAAGGACAGACTCGACTTTTTTACATACGCCCCTGCGTCGCCTTTCCTCAAGGAGGAGGAGGGAAAGCGCCATGCTGCCCTCAGAGGGCGCCGAACATGGTGTCTCTAGTGAGTTGCTAACGGGTAATCCGAGTGGACGCCCGTGCCCCATTCGTTAGGGGTCGGCTAGTGGCCTGGAGGCGCGCTCCAAAAGTACCTGCGGGTGATTTGCCGGACCTGGTCCCCTTTTGACGGGGTCCAAGGGCTCGATGCCTCCCTCTGGTGGGATTCCGTTACAAAATCGTTCCCATCGGTCTCGGAAATGTCCTAGGGTACCTCGGGAGCGTAGCCCGAGCCTTGGTTATGTATCGAACGTACCTAGGGTCATCCCTCGCTCCGCGTCTGAGGTGGCTGTCGAACCCTTCGGGGGCCAGCCTTCGAACCCCTGATCAATAGTGGGCGCGGTAGGGATGAAAACGGGACGGGTACCCGGAACGGGTACCGGATACGGGTACCAAAACGGGACGAATTTTCGGATACGGAAATGGGTATTTTATTTGGCGGGACGGATACGGGTACTACCCGGATATTGGCTCTCGGATACGGGTAGGATACGGAATCACTATTACCCGGTCAGTACCCGAAAATCCCGGGTAGGATACGGGTATTATTCGGGCGGGTACCCGGTTTCTGGATTTAGCTTGGGCCTACTTCCTATTGGCTGTTGGGCTGCTTGATCGGCCGGCCCATCATCAAGCATCAGGTGTTTAGGCCTTTAGGGTTAGGCAGGCATCCAATCCAGCCGCCGAGCGCCACACGCACACCCAGCCCTCAAGGCCAGGAGTCACCCAGCCGACCGCCGGTCCGCCGTGACGCCATTCCCTGCTCCCGGCCGCCGGCGCCCGCCACGAACGTCGTCTCGTCTCCTGTGCTCCCGGCCGCCGCCTCCCATCACGAGCCCACGAACTCCCGCCCGCCGCTCTGGTGGACGAACTCCCGCCCGCCACGGTCACCGGCTCACCGCTGCGCTAGCACTTGGCGCGTGGACGACAGGACGAGGACGAGAGCAGTCGAGCTCGAGCAGCTTCTAGAAGGGAAGGCCGTCGACACCACCGCCCCCACGGCCCCACCTCACTGCCTCGCCGTCGGCCCCCCACCTCACTGCCTCGCAGCGGCCGGCCACACCATCACAGCAGAGCAGCCGGCCAGGTACAAGGTACTTCACTTCATCTGTGATTTCCAGGTAGAGGTAGCAAACAACCAAACACGAGTACACGACACCAAGGACTGAATTTTTGTACTCATGTGTGATTTGCAGTGCTATGGATGTGGATGTTAGAGTTGATATTGAGAATGGGTCTAATGAGAATGAAGTGCAAGCCCCAATTATAGATGATGGCAATGCTCGCTGCGATGACCAAGTTGCTGGTGAACCTTCTGATGGTGCTAATGTTGCTGCTACCCCTCTTGTTGGAAAGAAGAAGAAATTCATGGGTGTAGAGAATCGTGCGGTCAAACAGCGAACCACTACTCCCGTGAGCAAGCTTAAGGCATCCAAGTCAGTAGGATCAAACAAGGATAGAGCTATTGTTTTAGTGCCATCATTTGCAAAAGGTTTGTATATTTTTCAATTTGCACAAATTAGTTTCGCAGGCTCTATGCAACTAGTAATTGTATATTAACATTAGTTTGTACTTGTTACAACTGTGCAAAGCGCAAATGCAAGTGCAAGTCAAAGCGCAAATGCAAGTGCAAGTCAAAGCGCAAATGCAAGTGCAAGCACTCCAAGTGGTAGCCAATGCGCAAATGCAAGTGCAACTGCTCAAGGAAGTATTGGAGACAACGAAGAAGAAAATGATGTCAAGATTGGAAAAAAACTCACTTCATGGGTTTGGGGTCACTTCACAAGGTATGAGTTAGAGGTTCAACAATCTGATGGTTCGATTATTAAGCAACCATGGGCTAAATGCAATAGATGTACACATAAAGCTAAGGCAGAAAGTGGTAATGGTACAAAGGCTTTTAGTAACCATTTAAAGTTGAAGCATCAAATCTTGAAAGGCCAGCAAATCCTTAGTCAGAGTGGAAATTCCATAGGAACATATAAATATGATGAGAATGTCAGTGTGAGACTTCTATATTATGCCATCATCATGCATGAATATCCTTTCAATATTGCTCAGCACAAGTACTTTGTGAAATTCATTAAATCATTAAGGCCATCATTTCCTATGAAGAATCGTGTTACTGTTCGTAAAGAGGTCATGGATCTTTATAAGGAGGAAAAGAATCAATTGTATGCACAATTTAGTAAACTTGCATGTCGTGTTAGTTTTACTATGGATACATGGACATCTATTCAGAACAAGTCATACTTGTGTGTTACTGCACATTGGATTGATGATAATTGGAATATGCAAAAAAGGATTATCAACTTTATGCATGTAGAAGGTAGCCATGGAGGAATAAAATTGAGTGATACCTTTTATGCAAATGTGTTGAATTGGAACCTTGATAAGAAAATGTTTGCTCTTTCTTTGGACAATGCTGTTGCAAACAAGGTAGCAGTTGAGATAGTGACTCAAAATTGCAAAGAGCTATTTGTCTGTGATGGAAATTTTTTTCATGTTAGATGTGCAAATCATATACTGAACCTAGTTGCTAGAGATGGGTTATCATGCATTGGAAGTGTCATTGGAAACATTAGGCAGTTTGTAACAATTATCAAAAGATCACCTTTGCAATTGGAGGCATTTGAGAAGTGTGCTAAAGAATGTGATTGTGACCCCTAAAAAGGCTCTTTCCTTAGATGTTGCCACTAGATGGAACTCCACATACATCATGATTAGAGATGCCATTTACTATAAGAATGCTTTTGATCGTCTTGCTAAAAAAGATAAGGACAAATATGGTCATATCAATCCTTCAAGCACTGAGTGGTTGAATGCTGCAAATATCAGCAAGTGTTTGAAAAAATTCTATGATGTCACATTGCTTTTTTCTGGCACTTCATATCCTACTGCAAATCATTTCTTTCGCAAGTTTTCTGAGATTAAGATGGCTATTGCAAGATGGTGTGATAACAGTGATCTAACAATTTGCACGATGGCATTTTCTATGAGACAGAAGTTTGATAAATATTGGGAAATGAATAATGTAGCTTTGGCAGTGGGAGCATTTCTTGATCCTAGATACAAACATAGGATGGTTGAGCTATATATATCTAAGATGTATGACATTGATAAAGCTGAGTTAGAGAAGTTGGTATTCATGAATGTTATCAATGAATTATTTACATATTATTCATCAGCCATCACTGCAAAATCAACCACAAAAACCTCAAAAGGTGCTAGTTCAAAAGAGAGCGAGTTTGTTCGACATAAAAATACTTTGGTGGATGAGGATGATGATGAGGTTGATCTTGATGAGTTGTATGTAACAACAAGCAATGACAAGAAGGTGTCAGAGTTGGATTTGTACATGAGTGAGGACCTAGTGAAGGTCAATGACAATGAAGCAACATTTGATGTCCTATCATGGTGGAAAGGGCAAGTCACAAATTTTCCTATTCTTTCAACCCTTGCTCGTGATGTTTTGTCTATGCAAGTTTCTACTGTTGCTTCAGAGTCTGCATTTAGCTCTGGTGGACGCATTGTTGATGCATTCCGTTCAAGGCTCAAACCAGAAATTATTGAGGCATTGGTTTGTTGTAAAGATTGGAAGATTGCTTCAGAGAAAGGTATTGTTATATTTATAGCGTAATGATCCACATCATCATCATGATCAATAACATGTTTTCTATTAATTTCAGATTTGGAGATTGAAATTAAAACCTTAACTGAAGCTATGGATGGAGTTGACTTGGAGGATGATTTTGCAATTGGGACTTGAGATGTTCGACTTCAAGTTACCATGGAATGGATGATGTTGAACTTGTTATTTATTGTTGTAATGCTGTGGAACTATATTTTCTTGTTTGCACTTCTTCACTTGTTATGTTGTTCTGAACTGGACATGATCATATGACTCTATCTATTGTGATTTGTGTTGTTTCATTTTGTGATGTGCAAGTGTTGAACACTTGAACATGTTAAATGATGTCATTTATCTACTATCTATCTATTATATACTTGTGGATTATGCCTAAAAGAGGGGACATGCTGTCGAATTTTTTTAATATTGTGCTGTTGGTTCCACATTTGATCTATCATATACATGATTATGTATTGCTTAATTTATGTGTTTGTTGGATGGTTGGGCAATTAATGACATCGATACGAACTACCCGACAACTATCCGGTACCTACCCGATCAGTATCTGTTATCCGTTTCTTATCCGCCCGTATTATTACCCGGTCCCGTCCTGTATCCGTCCCGAATCTGAAGTACCCGTATCCGGTCCCGTATCTGAGATAAATACATTAGGGTAGGATACGGGATGACCCTATATCCGGCTGTATCCGTCCCGTTTTCATCCCTAGGGCGCGGAGCCCGAGTGGCCTGAGGCGGCCGTTGAACCCTTCTGAGGGGCCAGCCTTCGAACCTCTGACCAGTAGTGGGCGCGGAGCCCGAGTGCTCTGAGGCGGCTGTTGAACCCTTTCGAGGGGCCAGCCTTCAAACCTCTGATCAGTAGGGGGGCTCGGGGCCCGCTTCCTTCGCGGAGAAGGATCCTTTTCGGAATATCCCCTTTCCCGGTCCCTGTTGTAAGAGAGAGAAAGAGGAAGAGGAAAAGGACATGAAATCGAATGACGTGGCGCACCTTTTTTGACGCGGTCATTATGGCGGAGGTGAAGCGTCGCCTGCTTCGCCTGCCAAAGGTGCCGCCTGTCCTGCCGCAGAGTTAATGCGACGGGGCGAGTGGTTCGCGGGGCGGCCGTCGTGCGTGCGCGAGCCGTTCGAGGAACGGAACACGGGCGCGTCATCTTCACGCCGTGGGAGAGGGTTCTCTCGCTGTCCTAGGAGGGGACGTGAGCTTGCTGACGACTTGACCGCTGCTTCCGCTCGCCTGCCATCGCCATTACTGCCGGCCCATTTCTGGCCGTATCGACCGTCGCGCCTTCTCCCGCGGCTGACTGACCCGTGACCGATGTGCTCGGTTGGCACTGTTGGGCCGTGCGCAGGGTTGCCTCGAGTCGCGGCACTGGTTCCGCAGTCGAGGAGGCGCGGTACTGGCGCAAGTGGTGGTGCAGTTTCTTGCACGTAGTAACCGGCGCGCCGGTTACATGACGTGTGGGCCTAGGCCTCCATGCTGGACGCGTCGAGGTCGAAAGGGTGCGCCCCCTTGGTGCGGTTGCATGTCGCCTGCATGGCGGTCCGCCCTTTCGCCTGCTGGTCTGGGCGAAAGTGGGGGAATGCTTGTAACCGCTGGGCAGTTACGCGCACCGCGCACGGCGGTTTTGGCTCCTTCTGCCCTGGGCCGGCTTGCACGACGCGTGGGACCCAGCCCCCATGTCGTAGGGGGAGGACCTTGGAGCGTGTTGGAGAAGACTCAGCCCGTGACGGCTGAGGACGCAAGTGGGGAGAGTTGCCTTTAAAAGGAGGGTGACCCCCTTGAAAGGCAACCATGTCTTTGCGCTCCCCTCATGCATCGCGTCTTTCCACCTTCCGAGCCACCGGATGGGGGGCGCCCGCGGTTCTTCCGCCTTGTTGTCGTTGGAGGAACGCAACTTCGCGGAAGTTGGTACCGTTCAGCCATCGTTCGGCTTCAAGGATTTTCATCAGGCAGCCCGACCACATCCCCTCGCCGGTGGTCACCTAAGACGGTGACCACCAGTTCGATGGTGGGGAGAAGCGAGCCGGGCTGCGGCCTCTGCCCCGCCCTCAGCTTCAAGGATCTTCATCATCCTTGCTGGGGCGGAGAGCGAGGTGAGCCGGGGCTCTACCTCCCGCACGGGTCGGCTGGCCACCTCTCCTTCCAGCTTCTGGTGGTGGAAACCATCCTCCAGCTCTGCGGAGGAGGCGTCCTCCAGCCGTGCCGGGGAAGGCGAACTATTGCTGCCCAGCTAGGATGCAACATTCCGTCCTCTGTCCTCACTTTCGTGGCGAGGACGGGACCGAGGACCTGCCGGTGCCTTGTTCATTGTGGTTGTTGGGGCCTGAACATGTATGTATTTTTGGCACGGAGCCGTGTTTTTTTCTCATTTCGAGCGCTAGGAATCGCCTGTCGGCTAGCTGGACCGCTTCGCCAAGCGTGAGTTGCCTCGTGCGAAGGTGACGAGTGAGGTATTCGTATCCCGGAGGCGTAGGAGTCCCTCGGCTCGGTCGGCCTTGAAGCCCGAGGCTTCTCTTGCTTGGTTAAGGGAACCCTCGGCCGCTCTTCGATGAGCCGAAGCCGGAGGCAGCGGTGTTAGCATGGACAGAGGCAGAGTTGGCTCAAAAAGAAGACTTCGCCGGCCGGAGCCTGGCCGGGCCATCCACTGGCGGGACCGACGCTGGAGTTGAGTTGCCGAAGCCACGAGCCGGGCTGGTGTCCTCGGAAGACAGCTAGCTGAGGCTTTGGGGCGGCCGGCCGAGCCGTCTACTCGGGCCGGATTCCTGAAGGAGACCCTAGCGGCGATAGCCCGGGCATGGCGTTGACGTCGTCCTTCGGAGCGGAGATCCTTCGACCTTGTTGCCGTCCGAGGCTCGGTCGGACTTCGCCGAAGGTGGAGTTGACGCCGAGGGTGCTGCTGCTCCCCCTCCGTCGACGTCTGAGCCTGCAGGATCGGTTCATCTTGTAGTGTGCGTATGTTTTCTGCGGCCGCCGAGGCCCAAACACACTGTCATCGCGTTGTAAAGCTGTGATTCTTTTCCTCTTGTTTCGAGTATCTGGACTTATTTGACGGTAACAGAATTGTCTGTCTGAGCGAAAGTTACTTCTCACGGAAGGTTACGAGTGAGGTATCCGTATCCCGGAGGCGTAGGAGTCCCTCGGCTCGGTCGGCCTTGCCGCTTACGTGTACTCTTACCCGTCCGTAGGATTCTGCTATCGATATAGTCGAGAAGGCACGAAAAATCGTTTCGGCAGAAGAGTTTTCGAGCATTAAGACTTGTTCGGTCCGTAGAATCGCTTATCCGAGCGTGAGTTACTTATCGCAGAAGGTGGTGAGTGAGGTATCTGTATCCCGGAGGCGTAGGAGTCCCTCGGCTCGGTCAGCCTTGGCTGCTTACGTGTACTCCGTCGTTTTTAGGATCCCACTTTCGAAGTAGGCGAAAAGCACGAAAGACGTTCTGGCAGAAAAGATTTTTTCCGAGGAAAATTTTGACGCAGAGGGGGTTCCCCCCTTCTAGCCCCCGAGGGAGGGTCGGGCTTTGCCGAGGCAAGGCTGACCCTTCCTTGATGGTTAGACTTTGTATGTGAACGAGGTGTACGAACGATTTGAAAGCATCTTAAGGGTAGAAGCGACGTAGCTGTCGGATGTTCCAAGCGTTGCTGTAGACCTCGCCTTGACTGTTGGCCAGCTTGTATGTCCCGGGCTTCAGAACCTTGGCGATGACGAACGACCCTTCCCAGGGAGGCGTGAGCTTGTGCCGCCCTCGGGCGTCTTGTCACAGCCGAAGCACCAAGTCGCCCACCTGGAGGTCTCGGGACCGAACCCCTCGGGCGTGGTAGCGTCATAGGGACTGCTGATACCGCGCCGAGTGTAGTAAGGCCATGTCTCGAGCCTCTTCCAGCCGGTCCAGTGAGTCTTCTCGGTTTGTTCGATTGCTTTGGTCGTCGTAGGCCCTCGCCCTCGGGGAACCGTATTCTAAGTCCGTGGGCAAGATGGCCTCGGACCCATAGACTAGAAAGAATGGTGTGAAGCCCGTGGCTCGGCTCGGCGTTGTCCTCAGGCTCCAGACCACCGAGGGGAGCTCCTTCATCCATCGCTTGCCGAACTTGTTGAGGTTGTTGTGGATCCTCGGCTTGAGTCCTTACAGAATCATGCCGTTGGCACGCTCTACTTGCCCATTCGTCATGGGGTGAGCCACGACGGCCCAGTCCACCCGGATGTGGTGATCCTCGCAGAAGTCCAGGAACTTTCTGCCGGTGGACTGGGTGTCGTTGTCGGTGATGATGGAGTTCGGGACCTCAAAGCGATGGATGATGTTGGTGAAGAACGCCACCGCCTATTCGGACTTGATGCTGTTTAGGGGTCGGACCTCGATCCACTTGGAGAATTTGTCGATGGTGACCAGCAGGTGCGTGTAGCCCCCGGGTGCCTTCTGCAAGGGACCGACGAGGTCCAGGCCCCACACAGCAAATGACCAGGTGATGGGTATTGTTTGTAGAGCCTGAGCGGGCAGGTAGGTCTGCCTTGCGTAGAATTGACACCCTTGGCAGGTGCGGACAATTCTAGTGGCGTCAGCCACCGCGGTCGGCCAGTAGAAACCTTGTCGGAAGGCGTTTCCAACAAGGGCTCGAGGCGCTGCGTGATGACCGCAAGCCCCCCGAGTGTATTTCTTGTAAGAGCTCCTGGCCTTCGGCGATGGATATGCATCGCTAGAGGATGCCTGAGGGGCTGCGGTGGTAGAGCTCCTTCTCGTCCCCCAGCAAGACGAACGACTTGGCGCGCCGCGCCAGTCGCCGAGCTTCGGCTCGGTCGAGGGGCAGCTCTCCTCGGTGGAGATATTGCAGGTACGGGGTCTGCCAGTTTCGATTTGGCGTGACCTCGCTCCGCTCTTCCTCGACACGCAGTGCCTCACCCTCGGGGGCCGAGGGTGCCTCGGGCTGGGTCGAGGCCTTCTCGGGCTCGGGCGTGTTGTCGGTCTTGACTGAGGGTTGATGTAGGTCTCGGGAGAAGACGTCCGGGGGAACCGCTGTTCGCCCCGAGGCTATCTTAGCCAGCTCGTCCGCAGTCTCGTTGTATCGTCGGGCGATATGGTTGAGCTCGAGCCCGTAGAACTTGTCTTCCAGGCGCCGAACCTCGTCGCAGTAGGCTTCCATCTTCAGGTCGCGGCAGTGGGAGTTCTTCATGACTTGGTCGATGACAAGCTGCGAGTCACCGCGAGCATCGAGGTGTTGGACCCCTAGCTCGATTGCGATGCGCAACCCGTTGACCAGAGCTGTAACACCTCAGGTGTTACCATGGCTAGAGCACACCTTGATGCTAAGGACTGTGATCACATGTGGTAATAACTTAAGGAGAACATAAGAACCTTGGAGACCATGTGTTAACCAAGATTTGCTAATGACCTAAAAAGTATCACTCAAACCTTTGTGCACTTACTACCTTGGGCAAGAAGGGGGAAAACCCTAGACCTCTCTTGAACCCTATCTTCCAAAACCATGGTTGAGAGGGGGGAAAGAATAAGCAAATGTGCAACCATGAGTTAATCTTTAACCAAACCTTGAGTAACTTTATAACCAGCAATTGTAGGAAGGAAATGTTGCAAAAAGACCCCTGGAGAAACCCCAAACCCATTCCCTAAGTAGAGAGAGAGCTAGAGCTCTCTAATTTTCTCTAAGTCAAAAACTACACCTACACTAAAGATCAATCGTGTTCACCTCGAAGCTGGCACCAAAACCACCTATGTTCTATAACAAAAATGTGGCATACCACCTAGGGCACCCACTGGAAAAAGCTGAGCCCGAGACCTTGACGTTTGACATGCCTTGGCATGGTTTTTGTCGCGAGGTGGGCAGAGTGACATACCTGATTTGGCGACCGAAGATCTCCCTACCTAGGCCATATCTGCCATGGCAACTCACAGATGAGAGACAGCCCTAGGTGCCAAGAAAAGACTCGCGCCGGATTTTTGCCAAGATTCGCACGTTTGCGACTTGGGTGAGCTGTGGAACACGGGCAGAAGAAAAGCTCCACGTGTTCGACGCGCTCTGTGTGCGCCAGAGCACGCCCACGCGTGCCCCGCGTCGCGCCAATGGCCAGCCGATGCCATGGCCCGCGCCCGCGCCTATAAAGCCCACTCAGGCGTCGACCACACTCTTTCGCACACGCTCAAACCTCACCGAAGCTCAGCTCACCGTCGTTTGCCCGAGCACGGCGTGTCCGCGGCCACCCGAGCCCCTGCCGCCGTAGACCGGCCAGCCCAGCCTTTCCCAACCCCGTCCGACCCTCGAAGACGAGCGAGCACACCTTGGTGAAGCTCCCCGAGCGAGGAATCGAAGCCTGCTTCGCCGGAGAGGCCAGTCCACGGTCGCCGGAGTTCACAACCCCGCCGGAGTGCGTGGACCGGGTAATCAACCGAACCAATTTCCGATTCCTTGTGCACACAGTCTCTACGTCACCCCGTGGAGCTCACCGTGGCCTTGGATTGAACCAGATCGCCGTGATTTGGCCGGCACACCCGCCGCCGACGAGGACACCCGCCTGCGCTCGTGGACCGAGCGATTCCGGCCGTCCCCGCCGTCGAGCCGTACATCGCTGTGACCGCCAGAGCCTCCCCGAGCCAACCCCGCCCCTCGCCGGACCTATCTCGCCGCCGGTAAGCCGCACCACCCTTTCTTTCTTGCGGGCACTGTTTAAACCTAGGGAAGGACCGCGGGGGAGAAGGAAAGAAGTCTGGGGGGTTTTGTGAAATGTCAGTGACTCAAATGAATAGTAGCGCGGGGGTATAACTGAGAGAGTTAGTTTGGAAATAACCCAGGGTCCTCGGTGTAAACTGTTTTTCCAGAAAACCTTTATTAAATCTGATTTTAAATTTGAACAGAAACTTTAATAATTCATAACTTCTATTTAGTTCATCCAAATTTAGTCAAACCAATTTTGTCAGACTCTAAATGATGTAAACTACTTAGGAAAAATATAAAACCCCTATGTACTACAGAAAACTTTAGGGTTCTGATTTAATTGTTGTTTTGACCAAAAGCTAAATAATAGGGATAAAAATAGTTGCACTATTTGACTAAGGTTAGAAAAATTTGGAAAAGATTATATCCACCTACTGACCTGTTTAAAAATGTTAAACCTCTCTGTCCAACCCATTAAGTTAGCTTTTGCCATTTAATTTACAATATGCTTAAGGTTAAGAAAAATAGAAAAGGTGATTTAAATAATAAACCAGAGGGCACCTTTATTTTTGTTAGAGTACTTATTCAATGTAGTTTACTAGAAAAATCTATTATACCCTGGTTTAGTATGAAATAAGTAGGATCCCTTTTATTTCAAGAAAACAACAAAAACTTAGAAAAACCCTACAAAAATAACCCCAAGGTGAAAGCACCCCAACCCTTGGGATAATTAATGTTTGGTTATTAAGAACTTAGGAAAAATATGAAATCTGCTGTTTGACATTTTTCAAATGATGATGTAGTAGAAAGTGCCTTTTTGGCATTTAACTTTAGAAAATCATAGCTAAATGACCACCCCTTAGCTTTCTGTGATTTTTGGCACAGAAGCCCATTATTACTGTTAGATGCCAACAAAAATAACCCTTAGGGCAGAACTCACCTCTAATTAAGAGATGTAGTGCAAAGTGGCCCATTTTACACAACTTTTGTTATTTTTGTCTAAAGCATAGTCTTTTTATTTTAAACCTCAAATTCCTAGAACAGGCTATAATGACCAATGGCAACCCACTGTAATTTTTACAGAATTTTTGGAAAATATTAAACCACTGTCATAGTTCAAACCTACACTAGAAACCATAAATAGAGAATAAAGAAAGGGAAATATGAATAATAGAAAATTAGTGTCATCCTAAAAATCTTTATAACTTGTCCACTGAAATATATAAAGGCAATACCTAGACCTAGAAGTGATAAGCATAAACCATTAAAAGCCACATATGACCCGGAAACCCTAAGTTACTCATTAACTTAGTTTTTCTTCTCTTAGCATAATGTTATTAAATCCTGCATAATCATGACATACATGTTCATTGCATTTCTATAGACTGTAACCTTGCTGACGGAGAGTACGTCCTCGTGCCGGAGCAAGGAGCTGCTCAGGAGGTAGCCCCAGATCCAGCACCAGAGCCTGCACCAGAGGACCTGCCTGCCACTGCTTTGGAAGGCAAGCCCCAGTTTTATGCATAATCTGCTATTTATACTATTTTACTATACTTAATTATTGTAGGTTTGATTGTGCACTTAAGTGTAGGAGTTGTTTGAAACCCTAGTTGCATGATCTCAGGAATCCCATTGAGATGAATACTAGCATGCTAAGTCGAGTAGCTGCTTTATTAATTAGGATCTCGGTAGAAGTCGAGTGATTTTTCTAGCACTCGCGCGAGGTCAGGAATTGGCTGTATCCACTTTCTTATCATACTGATGTTGGTTTGTGGGCAACAATCCATGGGGATTGGTTGTCTACGGGATAAACTTGGAATAAGGATTAAGGTGTGGTACCGTGTGTCAAGCGTTTGAACGTACTAAACACATAGAGAGAAATATGGTAAATCGGTAAGCCTAGTACCTGAGTGAACCTGCCCGCAGACTTTGCCCCTCACGTGACCTGAGACGTGGTCTCCCATTCCGGTTATGGTGGGTACAAGTGCGGTCACTGCACGACGGCAGTCGGGGTCAGTGAGGCATTGTACGCCAAGGCGGTGAGCCCTGATCTGTTGCCAGGGAATCGATGGGGACGGTTGATGTGTGTGGGGACGGAGTGCCTCGCCATGTCGTGTGTTTAGGTTTACCTTGCAAGGATAAAAAACTCGATTCGAATCGTCTGCTTCTCGCAGCTAATGAGACTGCTTGATCCATGCTGCTACATTGAGTAACAAGTGGAATTGTGATGAGATGATACAAAATGTTGATTGCTAAAAATGTTTGCTACCATGTATGAGTAGATAGTACATCTTTAGCCTTAAGAGAGTCACACTTAATTTGACAAAGTTAAAAACTTGATTTAGAAACTCGGCTAGTGCTTTTGGCAACCAAACCCCACAGCCAAACAGCTGCATGTCTAGAGGTAGAGGAGTAGACTCCTCACACCGGGTAAGTCTAGCTGAGTATTAGTATACTCAGCCTTGCTTGTGGCACAATTTTTACAGGTTCCTTGGAGGACATGGTTGCTGGAGTGACTTGGTCGTCCATCTTGCCACCGGGTTGGACTGTCGAGTGGGACCCCACCTCGGCTGAGGAGGAGCATGAGGAGTGATGGGACAGGCTTCCCCATCTCTCTGTTTATTTACCGTTAGTTTTATTCCGCTGCACTTCGAACAATGATGACTACTTTTGCAAAACTTCGATGATGATGTAATAATTTAATACTCTTTAATGCATGGTTTTATGCTTTATTGTATTTGCTCTGTGACTCACCATCGAGTGAGATTGTGGTACTTGATCCTGTCAGTGGCCTTGTCGGACTAGATCCGAGGAATTGACGGGTTATTCCCATTTAAGTGTGGTCTAGCCTCTGAGGTGGGACTTAGGCACTTAAGTTGGAATAATTCGGGCAGTTCCGCCACAGCTGGTATCGGAGCTTGTACCACCACAGAGGAATCAATAAAATATAAATACCATCCTTTTCGAAGTAAAACTTGATAGAAACAAATGTTGGATAGATCGTAGGACGATCAGGATAGACCTAGGACCTGAAGCCTTAGGATGATAGAGGGGTAGTTAGGTGGCTAAGTGATTAGGCCCTACAGGCCACTTTAAAGGATGGGAGTTCTTCCCTATTCCCTTTACAATGTTGTGAGGTCGTTCAGGACGAGCATGCATGCATTTTCAATTAAACAAATGGAAAATTTAGTAAGGACTTAAATTATTACCAACTAAAGTTCCCCAGTACCATTTTGTTTTAATTAGAGAGGAGCTGAGTCTTATTTTTTCTTGTTCTTTTTATAATTCTTTTCTTTTACTTACGCTTAACCGTACACAGATGGCTTCCCACGGATCCTCAGACGACGGAAATGCACTATCCCACACTGACGGGCTTGCACGAGAGGGCTTTCCCCGCATTTTGTGGGAGGTACTTCAGGGGGCCGGATACACGACACCCCCTCAGTATGCGGTGCAGCAGTTCGAGAAGCACCGAGTGCCCCGCTGTAGGGTGAGGATGACTCTGGAGCCTCATCCCCTACAGCCAGGCTGGCATTCATTGGACTCTGAGTCTTTTGGATACCGGGCTGAGGACACGATAGAGGCGATTGCTCTGCACGGGTTGACCACTTTCTGCGGATTCCATCCCTTGGAGCTGGCTACCCACCCCATTGGCTTGTTCCCCGCTGAAAGGGAGGACGACCCAATGTGGAAGGATCGGGTGGAGCATGCCAAGGACATCTGGGCCATCTACCCAGGTCAGACTGCGCACGTGACTGTACGGTGCATGAATGCTCTGTACCGTCTGCAAGTGATGCGCGGTGAGGCGATGTCCCATCCGATGGCATTGTTGGAGGCAACAAAGATCACCCTGGACAACAGAGAGGAGCTCGTGGTTGATTTGTCCACTGAGATGGTGGAAAAGGATTTGCAGGTGGAGCAGCTATCCAATGAGATCCAAGAGCTGGAGGAATTAGTGGGTACCAGGGAGAACACCATCGAGGTTCTCGAGGATCAGCTCCTTAACACTCAGCAGCAGCTGGCTGATGCTAATGAGCACCTGGATATGCATCACCAGGAGATCCAGGATATGGAGGCCAACGAGGACGTCGACATCGAGGGAGGAGAGGAGCCTGCCTCCAGCGTGGACACTGCTAGCTCCGGGAGACCACCTTCCCCTGAGTCGAGTGTTGCCTCGTTCGCTCACTAGGTGTCAGGGATAGCGTTAGAAGTTGGTGATAGTAGGACTCCTCGCCGCTAGCTTAGCTTTTGCACCCTTAGGGTACTAGGCTAGGTAGAGTTGAGTCTTTTTGGGACCATTGATGTAACCGTGATAAACTCTTTTGGAAGTTTGGTGGATGGATGATGTCAGTTTTAAATTTGGACGAAAAGTTTATGCTTTTTGGTTTATGTCGGAATCTATCAATTTGCTTTTGACTCTTTCGCTGCGATTAAACCGTGAACTTGAAGATGTGTATTAAGTATATATGTGATTTTTCAGATGGCCGGGAGACAGCGTCGCGGTCAGAATGAGCGCGCTCCTCCACCGCCGCCACCGCCTCCCACTCTGCAGGAGCTAATGGCTCAGCAGAATGAGATCTTGAGGCAGCTAGCTCAGCGTCAGCCACCACCTCAACACTATGGTGGTAGAGACCATCAACGTCACCCCGCGACAGCTACCTACCAGGAGTTCCTCAGTACTCAGCCTCCATTGTTCACGAGGGCAGAGGACCCACTTGATGCAGATGTGTGGTTGAGAGTAGTGGAATCCAAATTCCCGCTACTCCATGGAGCTTGTTCAGAGGTCACTAAAGTCAGGTTTGCCACCCAGCAACTTCGCGGACCCGCAAGGACTTGGTGGGACCATTTCCTTTCCATGCAGCCAGAGGATCGAGAGGTGGAATGGAGAGAGTTCAAGGTAGCCTTCCGGGGACACCACATACCAGCCGGGATTATGGATCGAAAGCTCAACGAATTTCTGGCACTCACTCAGGGCAACAGGACCATATTGCAGTATGCTCAGGCTTTTAATGACCTGTGCCAGTATGCTGGGTATCATGCAGATACAGACGAGAAGAAGAGAGACAGGTTCAGGAGGGGGCTCAGCACTAAGCTCCGTGACCGTCTCAACACCGTCAGGGCCAACAGCTACAATGAGTTGGTCAACATGGCTATCTCCCAGGAGGACTGCATTACAGCTCGACAGGCAGAAAAAAAGAGGAAGACCCCTGTGGCAGGACCCTCAGCTCAGCCACAGCGCTTCAGGATTGTGTCTGACACTCAGAACAGGGGCCCCCAGCAGCAGCAAGGGCGATGGGTGATCCGACCACAGCAGCAGCAGCAGGCACCCAACCGCACCCAGTTTCCAGCTCAGAGGAACAATCAGCAGCAGCAGCAGTATCGCCAGACAAATGACAACAGGTGTTTCACATGCGGCAACACCGAACATTATGCCAAGAATTGCCCCAGGAACCAGCAGAGACAGGGGCAAAATGTTAATCAGAATCAAGGCAAGAGACAGAAGGTGCAAGTGAGGCAGGGCAGGCTAAACTTCACCACCATGGCTGATATTCCAGAGGGAGCACCCGTCTTGACTGGTATCTTTACAGTTTTGAATTATCCTGCTATTGTTCTTTTTGATTCTGGTGCATCACACAGTTTTATCAGTACCAAATTTAGTGCCAAGTGTCAGTTGCCTTTTCACCACACCAATGGGGGTATTACAATCTCAACACCAGGAGGCAGGGTTGCCACCTATCAGATCAATAGACACGTACCAATTAAGCTGGGTAGTTTCATTTTCAAAACCACTCTCTTGATAATGGGATTGGATAGTGTGGATATCATCCTAGGGACTGATTGGTTATCACGAAACCACGCGGTGATTGATGTCGCAGCCAGAGCCATAGAAATTCACTCCCCTTTGGATGGCGAGATCACCTTATATCTACCCGACCAGGGTTGTACCCGTTCTTGTGCCTTCGTTATGATAGAATCCCCAGTGGAAAAGATCCCAGTGGTCTGTGACTACCCAGATGTTTTCCCAGATGAATTGCCAGGGATGCCACCTGACCGAGACATCGAGTTCGCAATCGAATTGCAACCCGGGACTGCTCCTATCTCCAAGAGACCCTATAGGATGCCTCCTGCGGAGTTGGCAGAACTAAAAAAGCAATTGCAAGAATTGTTGGACAAGGGGTTTATTCGCCCAAGTACTTCGCCTTGGGGATGTCCCGCCTTGTTCGTGAAGAAAAAGGATGAGAGTTTGAGAATGTGTGTTGACTACCGCCCTCTCAATGCAGTGACCATCAAGAACAAATACCCACTGCCCCGTATTGATGTTCTGTTTGATCAGTTAGTGGGAGCCAAAGTGTTCTCCAAGATAGATCTTCGCTCAGGTTACCACCAGATCAAGATCCGAACCAGTGATATTCCCAAGACGGCCTTCTCGACCAGATATGGGCTTTATGAGTTTTTGGTGATGTCTTTTGGGCTGACCAATGCCCCGACTTATTTTATGTACCTAATGAACTCAGTATTCATGCCAGAGTTGGACAAATTTGTGGTCGTTTTCATTGATGATATTCTGGTTTATTCTAAGAATGAAGTCGAGCACACCAAACATTTGCATACTGTACTTCAGAGACTGCGTGACCATCAGTTGTATGCAAAATTGTCTAAATGTGAATTCTGGCTGAAAGAGATTAAATTCTTGGGTCACACAATTTCTCAGGATGGGATATCAGTTGATCCTGAGAAGGTACAGGAGGTGATGAATTGGAAACCCCCGACTACAGTGAGGCAGATTCGGAGTTTTCTGGGATTGGCAGGGTATTATCGACGATTTATTCCGGATTTCTCCAGAATTGCCAAACCAATGACTGAACTATTGAAGAAGGGAGTCAAGTATGATTGGAGCCAAAAGTGCGAGGATGCCTTTCATACTTTGAGGCAACATTTGACAACAGCCCCGGTGCTGGCTCAACCTGACAACACCAAGCCATTTGAAGTTTATTGTGATGCTTCTGGTACGGGATTGGGATGTGTCTTGATGCAAGATAACAGAGTCATTGCTTATGCTTCCCGAGCACTCAGACCCCATGAGCAGAACTACCCTACACATGATCTGGAATTGGCAGCTGTGGTTCATGCTCTTAAGATATGGAGACACTACTTGATGGGAGTTCACTGTAACATCTACACTAATCACAAGAGTCTCAAATACATCTTCACTCAGGCAGATCTGAACATGAGGCAGAGGAGATGGTTGGAGTTAATCAAGGACTATGATTTGGAAGTGCATTACCATCCTAGCAAAGCCAATGTTGTAGCAGATGCCTTGAGCAGAAAGGCCCAGTGCAATTGTATGAACATGGATGCAAGAGTTACCACCCTGTGTGATGAGTTGTGCAAGTTGAACCTGGAAGTCGTTTCTTTAGGTGCCTTAAGTTATATCTCGGTAGAGCCCACATTGCAAGAGCAAATAGTCAGGGCACAAATTGAGGATAAGGGAGTTCAGGTTATCAAAGACATGATCAAGCAGAAGGCAGAGAAATACAAGTGCTTCCGTCAGGACAACAAGGGAATTCTATGGTTTGGAGATCGATTGGTTGTTCCCAAGGACCCTGAGCTCAGAAAGAAGATATTGGATGAAGCTCACCTTTCAAAATTCTCCATGCACCCTGGTAGCAACAAAATGTATCATGATCTCAGATCTTTATATTGGTGGACCAGAATGAAAAGGGAAATTGCAAAGTACATATCCGAGTGTGACACCTGCCAGAGAATCAAAGCTAGTCATTTGAAGGCAGCAGGCCCCTTGCAACCCCTTCCCATACCATCTTGGAAATCAGAGGACATTTGCATGGACTTTATCGTAGGATTGCCCAATACCTCCAGGCACCATGATTCCATTTGGGTTATTGTGGACAGATTGACCAAGACTGCTCATTTCTTGCCAGTGCACACCACCCACAGGACAGAGAAGTATGCAGAGATCTACATTGACCAGATAGTTCGTCTGCATGGAATTCCAAAGACTATAGTCTCAGACAGAGGAGCACCATTTGTGGCATGGTTTTGGGAACAATTGCAGGAATCACTTGGGACCCATGTCATACGAAGCTCAGCATACCATCCCCAAACCGATGGCCAGACAGAAAGGGTAAACCAGATTTTGGAAGATATGCTAAGGGCATGTGTACTGTACTACGGAAAAGATTGGGACAAGTGTCTTTCCTTGGCTGAGTTTTCCTATAATAACAGCTATCAGTCCAGTCTAAAGATGGCACCTTTTGAAGCTTTATATGGGAGAAGATGCAGAACCCCGCTGAATTGGTCTCAAGCAGGAGAGAGGGAAATTTTTGGGCCAGATTTGGTACTTGAAGCAGAGGCAAAGGTCAGAATCATCAAGAAGAACTTAGAAGCTGCTCAGGCCAGGCAAAAGAGCTATCATGACAAGAGGCGGAAGCCTCTGTAGTTCGAGGTGGGAGATCATGTTTATCTTAAGGTATCACCCACCAAGGGTGTCCAGAGATTCGGAATTAAGGGCAAGTTAGCTCCTCGCTACATTGGACCCTACGAGATCAAGGAAGCTTGTGGACCCGTAGCCTATCAATTGGAATTGCCACCTCACATGTCAGCAGTTCACAATGTGTTCCATGTATCTCAGCCGCGGAAATGTGTTCGCCTACCCACTGAAGTGCTACCGGAACCAGATATTGAGATAGAACCAGACTTGTCCTATCAAGAGTACCCCATCAAGGTCTTGGATCAGAAGGAGAGATCCACACGGGCCAGATCAATCAGAATGTATAAAGTTCAGTGGAGTCACCATTCAGCAGAAGAAGCTACATGGGAGACCGAGGATTTTCTACGCTCCCACTTCCCCGACTTTCTGCCCAAAGGAGCCGGTACGTAACCCCAAAACCCCACCCCACCTGCCCTTTGAATACAATTATAAGAAAAACTTAGATAACAAGGATAGTCTAAGTTGTGGATTTAGCTTAAAAAGGGCTTCCTTCTGAAGTTGCAAAGAGAATGACATTCGAAGAGCAGTTAACAAGAGAAACTTGAATATAAGAAAGAGTAGCACACCAGCGTGCCTCGTAGCACCCTCTAGAGGACTTTGCCTAAAATCTCGGGACGAGATTCCTTTAAGGGGGGAGGGCTATAACACCTCAGGTGTTACCATGGCTAGAGCACACCTTGGTGCTAAGGACTGTGATCACATGTGGTAATAACTTAAGGAGAACATAAGAACCTTGGAGACCATGTGTTAACCAAGATTTGCTAATGACCTAAAAAGTATCACTCAAACCTTTGTGCACTTACTACCTTGGGCAAGAAGGGGGAAAACCCTAGACCTCTCTTGAACCCTATCTTCCAAAACCATGGTTGAGAGGGGGGAAAGAATAAGCAAATGTGCAACCATGAGTTAATCTTTAACCAAACCTTGAGTAACTTTATAACCAGCAATTGTAGGAAGGAAATGTTGCAAAAAGACCCCTGGAGAAACCCCAAACCCATTCCCTAAGTAGAGAGATAGCTAGAGCTCTCTAATTTTCTCTAAGTCAAAAACTACACCTACACTAAAGATCAACCGTGTTCACCTCGAAGCTGGCACCAAAACCACCTAAGTTCTATACCAAAAATGTGGCATACCACCTAGGGCACCCACTAGAAAAAGCTGAGCCCAAGACCTTGATGTTTGACATGCCTTGGCATGGTTTTTGTCGCGAGGTGGGCAGAGTGACATACCTGATTTGGCGACCGAAGATCTCCCTACCTAGGCCATTTCTGCCATGGCAACTCACAGATGAGAGACAGCCCTAGGTGCCAGGAAAAGACTCGCGCCGGATTTTTGCCAAGATTCGCACGTTTGCGACTTGGGTGAGCTGTGGAACACGGGCAGAAGAAAAGCTCCACGTGTTCGACGCGCTCTGTGTGCGCCAGAGCACGCCCGCGCGTGCCCCGCGTCGCGCCAACGGCCAGCCGATGCCATGGCCCGCGCCCGCGCCTATAAAGCCCACTCAGGCGTCGACCACACTCTTCTGCGCACGCTCAAACCTCACCGGATCTCAGCTCACCGTCATTTGCCCGTGCACGGCGTGTCCGCGGCCACCCGAGCCCCTGCCGCCGTAGACCGGCCAGCCCAGCCTTTCCCAACCCCGTCCGACCCTCAGAGACGAGCGAGCACACCTCGGTGAAGCTCTCCGAGCGAGGAATCGAAGCCTGCTTCGCCGGAGAGGCCAGTCCACGGTCGCCGGAGTTCACAACCCCGCCGGAGTGCGTGGACCGGGTAATCCACTGAACCAATTTCTGATTCCTTGTGCACACAGTCTCTACGTCACCCCGTGGAGCTCACCGTGCCCTTGGATTGAACCAGATCGCCGTGATTTGGCCGGCACACCCGCCGCCGACGAGGACACCCGCCTGCGCTCGTGGACCGAGCGATTCCGGTCGTCCCCACCATCGAGCCGTACATCGCTGTGGCCGCTAGAGCCTCCCTGAGCCAACCCTGCCCCTCGCCGGACCTATCTCGCCGCTGGTAAGCCGCGCCACCCTTTTCTTTCTTGCGGGCACTGTTTAAACCTAGGGAAGGACCGCGGGGGAGAAGGAAAGAAGTCTGGGGGGTTTTGTAAAATGTCAGTGACTCAAATGAATAGTAGCGCGGGGGTATAACTAAGAGAGTTAGTTTGGAAATAACCCAGGGTCCTCGGTGTAAACTGCTTTTCCAGAAAACCTTTATTAAATCTGATTTTAAATTTGAACAGAAACTTTAATAACTCATAACTTCTGTTTAGTTCATCCAAATTTAGTCAAACCAATTTTTTCAGACTCTAAATGATGTAAACTACTTAGGAAAAATATAAAACCCCTATGTACTACAGAAAACTTTAGGGTTCTGATTTAATTGTTGTTTTGACCAAAAGCTAAATAATAGGGATAAAAATAGTTGCACTATTTGACTAGGGTTAGAAAAATTTGGAAAAGATTATATCCACCTACTGACCTGTTTAAAAATGCTAAACCTCTCTGTCCAACCCATTAAGTTAGCTTTTGCCATTTAATTTACAATATGCTTAAGGTTAAGAAAAATAGAAAAGGTGATTTAAATAATAAACCAGAGGGCACCCCTATTTTTGTTAGAGTACTTATTCAATGTAGTTTACTAGAAAAATCTATTATACCCTGGTTTAGTATGAAATAAGTAGGATCCCTTTTATTTCAAGAAAATAAGAAAAACTTAGAAAAACCCTAAAAAAATAACCCCAAGGTGAAAGCACCCCAATCCTTGGGATAATTAATGTTTGGTTATTAAGAACTTAGGAAAAATATGAAATCTGCTGTTTGACATTTTTCAAATGATGATGTAGTAGAAAGTGCCTTTTTGGCATTTAACTTTAGAAAATCATAGCTAAATGACCACCCCTTAGCTTTCTGTGATTTTTGGCACAGAAGCCCATTATTACTGTTAGATGCCAACAAAAATAACCCTTAGGGCAGAACTCACCTCTAATTAAGAGATGTAGTGCAAAGTGGCCCATTTTACACAACTTATGTTATTTTTGTCTAAAGCATAGTCTTTTTATTTTAAACCTCAAATTCCTAGAACAGGCTATAATGACCAATGGCAACCCACTGTAATTTTTATAGAATTTTTGGAAAATATTAAACCACTGTCGTAGTTCAAACCTACACTAGAAACCATAAATAGAGAATAAAGAAAGGGAAATATGAATAATAGAAAATTAGTGTCATCCTAAAAATCTTTATAACTTGTCCACTGAAATATATAAAGGCAATACCTAGACCTAGAAGTGATAAGCATAAACCATTAAAAGCCACATATGACCCGGAAACCCTAAGTTACTCATTAACTTAGTTTTTCTTCTCTTAGCATAATGTTATTAAATCCTGCATAATCATGACATACATGTTCATTGCATTTCTATAGACTGTAACCTTGCTGACGGAGAGTACGTCCTCGTGCCGGAGCAAGGAGCTGCTCAGGAGGTAGCCCCAGATCCAGCACCAAAGCCTGCACCAGAGGACCTGCCTGCCACTGCTTTGCAAGGCAAGCCCCGATTTTATGCATAACCTGCTATTTATACTATTTTACTATACTTAATGATTGTAGGTTTGATTGTGCACTTAAGTGTAGGAGTTGTTTGAAACCCTAGTTGCATGATCTCAGGAATCCCATTGAGATGAATACTAGCATGCTAAGTCGAGTAGCTGCTTTATTAATTAGGATCTCGGTAGAAGTCGAGTGATTTTTCTAGCACTCGCGCGAGGTCAGGAATTGGCTGTATCCACTTTCTTATCATACTGATGTTGGTTTGTGGGCAACAATCCATGGGGATTGGTTGTCTACGGGATAAACTTGGAATAAGGATTAAGGTGTGGTACCGTGTGTCAAGCGTTTGAACGTACTAAACACATACCGAGAAATATGGTAAATCGGTAAGCCTAGTACCTAAGTGAACCTGCCCGCAGACTTTGCCCCTCACGCGACCTGAGACATGGTCTCCCATTTCGGTTATGGTGGGTACAAGTACGGTCACTGCACGACGGCAGTCGGGGTCAGTGAGGCATTGTATGCCAAGGCGGTGAGCCCTGATCTGTTGCCAGGGAATCGATGGGGATGGTTGATGTGTGTGGGGACGGAGTGCCTCGCCATGTCGTGTATTTAGGTTTACCTTGCAAGGATAAAAAAACTCGATTCGAATCGTCTGCTTCTCGCAGCTAATGAGACTGCTTGATCCATGCTGCTACATTGAGTAACAAGTGGAATTGTGATGATATGATACAAAATGTTGATTGCTAAAAATGTTTGCTACCATGTATGAGTAGATAGTACATCTTTAGCCTTAAGAGAGTCACACTTAATTTGACAAAGTTAAAAACTTGATTTAGAAACTCGGCTAGTGCTTTTGGCAACCAAACCCCACAGCCAAACAGCTGCATGTCTAGAGGTAGAGGAGTAGACTCCTCACACCGGGTAAGTCTAGCTGAGTATTAGTATACTCAGCCTTGCTTGTGGCACAATTTTTACAGGTTCCTTGGAGGACATGGTTGCTGGAGTGACTTGGCCGTCCATCTTGCCACCGGGTTGGACTGTCGAGTGGGACCCCACCTCGGCTGAGGAGGAGCATGAGGAGTGATGGGACAGGCTTCCCCATCTCTCTGTTTATTTACCGTTAGTTTTATTCCGCTGCACTTCGAACAATGATGACTACTTTTGCAAAACTTCGATGATGATGTAATAATTTAATACTCTTTAATGCATGGTTTTATGCTTTATTGTATTTGCTCTGTGACTCGCCATCGAGTGAGATTGTGGTACTTGATCCTGTCAGTGGCCTTGTCGGACTAGATCTGAGGAATTGACGGGTTATTCCCATTTAAGTGTGGTCTAGCCTCTGAGGTGGGACTTAGGCACTTAAGTTGGAATAATTCGGGCAGTTCCGCCACAAGAGCCTCGTACTCAGCCACGTTGTTGGACGCCGGGAAATGGAGGCGCAACACGTAGCGGAGGTGCTTCCCGAGGGGCGAGATGAAGAGCAGGCCCGCGCCTGCCCCTATTTTCATCAGCGACCCGTCGAAAAACATGGTCAAGAGTTCCGGTTGGATCGGAACTGCCGGGAGATGGGTGTCGACCCATTCAGCCACAAAGTCCGTCAAGACTTGGGACTTGATGGCCTTTCGAGGGGCGAACGAGATTGTCTCGCCCATGATTTCCACCACCCACTTTGCAATCCTACCCGAGGCCTCTCGGCACTGGATGATCTCCCCCAGGGGGAAGGATGACACCACAGTCACCGGATGAGACTCGAAGTAGTGTCGCAACTTCCGCCGCGTCGGAATCACCACGTACAACAGCTTCTGAATTTGTGGGTAGCGGATCTTGGTCTCAGACAGTACCTCACTGATGAAGTAGACCGGCCTCTGGACGGGCAAAGTATGCCCTTCTTCTCGTCTCTCAACCACGATCACAGCGCTGACCACCTGAGTGGTAGCGGCGACGTAGATCAAGATGGCTTCTCCGACAGCGGGGGGCACCAAGATGGGCGCGTTCGTGAGGAGCGCCTTCAGGTTCCCGAGGGCTTCCTCGGCCTCAGGGGTCCAAGTGAAGCACTCGGCCTTTCTTAAGAGGCGGTACAGGGGTAGGCCTCTTTCGTCGAGGCGCGAGATGAAGCGGCTCAGAGCCGCAAGGCATCCCATGACCCTCTGTACGCCTTTCAAGTCCTTGATGGGCCCCATGTTGGTGATGGCCGCGATTTTCTCCGGGTTGGCCTCGATGCCCCGCTCGAAGACGATGAACCCCAAGAGCATGCCTCGGGGGACTCTGAAGACACACTTCTCGGGATTGAGTTTTACGCCTTTCGCCTTGAGACACCGGAATGTCGTTTCAAGGTCGGAAAGGAGGTCGGAGGCTTTCCTCGTCTTGACTACGATGTCATCGACGTAAGCCTCGACCGTTCGACCAATGTGTTCGCCGAACACATGGTTCATGCACCTTTGGTACGTCGCACCCGCATTCCTCAAACCAAATGGCATAGTAACGTAGCAGTACATGCCAAAAGGTGTGATGAAAGAAGTTGTGAGCTGGTCAGACTCTTTCATTCTGATTTGGTGATACCCTGAGTAGGCATCGAGGAAAGACAGGGTTTCGCACCCAGCAGTGGAATCCATGATTTGATCGATGCGAGGCAGAGGGTAGGGAACCTTCGGACATGCTTTGTTTAGACCAGTGTAGTCTACACACATCCGCCATTTCCCTCCTTTCTTTCTTACAAGCACAGGGTTGGCAAGCCATTCAGGATGGAATACCTCTTTGATGAACCCTGCAGCCATCAGCTTGTGGATCTCCTCGCCTATGGCTTTGCGCTTTTCTTCGTCGAATCGGTGCAGAGGCTGCTTCACGGGTCAGGCTCTAGCTCGGATGTCCAGCGAGTGCTCGGCGACTTCCCTCGGTATGCCGGGCATGTCCGAGGGACTCCACGCGAAGACTTCGACGTTTGCGCGGAGAAAGTCGACGAGCACTGCTTGCTATTTGGGGTCGAGCTCGGAGCCGATCCGGATCTGCTTGGAGACGTCGTTGCTGGGGTCGAGAGGGACGGACTTAACCGTCTCTGCTGGCTCGAAATTGCCGGCATGACGCTTCACGTCTGGTGCCTCCTTGGAGAGGCTCTCTAGGTCGGCGATGAGGGCCTCAGATTCGGCGAGGGCCTCGGCGTACTCCATGCACTCCACGTCGCATTTGTACGCGTGTTGGTACGTGGGGCCGACGGTGATGACCCCGTTGGGGCCCGACATCTTGAGCTTGAGGTAGGTGTAGTTGGGGACGACCATGAACTTGGCGTAGCACGGCCTCCCCAGCACTGCGTGGTAGGTTCCTCGGAACCAGACCACCTCGAACGTGAGGGTTTCCCTTCGGAAGTTGGAGGGAGTCCCGAAGCAGACGAGTAGATCAAGTTGTCCAAGGGGCTGGACGCGTTTCCCGGGGATGATCCCGTGAAAAGGTGTTGCGCCCGCCCGGACCGAGGACAGATCGATCCGCAGGAGCCTGAGGGTCTCGGCGTAGATGATGTTGAGGCTGCTGCCTCCGTCCATGAGGACCTTGGTGAGCCTAACGTTGCCAATGACGGGGTCGACAACAAGCGGATATTTCCCCGGGCTCGGCACACGGTCGGGGTGGTCGCCCTGGTCGAAGGTGATGGGCTTGTCGGACCAGTCTAGGTAGACTGGCGCCGCCACCTTTACCGAGCAGACCTCTCGACGCTCTTGCTTGCGGTGCCGAGCCGAGGCGTTCGCCACTTGCCCACCGTAGATCATGAAGCAGTCGTGGACCTTGGGGAACTCCTCTGCCTTGTGATCCTCCCTCTTATCGTCGTTGTGGGCCCTGCCACCTTCCATAGGTGGCCCAACCTTGTGAATGTGGCGCCAAAGCATGACGCACTCCTCGAGGGTGTGCTTGATGGGCCCCTGATGATAGGGGCACGACTCCTTGAGCATCTTGTCGAAGAGATTGGCACCCCCGGGAGGTTTCCGAGGATTCTTGTACTCAGCGGCGGCGACAAGGTCCGCGTCGGCGGCATCGCGTTTTGCTTGCGACTTCTTCTTGCCCTTCTTCTTGGTGCCGCGCTAAGTGGACGCCTCGGGGACATCCTCCGGCTGGTGGCCCTGGGGCTGCTTGTCCTTCCGGAAGATGGCCTCAACCGCCTCCTGGCCAGAGGCGAACTTGGTGGCGATATCCATCAGCTCGCTCGCCCTGGTGGGGGTCTTGCGACCCAGCTTGCTCACCAGGTCGCGGCAGGTGGTGCCGGCGAGGAATGCGCCGATGACATCCGAGTCAGTGACGTTGGGCAGCTCGGTGCGCTGCTTCGAGAATCGCCGGATGTAATCCCGGAGAGACTCTCTCGGCTGCTGGCGGCAGCTTCAGAGATCCCAGGAGTTCCCAGGGCGCACGTACGTGCCCTGGAAGTTGCCGGCGAAGGCTTGGACCAGGTCGTCCCAGTTGGAGATCTGCCCCGGAGGCAGGTGCTCCAACTAGGCTCGAGCGGTGTCGGAGAGGAACAGGGGGAGGTTGCGGATGATGAGGTTGTCATCGTCCGTTCCACCCAGTTGGCAGGCCAGCCGGTAGTCCGCGAGCCACAGTTCTGGCCTCGTCTCCCCCGAGTACTTTGTGATAGTAGTCGGGGTTCAGAACCGGGTCGGGAACGGCGCACGTCGTATGGCCCGGCTGAAAGCCTGCGGACCGGGTGGTTCGGGCGAGGGACTCCGATCCTCCCCGCTGTCGTAGCGTCCCCCACGCCTGGGGTGGTAGCCTCGGCGCACCCTCTCGTCGAGGTGGGTTCGACGATTGCGGTGGTGGTGCTCGTTGCCGAGGCAACTCGGGGCCGCAGGCGCTGTGTTGAGCGTGTGCCCGATGTGGACCGAGGCTTCCCGCATGAATCGGGAAGTCGCGGCGCGATGCTCCGAGGGGTATCCCTGCCTTCGGGAGGCAGAGCTTTCGGCCCATCGGACCGTGGCATCCTCCAGGAGATTCTTGAGCTCTCCCTGGATACGCCGCCCCTCGGTTGTTGATGGCTCTGGCATCGCGCGGAGAAGTATTGCCGCTGCAGCCAGGTTCTGGCCGACCCCACTGGAAGCCGGTGGCGGCCTTGCCCTGACGTCGTCGGCAATGCGGTGTTGGGTGCCCTGGGGTAGATGTCGCACTTCTCCGACCGGAGCTTGGTTCGCCCATTCCTACCCGATGTTCCGCCGGAACGGCTCAAGTGTTCCTGCTTCTTCGTCGAGCCTGGCCTGCATCTCGCGGATTTGCTTGAGCTGTGCGTCCTGACCCCCCGCAGGGACTGGGACCACAGCTAGCTCCCGAAGGATGTCAACGCGAGGCGCATGCCTAGGGGGATCACCGTTTTCCGGTATACCAAGATGGTTGCCTTCGCCGGGACCCCCTAGATCGACGTGGAAACATTCACGACTTGGGCCGCAGTCCTCGTCGTCGAAGCTGCGACTACCGTCGGAACAATCAGAAAGGCAGTAGTCGCATGCGGTCATGAAGTCCCGCATGGCACTAGGGTTACCGAGTCTGGAGAAATCCCAACAAAAGTCGGGCTCGTCATCTTCCTCGGAACCCGAGGGTCCGTAGGTCGAGACGGCCGTCAGCCGGTCCCAGGGTGACCGCATATCGTACCCCGGAGGGTTTGGACATGCCTCTATGAAGGCTTCCACTGAAGCGAAGTCGCTTGGTGGGTCGAGGCTGAATCCAAAAGGCACGAGATGGGATTCGGTCGGTACCTCTTGGTCGACGGGCGGTGACGAAGTCGCGTCAGGGGCAGACTGCACCGTCGTCTCAGGTACGAGGGTGACGCCCAGCAAGTCCTTTGCGAGCGTGCTGGCGTCGTCCGTCCGCTTGGAGTTGGCGTGTTGCGGGGAAACGACACTCGTCTTCGTCTCAGACGCGAGGTCGACACCCGACGTGTCCCCCGTTGGGGCGCCGGCGCTGTCGACTCGCTCGACAGCCGACGAGGTGCCGCCTCCTGCTTGGCCTTGGTTGCCCCGCCTCTTCCTCCGTCGGCGGGGGAGGCGACGGGACAAACCCGAATGTTGTTCTTCCGCCGCGTGGGAAAGACGTCGTTGATTCCGCCGCCGGCGGGCGGGTTGTCGGTCGCCATTGTCGCTGTCGCGCGGCGGAGGAAGGAGTATCATGTCGTAACTGCTGTCGAGGGACATGAACTCAAGACTCCCGAAACGGAGCACCGTCCCAGGTCGGAAAGGTTGCTGGAGACTACCCATCTGGAGCTTGACGGGAAGCTGTTCGTCAACACGCAACAGGCCCCTACCTGGCGCGCCAACTATCGGCGTTTCGACCTCAGGGGGGGTCCCTGGACCGACGAGTAAATTGTCGCCACGTGCCCCAGCCCAGATGGGTCGGCGCGAGACAAAGCACGAAGGGGGAAGCTAGAGGGAGAAAGGCGTAAAGGGGAAACCCGCGGCCTTCGTGTTGTCCTGCGCCCAAGTCGGGTGCCCTTGCAGTAGGGGGTTACAAGCGTCCGCGTGGGAGGGGGCGAGAGGCCTGTACGTGCCGCCCCGTCCTCTCCGCGCGGCCAACCTCCTCGTACGAGTGCCCTGGGCCTTCCTTTTGTAGGCGTAAGGAGAGGGCCCAAGTGTACAATAGGAGATGTAGCAGTGTGCTAACGTGTCTAGCAGAGAGAAGCTAGCGCCCTAAGTACATGTCGTCGTGGCAGCCGGGGAGGTTTTGGCACCCTGTTCATGTGATGTCGTGGCCGTCGGAGGAGCGCTGGAGCCTTGCAGAAGGACAGCTGTCAGGGCTGTCGAGTCCTTGCTGACATCTCCTTGCTTCCATAGGGGTTGAGAGCCGCCGTTGTCATGGAGCACGCGGGGCGCCATCATTATTTGTTTACCAGGGCGAGCCAGATGGGACGCCGGTCTTGCCCCCCGTAGCTTGAGCTAGCTAGAGGTAGGGTAATGATGCCCCCCTGTGACGTGGTCGGTCCGAGCCCTGGGTCGGGCGAGGTGGTGGCTCCTCCGAGGTCGAGGTCGAGTCTGTCTTCCGAGGTCGAGGTCGATTCCGAGCCCCGGGTCGGGCGAGGCGGAGACCATTGTCTGAGGCCAAGGCTGAGTCCGAGCCCTGGGGTCGGGCGAGGCGGAGTTCGTCGTCGAGGCCGAGACGGGGGCCGAGCCCTGGGCTCGGGCGAGGTGGAGCTTCCTATGGCGCCCGAAGCCAGACTTGGCTGCTGTCAGCCTCACTCTGTCGAGCGGCACAGCAGTCGGAGTGACGCAGGCGGCGCTGTCCTCTTGTCAGGCCGGTCAGTGGAGCGGCGAAGTGACTGCGGTCACTTCGGCTCTGTCGACTGAAGGGCGCGCGTCAGGATAAGGTGTCAGGCCATCCTTGCATTAAATGCTTCTGCGATACGGTCGGTCGGTGTGGCGATCTGGCCAAGGTTGCTTCTTGGCGAAGACTGGGCCTCGGGCGAGCCGAAGGTGTGTCCGTTGCTTGAGGGGGCCCTCGGGCGAGACGTGAATCCTCCGGGGTCGGCTGCCCTTGCCTGAGGCTGGGCTCGGGCGAGGCGAGATCGTGCCCCTTGAGTGGACCGAGCCTTGACTTAATCGCACCCATCAGGCCTTTGCAGCTTTGTGCTGATGGGGGTTACCAGCTGAGATTAGGAGTCTTGGGGGTACCCCTAATTATGGTCCCCGACAGAAAGGTAAACATATATTACAAGGTATGGACAAAGTTTACACAGTAAAATTTAATTCTCAAGTTACAATATTCTTTATAAAGGTTATTACAAGAATTCTTAGAGTCTTTTCCACAACTATCTATTTAAGCTTCGTCATTATCTATTAAGCTTCGGCTTCGCGCTCTTCAGCTTTGTCAACTTGCTCCTCAGCTTCGTCATCCTGTACATATTTAAGTATTGTAAGAATTATTCAAGTTCAAAGAGAAAGGTAAGCACAAGGTATGATTTTGTTACCGACTTAAGATGACTTCGAGCTTCGTCACCATCTATGCTTCGTCCACCCTTCGTCCATATTAGTTTTATAAACCTGTTTCCTATGCTTCAGGCAAGATTGGGAATATCAACTAGATCTGCTGGTGATAAACTAAAATTGGACCTATTAACAATATTTCCATGTGTGCAACCAGATTTCAGGAAGGCGACAACTGTGCCCCGAGAAGCTACCAGGGCACAGAAGTCACCATGTCCGGCTATGATTTCATCAAGGTCATCAACTTCACCCTCGATATGTTCGAAGGCCCATGGCAGGTCTTCATTCGAAGGGCTAAATTCTTCACAGCTGGCTCCAACCGAATTGAAGATTTGCTTCAGCCGTTGTACACATCGGCTACTGAACTCCAGACATTTATTTTGAAGCTCTGTCAATGATTTTTGCAAACTTGAACTTTTCTCGACCTCTGCCTCAAATTTTGCATTAAACTTCTGTTTTTCCTGTTCGAAGCTTTCTGACTTTGAGAGAAGTTCCGTATTTAACTTTGCAATTTTAGCTTCAGCTTCAGCCAATAAACCTTCTGTTGTCTGAAGCTCGAAATCCTTCTTTTCAAGAGCAACTGCTTGATCTTTTATTTTGCTTTCTAAACCCTCAATTATAACTTCATGTTTTTTATCTTCAAGATCTTGTTGCATTCTTAAAGCTTTACTCAACAGCATACTCTGTGCACAAGTAACCTTCGTTAGAAAACACCTTCGTTGTTTAAAACAATAAAAAATCAAAGAAAAGTTTTTACCTTGAAATTATAATAGAATAAGCTACCGACAAGATGTTGTCGTCGGTAGCGGCTTATGTCGGTTTCAAGCTTCGGGAAACCAATACTCTTTGATAGAGTACCAATAACCTTCGCTCCGGTTTGATCTCGGACGCAACCTAACTTTTCATCATCAACACCACCGAAGAGTAGTGCCCCTAGTTGATATCCACAGGATATGGCATATTCTTTTAACTCTTCTTTCTCAGCCTTCGTCAACTCTTGTCCAACTAAGTTTTGAAAGTTGAAAATTTCCTCTTCCGAAGCATCTTCAACTATTTTCTTCCCCTTCTCAGGTACTGTAGCCATAGTTTCTTCAGTGGCTGCGGCAGCTTCTTCTGTGGCCATGTCTAGAAGTATCTTATCAAGGTTAGAAATTGTGCTTTCTAAATGTACATCTTCGGCCGTGTCAGCTTCGGCAGCTGCAGCTTCAGCAGGTACAGCTTCGGTCGCTGTTGTGCTCTCAACAACTGGTGCCTTCGAAGCCGAAGCTGTTGGTGGTGTCCTTTCAATAACTTATGTCACTGTAGCAATTCTTCGTTTTTTCGGCCCGGTTACCTTCTTCGTTAGCGAGGGCTCCTTTTCCTTCTGAAAAAGCTTCGTCAGATGCGGCCCCAGTGGATTTAGCTTGATAGGCAAAGATTTAGTCATTACCTTTAAGATTTCCTCCACGTCGGTGGCAGAAGGTGTTGCGGCAGTTTCTTCTTCTATATCAGTTGCCTTCTGCTTCGGAGCCGCAACCTTTCTTTTCTTTGAAGCATCTGTCTTCGGCTCAGGCCTCAGCTTTCTCTTTTTCAGTTTTTCTTCATCATCCTTCACCAATTTAGCATCTTCTTTATTCAGGACGCTGGCAACTCTCTTTCTCTCCTGCCCTTCGGTGCCTCGGTCCAGTCGCTCATAGTCAGGATACTCAAAGTTCAGAGCATCCATTACCCAGTTTAACCTTCGCTTCGGACGAGTGCCGAAGGCTGCAGTCATCAGTTGGTCTTCTTTTTTAGAATAATTGCCAAGAATGTCGTTGCACATAACTTCAATTGTGTTTAACCATTCTTGGCAAGGCACTTTGAAATGTTTCTTGAACTTATAATAGTAGGGCAGCCAAACAAGTTCCCCCGTTTTCTTTTCTCCCTTGAGCTTCGGCATGTCCCACTCTTTCAAAGTTGGGAACACTCTAAAAGCCAAGAATTCTTGCACCAGATCCCTAGTGCCAATATGCTCCGCAATAACTCGAAATTCGCCCAGTGCAATTTGGCTTGGACTCTTCGGTGTCATGTTGCACTGGGGCCTAGTTTCTCCGAAGATTAATTCCAGTGGACTTTGGACCAGCTTCTCCTTTTCTTCATCAACTTTGACGTAAAACCATTCGGTCTTCCAGCCAGCTGGCCACTTGGTACGATAGCTGATAACTGGAAACTTTGTATTTTTGTGATAGGCAAAGTTGTAGCAGCCGAAGTTTTCGTGCAACCCATCTTCTCTCGCTTTTGTTTGATAATGAAGCTCATGTCCTCGGCAGAAGCCTTAGGCAAATGGTTCTACCCCCTGGCTTCGGAGGGCCTAGATATAAACACTAAGCCTAACGATGGCGTTAGGAGTTAGTTGATGAAGATAAATTCCAAACTTCTTCAAAACATCAGCAATCATCCCATTCAAAGGAAATCTTAATCCTGCTTTAAAGAAGCTTTTGAACACTACCACCTCATCCTTTCCTGGCTTTGGAGTAATCTCTTCTCCGCCAAAACGAACCAGCTCCTTTTTTGCTTCACTGAAATAGCCCAGCTTCATCAGCTTAGACATATCACCTTCGGTAACGGTGGATTTCCCAAACTCCAAGTGACTGGGTTTAGATGGCACAGCGCTGTAATCATCTTCAGATTCAAGTTCCTCAGCATCAACCTGCTCAGCTTCAGCGGCAGGTGCATCCTCCGATACTACCAGCCCTGACCGTTGCATCACTTCAGAGATTGGAGCGGTTTCGGCACCTTCGGCTTCCTCTCCGTCGTGAGTAACCCTAGCTGTTGAGCGTACCCTAGCCATCTGATGATTGAATTTCTTATTTTTTGATGAGGTTGAATTTTTTTTAACTTTGCCGAAGCTCTTTCTTGTTACGAAGCTTGAGCAAAATGAATAGCTTCGGTTGACGATGCAGTAAGCAAGCTTCGGCTATGGTCAAATTTTTGGCAGCAAAACAGTGCAATAGCAATGAATGCTATGGTAACTTCACACCTACCCGTCTGTTTATATAGTGCCGCAGGTGGGAAGGTAAATCGTCAACTCTTCCACACCAGATAAATAGCCGCCCGCACCCACTGAACGGTGGGCCACAGAGCCCGAGAAGGTGAATCGCCAGGACGCGTGTAACTGCTGCATGGCGGGGCCACCTCGCGCTCGGATTATTTTAATCGTTTCTCGGCAACGAGCTCAGGGAAGGTGTTTTTTGGATCTTCGGCATCCCGAAGCCTAAGAGACTTTTTTTTCACGGATCAAGCTCGTTACGAAAAACGATCTAGCACCGCGAAGGGCTACTGTTGGGGGTATGCTTCATAGCCGAAGATCCTGAAGAAAGAAACACCTTCAGCGGATCCTCTCAAAAGCAAGGACGAAACTATCACCTATAAAGCTTCGGCACAGTGACTTGTCTCAAGACGAAGGAGTGAACCGACCTAAAGATGAAATGACCAATAAACCCTGGATAGTTTGTGTCATGATTGTAATCGATTGTGGAGGGCATAAATGTAATTTCACACAGGCTGCGCCCCGTGCCTATAAATAGATGAACAGTACCCCTGTACTGTTCACGCTATCTTGTAATCGCTCGCGCACAACACTTGGATTTTTGCCTTCTATCAAGCCAAAGGTATAAATGTAATTAAATATCATATTTAAATATTCAAGTTTGTATAATGATAATATATGAATGATATTATGACATGCTTATTTGTGTTTATCTTTCATGTTTTATATGTTTCATCTTTCATTTTCCTATAACCGTGATGATGAAGGTACGTCCTTCATAACCTTCGTCCGAAGATCATTATATCCTAAGGGAAATAATGCTTCGAAGGACGAAGGACATTAACATTTAATATTTCGTGTTGCCTTGTTCTTGACTCTTAGCATTTGAGAATAAGTCCCCAACAGCTATGATTGCGGAGGCTTGTTCCGCTTTTCTCTGTTAGATTTCAATAATAAGTCTGTGAACCATATTTGTGCTAATGTTGATGATCTTGCGAGTATTTGGCATTCTCGTTTGTGTCATATTAATTTTGGCTCTATGTCTCGGCTTGCAACCATGAGTTTAATTCCAAATATCACCATAGTCAAAGGTTCTAAGTGCCATAGTTGTGTGCAGTCGAAGCAACCTCGAAAGCCTCACAAGGCTGCTGAGGAGAGACACCTGGCACCTCTAGAACTCATACATTCTGATCTTTGTGAGATGAATGGTGTGTTGACAAAGGGTGGCAAGAGATACTTCATAACATTGATTGATGATGCGTCTAGATTTTGCTATGTATACTTGCTAAAAACTAAAGATGAGGCTTTAGACTACTTTAAAATCTATAAGGCTGAAGTTGAAAACCAACTAGAGAGAAAGATCAAACGTCTTAGATCAGATCGTGGTGGCGAATTTTTTCTCCAAAGTCTTTGATGATTTCTATACAGAACATGGCATTATTCATGAGAGGACGCCTCCCTATTCACCCGAATCAAACGGGATTGCTGAAAGGAAAAACTGTACGTTGACTGATCCGGTGAATGTCATGTTAGACACTTGTGGTTTATCTAAGGCATGGTGGGGGGAGGTAGTCTTGACTTCATGTCATGTTCTGAATAGAATTCCTATGGGCAAAGAAGAGAAAACCCCTTATGAGAAGTGGGTTGGGAGAAAACCATCACTTTCATACTTGCGCACTTGGGGGTGCATGGCGAAAGTGAATGTACCAATTAATAAAAAGCGCAAGCTTGGTCCAAGGACAGTGGATTGTGTCTTTCTTGGATATGCTTCGTGTAGCATAGCATATAGATTTTTAGTAGTTAAATCTGAAGTTCCTGATGTGTATGTTGATACTATTATGGAATCACGTGCTGCTACTTTCTTTGAACACATATTTCCAATGAAAGACATTCATAGCAATTCTAGATACTCTTATGAGATAACTCCTGAACATAGTACATCTGTTGAGAGTTCTGAACAGCCACATGAAATTGTCCTAGAGGAGGATGACAATGATGCTCCTAAAAGAAGCAAGAGACAAAGGGTTGAAAAATCCTTTGGTGATGATTTCATTGTGTACCTTGTGAATGATACTCCTACTACCATTGCAAAAGCATTTGCATCTCTAGATGCAGATGATTGGAAAGAAGCAGTTCATAATGAGATGGACTCCATTCTTTCAAATGGTACGTGGGAAGTCACTGATCGACCTTATGGATGCAAATCTGTGGGTTGTAAGTGGGTGTTTAAGAAGAAGCTCAAGCCTGATGGTACAATTGAGAAGTACAAGGCTAGGCTTGTGGCTAAAGGCTATACTCAGAAAGAAGGAGAAGACTTCTTTTATACTTACTCACCTGTTGCTAGAATGACTACTATTCGAGTACTACTTTCCTTGGCTGCCTCGTATGGTCTCCTTGTTCATCAGATGGATGTAAAGACAACTTTTCTTAATGGAGAGCTGGACGAGGAAATCTATATGGAACAACCTGATGGATTTGTAGTAAAGGGTCAAGAAAGCAAGGTGTGCAAGTTATTGAAATCTTTGTATGGTCTGAAGCAAGCACCAAAGCAGTGCATGAGAAGTTTGACACGACTCTAACGTCTGCAGGCTTTGCCATTAATGAGGCAGATAGGTGTGTATATTATCGCTGTGGTGGGGGCGAAGAAGTTATATTGTGCTTATATGTTGATGATATACTGATATTTGGCACAAACAATGATGTGATCAATGAAGTCAAGTCTTTTCTATCAAAGAGTTTTGATATGAAAGATTTGGGGGAAGCTGATGTGATTCTAAACATCAAGCTGATTAAGGCAGATGGTGGGATTACTCTCTCGCAATCTCACTATGTTGAAAAGGTTTTGAAGCGATTTGGCTTCTCTGAGTGCAAACCTTCTCCAACACCTTATGATCCCAGAGTGACACTGCGAAAGAACAAGAGAATTGGTTTAGACCAATTGAGATACTCTCAGATTGTCAGTTCACTCATGTATCTTGCTGGTGCAACAAGGCCCGATATTTCTTTTACTGTGAGCAAATTAAGTAGGTTCATGTCAAACCCCGGGACTGATCATTGGCATGCACTTGAGCGGGTTATGCGCTACCTGCAAGGTACAATGAGTTATGGAATTCACTATTCTGGTCAGCATGCAGTACTTGAAGGATATAGTGATTCAAACTGGATATCTGATGTAGACGAGCTTTATGCCACCAGTGGTTATGTCTTTACTATTGGTGGAGGTGCGGTATCATGGAGGTCATGCAAGCAGACCATCTTGACGAGGTCAACCATGGAAGCCGATCTAGCTACACTTGACACAGCAACCGTTGAGGCAGAATGGTTGCGTGAATTCTTGATGGACTTGCCGGTGGTTGAGAAACCAATACCAGCTATCCTTATGAACTGTGACAATCAGACAGTGATTGCTAAAGTGATAAGTTCTAAGGACAGTGGGAAGTCATCAAGACATGTCAAAAGACGATTGAAGTATGTCATAAAGTTGAGAAACTCCAAAGTTATAAGTGTGACTTATATTTCAACAGATAAAAATCTGGCAGATCCTTTTACCAAGGGACTACCACGTAATGTGATAGAAATTGCATCAAGAGAGATGGGTATGAGACCCATATAAGTTTCCATGGTGGAAACCCAGTCTATGTGATCGGAGATCCCGTGAATTAGGTCCTAGGAAGAACAAGCCATTGGTGAACTGAGGAGAGTAACTTTTGACCCTCTCTAAGTAAAGATGCAATACTCTCAATTGTTGTAAGGCAGGTTGGCTTTGTTCCTTAATGTGTTTTGTTGGCTTGTATTAGCGAACATGTTGTCCTGCAGAACATTCTTAAAAGAACACACCTATATGAGTTAGACTGTCTAACGTCACAGTCTATGAGATCTGGATGATCTCTAGTAAACTCATGAAGAGACCTTGGAGTACGACGCATATGCTCCACCCGAGAAGGGGACTACTGGTAGCCAAGTGCTGGTCATGACTTCAAGTGAAACCCATTCACGCAAAACTTGCAATTCAAGGCATAGTCCATTATCCAAGTTGTGGGTTGGTGTAGCTTGGAGTTCTAGGCGGAAGTTCAACTTAACAGTCTCTGATGAAACACTAGTATATTAAACAATAGTGAACAGTGGCGAAAACTACAGATGGGCATTTGAGATCTGGTGGGGGATTGTTAGGATTTATGGGCTAGGCCCATTTGAGAAATTCAAATAAATCCCAAAAAATCACAAAAGCCCATATAAGTGTATGGCTAGGGAATGGTGGAACCAATAGCACCATATTGCTAGTTCTAGTGGAGTAGAGCTAGCTTAATAATGGAAGCCACACTCACTCACCAAGTCATGGATGACAGGAGAGAGTGTGGAGAGCCACACGCGCGCGCGCGCTCGCTCGCCTCGCCTCGTCTAGCCTGGCCGGGGCGGGGCGAAGGGCGCGGGCGCACGACATGCGCGTGAATGGTCCACCGAAATCCGGCCCCTTGCCTTGCGGGGGCGCGACTTCCTTTTGCCGTTTGAATTTTTGGTTACTTGGCTGTTAAGTTTAGAATCCTAACCGATCGCTATAAAATCTAAACTGAACGCGAGATTTTCGCGGGCGGATAAGATCGAAGATAGCTATCTGGTCGCGGACTCGGCCCTATAAAAGGAGCCTGGCAGCCATCATCTAGATCATCCTAGTTTCGCTTTCGCCTCTCTTCATAGCTGAGCCGCCTTCCAGTTCTCTTCATCCCGACCGCAGACGGGCATCTGCGATCAGGAGAGCAGGTCTCCGGAACCCTTTGTCTTCTAGATCCTGCACCAGGAGAGGGCGAATAAGGTTTTTGGGAAGCGTCCTCACGCGACTGCTCGTGATCTTCTGACCTTGTCGACCCTGCTGATTTCGCTGCTTCAACGTCGTCAACCCTGCTGATTCCGGCTCATGCCATCAACCAGTATGTCTGATCAGTACGCATCATCTGATTTGACTTTTTACTTTAGTTATTCTGATTTGGTCATGATTTATATTCAGAATTTAATCTGGAATTTGTCTAATTATTCAACATGTATGTACCAGGATCAGAACTCACATACACAATGATTACATAAATGACTCATCGTCGCACAATGCTTCAAATAATCATAAAGAGTAACCTGAGTCATAAACATCATTTATATTAAAGTGCACATAATAGAAACGTAGCCAACATAAATAAACCCACCATAGACAGTGGACTGGGGGAGATCGCTAGCCTAATCCTCGAACTTGTCGAAGTTCTAGAACTTCTGGGATCCGCCTCATTGCCTTCTTCTTCACCCGAGCATCGGTTGCATCGAGATTCGAGAGTAACCTGGTGTTTGTGTGAAACGATGAAAATAAGGGTGAGTACATATCAATGTACTCAGCTAATGCCCCGTTTGGCTAAAGTGGACTAGCTTTATATTGGGTTAGGCTACCAATAGTTGTTTTTAATTTGTCAAGTATTTATTATTAGTAGAAGCCAAGTTTTAACATAATCTCATCAACCACATCCTCCTCGAGGAACATCATTACCATCATCATAACCAAATCCATAAATATAACCATAGTATCTCGAATCATCTATATCTCTAATCAGTGGAGCTCCCTAGGCCACTCTTAACCATGAACACGACTAATATATCGGTTTCATTCCCCCACGAAGGTCGCACACTTTACCCATGAGTCGTGATTCCCTTTCTGCCCAGAGTTCTCGACTCCCCATTGATCACTTTCTAGGTGATCCGGTAGGGTGTCACTACGTAGCCTTTACAAAGGTTCCCCAAAGGTTTAGCCTCCCATTAGGCTTGTTAGAGTTTTATAAACACACTACCTCGCCCCAAGGGGGTGACTAATAAAAGCAAACGAAAGAATCACTACACCCAGCCTTAGCAGAGCAAGCAGTATGCCCTAGACCCCATTGACGGCATGACGATAAAGCAAGTTATACCTCAGGTTCCTCTAATTAATTAGCTAAGTACGTCACATACCACCCTCATAGTGAAAGTCGCCTAGAGGGGGTTGAATAGGCGGAAACTGAAATTTATAAACTTAAAGCACAACTACAAGCCGAGGTTAGCGTTAGAAATAAATCTGAGTCCGAAAGAGACGGAAAACAAATCAACCAAATAAATAGAGCGGATGACACGGTGATTTGTTTTACCGAGGTTCAGTTCTAAAGAACCTAATCCCCGTTGAGGTGGTCACAAAGACCGGGTCTTTTTCAACCCTTTCCCTCTCTCAAACGGTCACCTAGACCGAGTGAGCTTTCTCCTTAATCAAACGGGTCACTTAGACCCCACAAGGACCACCACACAATTGGTGTATCTTGCTTTGATTACAAGTGCTTTGAAGAACAAGAATGAGTAAGAAGAAAGCGGTCCAAGAACAAGAGCTCAAAGAACACGAGCAAAACTCTATCTCTAGTCACTAGGTGTTTGGAGTGTGTTTGAGACTTGGAGAGGTTTTGATTCTTTTGAATTGTGTCTTGTATTGATTGCACTAGCTCTTGTATTGAATGGGATGTCTGAAAAGCTTGGATGCTTGAAGTGGTGGTGGTTGGGGGTATTTATAGCCCCAACCACCAAACCAACCGTTGAGGAGGTTGTCTGTCGATGGGCGCACCGGACAGTCCGGTGCGCCACCGGACACTATCCGGTGCGCCAGCCATGTCACCCAACCATTAGGGTTCTGACGGTTTCAACCGTTGGAGCTCTGACTTCTTGGGGCACCGGACAGGCACTGTTCATTGTCCGGTGCACCTCCTGGCGCTGCTCTGACTCTGCGCGAACTGTCCGCGCACTGTTCACGTTGTAGGCGACCGTTGCGCTCGATAGCCGTTGCTCCGCTGGCACACAGGATAGTCTAGTGAATTATAGCGGGGCAGCTCTCCAGAAACCCGAAGGTGAAGAGTTTGAGTTGATCGTCCCTGGTGCACCGGACACTGTCCGGTGCGCAAGTCCAGGGTTCTCTTCGGTTTCTTTTGCTCCTTTCTTTTTGAACCCTAACTTTGATCTTTTTATTGGTTTGTGTTGAACCTTTGGTACCTGTAGAATATATAATCTAGAGCAAACTAGTTAGTCCAATTATTTGTGTTGGGCATTTCAACCACCAAAAACATTTAGGAAAAGGTTTGACCCTATTTCCCTTTCAATCTCCCCCTTTTTGGTGATTGATGCCAACACAAACCAAAGCAAATATATAAGTGCAGAATTTGAACTAGTTTGCATAAGGCAAGTGCAAAGGTTACTTGGAATTAAACCAATTTATAGTTTCACTAGATGTGCATGGATTGCTTTCTTTCTTTTAACATTTTAGACCACATTTGCGCCACTTGTTTTGTTTTTGCAAATTCTTTTGGAAAATCTTTTCAAAGTTTTTTTTGCAAATAGTCAAAGGTACATGAATAAGATTTCGAGAAGCATTTTCAAGATTTGAAAATTTTCTCCCCCTGTTTCAAATGCTTTTCCTTTGACCTTGTTGGGGGCCTTCGTCTTCCGAAGGTCCTCAAAAACATGATTTAACAATGTTTCCGGAGTTGTAATACATGAACAGGTACCTTCGGACTCGGATCAGAACCACAGTGGGAGAAGCACGAACAATACGAAGATTGATGCAGCGCCGAAGCTACAAGGGAGCTTTGGCATGACAGCAGGAAAGGGAACCGACTTAAAGGGGAAAAGGATATTTGGACCTCGATGAATTACCTTATTGTCATTAGCAAATGTAAAGGGCATGGATGTAATTTCACATGGGCTGCGTCCCATGCCTATAAATAGATGAACAGTACCCCCGTACTGTTCAGGCTGACTTGCATTGGCTCGTGCATCACACTTGTACTTTTACCTTCTATCAAGCCGAAAGTACATTTGTAATTTGATATCATTTCTATTTTTCCATGATAATAAAATAGAAATGAGCTGATAATGTTACATAATTGTTCATGTTATCTCTTACATTCCATATGATTCTCCTTTTATTATCGTATACTACAATGATGAAGGTATGTCCTTCATGACCTTCGTCTGAAGATCATTATATCGTAAGGGAAATAATGTCTCGGAGGATGAAGGGCATTAACATTTAACATTTTTTGTGTTACCTTGTTCTTAACTCATAGCATTTGAGAACAAGTCTCCAACAGACCTAAACAAAACTCCCCCTGGATGAAATTCTCCTCTTAGTGCTCAAGAGGGTTTTACCAATATGAAAAAGATTTAAATACCAATTGAAAAATCCTCCTTTAAATATAGATACCAATTGAAAACATTATTTCGAAAAATTTAAAATTGGTGGTGGTGCGGTCCTTTTGCTTTGGGCTAATACTCTCTCCCCCTTTGGCATTAATCGCCAAAAAGGAGACTTTGTGAGGCCTTTATCTCTCCCATTGGTACAAGTAAATATGAGTGAAGATTATACCAAAGTGAGAGTGATGTGGAGTGATGGCGAAGGGTAAATGATACCGATAGAGTGGAGTGGAAGCCTTGTCTTCGCCGAATTATCCATTTCCCTTTCAATCTACGACTTATCATAGAAATAATTTGAAAGCACATTAGTCGTAGACATAAAAGAAAAGTGATCAAAAGTATATAAATGAGCTATGTGTGCAAAGTTTCAATCAAAATTCCTAGAATCAAGAATGTTTAGCTCATTCCTAAGTTTGGTAAATGTTTTCTCATCTAAAGGTTTGGTAAAGATATCGGCTAATTGTTCTTTTGTGCTAACATAGGCAATCTCGATATCCCCCTTTGTTGGTGATCCCTCAAAAAGTGATACCGAATGGCTATGTGCTTAGTGCGGTTGTGTTCAACGAGATTATCCGCCATGTGGATTGCACTCTCATTGTCACATAGGAGAGGGACTTTGCTCAATTTGTAGCCATAGTCCCTTAGGGTTTGCCTCATCCAAAGTAATTGCGCACAACAATGACCCGCGGCAATGTACTCGGCTTCGGTGGTAGAAAGAGCTACTGAGTTTTGTTTCTTTGAAGCCCAAGACACCAAGGATCTTCCGAAAAACTGACAAGTCCCTGATGTGCTATTCCTATCAATTTTACATCCTGCACAATCAGCATCTGAATATCCTATTAAATCAAAGGTGGATCCCTTGGGGTACCAGAGACCAAACTTAGGAGTGTAAACTAAATATCTCATGACTCTTTTCACGACCCTAAGGTGAACTTTCTTAGGATCGGCTTGGAACCTTGCACACATGCATACGGAAAGCATAATATCCAGTCGAGATGCACATAAATAGAGTAAGGATCCTATCATCGACCAGTATACCTTTTGATCTACGGATTTACCTCCCGTGTCGAGGTCGAGATGCCCATTGGATCCCATGGGTGTCTTGATGGGCTTGGCATCCTTCATTCCAAACTTGGTAAGTATATCTTGAATGTACTTGGTTTGGCTGATGAAGGTGCCCTCTTGGAGTTGCTTGACTTGAAATCCTAGATAATACTTCAACTCCCCCATCATAGATGAAGCGCCCCAGATCCTCTGGGACTCAAATGTGATACAATTACTAGTCCCAGAAGGCTAGTAAACACATTTATACATCAGATGATTACATATCTGCTTAAACGAGACAAACCTATAAAGGTGGCGATCAACTTTAAGAGTTGGTCCACAACTCGGGACATATCATCAGAGTGGGGCTGAAGCAGCCCGATATACGCAGCGAAGCAATTCAGCGGTCCAACAGCCACAGGCAAGGTTGGGAACAGTCGTAACACTTACCTGATCTCCTTTTCTGAAAAACAACAAATAAGCAAGGGTGAGTACAAACGTACTCAGCAGCCCACCTTCACCCGCGGAATGGGGAAATCAGATATAATGCATGGAATATGCGGAGCTCAGGATATTTTGCAGAAACAACAATATTTTATGCAGAGTTGTTTTGTAAACATTTTGTATTTTTCAAAGCGCATCCTCTCCCAAAGGAGCAGGAAGTTTTTCAATATAGAACAAAATCCCCTGGACTAAACCATCCGGGTATCTCAGCAGTTTCCCACTGGTTTTCATTTTAAAAAACAGCCACTGGACTTCCCGTCCACCATAGCTCACGGCTCAACCGTCGGACCTTTTAAAAAATCACTTTTCTCAAAAGCACCGTTTTGAAAAAAACAAAACACTAATTGTCATACCTCACCAGACTCGTCCATTCCTGTGGACACAGACTATTCGAATAGGTTTGAACTCTGCGCAGAGGTGTACACTTTACCCACTAGTCCGGCTCCGCGATCTCATAGCTAGTGACACCCGAATCCGAATCTCTTTCTTTCCTCACACGTCCCTACCTTAACGGTTATACCGGAAGGAGTCAGGCCACCGCCATGCCCAAACCGGACAAAACATTCCCCCTCCTTATCCCCCGGTGCTCCCCAGCCTTCATAACCCTGGGTTTGAACCGTACGAGTTCAGATTGAGTGACTGCCCACACAGTCTTGAGTGGTTGTAATTATCATGAGTACATGTAGTGAAGGATGACAAATCGGTCCTTATATGAGGGGACAATCCTTCTGCTCACGCCTAAACAGCTGAGCCATCATCTTAGGCCCTCCCCTAAACCAGGGAGTCCCTGATCATCCCTACTCAAAGGTGATAAGGCTGAAAACCCTTCATCATACACATTTTGAAAAGCATTTTCTTTTGAAAACGCACACCTTTTCTCAAATCATTTGGAACAAATATATCAAGAATTGATTGCGGCAAGCGGCTGGGTGGCCATAATAACTTGTCTCAAAATCATATCATGCATAAAATAACAGGCTGAGGGTTGTGGTTGAAAAATCATAGGTAATTTATGCATCAAAGGGATCCAGTGAGCTTGCCATGCTTAACCGGCGAAGGGGGAAGGAGAGCTCGCAGAACTGGGTTCTGGCTCCACCGCCTAGCGTAGACTTGCAGATCTGGCCTTCACGAGATGACACGAACGCTCCGATAACTATGCAACATGAACAAGCAAACATACAAACCAGCAAGTATACCAACAAATATTTAGTATAGTGGTCAGAATAGCGATATATGGATGGGTAGAGTCTTGAGTAGAATTTGTTTCATGGTGTTGTGATATTACTGGTGGTGGAGCGGAGGTGCTTACCAGGAGGGTGGACTGGAGGCGAAGCGACACTATGCGTGTAGCCGGCAGAGCGGAGTAACTGAGTGGGTGGGGATTTTGCCTTGGCTGAGGTTGTTGAGTGTGTGTGGAGAGGGAGAGGGTAGCTGGGTGTATTTATAGCTGAGTGTATGTGGTGTAGCACAGTGAAGTTCACTGTTTGTGAGAATAGTGACGAATGAATCATTTGACTTAGTATGAACAAGAGAGTTATAGGCAGAATATGGGACAAGCGTATTTTGGGAGTTTTCTAGAATATGGACCATGCTTAAGGGATGACATGGTTGGATAGGGAATAGATTGATAAGAATTTAGAAACAAGAATTATTGGGATCTGAGATTGGAAGCCTGGTTCAAAGGAATCTCAAAGTTAAGCATGCTCAACTTGAAGAAACCTAGGACAGGTGACCAAATGGGAGGTTCCCTACTGGAAGGAAAATCACAGTCACCGGAGTTCGTATGACTGGAATATGGTCTTAGGTGGACTGGACAACATGATGGATGAGTAGTTGAAATTTGGGGTGATCGGATGATCGATGAATAGTAATGATGAATAGTGATGGCGAAAAAGCAATTATAGATATTATCGATGAATAGTAACGATGATGAATAGTGTCGGTGAATAGTAACGATGAATAGTAACGGTGAATAGTGATGTGCATAGTTTGTATGAATGAACGATGAATAATGACGACGAACGAACGATGAATGATGAATAAGAACTATGAACGAGCGATGAACGATGAATAGGAACTATGAACGAACGAACGATCGAATGATCAGACGAATGAACGATCGGAATTTTGGCAGCATAATGGCAGGACACAGATTATCTGGACGAACGATGAATAGGGACTATGAACGAATGATGAACGATGAATTGGAATTATGAATGAACGATGAACGATCGAACGATCGGAATTTCGGCAGCATAACGGCTGAACAAAGATTATTTGGACGAACGAACCATGAACGATCGGACGAACGATCGAACGATCGAACGAACGAACAAACTAAGAACAGGTGGACGAACGATCGAAGAACGACCGAACGATCCTTGTGCTAGTGTGTGCTTGTGTGGAACATGGAGTGGATGTGTGTGTGGGGAGGGAAGAGAGTTGCCATGAAATGGCTTGGGGTGGGATGAGAGGAGGCCCTTGCCCCACTATTTATAGCCATGGTGGGGGATTAGGGGGAGGGATGAGAGGATTAATGGGAGGATGAGAGGATTAGTGGGAGATTAGCATGTATTTGTCTTGTGTAAGTGAGATTAGCTTGTAGAGCTCACCGTATGACACTGGAGGCATACATATACATATGAGCATGAGGAAAGTTATGAAGAAAATATTTATAGGGACTTGAAAAATGATTCTGAAGGTATTTCTCAAGAGGAAGATACTTGGAGATATATCGGTGGAATATTTGGACAGTATTTCTAGAAAGAACTTGAAGGGGATTACTCGGGAAATATCTGGGCGGTATTTCTAGAAAGAATTCGAGGGTGATCACTGGGGAAATATCTGGGTAGTATTTCTGGAAGAATTTGAGGGGGATCACTGGAGAAATATCTGGGCAGTATTTCTGAAAAGAATTTGAGAGTGATCACTAGGGAAATATTTGTAGGATATTTTGAGGAGGATTTTGGAGAGAATAAAGACCACTATAATTAATTTGTTGATATCAACTTGCAAACAAACATTTTGAAATGAAATTTGAAATTCATTTTGAATTTAGAGCAGGTTTGAGAAAATTTCAGGATTTGAATTTTTAGGATACTACAAATCTACCCCACTTAAAATGAATCTCGTCCCCGAGATTTGGCTTAGAAGGGTTATGGGTATAGCTTTACTTCAGCTACATATCTTCACTTTGTAAATGCTTCGAGGAGATGGAGCTTCAACAAAATCTGGCCTTTGAGGAGCATCTGGTTGCCGATTGCAAACGCTGATTCTGGCTACTCAAAGATCATCTTCAGGCTTCTAGGTTTCGCTTGGCAGCTAGCTTATTGAAGAAGCATCGATGCCAACACGCAAACCTTTCTCTTGCGAACTCCCACATGGATTCCTTCCTTGATTAGTCTTCTGGTGCTTCATCAACGGAACTTGGGTGATGAAGCGTCCCGGTCCTCTGGGACTCAAATGTGATACAATTACTAGCCCAGGAGGCTAGTAAACACATTTATACATCAGATAGTTCTAGACCCGCTTAAACGAGACAAACCTATAAATGTGGCGATCAAATTTAAGAGTTGGTCCACAACTCGGGACATATCATCAGAGTGGGGCTGAAGCAGCCCGATATACGCAGCGAAGCAAATCAGCGGTCCAGCATGCACAGGCAAGGTTGGGAACAGGCGTAACTCTTACCCGATCTCCTTTTTCTGAAAAACAACAAATAAGCAAGGGTGAGTACAAACGTACTCAGCGGCCCACCTTCACCCACGGAATGGGGAAATCAGATATAATGCATGGAATATGTGGAGCTCAGGATATTTTGCAGAAACAACAATATTTTATGCAGGGTTGTTTTGTAAAACATTTTGTATTTTTCAAAGCGCATCCTCTCCCAAAGGAGCAGGAAGTTTTTCAATATAGAATAAAATCCCCTGGACTAAACCATCCAGGTATCTCAGCAGTTTCCCACCGGTTTTCATTTTCAAAAACAGCTACTGGACTTCCCGTCCACCATAGCTCAGCTCAACCGCCGGACCTTTTAAAAACCACTTTTCTCAAACGCATCCTTTTTTTTGAAAACAAAACACTAATTGCCATAACACACCAGACTCGTCCATTCCTGTGGACACAGACTATTCGAATAGGTTTGCAAACTCTGCGCAGAGGTGTACACTTTACCCACTAGTCTGGCTATGCGATCCCATGGCCAATGAGATCCGAATCCGAATCTCTTTCTTCCCTTGCACGTCCTAACCTTAACGGTTATACCGGAAGGAGTCAGACCACCGCCATGTCCAAACCGGACAAAACATTCCCCCTCCTTATCCTCCCGGTGCTCCCCAGCCTTCATAACCCTGGGGTTGGACCGTACGGGTTCAGATTGAGTGACTGCCCACACAGTCTCAAGTGGTTGTACTTATCATGAGTACAGGTAGTGAAAGATGACAAACCGGTCCTTATATGAGGGGATAATCCTTCTGCTCATGCCTAAACCAGTTGAGCCTTCACCTTAGGCCCTCCTCTAAACCAGGGAGTCCCTGATCATCCCTACTCAAAGGTGATAAGGGTGAAAACCCTTCATCATACACATTTTTGAAAAGCATTTTATTTTGAAAACTCACACCTTTTCTCAAATCATTTGGAACAAATATATCAAGGATTGATTGCGGCAAGCGGCTAGGTGGCCATAATAACTTGTCTCAAAATCATATCATGCATAAAATAACAGGCTAAGGGGTTGTGGTTGAAAAATCATAGGTAATTTATGCATCAAAGGGATCCAGTGAGCTTGCCGTGCTTATCCGGCGAAAGGGAGGGAGAGCTCGCGGAACTAGCTTCTGGCTCCACCGCCTGGCGTAGACTTGCAGATCTGGCCTCCACGAGACGGCACGAACGCTCCGATAACTATGCAACATGAACAAGCAAACATACAAACCAGCAAGTATACCAACAAACATTTAGTATAGTGGTCAGAATAGCGATATATGGATGGGTAGAGTCGTGAGTAGAATCTGTGTCATGTGATGTTGTGATATTACTGGTGGTGGAGCGAAGGTGCTTACCAGGAGGGTGGACTGGAGGCGAAGCGACACTATGCGTGTAGCGGGCAGAGCGGAGTAACTGAGTGGGTGGGGTGTTTGCCTTGGCTGAGGGTGTTGAGTGTGTGTGTAGAGGGAGAGGGTAGCTGGGTGTATTTATAGCTGAGTGTATGTGGTGTAGCACAGTGAAGTTCACTGTTGGTGAGAATAGTGACGAATGAATCGTTTGACTTAGTATGAACAGGAGAGTTATAGGCAGAATATGGGACAAGAGTATTTTGGGAGTTTTCTGGAATATGAACCATGCTTAAGGGATGACATGGTTGGATAGGGAATAGTTTGATAAGAATTTAGAAACAAGAATTATTGGAATTAGAGTTTGGAAGCCTGGTTCGAAGGAATCTCAAAGTTAAGCGTGCTCAACTTAGAGAAACCTAGGATGGGTGACCAGATGGGAGGTTCCCTACTGGAAGGAAAATCACAGTCATCGGAGTTCATATGACTGGAATATGGTCTTAGGTGGACTGGACAACATGATGGATGAGTAGTTGAAATTTGGGGTGATCGGATGATCGATGAATAGTAACGATGAATAGTAACGGCGAAAAAGTAATTATAGATATCATCGATGAATAGTAACAATGATGAATAGTGGCGGTGAATAGTGATGGTGAATAGTCGTATGAACGAACGATGAACGATGAATAGTGACGATGAACGAACGATGAACGATGAATAGGAACTATGAACGAATGATCGGACGAACGAACGATCGAAATTTCGGCAGCATAACGACATGACACAGATTATCTGGACGAACAATGAATAGGGACTATGAACGAACGATGAACGATGAATATGAACTATGAACGAACGATGAACGATCGAATGATCGGAATTTCGGCAGCATAACGGCTGAACAAAGATTATCTGAACGAACAAACTAAGAACAGGGGATGAACGATCGAAGAACGACCGAACGATCCTTGTGCTAGTGTGTGCTTGTGTGGGAAGTGGAGTGGGCGTGTGTGGGGGAGGAGAGTTGCCATGAAATGGCTTGGGGTGGGATGAGAGGAGGCCCTTGCCCCTCTATTTATAGCCATGGTGGGGGGATTAGGGGGAGGGATGAGAGGATTAGTGGGTGGATGAGAGGATTAGTGGGAGATTAGCATGGATTTGTCTTATATGAGTGTAATTAGCTTGTAGAGCTCAACGTATGACACCGGAGGCATACGTATACGTATGAGCATGAGAAAAGTTATGAAGAAAATATTTGTGGGGACTTGAAAAATGATTTTGAAGGTATTTCTCAGGAGGAAAATATCTGGAGATATATCGGTGAAATATTTGGGCAGTATTTCTGGAAAGAATCAGAGGGGATCACTTGGGAAATATTTGGACAATATTTCTGGAAAGAATTTGAGGGTGATCATTGGGCAAAAATTTGTAGGATATTTTGAGGTGGGTTTTGGAGAGAATATAGACCACTATATTTTATTTGTTGATATCAACTCACAAACAAACATTTTGAAATAAAATTTGAAATTCATTTTGAATTTAGAGCGAGTTTGAGAAATTTTCAAGATTTGAATTTTTGGGATGCTACAAATCTACCCCACTTAAAATGAATCTCGTCCTCGAGATTCGGCTCGGAAGGGTTATAGGTATAGCTTTACTTCAGCTACATATCTTCACTTTGCAAACTCTTCAAGGAGATGGAAATTCAACAAAATCTGGCCTTGAGGAGCATCTGGTTGCCGATTGCAAACGCTGATTCTGGCTACTCAAAGATCATCTTCAGGCTTCTAGCTTTCGCTTGGCAACTAGCTTATTGAAGAAGCATCGATGCCAACACACAAACCTTTCTCTTGCGAACTCCCACATGGATTTCTTCCTTGATTGGTCTTCTGGTGCTTCATCAACGAGACTTGGGTGACCACTTCTCATCCAGAAACTTATACGCTTGGATGATCTGGTCTTCCACAAGCTTGCTACAGGCCTTCTTTTTCTCCATAGCAGGAACCTTATTGGAACACTATCCCACTTAAAAGAATGAGGATATAACTCTTTAATCTTGGGGATTTGAACTCCTTGAAGTACCTCATAACAAGGGTGTTACGGGGCCTTCTTTTGCTATTGTTGCTTGAGCAGGCTGCGAAGAAATGACTGACACAAGGTTGATTCTGGGAGAACCTTCTTCTCATCTTGTCTTCACAATCTTCTTTTCACTGAACCTTTTGTTTCTCTTTGCTCTTCCCACTGGAGGATTCTATCAAAGAGTATTACCATCATACAGAGGAGGAAACCAAAGACTATGAACTATGTACAACAGTCTTCAACCCAAGAATCACCAAGCATTGTGATCTTAGGGGCGAGGGAGTGGAAAATGGAGTTGCTTGCGATTTGGTAGAGGGGATTTATCTGAAGTGTGCTTTGCTTTGAGAGAGATGGGAGTTGAGGGAGCTGGTGGGGGGGGGGGGGGGGGGGGGTTTATAGGCGAGCGGGGTGCTCGGGGGGGTGTGGAGTGGTAGTGATGGAGCAGGTGACACGAGGCAGCAGATGCGACAAGGGGAAGGGGGGCCTGTTGCCGGCGACGATGGCGGTGGGTGTGCTGCAAAAGGGGGCGTGGGTGGCGGTAGTGCGCTGCAAAGGGGGCGTGGGGTGGTGGTAGTAGGCCTGGGCAAAAAGAACCGGAACCGAGGAACCGAACCGAAATAACCGAGAACCGAGACCGAACTAACCGAACCGAAAGAACCGATATAAAATTCGGTTCTGGTTATTTGAGAACCGAAATAAATGAGTTATTTTCGGTTCTCCACCCTAAAGAACCGAAATACCCGAAAAAACCGAAAGTAAAAAGCCCAACAAGCAACCGGCCTGGCCCACGCCAAGTCCCAAACCAAATGAACCCTAGGTTACGCACACAACAGTCAGCAGGTCAGCAGCCACTCCACTCGCCCACTCCCAAGTCCCATCGGCGCCAACGCGCCATCGCCTCCCAGGCTCCCAGCTGGGCAGCTCCTCCCAGCCTCCCAGGTCGCAGACGCCCACCGCCGGCCACCGCGGCACCGCGGCCACCGCCCGTCCGCCCCCACCCAGGCACCCAGCCGGCCATCCCCAGGCGAGGCCCCCAGCCCCCAAGCACCAGCCGCACTGCCGCAGCCGGCCACGGCGACCGCGACAGCCGCCCACGCCCAGCCAGCCACCGCGACAGCCGCCCACACCCAGCCGGCCACCGCGACCGCGACACCGCCCGGCCACCGCGACACAGCCCGCGCCCAGCTGCCCAGGCACCCACTGCCACCGGCCACCGCAAGTCCGTGACACCAGGCCACCAGACCACCGGCTCGACAGCACTAGGGACAGCCGCATTCGATCGACGGACGGCGGTCACCGCCTCACCGGATTCAACTCCCACGACGGCTACATCGGTTGCTTCGTGCAGTGTAAGTGCTCCATATCAAAGTCACTTAGCCTAAGTTAGCCAGATCTGTATGTTTAGTGAATATGTGATGATTCTCTAGGGTTCATGCTTCATTAGTTCATTGCATAACACAGATGTCTCAGTCGTCCGAGGAAGACATTGAGGAACAAATTAGATATTGGAATGATACCAATGTGCTTGAGATTGAAGAGGAGGAGGCTCGACAGGCTGCTGCCACTACGGACATGGACAAGGAAATCATTGACTGTGATGTCGATGAAGGCGATGTGAAGAAGAGGAAGGATATTCCAAAAAGAAGCGATATATGGGAGCACTTCACTGAAGTCAAGGATGAACACAATGTGGTGATCAAAGGCAAGTGCAAGTATTGTAAGCATGACATCCAAGCACATTCAGTAAATAATGGTACGTCTGCAATGCGAAAGCATTTCAATAATTGCAAGCATAATCCTCATAGAGGTCATTTGAAGCAAGGTGTTTTGCAACATAAAGATGGAAGTAGTGTAGAAACTTGGAGGTTTGACCCTGAATCACTTAGGGCTGCCTTTTCTGAAATGGTTATAGAAGATGAGCTACCATTTGCATTTGGTGAAAAGTCTGGCTTTAGGAAGTTTATGGCTCTTGCTTGCCCACGGTTCAACTTACCTTCTAGAAGGACATGCACTAGGGACACTGTCGCATTATACTTTGAGAAAAAAGCAAAGCTAAAAATATTTTTACAGCAGCATTGCCATAGAGTTTCTCTAACTACTGACGGTTGGACATCACAGCAGCAAGACAGTTATATGACTGTGACAGCCCACTTTATTGATAATGATTGGTGCTTGCATAAGAAAATAATTAGTTTTTTTAAGGTCAAAAGTAAAAAGGGGGATGATATTGGGAAGCATTTGCAGAAAGTATTGCTTGATTGGGGGTTGGATAAAGTTATGACTGTGACCGTTGACAATGCTAGTGCAAATGATAGTGGCATTAACTACTTGAGGAGGCAGATGAATAGTTTGAAAACTAATATTGCACTAGGCAAGTACCTTCACATGAGATGTGCTGCTCACATAATTAACTTGATTGTGCAAGATGGTTTGAAAGAAGTAGACATTTCCATTAAACGTGTTCGTGCAGCAGTGAGATTTATCAAGAATGGTACATCTAGATTAGTCAAATTTAAAGAGTGTGCTGCTTTGGAGAAGGTGGACATGAAGGCATTCTTGAGCCTTGATGTTTGCACGAGGTGGAACTCCACGTATGATATGTTGAAAGCTGCATGTGCATACGAAAAGGTGTTCACAAGGTATGCAGAGGAGGATCCATATTACACAATTGAATTGATTAGTGATAAGGGTCCAGGTGTTCCCGATGAGCATGATTGGGACAATGCAAAGAAAATGGCTGGATTCTTAGGTCATTTTGCTGATATAACTAAACGAGTTTCTGCATCACTAAGTGTCACTGCTCACACAATGTTTCATGAGATTGGAGAGGTCAATATTTTGGTGAATGATTGGATGAACAACAATGATGTGGTTCAAGCAGCAATGGGGAAAAGAATGAAAGAGAAGTTTGATAAGTATTGGGGGCAGTGGCATGACATTGTGGAGAATGAAAATGAGAATGATAAGGGGAAGGGAAAAGGGAAGGAGAAGGAGAACATGAACTTATTGATTTTTGTGGCTGTTGTTCTTGATCCTAGGTACAAGCTTTCAGAGTATACTGAACTTGTCATTCAAGAAATTTATGGTGAGGGTCCTGGACATAAATTGTGGGCTGCACTTAACAAGTGCTTGCATGGCATGTTTGAAGAATATAGGGCCATCTATTCAAGTGATCGTGCCCCCCAAAAAAGTGAGTCAGCACAACCTACACAAGGGGGAGGGAGCACTAGAATGATGAAGTCCGTAGTTGCCAAGAGAATGAGGCTCAATAATAGCTCAAGTAGTTACAGTAGGGGCATTAGGACAGAATTAGACAAGTACTTGGCTGAAGAGTGTGAAGATGAAGTAAAAGTTTTTGACATTCTTGCTTGGTGGAAAGGGCAGTCCTCTAGATTTCCCATACTATCTAGATTGGCCCGAGATGTGCTGGCCATTCCAATTTCAACAGTTGCAAGTGAATCTGCATTTAGCACAAGTGGGCGTATACTAGATGATTTTAGAACTTCCCTCACTCCATTTATGGTCGAAGCTCTTGTATGCACAAATGATTGGGTTAGGAGGGCTACACCAATCAATGTTGCTGAGAATACTGAAGAGTTGGCTAAGTTAGAAGAAGGTGATTCAATAAACCATCTCTTTTATTTATTGTTTGTGTTGACAAATAAATTATTTATTGCTTTCATTTCTCTCATTTCAGAGCTGATACATGAGTTTAAGGATAAAGAAATAAATGAAAACAATGCTTCCAAGTCACAGGTTCTAGGAAGCAAGAGCAAGACCAAGGCCACCACCACTAGCACTAAGACGAAGTCACATTCTAAGCAATCTTCAAAAACAAGCAAAAGCAAACCGTCCAACTCAAAGGCTACATGATTATGTATTTATGTGAGTTATTCTTTTGTGCATTTATAATCTAATCAGCAATTCAACATGCCTAAACTTATTGATTTTCATAAATTGTATTTCAGGACTGCTGTGCTGGCTGAATTGGAGACCTGGCTGGTGCCTGGCTGGCTGGCTGCCTGCTGCCGCTGGTGGCTGGTGCTGGGCAGTGGGTGCTGGCAGGCTGCTGGCTGCCGCTGGGCGCTGCTGCCTGCTAGCCGCTGGGCGCTGCTGCCTGCTGGGCTGCTGGCTGCCGCTGCTGCCTGCTGGGCTGCTGTGCTGGACTGCTGGCTGCCTACTTAGTTTTATTATGCTATTGTTTCATTTGTAATTGACTATTTGTGTTGGCTACTCATTGCATTTGTGCTACTGTTGCTGCCTATTATCTATTGAGTGTCAAAACTTGTGGTTTTTTAAGGGAAGATGCTGCTGAAATTTCAATTTTTGTAACAGCTACTTTGTCTAGTCTCTAACAGTTACAATTCGGTTAGAACCGAGGAACCGAACCGAAGAACCGAGAACCGAACTAGTCGGTTCTGATTCCTTTGTACTGCTATTTCGGTTCTAGTTTTTGAAGAACCGAACTCATACAAGAACCGAGGAACCGAACCGAACCGAAGAACCGAACGCCCAGGCCTAGGTGGTAGTGCGCATGGAGGCGGGCACGCGTGCGAGGGGCACGAGTGAGTGGTGGGGTCAACGACCCTGATGTTTGTGGTCTCTGGTTCGAAGAATCTTTGCCTCTATGTATGGTAATAACTCCTTTTGTCCTCTTTTTTTGTTTACTTTGACTCAGGGGTAGTGCTTTGATTCTCACGGTCGGTCCTTTTGACTGATTGACTGGATAGGTTCCTCTGTAGCTTATTCCATGCTTCAAGGGTAAGCTTCCCGGTATCTTCTTGGGTAAGGTGTTTTTCTCTTGAGATGGGTTAAGATGAGAATGGAAGCATAAGGTGAGGATTAGCTCTAATTTGTGATCTATGTTTTTAGAGAAAACATTTCTTAAAAAGAAAGAAAACACACAAGCTCAACAATGATAAGCACAAACAATTCAAATGTTTTGAATAAGGGAAGAATAGAGTTTTTCCAAAGCACGGACTACTCAGATTCGGGGGCTAAGCATAACTACTATTGCTTGGCTCCTGAATTGAGAACTATGCTAAATGCAACTTATGAGCACTAACGTTAAAGCATCACATATGCACTCAAAAGGGGAGAAAACATCAAGCAAAATTCATTTTGAAATGCCCTAGGGGACCACACAATTAGAGTTTTGCAAAACACGAGGCTACACGTTTATCTCTCATACATGCAGGGCTCTAGCCAAAGTGAAGAAAAACTTCACTACCCAATGCATGCAGAGGACTAGGCATAACTAACACAGACCAGGCAGCTTCTCTTCTGGCAAGGCTTGCACACAACTTCAATCTGAGACACCTCTTGGATGGGTCAAGAGGGAGCTGATGTTGATGACTTCTTCTGGCGTCGACTGAGATGGCAACACGGGGTTGAACTCTTCTTCAAGCAGGACCGGCTCTTGTAGCTCCTCAGAGGGCGGCGTTGCTGGCGGGGTGCTTGCAGCTTCTTTTTTTATCTCACGGGACGGTGCTGGAATCTTCTTCATGGTGAGGGGCTCAAATAACTCTGGCGGGGGATCTTGGGAGGACTCGAGGTGCTCTTGCTTATTCATAGCCTGAGGGAAGACTAGAATTCCTTCCAAGACTATGGCTCCTTCCGGGAGTTCCCAAGCCTTCTTTTCTCCTCTGGTAGATACCGGGTGACCTTCAAGAATCTGGGGATCTTCAGCTCTCCTGGGTTGAACTGGGTTGGATGAAGCGGGCTCTTGGATCCGCAGGGCTCTACGCTGGTTATGGGTTACCAAGTAGGCCTCTATCAGCTTCTGGACGTGCTCATCCTTGGCTTGCTTCAGGGCTTCAACCGCAATGACTTCACGACTTTCCAATGCAGTTGCACGGGCTTGAGCTGTGGTGAGATCCACATGGAGCTGACGATTGCGCTTCTCTGCATCTTCTGCTCGGGCAATCATCTGACGGTGGTGCCGAGCCAAGAAATCATACTGTGCATCTAGGGTGAGCAGGTATGCAGTGAGGTACACGACTGAGGGGTCGTTCTCAAGCAGCTGCTGCCCTACCAATGCACACATCCTGGCCATCCAAACTGGACGGTTTCTCTGAAAGGGCGGAAAGAATCTGAGCGGGGTGTCAGCTACTTCTTCATAGATCTGACACAGGGCCCTCAATGCCTTGCGAGCGACGACTTGGCAGGTGTCTTTGAATCTGTTCCCAGCAGCAGTGACACTCCATTCCACATGGTGCGGACTGGATCCAATGTATACAGTCACGACACACTTCTCTGTGCCATGCTCGATGAATTCACGACCATCATACTCTGGCTGGCTCCTGATTCCAAGGCGAACTGTGCATGCTCTTAGCAACTTGGGGAAACCATCTTCATTATGGCAAAAGCTGGTTTGGCAGCGAACCTCCATCTGACTTCTGAGAGAAGGAAAGGGGGGAAGCATTTTTGAAATGAAGGGATGAGAGCAAGAATTTTTTTAAGAAAATAGTTTTGACACAAAAACTTTTGGATCAGGCTAAGGGTTACGTCCTGTGGCCAACCTAACAGCTCTGATACCACCTGAAGCGTCCCGGTCCTCTGGGACTCAAATGAGATACAATTACTAGTCCCAGGAGGCTAGTAAACACATTTATACATCAGATAGTTCTAGATCTGCTTAAACGAGACAAACCTATAAATGTGGCGATCAACTTTAAGAGTTGGTCCACAACTCGGGACATATCATCAGAGTGGGGCTGAAGCAGCCTGATATACGCAGCGAAGCAAATCAGCGGTCTAACAGGCACAGGCAAGGTTGGGAACAGGCGTAACTCTTACCCGATCTCCTTTTTCTGAAAAACAACAAATAAGCAAGGGTGAGTACAAACATACTCAGCAGCCCACCTTGACCCACGGAATGGGGAAATCAGATATAATGCATGGAATATGTGGAGCTCAGGATATTTTGCAGGAACAACAATATTTTATGCAGGGTTGTTTTGTAAAACATTTTGTATTTTTCAAAGCGCATTCTCTCCCAAAGGAGCAGGAAGTTTTTCAATATAGAATAAAATCCCCTGGACAAAACCATCCAAGTATCTCAGCAGTTTCCCACTGGTTTTCATTTTCAAAAACAGCTATTGGACTTCTCGTCCACCATAGCTCACAGCTCAACCGCCGGACCTTTTAGAAACCACTTTTCTCAAACACACCTTTTTTTGAAAACAAAACACTAATTGCCATACCACATCAGACTCGTCCATTCCTGTGGACACAGACTATTCGAATAGATTTGCAAACTTTGCGCAGAGGTGTACACTTTACCCACTAGTCCGGCTCTGCGATCCCATGGCCAATGAGATCCGAATCCGAATCTCTTTCTTCCCTCGCACGTCCTAACCTTAACGGTTATACCAGAAGGAGTCAGGCCACCGCCATGTCCAAACCGGACAAAACATTCCCCCTCCTTATCCTCCCGGTGCTCCCCAGCCTTCATAACCCTGGGGTTGGACCGTACGGGTTCAGATTGAGTGACTGCCCACACAGTCTTGAGTGGTTGTACTTATCATGAGTACAGGTAGTGAAAGATGACAAACCGGTCCTTATATGAGTGGACAATCCTTCTGCTCACGCCTAAACCAGCTGAGCCATCACCTTAGGCCCTCCCCTAAACCAGGGAGTCCCTGATCATCCCTACTCAAAGGTGATAAGGGTGAAAACCCTTCATCATACACATTTTGAAAAGCATTTTCTTTTGAAAACTCACACCTTTTCTCAAATCATTTGGAACAAATATATCAAGGATTGATTGTGGCAAGCGGCTGGGTGGCCATAATAACTTGTCTCAAAATCATATCATGCATAAAATAACAGGCTAAGGGGTTGTGGTTGAAAAATCATAGGTAATTTATGCATCAAAGGGATCCAGTGAGCTTGCCGTGCTAATCCAGCGAAAGGGAGGGAGAGCTCGCGAAACTGGCTTCTGGCTCCACCGCCTGGCGTAGACTTGCAGATCTGGCCTCCACGAGACGGCACGAATGCTCCGATAACTATGCAACATGAAAAAGCAAACATACAAACCAGCAAGTATACCAACAAATATCTAGTATAGTGGTCAGAATAGCGATATATGGATGGGTAGAGTCTTGAGTAGAATCTGTGTCATGTGGTGTTGTGATATTACTGGTGGTGGAGCGGAGGTGCTTACCAGGAGGGTGGACTGGAGGCGAAGCGACACTATGCATGTAGCGGGCAGAGCGGAGTAATTGAGTGGGTGGGGTGTTTGCCTTAGCTGAGGGTGTTGAGTGTGTGTGGAGAGGGAGAGGGTAACTGGGTGTATTTATAGCTGAGTGTATGTGGTGTAGCACAGTGAAGTTCACTGTTGGTGAGAATAGTGACGAATGAATCGTCTGACTTAGTATGAACAGGAGAGTTATAGGCAGAATATGGGACAAGAGTATTTTGGGAGTTTTCTGGAATATGAACCATGCTTAAGGGATGACATGGTTGGATAGGGAATAGTTTGATAAGAATTTAGAAATAAGAATTATTGGAATCGGAGTTTGGAAGCCTGGTTCGAAGGAATCTCAAAGTTAAGCGTGCTGAACTCGGAGAAACCTAGGATGGGTGACCAGATGGGAGGTTCCCTAGTGGAAGGAAAATCACAGTTACCGGAGTTCGTATGACTGGAATATGGTCTTAGGTGGACTGGACAACATGATGGATGAGTAGTTGAAATTTGGGGTGATCGGATGATCGATGAATAGTAACAGTGAATAGTAATGATGAATAGTGACGACAAAAAACAATTATAGATATTATTGATGAATAGTAACGATGATGAATAGTGTCGGTGAATAGTAACGATGAATAGTAATGGTGAATAGTGATGTTGAATAGTCGTATGAACGAACGATGAACGATGAATAGGAACTATGAACGAACGAACGAAGGATCGGAATTTCGGTAGCATAACGACAGGACACAGATTATCTAGACGAACGATGAATAGGGACTATGAACGAACGATGAACGATGAATAGGAACTATGAACGAACGATGAACGATCGAACGATCAGAATTTTGGCAACATAACGGCTGAACAAAGGTTATCTGGACGAATGAACGGACGAACAAACTAAGAACAGGGGACGAACGATCGAAGAACGATCGAACGATCCTTGTGCTAGTGTGTGCTTGTGTGGGAAGTGGAGTGGGCGTGTGGGGGGGGGAGGAGAGTTGCCATGAAATGGCTTGGGGTGGGATGAGAGGAGGCCCTTGCCCCTCTATTTATAGCCATGGTGGGGGGATTAGGGGGAGGGATGAGAGGATTAGTGGGAGATTAGCATGGATTTGTCTTATATGCTTGTAATTAGCTTGTAGATCTCAACTTATGACACCGGAGGCATACATATACGTATGAGCATGAGGAAAGTTATGAAGAAAATATTTGTGGGGACTTGAAAAATGATTTTGAAGGTATTTCTCAGGAGAAAAATATCTGGAGATATATCGATGGAATATTTGGGCAGTATTTCTGGAAAGAATCAGAGGGGATCACTTGGGAAATATTTGGACAATATTTCTGGGAAGAATTTGAGGGTGATCACTGGGGAAATATTTGTAGGATATTTGAGGAGGATTTTGGAGAGAATATAGACCACTATATTTTATTTGTTAATATCAACTCGCAAACAAACATTTTGAAATGAAATTTGAAATTCATTTTGAATTTAGAGCGAGTTTGAGAAATTTTCAAGATTTGAATTTTTGGGATGCTACAGGTGACCACTTCTCATCTAGAAACTTATAAGCTTCGATGATCTGGTCCTCCACAAGCTTGCTACAGGCCTTCTTCTTTTTCTCCACATCAGGAACCTTACTGGAACACTACCCCACTTAAAAAGAATGAGGGTAGAACTCTTGAATCTTGGGGATTTGAACTCCTTGAAGTACCTCATAACAAGGGTGTTACGGGGCCTTCTTCTACTGTTGCTACTTGAGCAGGCTGCGGAGAAATGACTGACACAGGGTTGATTCTGGGACAACCTTCTTCTCATCTTCTCTTCACTATCTTCTTTTCACTGCCCCTTTCTTTCTCTTTGCTCTTCCCACTAGAGGATTATATCAAAGAGTATTACCATCATACAGAGGAGGAAACCAAAGACTATGAACCATGTACAACAGTCTTCAACCCAAGAATCACCAAGCATTGTGATCTTAGGGGCGAGGGAGTGGAAAATGGAGTTGCTTGCGATTTGGCAGAGGGGATTTATCTGGAGTGTGCTTTACTTTGAGCGAGATGGGAGTTGAGGGAGCTGGTGGGGGGGTTTATAGGCGAGCGGGGGTGCTGGGAGGTGTGGAGTGGTAGTGATGGAGTAGGTGACACGAGGCAGCAGGTGCGACAAGGGGAAGGGGGGCCTGTTGCCGGCGACGATGGTGGTGGGTGCGCTGCAAAAGGGGGCGTGGGTGGCGGTAGTGCACTACAAAGGGGGCGTGGGGCGGTGGTAGTGCGCATGGAGGCGGGCACGCGTGCGAGGGGCACGGGTGAGTGGTGGGGTCAATGACCCTGATGTTTGTGGTCTCTGGTTCCAAGAATCTTTGCCTCTCTGTATGGTAATAACTCCTTTTGTCCTCTTTTTCTGTTTACTTTGTCTCAGAGGTAGTGCTTTGATTCTCACGGTCGGTCCTTTTGACTGAGCGACTGGATAGGTTCCTTTGTAGCTTATTCCATGCTTCAAGGGTAAGCTTCCCGGTATCTTCTTGGGTAAGTTGCTTTTCTCTTGAGATGGGTTAAGGGGAGAATGGAAGCATAAGATGAGGATTAGCTCTAATTTGTGATCTATGTTTTTAGAGAAAACCTTTCTTAAAAAGAGAGAAAACACACAAGCTCAGCAATGATAAGCACAAACAAATCAAATGTTTTGAATAAGGGAGGAATAGAGTTTTCCAAATCATGAACTACTTGGATTCAGGGGCTAAGCATGACTACTATTGCTCAGCTCCTGAATTGAGAACTATGCTAAATGTGACTTATGAGCACTAACGTTAAAGCATCACATATGCACTCAAAAGAGGAGAAAACATCAAGCGAAATTCATTTTGATATGCCCTAGGGGGCCACACAACTAGAGTTTTGCAAAACACGAGTCTACACGATTACCTCTCATACATGCAAGGCTCTGGCCAAAGTAAAGAAAAACTTCACTACCCAATGCATGCAGAGGACTGGGCATAACTAACTCAGATCTAGCAGCTTCTCTTCTAGCGAGCCTGACACACAACTTCAATCTGAGACATCTCCTGGATGGGTTAAGAGGGAGCTGATATTGATGAATTCTTCTGGCGGCGACTGAGATGGCAACACGGGGTCAAACTCTTCTTCAAGTGGGACTGGCTCTTGTAGCTCCTCAGAGGGCGGCGGTGCTGGCGAGGTGCTTGCAGCTTCTTCCTTGACTTCAAAGGATGGTGCTGGAATCTTCTTCATGGTGAGGGGCTCAAATAACTCCGGCGGGGGATCTTGGGAGGATTCAGGGTGCTCTTGCTTATCCATAGCCTGAGGGAAGACTGGAATTCCTTCCAAGACTATGGCTCCTTTCGGGAGTTCCCAAGCCTTCTTCTCTCCTCTGATAGAGATCGGGTGACCTTCAAGAATATGGGGATCTTTAGCTCTCATGGGTTGAACAAGGTTGGATGGAGCGGACTCTTGGATCCGCAGGGCTCTACGTTGGTTGTGGGTTACCAAGTAGGCCTCTATCAGCTTCTGGACGTGCTCATCCTTGGCTTGCTTTAGGGCTTCAACCGCAATGACTTCAGGACTTTCCAATGCAGTTGCACGGGCTTGAGCTGTGGTGAGATCCACATGGAGCTGACGGTTGCGCTTCTCTGCATCTTCTGCTCGGGCAATCATCTGACGGTGGTGCCGAGCCAAGAAATCATATTGTGCATCCAGGGTGAGCAGGTATGCAGTGAGGTACACGACTGTGGGGTCATCCTCAAGCAACTGCTTCCCTTCCAATGCACGCATCCTGGCCATCCAAACTGGACGGTCTCTCTGAAAGGGCGGAAAGAATCTGAGCGGTGTGTCAGCCACTTCTTCTTCATAGATCTGACACAGGGCCCTCAATGCCTTGCGGGCGACGACTTGGCAGGTGTCTTTAAATCTGTGCCCAGCAGTAGTGACACTCCATTCCACATGGTGCAGACTGGATCCAATGTATACAGTCATGACACACTTCTCTGTGCCATGCTCGATGAATTCACGACCATCATACTCTGGCTGGCTCCTGATTCCGAGGCGAACTGTGCATGCTCTCAACAACTTGGGGAAACCATCTTCATTCTGGCAAAAGCTGGTTTTGGCAACGGACCTCCATCTGACTTCTGAGAGAAGGAAAAGGGGAAAAACATTTTTGAAATGAAGGGATGAGAGCAAGATTTTTTTAAGAAAATAGTTTTGACTCAAAAACTTTTGGATCAGGCTAAGGGTTACGTCCTGCGGCCAACCTAACAGCTTCGATACCACCTGAAGTGCCCTAGATCCTCTAGGACTCAAATGTCATACAATTACTAGTCCTAGGAGGCTAGTAAACACATTTATACATCAGATGATTACATATCTGCTTAAACAAGACAAACCTATAAAGGTGGCGATCAACTTTAAGAGTTGGTCCACAACTCGGGACATATCATCAGAGTGGGGCTGAAGCAGCCCGATATATGCAGCAAAGCAAATCAGCGGTCCAACAGCGACAAGCAAGGTTGGGAACAGTCGTAACTCTTACCCGATCTCCTTTTCTGAAAACAACAAATAAGCATGGGTGAGTACAAACGTACTCAGCAGCCCACCTTCACCCGCGGAATGGGGAAATCAGACATAATGCATGGAATATGTGGAGCTCAGGATATTTTGCAGAAACAGCAATATTTTATGCAGGGTTTTTTGTAAACATTTTGTATTTTTCAAAGCGCATCCTCTCCCGAAGGAGCAGGAAGTTTTTCAATATAGAACAAAATCCCCTGGACTAAACCATCCATGTATCTCAGCAGTTTCCCACTGGTTTTCATTTTCAACAACAGCCACTGGACTTCCCATCCACCATAGCTCACGGCTCAACCGTCGGACCTTTTAAAAATCACTTTTCTCAAAAGCACCCTTTTTCTTAAAAAAACAAAACACTAATTGTCATACCACACCAGACTCGTCCATTCCTGTGGACACGGACTATTTGAATAGGTTTGAACTCTACGCAGAGGTGTACACTTTACCCACTAGTCTGGCTCTGCGATCTCATAGCTAGTGAGACCCGAATCCGAATCTCTTTCTTTCCTCGCACGTCCCTACCTTAACGGTTATACCGGAAGGAGTCAGGCCACCACCATGCCCAAACCGGACAAAGTGGTTGTACTTATCATGAGTACAGGTAGTGATGGATGACAAACCGGTCCTTATATGAGGGGACAATCCTTCTGCTCACGCCTAAACCAGTTGAGCCATCACCTTAGGCCCTCCCCTAAACCAGGGAGTCCCTGATCATCCCTACTCAAAGGTGATAAGGGTGAAAACCCTTCATCATACACATTTTGAAAAGCATTTTCTTTTGAAAACTCACACCTTTTCTCAAATCATTTGGAATAAATATATCAAGGATTGATTGCGGCAAGCGGCTGGGTGGCCATAATAACTTGTCTCAAAATCATATCATGCATAAAATAACAGGCTGAGGGTTGTGGTTGAAAAATCATAGGTAATTTATGCATCAAAGGGATCCAGTGAGCTTGCCGTGCTTATCCGGCGAAGGGGGAAGGAGAGCTCGCGGAACTGGCTTCTGGCTCCACCGCCTGGCGTAGACTTGCAGATCTGGCCTCCACGAGACGGCACGAACGCTCTGATAACTATGCAACATGAACAAGCAAACATACAAACCAGCAAGTATACCAACATTAGTATAGTGGTTAGAATAGCGATATATGGATGGGTAGAGTCTTTAGTAGAATCTGTGTCATGTGGTGTTGTGATATTGCTGGTGGTGGAGCGGAGGTGCTTACCAGGAGGGTGGACTGGAGGCGAAGCGACACTAAGCGTGTAGCCGGCAGAGCGGAGTAACTAAGTGGGTGGGGTGTTTGCCTTGGCTGAGGGTGTTGAGTGTGTGTGGAGAGGGAGAGGGTAGCTGGGTGTATTTATAGCTGAGTGTATGTGGTGTAGCACAGTGAAGTTCACTGTTTGTGAGAATAGTGACGAATGAATCGTTTGACTTAGTATGAACAGGAGAGTTATAGGCAGAATATGGGACAAGAGTATTTTGGGAGTTTTCTGGAATATGGACCATGCTTAAGGGATGACATGGTTGGATAGGGAATAGTTTGATAAGAATTTAGAAACAAGAATTATTGGGATCTGAGTTTGGAAGCCTGGTTCAAAGGAATCTCAAAGTTAAGCATGCTCAACTTGGAGAAACCTAGGATGGGTGACCAGATGGGAGGTTCCCTACTGGAAGGAAAATCACAGTCACCGGAGTTCGTTTGACTAGAATATGGTCTTAGGTGGACTGGACAGCATGATGAATGAGTAGTTGAAATTCGGGGTGATCGGATGATCGATGAATAGTAACGATGCATAGTGACGACGAAAAAGTAATTATAGATATCATCGATGAATAGTAACGATGATGAATAGTGTTGGTGGATAGTAACGATGAATAGTAACGATGAATAGTAATGGTGAATAGTCATACGAACGAACGATGAACGATGAATAGTGACGATGAACGATGAATAGGAACTATGAACGAATGATAAACGATGAATAGGAACTATGAATGAACGAACGAACGATCGAATGATCGGACGAACAAACGATCGAAATTTCGGCAGCATAACGGCAGGACACAGATTATCTGGACGAACGATGAATAGGGACTATGAACGAATGATGAACGATGAATAGGAATTATGAACGAACGATGAACAATCGAACGATCGGAATTTCGGCATTATAACGGCTGAACAAAGATTATTTGGACGAACGAACGGATGAACGATCGAACGATCGGACGAACGGACGAACGAACCATGAACGATTGGACAAACGATCGAACGATCGGACGAACGAACGAACGAACAAACTAAGAATAGGTGGACGAACGATCAAAGAACGACCGAACGATCCTTGTGCTAGTGTGTGCTTGTGTGGAACATGGAGTGGGTGTGTGTGGGGGGGGAGAGTTGCCATGAAATGGCTTGGGGTGGGATGAGAGGAGGCCCTTGCCCCTCTATTTATAGCCATGGTGGGGGATTAGGGGGAGGGATGAGAGGGTTAGTGGGAGGATGAGAGGATTAGTGGGAGATTAGCATGTATTTGTCTTGTGTAAGTGAGATTAGCTTGTAGAGCTCACCGTATGACACTGGAGGCATACGTATACGTATGAGCATGAGGAAAGTTATGAAGAAAATATTTATAGGGACTTGAAAAATGATTCCGAAGGTATTTCTCAAGAGGAAGATACTTGGAGATATATCGGTGGAATATTTGGACAGTATTTCTGGAAAGAACTTGAAGGGGATTACTCGGGAAATATCTAGGTGGTATTTCTGGAAAAAATTCGAGGGTGATCACCGGGGAAATATCTGGGTAGTATTTCTGGAAGAATTTGAGGGGGATCACTAGAGAAATATCTGGGCAGTATTTCTGAAAATAATTTGAGGGTGATCACTGGGGAAATATTTGTAGGATATTTTGAGGAGGATTTTGGAGAGAATATAGACCACTATAATTTATTTGTTGATATCAACTTGCAAACAAACATTTTGAATGAAATTTGAAATTCATTTTGAATTTAGAGCAGGTTTGAGAAAATTTCAGGATTTGAATTTTTGGGATGCTACAATAGACATCTCGAATTTTTGAATCATAATCCTACTAAACTCTTCACATGTAGATTTGTTAGTAGACCCAAATATGATATCATCAACATAAATTTGGCATATAAACAAATCATTTGTAATGGTTTTAGTAAAGAGTGTAGGATCGACTTTTCCGACTTTGAAGCCATTAGTGATAAGAAATTCTCTTAGGCATTCATACCATGCTCTTTGGGCTTGCTTGAGCCCATAAAGCGCCTTAGAGAGTTTATACACATGGTTAGGGTACTCACCATCTTCAAAGTCAGGAGGTTGCTCAACATAGACTTCTTCCATGATTGGTCCATTGAGGAAGGCACTTTTCACGTCCATTTGATAGAGCTTAAAGCCATGGTAAGTAGCATAGGCAAGTAATATACGAATTGACTCAAGCCTAGCTACGGGTGCATAGGTTTCACCGAAATCCAAACCTTCGACTTGTGAATATCCCTTGGCCACAAGTCGGGCTTTGTTCCTTGTCACCACACCATGCTCATCTTGCTTGTTGCGGAATACCCACTTGGTTCCTACAACATTTTGGTTTGGACGTGGAACTAAATGCCATACCTCATTCCTCGTGAAGTTGTTGAGCTCCTCTTGCATTGCCAACACCCAATCCGAGTCTCTTAGTGCATCCTCTACCCTGTATGGCTCAATAGAGGAAACAAAAGAGTAATGTTCACAAAAATGAGCGACTCGAGATGAGTTGTTACCCCCTTATGAATGTCGCCAAGGATGGAGTTCACGGGGTGATCTCTTTGAATTGCTTGATGGACTCTTGGGTGTGGCGGTCTTTGATCCTGTACTTCTTGATCATTGTTATCTCCCCCTTGATCATTGTCCACCTCTTGAGGTGGCTCATCCTCTTGATCTTCATTTTCATCACCTTGAGCTTGATCCTCATCTTGGGTTGGTGGAGATGCTTGCATGGAAGATGACGGTTGATCTTGTGCATTAGTGGGCTCTTCGGATTCCTAAGGACACACATCCCCAATGGACATGTTCCTTAGCGCGACGCATGGAGCCTCTTCATCATCTAGCTCATCAAGATCAACTTGCTCCACTTGGGACCCATTAGTCTCATCAAACACAATGTCACAAGAAACCTCAACTAATCCAGTGGATTTGTTGAAGACTCTATATGCCCTTGTGTTTGAGTCATAACCAAGTAAAAAGCCTTCTACAGCCTTAGGAGCAAATTTGGATTTTCTACCTCTTTTAACAAGAATAAAGCATTTGCTACCAAAGACTCTAAAATATGAAACATTGGGCTTTTTATCGGTGAGGAGTTCATATGATGTCTTCTTGAGGATTCGATGAAGGTAGAGCCAGTTGATGGAGTAGCAGACAGTGTTAATCGCCTCAGTCCAAAACCGGTCCAGAGTCTTGTACTCATCAAGCATGGTCCTCGCCATGTCTAGTAGAGTTCTATTCTTCCTCTCCACTACACCATTTTGCTGAGGTGTGTAGGGAGAAGAGAACTCATGCTTGATGCCCTCATCCTCAAGGAAGCCTTCGATTTGTGAGTTCTTGAACTCCATCCCGTTGTCGCTCCTTATTTTCTTGATCCCTAATCCGAACTCATTTTGAGCCCATCTCAAGAATCCTTTTAAGGTCTCTTGGAATTGTGATTTTTCCTGCAAAAAGAATACCCAAGTGAAGCGAGAATAATCATCCACGATAACTAGATAGTACTTACTCCCGCAGATGCCTATGTAAGCTATCGGGCCGAATAGATCCATGTGGAGTAGCTCAAGTGGCCTGTCGGTCGTCATTATGTTCTTGTGTGGATGATGGGAGCCAACTTGCTTTTCGACTTGACATGCGCTACAAACCCTGTTGTTGGGGGCCTTCGTCTTCCGAAGGTCCTCAAAAACATGATTTAACAATGTTTCCGGAGTGTAATACATGAACAGGTACCTTCAGACTCGGATCAGAACCACAGTGTGATAAGCACAAACAATACGAAGGTTGACGCAGCACCGAAGCTACGCGCAAGGGAGCTTCGGCATGACAGCAGGAAAGGGAACCAACTTAAAGGGGAAAAGACTATTTAGACCTCGATGGATTACCTTATAGTCATTAGCAATTGTAAAGGGCATGGATGTAATTTCACATGGGCTGCACCCCGTGCCTATAAATAGACTGTTCACGCTGACTTGGCATTTGCTTTTGCGTCACGCTCGTACCTTTGTTTTCTGTCAAGCTGAAGGTACCAAATGTAATTCAATATTGTTCTTATATTGACTTACTATTATATACTGAGAAATATATATAATAATGTTATTGTTCACATTGTTTCTTATGCTTTACATGCTCCATTCGTTGTTAATATTTATACATGTATGTATGTTGAGATGATGAAGGTATGTCCTTCATGACCTTCGTCCGAAGATCATTATATCCTTGGGGAAATAATGCTTCGAAGGACGAAGGGCATTAACAAGTAACCTGTTTTGGTGTTGCCTTGTTCTCAATTTATAACATTTGAGAGCAAGTCCACAACATTGGCGCCCACCTACGGTGAACCCTTTTCGACCACCTTCGGCAAGCACTGACCTTCGTCATGCCACCGAAGAAAGCTTCAGCGACAGGGGCTGCCGCTCTGTAGCCACTGGACCCAAATCAGGAGACCCTTTCTCTTCGAGAGGCCTGAAGCCAGAAGAGGAAGGCCACTAGTCCAACACTCCAAGAGGAAGAGTTGGACCAAGAAATCAGAAACATGGAGATGATCCATCAGCAAGTGCAAAGGAAGAAGGAGAAGATGGCCCGACTGGCTGATCTTCAAAGGCAAATCGACGAAGCCACTGAAGAAGTACGCCATCTTGCTCAAGACGAGCAAGATCGAAGGCCCCAACACAGGGAGCTTCATCAAGAGGGCTTGTTCAACGACGATGGATGGTATGATGATTTTAATCATGATACCTTTACTTTTGATGATGTTTCTCCCTTGGCAGCAGAACTGTAGGCTATCCCATGGCCCCATCATACAAGCCACCTCAGCTCCCCATGTATGATGGGCATTCAGACACGAAGCAGTTTTTGATGAGTTATGAAGCAACTATATCTTCACACGGAGGCAATGCAGCTGTCATGGCCAAGTCCTTCGTCATGGCAGTTCGGAATGTGGCCCAAACGTGGTATTCTTCTCTTCGGCCAGGAACTATTACTTCATGGCAGAAGCTCAAGGATATGCTAGTGACAAGTTTCCAGGGTTTTCAGACGAAGCCAGTCACAACTGAAGCTCTGTTTCAATGCACGCAAGATCATGAGGAGTATCTCCACGCATACGTCCGAAGGTTCTTGCGTCTGAGAGCACAAGCGCCTACAGTGCCCAATGAAATTGTCATTGAGGCCATGATCAAGGGGCTTCGTCCAGGACCTATTGCCTAGTATTTTGCTAGAAAGCCTCCACAGACTTTGGAGAAGCTGCTCTAGAAGATGGATGAGTACATCCGAGCTGATAATGACTTCCGCCAAAGAAGGGAGGAAGCATATAGGTTCTCTGAAATGACCAGGGGCTTCGAAGGAAGAATCCACCCGAGGCACGTCAGGTCAATTCACAACTCTACTCAGAGTGATGATAGAGGAAGTCAACAATAGAGGCCACAGTATTCCTAGCAAGCTTCGGGGCACAACAAAGCTCTTTCTGGACGCCAGCTCCAAGAGGCAGAGGCGCCAGGGGCTTTGGAGGAAGGTTTGGGGATCAGCCTAGAAAAATTTATTGCTTATTCTATGGTGAGGACAAGGGCCATACTACAAAGATGTGCCATGTCACCATTCAGAAACAAAAGGAAATATCAGAAGCCGCAGCTCAGTAGAACCAGCCGAAGCAGGTCATGCATACTGCTTCGTATCACTCACCCTACATACCAGAGTATGTGGGTAACCATCCTGCAGCTTCTGTTGCTTCGGCTAGCCAGCCACAGGCATCTTGGCCACAGCCTCCACCTCTGCCACCACTACAACCTGCATATTCACGAGTCCAACAGCCAGAAGGGAGCCAACAGACCCATCACCAGCGAGATTTCAGGGAGGAGTCCGAAGCTCGCACAGTCAACAGTACTATGCCAGAATCGAAACATATCTATTTAGAGATATCCTACCCCTGAAACAGTTTTTACATTCATTGTCATTTTCTTTTTTAATAAGGAACAATTATTGTAAACCTAGTTTTCCTGCCATTTTCAATTTCTTGTAATAGCTTCGTTCTTGCCACAGTGAAATATATCTTCTCCACAGACTCACGAAGTCCAAAAATTGTTGAAGCTCAAAAGTCATTCCTAAGGGAATGCGGGGCTAAAAATCACATTGCAAGTATCACCGAAGCTACAAAAAGTCGTTCCTAAGGAACGCAGCGTAAGTTTGTCGAAGCTACAAAAAGTCGTTCCTAAGGGAGCGCAGTGTAAGTTTTCTGCTCAAAAGTAATTCCAAAGGGAATGTAGAGCCAAATACCACCTAAATATAAGGCGAAGCGCGAAAAGTCAACGCGAATACCACCGAAATAGAAGGCGAAGAAGTTCAAAAGACGTTCCTTAGGGAATGCAGTACTTACAGCGAAAAGTCAGCGCTGATACATCGAAAAATAAGCAGTGAAGCCGAAAAATAAGCGGCAAAGAGATTGTGTATTCCACTATGGGGGTGTGAGTGTGTGTCTTCGGCATAAACATCATTTCGCATAATATAACATCATCACATCATTTCGCATAACATAACATCATATTGCATCAATGGCACAAGAAGGGGATACAATGTTGATCTTCGGAGAATGCTTAGAAAAAATGAAATTGTGCTAAGTTTTGAAGAGGTACAGCTTCATTAGCTCTAATGTGGAGGAAGAAATCTATTGTTTACGAAGCATTAATGTTTTTACGACGCTTGGATTTTCTTTACGAAGTATGAATATTCCCACAGGACATAAAAGTTTTTCTTCACGAAGCATGAAAAGAAGGGAAGGTGTTTTTTCGTCGAAGGCTCAAAAACGGTATGTACGTAAAGTTTCATGCATCGTAAAGGACTGAATTACAAACAATTTACATATTACATTCAAAGATACAAACATCAAATATTACAGACTTAGTTCAGCAAATATTACATTAATATTTTAGAAATGTTTTTGCAATAGCTGCTATTCTTCCTTTAGAACTTTTTCAGCAACTTCGTTAATAAGCTTGGTAACAACTTCGTCTACAATAGCTTCGGCCATATTAATAATTTCTATTGCCTTCTTTGTCTCTAGGTCGGCCAGTGGATTGAATAGCTCTAGGGGAGGAGATAGTTCAGCTGCGGTAGAAGACATAAATTAGTTCGAAGTCACAAAAATAAACAACAAAGTTAAAAGCCATTAAGTAATACATATCCGTCTTTCGAGTTCCGCAACTTTTTCAACTGCTTTCGTTGCTTCTCGAGCGTCATGAGTATCTTTTTCGCTTTTCTTTATTATTTCATGGGCCATTCCTCGGCCACCATTTTCCCAGATGTCAGTGAAAAATTTTCCACCTATTGAGCTTGCTTCGTCCGAGGGGTCCTTCGTATCATCGATGGAGAAGGCAGCTTCAGCCTGAGCCAAGGTTTTAACATGTTCGCAACCTGACTTCTCCAGAATGGCTGCAACTCCCCTCGCGCCAGAGAAGGCACATACGTCCCCGCGGTCACTCAAAATCTCTTCAAAGGCTTCGGCTTCACCGCTGATCCACTCGATTACGCTCTCAGGATCGCCCAGTATGAAGTTGTCTTCACTTGAGTATGCGCCCACGTTGGCGAAGCTAGTCTTTTTCTTTTTTACACATTTCACAGATTTTCAAAACATCTTTCTTTTGATGAGTGAAGTTCTGCAACTGTTTTTTCACAATAATTTTTCTAGTAATCACTGGCATCTCGTTCAGCTTCGGCAACAGCGCATTTTAATTTGGCTTCAGCTAGTTGCTTTTGAAGGTTTTCAATCTCATTCCTTTGGATTTCAGATTGAGCCTTGAAGTTAGCTTCATCTCCCTTTACTTTGCCCACCAATGTAAGTAGGATTTTGTCTTTTTCCAAGGCTTTGTTTCTTAGCCTGATAACCTCTGTTCGAAGGTTGTTGAGAACAATAGTGCAGCTCTCGTCTTCAGCATTCTTTTGCGCCCTTAAGGCGTTGCTAAGTATTAAGCTCTACATGAAAGAATGAATGGATTAATATAAGAACAAAAGACTAATTCAAAATTCATAAACTTCCGAATTCACAATTTTCGTACCTTCAGACTGTTGTATGCAAGGCTATTCGCAAGATCGTCCTTCGTCATGGCACAGAGGCCAACTTCGAGCTTCGGAAAGCCCATACTTCTGGTCATCTCCCGGCAGACGAATAATTCTTTGTTGTCTGGGAGGCAATACAAGAAGTCATCTTCATTCGTACCATTAAACACTAGGGCCCCTTTCAGGTACTTCAGTTCTTGGGCATAGTGTATAGCTTCAAAAATTTCTTCCTCAGATAATCTTTTTCCCGAAGCATGTCGAATGATATAATCAGGATATTCAGAAGGTGCTTCGGGAGCAGGGGATTCAGCTTCTTTGCCCATATTTCTCTCAAAAGCTATGTCAGTACTTGGAGGTACTTCTTCGGCCCCTTGCTCGACTGTGGCAAGCTTCGTCTCAACAGGCACTGTGGGTTCGACTTCGGTCCCAGCCTCAATTGCTGCAGTTTTACCTTTTATTTGCCTAGTATCAGCTTCAGCCTGTGCCTCGGCACTTTCGGCAACCTTCTTTATGGAAGAGGGGCGTTTGGAGTCTGTTGTTTCCAAAATGTCTAAAACATTTTCCATCCTTTTCCTTCTAGGGGTTATCGCAGAACTTTTTTCTGCCTTCAGCACTGTTGCTTCTGCTGAAGGACTTAGAATCTTGGGCATCTTTGCTGCTTCTTTAGTTTTTGATCTTTCACCCTTACCTTTGTCAACCCTTGTTTCAATAAGCTTAGTCGAAGGCGCCTTCGGCATTGCAGTCGGCTCTTCAGTCTTCTGCGTGGGAGGAGCAGCTTCTTTTGCTTCAGTAACTGAAGAAGTTTCCCCGCCAAACTCAGGCACTACGGCCGGTTCAATATAGCGTGGTCGGTGGGTAAGGACCTTCAATGTTTTCCTCTTCGGCGCAGGCTCGCTTGGAGCAGCCGAAGCAGCAACCTTTCCAGAAGTTGCACCCTTTCTTTTCTGCCCCCGTGGTGGGTAGCGATAGTCAGGATACACAAATCCAATAGCATCAAAAACCCTATTTAATCTTTTCTTTTTTTGGCTCCCGAAGGCCGCAGATAGTGCATTATCTTCAGACTTGGAATATGCTCCAAGTAACTCATCACTAGTATTTTCAACACACTTCAGCCAGTCGTCATCTGGTTCGACCAACTGGTCTCCAAACCTGAAGGTGTATTTCAATCAAACCAAATCACCTTCGCTAGGGTTAGTGATGGTTTCTTTTGGCATTTCCCAGCTGTCTATCAGTGGCCATATCCTAAAGGCTACGTGTTCTTGAATTAAGTCTCTTGTCCCAATGAAAGAGCGAACTGTGCTGAAGGCCCTTCGGCATGCTTCGGCTGCCTCATCAATTTCTACCTTCGGCTTTCGGAGACTGAAGCGAGACCAAATGGGGCGCATGATGATTTCTTTAATGTCCTCTCTCGCCTTCAAATCATTTTTCACGTAGAACCACTCTTCCATCCAGGCCCCGGGCCATCTCTTCCGAAACGTTGGCACTGGGTAGCTTGCACCAGAGCGAGCAACGAAGCTATAGCAACCAAAATTGTTATGATATTGTTCTTTACCCCAGGGCTTCGTATCATACGAAAGTTCATGCATACTGCAAAAACATCTTGCACTTGGCTCTAGACCTTGACTTCTCACATTCCAGACAAAGATCCCCATTCTAATAACTGCTTCGGGAGTAATCTGGTGAAGGAAAATCTGGTATGTCTTTAAAACTTCGACCACAAATCTGCTTAACGGGAACCGAAGTCCAGCTTTGAAGAAGCTTCGGAAGATCACAACTTCGTTTTCTTCGGGAGCAGGAATGGCCCTGTCTATGTCAGCCCTCACAATAGACATATCTCGAAAATACCTTCCTCTCATATACTCAAGATGACTCTGTTTGATAGTTGATTTCCCGAAGACTGCATGACTTGGTCGCCAAGGCCGATCTTCAGAATCTTTGCCTCCACTCTTCACATCATAGTTGTCGCTATCATCGGTATCTTCAGACAAGCCTTCCAGTATCTCTTTGGTAATCTTCTTTGTATTTGTTTTCAATATTGACTCAACAAATCCAGCAGTTTTCTCCTCAAGAAGCTTCTCCTCCTCACTTAGCTTCGTCTCACCAACTGTCTTCTTGTCTTGAGACATCTTGTCTTCGGAAACGTCGAAAACGTGTCCTTCAAACCGAAGCTCAAAAGCTTGAAAGCTACCAAGCGCTAGTAAGCACAAGTTGTAAAACTGAGAAAACAAGGCAAATGGCACAAGCAGTGTATCAAGTGCAGTCAGTGTGAGTTCCTATTTATACGCCCAGTGTGCTCCAAATTGGAGGGCCCCGTCTGTCATTGACTGTTGCTATTCTAGCAAGGGGAAGGTGTTTTTTCGGACCTTCGGCTTAGGGCCTTCGTCCATATCGCAATCTGAATTCGTTATTCTGAAAAATTAATATTGTGAGGGGCTACTGTTGGGGGCCTTCGTCTTCCGAAGGTCCTAAAAAACATGATTTAACAATGTTTCCGGAGTGTAATACATGAATAGGTACCTTCAGACTCGAATCAGAACCACAGTGTGAGAAGCACGAACAATACGAAGGTTGACGCAGCACCGAAGCTACGCGCAAGGGAGCTTCGGCATGACAGCAGGAAAGGGAACCGACTTAAAGGGGAAAAGACTATTTAGACCTCGGTGGATTACCTTATAGTCATTAGCAAATGTAAAGAGCATGGATGTAATTTCACATGGACTGCGCCTCGTGCCTATAAATAGATGAACACACACTGACTTGGCATTTTCTTTTGCGTCACGCTCGTACCTTTGTTTTCTGTCAAGCCGAAGGTACCAAATGTAATTCAATATTGTTCTTATATTGACTTACTATTATATACTGAGAAATATATATAATAATGTTATTGTTCACATAGTTTCTTATGCTTTACATGCTCCATTCGTTGTTAATATTTATACATATATGTATGTTGAGATGATGAAGGTATGTCCTTCATGACCTTCGTCCGAAGATCATTATATCCTTGGGGAAATAATGCTTCGAAGGACGAAGGGCATTAACAAGTAACGTGTGGCGGAACTGCCCGAATTATTCCAACTTAAGTGCCTAATCCCCGCCTTAAAGGCTAGACCACACTTAAATGGGAATAACCCGTCAATCCCTCGGATCTAGTCCGACACGGCCACTGACAGGATCAAGTACCACAATCTCACTCGATGGTGAGTCACAGAGCAAATACAATAAAGCATAAAACCATACATGTCAGAGTATTAAATTATTACATCATCATCATCATCATCGGAGTTTTTGCAAAGTAACCATCATTGTTCGGAGTGCAGCGGAAATAAACTAACGGTAAATAAATAGAGAGATGAGGAAGCATGTCCCATCACTCCTCATGCTCCTCCTCAGCCGAGGCAGGGTCCCACTCGACAGTCCAACCCGGTGGCAAGGTGGACGGCCAAGTTATCCCAGCAACCATCTCCTCCAGAGAACCCGTAAAAAATTATGCCACAAGCAAGGCTGAGTATACTAATACTTAGCTAGACTTACCCGGTGTGAGGAGTCTACTCCTCTACCTCTAGACATGCAACTGTTTGGCTGTGGGGTTTGGTTGCCAAAAGCACTAGCTGAGTTTCTAAATCAAGATTTTAACTTAGTCAAAGTTAAGTGTGACTCTCTTAAGGCTAAAAATGAACTATCTATTCATACAAAGTAGCAAACATTTTAGCAATCAATATCTTGTATCATCTCCGCATCATTCCACTTGTTACTCAATGTAGCAGCATGGATCAAGCAGTCTCATTAGCTGCGAGAAGCAGACGATTCGAATCGAGTTTTTATCCTTGCAAGGTAAACCTAAACACACGACATGCAGGGGCACTCCGGCCCCACACACATCAACCGTCCCCATCGATTCCCCGTCAACAGAGAGGGGCTCACCGCCTTGGCGTACAATGCCTCACTGACCCTGACTGGCCGTCGTGCAGTGACCGCACTTGTACCCACCATAACCGGAATGGGAGACCTCGTCTCAGGTCGCATGAGGAGGGCAATCTGCTGCCGGGTTCAATTAGGTACTAGGCTTACCGATTTACCATATTTCTCGGCATGTGCTTAGTACGTTCAAAGGCTTGACTCACGGTACCACACCTTAATCCTTACTCAAATTTTATCCCGTGGACAACCAATCCCCATGGATTGTTGCCCACAACCAACATTAGTACGATATGAAAGTGGGTACAATCAATGTCCTGACCTCGCGCGAGTGCTAGAAAAATCACTCGTCTTCTACCGAGATCCTACTTAATAAAGCAACTACTCGACCTGTCATACTAGTATTCATCTCAAAAGGATTCCTGAGATCATGCAACTAGGGTTTCAAACAATTCCTACACTTAAGTTCACAATCAATCCTACAAGCATTAAGTGAAGTAAAATAGCATAATAACAGGTTATGCATAAAACCGGGGCTTGCCTTCCAAAGCAGTGGCAGGCAGGTTCTCTGATGCAGGCTCGGGTGCTGGATCTGGGGCTACCTCCTGAGCAGCTCCTTGCTCCGGCACGAGGATGTACTCTCCGTCAGCAAGATTACAGTCTATCGAAATGCAATGAACATGTATGTCATGATTATGCAAGATTTAAGAACATTACTAAAGAAACTAAGTTAAGAATTAACTTAGGGTTTCCTGGTTCTGTGGGGCTTCTAGTGGTATACATAGATATAGACTTATTACCTTTTAAGCTTAGGTTTCCTTTTAGGATAACCTAGTGGATTTGTATTGTCTTTATAGACTTCAGTGGACAATTTTATAAAGGTTTTAGGATGACATTAATTTACATTATTCCTCTTCCTTTCTTAAATTTCCAATTTAGGGTTTCTAGTGTAGGTTGAACTACGACAGTGTTTTAATAATTTCCAAAAATTCTGTAAAAATTACAGTGGGTTGTCATTTGCTATTCTAACTTGTTTTAAGAAGTTGAGGCTTTAAGTACAAAGGCTAGGCTTTAAACAAAAATAACAATAGTTAGGCAAAATGGGCCACTTTACACTACATCTCTTAGTTAGGGTTAGGTTCTGTCCTAAAGGTTATTTTTGCTGGCATCCCATAGTAATAATAGGCCTCTGTGCTAAAAATCACAGAAAACTAAGGGGTGGTTATTTAGTTATGACTTTCTAAAGTTTAATGTCAAAAAGGCACTTTCTACTACATTATTATTTGAAAAATGTCAAACAACAGGTTTCATATTTTTCCTAAGTTCCCATTAATAAAACATTAGTTATCCCAAGGGTGGGGGTGTTTTTACCTTGGGGTTATTTTTGTAGAGTTTTTCTAAGTTTCACTTGTTTTATTAAGATAAAAGGGATCCTACTTATTTTACACTAAAACAGGGTATGATATATTTTTCCAGTGAACTATATTGAATAAGTAACCTAACAAAAATAGAGGTACTCTCTGGTTCATTAATTAAATTACCTTTTCTATTTTCCTTATCCTTAAGCATATCATAGAATAAGGGGTAAAACTAATTTAAATGGAGTAGACAGAGAGGTTTAACATTTTTACTTGGTCTAGTAGGTAGATATAAGTTTCTCAAAATTTTTCTAACCCTGGTCAAACAATATTCCTATTTTTCCTTCTAATATTGAGTTTTGAGGAGTTTTCTTATTTAATTCAAAACTTCAGAAAGAAATACAGAAGCCATGGGTTCTATTATTTTTATCTGATAGTTCATAAATTCCAGAATCTAGCAAAATTGGTTTGAACAGTTTTGGATGATTATTCTTCAAGTTATGCATTTATTTAGCTATCTGTTATAACAAAAAGAAAAGAAATTCGAAAATGGAAAAGAAAACAAGTTTACGCTGAGGCCCCTAGGGTTTATCCTTTTCTTTTCTCACAAAACGGCCCTTGGTTCACTATTGGTTTGGGTCACTGACATTGCGCAAAGCCCCCTGGACTTAACTGAAATCTAACCCGCGCTCCCTGACCGGCTTAAACAGTACCCGCGGCATAGATTACGGCGGTGGGGCTTACCGGCGGCAGTAGAGCTCCGGCGGGGTGGTCAGTGACGTCCGGGAGGTCGCGACGGTCACGTCGGTGTGCGGGTCGGTGTCGGAGGTGGTCGGAGTTACCCTGGCCACGAGCACAGGCGGCGGGGGTCGTCGGCGGCTCCTGCTCCGGCCAAACCACGGCGGTATAGTTCAATTAAGGTGCACGAGGAGCTTCACGGGGTGACACAGAGGCCATGCGCGCAACGAATTTGAAAACGGTGCAGGGGCTTACCCGGTCCACGTGCGCCGGCGGGTTCTTGAACTCCGGTGAGCACGATTGGGCTATTCCGGTGACGAGGGTCCCCGGGTCAAGCTTGAGCAAGTCCCACAGCCTCACCAGGAAGCTATCTGAGGGCTTGGATCGAACGGAGGAGGACGGGAGAGGGGCTGGCCACAGTGGTTGCTCTCGGGCGGCACTGGCGGGTCGTGGGGAGGTCGCCGGAGCTAATGGCTGGCTCGGGCAAGTCAGGCGAGGTACGGAGGAGGCAACGGGGAAGGCAGCCAAGCACTGGGGCGGGCTTTATAGCCGTGGCGCGGGCGTGGTCACGGGCGGCCGCGGGCGCGCGGGGGTTCGCGCACGGGCGTGCTCTGAGCGCGCCCCCGGATGTCAGCTCGCGTCGAACACGTGGAAGCTTGCTTCTGCCATGGTTCAACGACCGATTAGAGCGCCATAGCGTGCGTATCTTGGCAAAGTCACTGTGTACGGTCGCTTCTCTACTCCAAATCCTATCTTTTCGCTGTGAGTTCCAAGTCGAGATATGGTCGGGGTAGGGAGATAGAGAGGGGAGAAGTTTGCTGTGTCAGCCAAGCCCGAACCGAGACAAAAGGGGTGTCAAGTCGTGTCTAGCGCCCTAGGGTAGGTGTCATCTCTTTTCAGGGTGTTCTAGGGTTAATTTGGCACCATTTTGTCAATTGGGTCGAAGGGTTTTGAAAAGGGGATTAAGGTGAACATGTGGAGTCTTTGTGCAAGGGTTAGTTTTCGTACTTAGGCAAAAACTGAATTCTCCCTTGTGCTGAATCTTAGGTGAACTGTTTAGGGATTTTCTGAAAACTTTTTGGGGGTACTTCCTTACTATTAATTGTAGGTTATTAAGTGTATTACAACTTTTATATTTGGCCCAAACCATGATCATAAGGTTTACATGATCTTTTGATCATGGCTTCAATTAGGGTTCCCATTGCCCATGGGGGGTTTGCTTTAGGGTTTTTGGGAAAATCCCCACTTAGATTGCATGACAAGCTAGGGCATGACATCCAAGATAGTTGCATTTGGTTAAGACCTTGAATTTAATGTTTGAGGTACTTTGCCCATACAAGACTTCATGTGATAATGGGTTAACAAGGGGTAACCCTGGGGTGGACACCCTGGGTAACACCTGGGGTGTTACAGCCCTCCCCCCTTAAAGGAATCTCGCCCCGAGATTTCAGATAGAGTCCCTTGGAGGGATGCTTGAAGGTGTGCTGGTGTTGTTTTCCCCTTTACACTTAAGTTTCTCTTGTTTACTGGTCTTCGAATGTCATCCTCTTTGCAACTTCAGAAGGAAGCCCTTCTTAAGTTAAATCCACAACTTAGGCTATCCTTGTTATCTAAGTTTTTCTTATAATTGAATTCAAAGGGCAGGTGGGGGTGGGGTTTTGGGGTTACATACCGACTCCTTTGGGTAGAAAGTCGGGGAAGCGAGAGCGTAGAAAATCCTCAGTCTCCCATGTAGCTTCTTCGGCTGAATGGTGACTCCACTGAACCTTGCACATTCTGACCGACCTTGCCCGAGTTGATCTTTCCTTTTGATCTAATACCTTGACAGGGTACTCTTGGTAGGACAAGTCTGGTTCTATCTCAATATCTGGTTCCGGTAGTACTTCAGTGGGTAGACGAACGCATTTCCGCAGCTGAGATACATGGAACACATTGTGAACTGCTGACATGCGAGGTGGCAATTCCACTTGATAGGCTACGGGTCCACAAGCCTCCTTGATCTTGTAGGGTCCAATATAGCGAGGAGCTAACTTGCCCTTGATCCCGAATCTCTGAACACCCTTGGTGGGTGACACCTTAAGATAGACATGATCTCCCACCTCAAACTGTAGGGGCTTCCGCCTCTTGTCATGATAGCTCTTTTGCCTGGCCTGAGCGGCTTCTAGGTTCTTCTTGATGATTCTGACCTTTGCCTCTGCCTCAAGTACCAAATCTGGCCCAAAAATTTCCCTTTCTCCTGCTTGAGACCAATTCAGTGGGGTCCTACACCGCCTTCCATATAATGCCTCAAAGGGTGCTATCTTCAGACTGGATTCACTACAAGAATATTGACCTTCTATGACATTCTGATGGTATCATAAGCGTCACAGAAGGTGCGTAATTAAAGGTCTTCTCTGACGAAACATAAAAAATTATGATGTTCCTAAGGAGGAATATTCTTAGGAACGTCATTATTTATTCTGATTCGTCACAGAAGACCTTTAATTACGCACCTTCTGTGACGCTTATGATACCATCAAAACGTCATAGAAGGTCAATATTCTTGTAGTGATTGATAACTGTTATTGTAAGAAAACTCCGCCAAAGACAGACACTTGTCCCAATCTTTTCCGTAGTGTAGTGCACATGCTCGCAACATGTCTTCCAAAATTTGATTCACCCTTTCTGTCTGGCCATCTGTTTGGGGGTGGTATGCTGAGCTTCGGATGACATGGGTCCCAAGTGATTCTTGCAATTGTTCCCAAAATCGTGCCACAAATGGTGCTCCTCTGTCAGATATAATGGTTTTGGGAATACCATGCAACCTTACTATCTGATCAACATAAATTTCAGCGTACTTCTCTGCCCTGTGGGTGGTATGCACTGGCAAGAAATGAGCAGTCTTGGTCAACCTGTCCACGATAACCCAAATTGAATCATGGTGCTTGGAGGTATTGGGTAATCCCACTATGAAGTCCATACAAATGTCCTCCCATTTCCAAGAGGGTATGGGAAGGGGTTGCAAAGGGCCTACTGCCTTCAAGTGACTAGCTTTAATTCTCTGGCAAGTGTCACACTCAGATATGTACTTGGCAATTTCCCTCTTCATTCTGGTCCACCAATATAGAGATCTGAGATCATGGTACATCTTGTTGCTACCAGGGTGCATGGAGAATTTGGAAAGGTGAGCTTCATCCAGTATCTTCTTTCTGAGCTCAGGGTCCTTAGGAACAACCAATCGATCTCCAAACCATAGAATCCCCTTGCTGTCCTGTTGGAAACACTTGTATTTCTCTGCCTTTTGCTTGATCATATCCTTGATAACCTGAACACCCTTATCCTCAATTTGTGCCCTGACTATCTGTTCTTGCAATGTGGGCTCCACTGAGATATAGCTTAGGTTACCCGAAGAGACAACTTCCAGGTTCAGCTTGCACAACTCATCACACAGGGTGGTCACTCCCACATCCATGCTCATACAATTACACTGGGCCTTTTTGCTCAAGGCATCTGCCACAACATTGGCCTTCCCTGGGTGGTAATGCACCTCCAAATCATAGTCCTTGATCAACTCTAACCATCTCCTTTGCCTCATGTTCAGATCTGCCTGAGTGAAGATGTATTTGAGACTCTTGTGATCAGTATAGATGTTACATTGAGCTCCCATCAAGTAGTGTCTCCATATCTTAAGAGCATGAACTACAGCTGCCAATTCCAGGTCATGTGTAGGTTAGTTCTGCTCATGGGGCCTGAGTGCTCGGGAAGCATAAGCAATGACCCTGTTCTCTTGCATCAAGACACATCCCAATCCGGTACCTGAAGCATCACAATATACTTCAAATGGCTTGGTATTGTCGGGTTGGGCTAGCACTGGGGCTGTTGTCAAATGCTGCCTCAAGGTATGAAAAGCATCTTCACACTTTTGGCTCCACTCAAATTTGACTCCCTTCTTCAACAGTTCAGTCATTGGCTTGGCAATTCTGGAGAAATCCGGAATAAATCGCCGGTAATACCCTGCCAATCCCAGGAAACTCCGAATCCGCTTCACTGTAGTCGGGGGTTTCCAGTCCATTACCTCTTGCACCTTCTCAGGATCAACTGATATCCCATCCCGAGAAATTGTGTGACCCAAGAATTTAATCTCCTTCAGCCAGAACTCATATTTAGACAACTTAGCATAAAGATGATGATCGCGCAGCCGCTGAAGCACGACGTGCAGGTGCTCAGTATGTTCATCTTCATTCTTGGAATAAACCAGAATGTCATCAATGAAAACGACCACGAACTTGTCTAACTCTGGCATGAAGACTGAGTTCATCAAGTACATAAAATAAGCCGGGGCATTGGTTAGCCCAAAAGACATCACCAGAAACTCATACAGTCCATATCTGGTAGAAAAAGCCGTCTTGGGAATATCGCTGGCACGGATCTTGATCTGATGGTATCCTGAGCGAAGGTCTATCTTGGAGAATACCTTGGCTCCTACCAACTGATCAAACAGAACATCAATGCGGGGCAGTGGGTATTTGTTCTTGATAGTCATCGCATTGAGAGGGCGGTAATCAACACACATCCTCAAACTCTCATCCTTTTTCTTCACAAATAAAGCTGGACATCCCCATGGTGAAGTGCTTGGACGAATAAACCCCTTGTCCAACAATTCTTGCAATTGTTTCTTCAATTCTGCCAATTCCGCGGGAGGCATCCTATAGGGTCTCTTGGAGATAGGAGCAGTCCCGGGTTGCAACTCAATTGCGAACTCAATGTCTCGGTCAGGTGGCATCCCTGGTAATTCTTTCGGAAACACATCCGGGTAGTCACAGACTACTGGGATCTCTTTCACTGGGGACTCTAACATAACAAAGGCACAAGATCGGGTACAACCCTGGTTGGGTAAATACAAAACAGTCTCGCCATAAGCAGGGGAATGGATTTCAATGGCTCTGGCTGCAATGTCCAATACTGCCTGATGCCTGGTCAACCAGTCAGCTCCCAAAATAATATCCACGCTATCCAATCCTAGGATGAGAAGGGTGGTTCTAATCACCAGACTACCAAATTTTATAGGCACTTGCCTGCTGATTTGATAAGTGGCAACTCTGCCTCCGGGTGTTGAAATTGTAATGCCCCCATCGGTATGATGAAAGGGCAACTGGCATTTGGCACTAAACTTGGCACTGATAAAACTATGTGAAGCACCGGAATCAAAAAGAACAATAGCGGGATAATTTAAAACCGTAAAGATACCAGTCATGACGGGTGCTCCCTCTGGAATATCAGCCATGGTGGTGAAATTCAGCCTGCCCTGCCTCACTTGCACCTTCTGCCTCTTGCCTTGGTTCTGATTGACATTCTGCCCCTGCCTCTGCTGGTTCCTGGGGCAATTCTTGGCATAATGCCCAGTGTTGCCACATGTGAAGCATCTGTTGTCATTTGCTTGGCGGTACTGTTGCTGCTGCTGATTGCTCCTCTGAGCTGGAAATTGGGTGCGGTTAGGTGCCTGCTGCTGCTGCTGTCGGATTACCCATCGCCCTTGCTGTTGGGATCCCCTGCCCTGGGTGTCGGACACAATCCTGAAGCGCTAGGGTTGAGCTGAGGGTCCTGCCACAGGGGTCTTCCTCTTCTTCTCTGCCTGTCTAGCTGTAATGCAGTCCTCTTGGGAGATAGCCATGTTGACCAACTCATTGTAACTGTTGGCCCTGACGGTGTTGAGACGGTCACGGAGCTTAGTGCTGAGCCCCCTCCTGAACCTGTCTCTCTTCTTCTCATCTGTATCTGCATGATACCCAACATACTGGCACAAGTCATTAAAGGCCTGGGCATACTGCAACACTGTCCTGTTGCCCTGAGTGAGTGCCAAAAACTCATTGAGCTTCCGGTCCATAATCCCGGCTGGTATATGGTGTCCTCTGAAAGCTGCCTTGAACTCTCTCCACTCCACCTCTCGGTCCTCTGGCTGTATAGCAAGAAAATGATCCCACCAAGTCCTTGCAGGTCCGCGAAGCTGCTGGGTGGCGAACCTGACTTTGGTGACCTCTGAGCAAGCTCCATGGAGCAGTGGGAATTTGGATTCCACCACTCACAACCACACATCTGCATCAAGTGGGTCCTCCGCCCTTGTGAACAATGGAGGCTGGGTGCTAAGAAATTCCTGGTATGTCGCCGCCGCAGGGTGACGCTGATGGTCTCCGCCACCATAATGCTGAGGTGGTGGCTGACGTTGAGCCAGCTGCCTCAGGATCTCATTCTGCTGAGCCATGAGCTCCTGCAGAGTGGGAGGTGGTGGCGGCGGTGGAGGAACGCGCTCGTTCTGGCCACGACGCTGCCTCCCGGCCATCTGAAAAACCACATACATACTTAACACCACAGTTCCAATTTCAAGATTTTATCACGGGGAAAAAGTTAAAACAGCATGATAGACTCCGACTTCAACAAAAGGGATTTTAAGAGGCACAAATTCTTCCTTCCAAATTTAAACTGATAATAGCATCCATCAAACAAGCTCCCAAGAGAGTTTAACACGATTACATCAAATTGCTCCAAAATGACTCAACTCTATCTAGCCTAGTACCCCAAGGGTGCAAAAGCTAAGCTAGCTGCGAGGAGTCCGACTATCCAACTTCTAAGCCTATCCTGAACACCTAGTGAGCGAACGAAGCAACGCTCGACTCGGGGGAAGGTGGTCTTCCCGAGCCAGCAGTGTCTACACTGGAGGCAGGCTCATCTCCTCCCTCAATGTCGACGTCCTCGTTGGCCTCCTGGTCCTGGATCTCCTGGTGGTGCATGTCTAGGTGCTCGTTAGCCTCAGCAAGCTGCTGCTGAGTATTAATGAGCTGATCCTCGAGAACCTCGATGGTGTTCTCCCTGGTGCCTACCAGCTCCTCCAACTCCTGAATATCAGTGGATAGCTGCTCCACCTGCAAATCCTTCTCCACCATTTCTTGAGATAAATCAACCACGAGTTCCTCTCTTTTATCCAACGTGATCTTTGTTGCCTCCAGCAGTGCCATCAGATGGGACATTGCCTCACCGCGCATCACCTGCAGACGGTACAGAGCATTCATGCACCGTACTGTCAAGTGCGCAGTCTGACCTGGGTAGATGGCCCAGATGTCCTTGGCATGCTCCACCCGATCCTTCCACATTGGGTCGTCCTCCTTCTCAGCGGGGAACAAGCCAATGGGGTGGGTAGCCAGCTCCAAGGGATGGAATCCGCAGAAAGTAGTCAATCCATGCAGAGCGATCGCCTCGATCGTGTCCTCCGCTCGGTATCCGAAAGACTCGGAGTCCAAAGAGCGCCAGCCTGGCTGCAGGGGATGAGGCTCCAAGGTCATCCTCACCCGACAGCGAGGCACTCGGTGCTTCTCGAACTGCTGCACCGCGTACTGAGGGGGTGTCATGTATCCAACCCCCTGAAGTACCTCCCACAAAATGCGGGGGAAGCCCTCTCGTGCAAGTCCGTCAGTGTGGGTCAGTGCATTTCCATCATCGGAGGATCCGTGGGAAGTCATCTGTGTACGGTTAAGCGTAAGTAAAAGAAAAAGAATTATAAAAAGAACAAGGAAAAGTAAAACTCAGCCTTTCTCTAGTTAAGTAGAAAGGCACTAGGGACCTAGTTGGTTGTTATCTTGTTTTTAAGTCCTTTACTCAGTTATCCATTGCTTAATTATGAATGCATGCATGCTCGTCCTGAACGACCTCTCAACAAGATAAAAGGGAATAGGGAGGAACTCCCATCCTGTAAAAGTGGCATGTAGGGCCTAGTTTCTTAGCCACCTAGCTACCCTTCTATTATCCTAAGGCTTCACGTCCTAGGTCTATCTTGCTCGCCCTACTATCTATCCAACATTGTTTCTATCAAATTTTACTTGGAAAATTGATGGTATTTTCATTTTATTGATTCCTCTGTGGTGGTACAAGCTCCGATACCAGCTGTGGCGGAACTGCCCGAATTATTCCAACTTAAGTGCCTAAGCCCCGCCTTAAAGGCTAGACCACACTTAAATGGGAATAACCCGTCAATCCCTCGGATCTAGTCCGACACGGCCACTGACAGGATCAAGTACCACAATCTCACTCGATGGTGAGTCACAGAGCAAATACAATAAAGCATAAAACCATACATGTCAGAGTATTAAATTATTACATCATCATCATCATCATCGGAGTTTTTGCAAAGTAACCATCATTGTTCGGAGTGCAGCGGAAATAAACTAACGGTAAATAAATAGAGAGATGAGGAAGCCTGTCCCATCACTCCTCATGCTCCTCCTCAGCCGAGGCAGGGTCCCACTCGACAGTCCAACCCGGTGGCAAGGTGGACGGCCAAGTTATCCCAGCAACCATCTCCTCCAGAGAACCTGTAAAAAATTATGCCACAAGCAAGGCTGAGTATACTAATACTCAGCTAGACTTACCCGGTGTGAGGAGTCTACTCCTCTACCTCTAGACATGCAACTGTTTGGCTGTGGGGTTTGGTTGCCAAAAGCACTAGCTGAGTTTCTAAATCAAGATTTTAACTTAGTCAAAGTTAAGTGTGACTCTCTTAAGGCTAAAAATGAACTATCTATTCATACAAAGTAGCAAACATTTTAGCAATCAATATCTTGTATCATCTCCGCATCATTCCACTTGTTACTCAATGTAGCAGCATGGATCAAGCAGTCTCATTAGCTGCGAGAAGCAGACGATTCGAATCGAGTTTTTATCCTTGCAAGGTAAACCTAAACACACGACATGCAGGGGCACTCCGGCCCCACACACATCAACCGTCCCCATCGATTCCCCGTCAGCAGAGAGGGGCTCACCGCCTTGGCGTACAATGCCTCACTGACCCCAACTGGCCGTCGTGCAGTGACCGCACTTGTACCCACCATAACCGGAATGGGAGACCTCGTCTCAGGTCGCATGAGGAGGGCAATCTGCTGCCGGGTTCAATTAGGTACTAGGCTTACCGATTTACCATATTTCTCGGCATGTGCTTAGTACGTTCAAACGCTTGACTCACGGTACCACACCTTAATCCTTACTCAAATTTTATCCCGTGGACAACCAATCCCCATGGATTGTTGCCCACAACCAACATTAGTACGATATGAAAGTGGGTACAATCAATGTCCTGACCCCGCGCGAGTGCTAGAAAAATCACTCGTCTTCTACCGAGATCCTACTTAATAAAGCAACTACTCGACCTGTCATACTAGTATTCATCTCAAAAGGATTCCTGAGATCATGCAACTAGGGTTTCAAACAATTCCTACACTTAAGTGCACAATCAATCCTACAAGCATTAAGTGAAGTAAAATAGCATAATAACAGGTTATGCATAAAACCGGGGCTTGCCTTCCAAAGCAGTGGCAGGCAGGTCCTCTGATGCAGGCTCGGGTGCTGGATCTGGGGCTACCTCCTGAGCAGCTCCTTGCTCCAGCACGAGGATGTACTCTTCGTCGGCAAGATTACAGTCTATCGAAATGCAATGAACATGTATGTCATGATTATGCAAGATTTAAGAACATTACTAAAGAAACTAAGTTAAGAATTAACTTAGGGTTTCCTGGTTCTGTGGGGCTTCTAGTGGTATACATAGATATGGACTTATTACCTTTTAAGCTTAGGTTTCCTTTTAGGATAACCTAGTGGATTTGTATTGTCTTTATAGACTTCAGTGGACAATTTTATAAAGGTTTTAGGATGACATTAATTTACATTATTCCTCTTCCTTTCTTAAATTTCCAATTTAGGGTTTCTAGTGTAGGTTGAACTACGGCAGTGTTTTAATAATTTCCAAAAATTCTGTAAAAATTACAGTGGGTTGTCATTTGCTATTCTAACTTGTTTTAAGAAGTTGAGGCTTTAAGTACAAAGGCTAGGCTTTAAACAAAAATAACAATAGTTAGGCAAAATAGGCCACTTTACACTACATCTCTTAGTTAGGGTTAGGTTCTGTCCTAAAGGTTATTTTTGCTGGCATCCCATAGTAATCATAGGCCTCTGTGCTAAAAAATCACAGAAAACTAAGGGGTGGTTATTTAGTTATGACTTTCTAAAGTTTAATGTCAAAAAAGCACTTTCTACTACATTATTATTTGAAAAATGTCAAACAACAGGTTTCATATTTTTCCTAAGTTCCCATTAATAAAACATTAGTTATCCCAAGGGTGGGGGTGTTTTTACCTTGGGGTTATTTTTGTAGAGTTTTTCTAAGTTTCACTTGTTTTATTAAGATAAAAGGGATCCTACTTATTTTACACTAAAACAGGGTATGATATATTTTTCCAGCGAACTATATTGAATAAGTAACCTAACAAAAATAGAGGTACTCTCTGGTTCATTAATTAAATTACCTTTTCTATTTTCCTTATCCTTAAGCATATCATAGAATAAGGGGTAAAACTAATTTAAATGGAGTAGACAGAGAGGTTTAACATTTTTACTTGGTCTAGTAGGTAGATATAAGCTTCTCAAAATTTTTCTAACCCTGGTCAAACAATATTCCTATTTTTCCTTCTAATATTGAGTTTTGAGGAGTTTTCTTATTTAATTCAAAACTTCAGAAAGAAATACAGAAGCCATGGGTTCTATTATTTTTATCTGATAGTTCATAAATTCCAGAATCTAGCAAAATTGGTTTGAACAGTTTTGGATGATTATTCTTCAAGTTATGCATTTATTTAGCTATCTGTTATAACAAAAAGAAAAGAAATTCGAAAATGGAAAAGAAAACAGGTTTACGCTGAGGCCCCTGGGGTTTATCCTTTTCTTTTCTCACAAAACGGCCCTTGGTTCACTATTGGTTTGGGTCACTGACATTGCGCAAAGCCCCCTGGACTTAACTGAAATCTAACCCGCGCTCCCTGACCGGCTTAAACAGTACCCGCGGCATAGATTACGGCGGTGGGGCTTACCGGCGGCAGTAGAGCTCCGGCGGGGTGGTCAGTGACGTCCGGGAGGTCGCGACGGTCACGTCGGTGTGCGGGTCGGTGTCGGAGGTGGTCGGAGTTACCCTGGCCACGAGCACAGGCGGCGGGGGTCGTCGGCGGCTCCTGCTCCGGCCAAACCACGGCGGTATAGTTCAATTAGGGTGCACGAGGAGCTTCACGGGGTGACACAGAGGCCATGCGCGCAACGAATTTGAAAACGGTGCAGGGGCTTACCCGGTCCACGTGCGCCGGCGGGTTCTTGAACTCCGGTGAGCATGATTGGGCTATTCCGGTGACGAGGGTCCCCGGGTCAAGCTTGAGCAAGTCCCACGGCCTCACCAGGAAGCTATCTAAGGGCTTGGATCGAACGGAGGAGGACGGGAGAGGGGCTGGCCACAGTGGTTGCTCTCGGGCGGCACTGGCGGGTCGCGGGGAGGTCGCCGGAGCTAATGTCTGGCTCGGACAAGTCAGGCGAGGTACGGAGGAGGCAACGGGGAAGGCAGCCAAGCACTGGGGCGGGCTTTATAGCCGTGGCACGGGCGTGGTCACGGGCGGCCGCGGGCGCGCGGGGGTTCGCGCACGGGCGTGCTCTGAGCGCGCCCCCGGATGTCAGCTCGCGTCGAACACGTGGAAGCTTGCTTCTGCCATGGTTCAACGGCCGATTAGAGCGCCATAGCGTGCGTATCTTGGCAAAGTCACTGTGTACGGTCGCTTCTTGTCACACCCGGTTTTAGAAGGCAAACCGAATGCGAACCATGTACGTGCCAGGATCAGATATTCACGTACACAGCAGTTACATAATATGGACATCATCACACAGTGCTCAAAATAGTATTAATAAGGGAAATAGTCGATTACATCATACGTCTGAGACGTCCATATAGTTCTTACAATAAATCAAAGTGCGGAAAAGAAACGTAGATAACCGCGGCCTTCACAGGCAGCCGACTGGGGGTTGCCGATAACCCACACCTAGAACTCGTCGTAATCTCGGAACTCCTGGAAGTATCCTTCCACAGCTTCATCTTCGCCTGAGCAGTGGTTGCAATGCTGACAACCTGGGGATGGGGGGGGGGGTTTGGTGTGTGGAGCAAGGGTGAGTACACATCAACATACTCAGCAAGTATCCTGTTTGGCTGTAGTGGACTAGCTGTATGTGGGGATAAGTCAAGCAGTTGCTTTTAGTTGGTCAGATTATTACTTACTAGTAGAAAGCCAAGTTTTAGCATTAACCCAAGTTATTAACCCAAACGTACTCCTTTCCAAACGGAAAGAGTACCACTTACCAGCATCATAGTCATAACCAAAACCATCGATCTCATAACCACCTGTACCAAAGTATCTCTGATCAAGTACCACTAATCACTGGAGCTCCCTTGGCCGCTCATAACCGCGAGCACGGCTGATATATCAGTTTTTCAAACACTCTGCAGAGGTTGTGCACTTTACCCACAAGCCGTGATTCCCATTCTGCCCGGAGATCATGACTCTCCATTGATCACTACCAAGGTGACCCAGCAGGGCATCACTACGTAGCCTTTACAAAGATTCCCCGGGGCTGTAGCCACCCGTTAGGTTTCCTAAATGCACCGCACTCCTCCCCAAGGGGCGAACCCAAACTTGGCAGAGCGAGCCGCATACACCGAGCCCCATTGACGGCACGACGGCTAAGTGAACTACACCCCGGATCCTCTAATTATTCAGCTAAGGGCACCCCATTCCACCCTCATGGTTGCACTGTTTTCCCAGGCGGTCATCCATAGAACAGGTCCTTACGGAGAGGCACTCGAGAAACCGCTCGAGCCCCCTTGATGACCACAGCATATATCATAATAAGAGAGGGGAAAACAACGTATCATAGATAATCTCATCATGTTCATTGATTAGAGTTGAGCAATAGCATAAAGCTAAACAGTAATAATCCAACCCAGATAGGTAAACAAGGACATGGATAACAAAAGCTAGTCAATCCTTAGGCATAAATGTGTAAAGCGGGAGGTGAATTAAATAATGAATAGGACAGAGATAGGTCAAAGGACACTTGCCTCCACCAAACGACTGCTGCTCAGGGGCTTCTCCTGCGGGTTCCTCGGGCTCTTCAACCGGATCGTTCTCTATGCGAGCGCAAACATACATATATCCACATATTTAATTCCAAAGAACAGTACACCATACAATAGAATGCAATAAGTAAACAGACGTTCTACGCAGGCTCGCGAGTACGGTTAAGAGAGAAAGAGGAAAAGACAGTCGAGAAACGATAACGTTACATGATTATAAATTAACCACTCGCTTAATGGAAGGAAATTTAATGTAGACACTATGTTTAGCGTAAAGTAAAGTCATGTTTTCATGTCTAATTATTATAAGCAGGTGGAGATAAATAAAAGGATGGTCGCGCGGCGAGACGCGCGACAAAGCTCTCTAAAACAAATTAAGAAGTTAACGACTCGTCGCGCGACCGAGCACGCAACGAGACACTTCGCCTTAGTTAAGAGGAGACGTTAAGCGTCGCGCGACGAAGCGCACAACGGCATACGTCGACTAAACTGAGTCCAAAGTGGAACGTCGCGTGAATACACACGCGGCGTTACACCTTAAACAACCTGAAACAAAATGGATCGTCGTGCGACGAAGCGCACGACGCAACACAAGATAGAATCTGAATTTAGACAAATCCATCGCGCGGTGAAGCGCGCGACGCAACACGCTAATTAACGAATAATCATCGCGAGCGCGGGCGAGCGAAGATACGGTCGGGCGAGGCCGGGACGGGGGAAACGGGCGGTTGAACCGGCCAGGGGGGCGGTTGAACCGGCCGGGGAGCGCGCGGGCGAGCGGGGACGCGCGGGCAGGGGGCGGGGCCGAGCACCGCCGGGGGCCGGAGCGGGGCCGCGCGCCGCCGGGGGAGGGAGGCCGGGCGGGGGAGCCGCGCCGCCGCGCCGAGGGGCCGAGCGGGGGCCGCGCCGCCGCGCCGAGGGCCGAGCGGCCGAGCGCCGCCGAGGGAGGGAGGCCGGGCGGGGGAAACGCGCCGCCGCGCCGAGGGGCCGGGCGGGGGCCGCCGGGGAGGGAGGCCGGGGACGGGCGCCGAGCGCCGCCGCGGGAGGGGCCGAGCGCCGCCGCGCCGAGGGAGGGGGCCGAGCGGGCGGGCCGGGGCGCCGCCGCGGGGAGGGGCCGAGCGGGGGCCGGGGCGGGCAGGGACGGGCGGGGCCGAGCGCCGCCGGGGCCGGGCGGGGGCCGAGCGCCGCCGCGGGCGAGCGGGGAGGGGCAGGCAGGGGCGCCGCCGCGGGCCGGGGAGCGCGCGGGGAAGAAGAGGAGGGAGAGGGAGAGAGAGAGAGGGGAAGGGGAGGGGAGCTCACCTCGGGGTCCAAAATCCGGTGATCGCCGTCTCCAAATCCTAGGGCACCACGGGGGGAGAGAGGTGGAAGAGGGAGAGGAGAGGTTGTTGCGCGGGAGATCCAAATGAGAGAGAGAGATAGAGGAGGGGGGCGCATGGGGGGTTTTGGGCGCCAGGGGCGCGCAGGCCGGGGCGGGCCGGGCCGGCTGGGCTGGGCTAGGTTGGGCCGGGCCACTTCGCGGATCGAAAACCCACGACGAGCGCGACCACTAAACGGAATTAAATCGCGAACCTAAATCCGGAACGGAACGAGACGAACACTCATCATCAGACAAAGAAAAATGCTTCGGCATGATGCAACACCCATGACACTTAGGTTTTGGTTTATACATGACACGGACACCTGCCGCTATACTGGTTTGAAATTGGGAAGAAGGAGCAAACGGGGAAAGAGAAAAGAGAGTAACGCCCGAATTTGGTGAGAGAAAAGAAGAAAAAATTCTACCCCCAAATTCAGGGTGTTACAAACCTATCCCCCTTAAAAGAATCTCGCCCTCGAGATTCAGGGTTGGCTAGCAAAGAGCTCAGGGTATTTAGCCATCAGATCATCTTCACGCTCCCAGGTTGCTTCTTCCTCAGAGTGGTGATCCCATCTGACTTTGCACATTCTGATGGTCTTCCTTCGGGTGACTCTGTCTGCAACCTCAAGGATTTGCACTGGCTTCTCAACGTAGGTCAAGTCCTCCTGGACTTCAAGACCTTCCACTGGCAACTGCTCTTCTGGCACACGCAAGCACTTCTTCAACTGAGACACATGAAAGACATCATGCACAGCAGACAAATTCTCGGGCAAACTGAGCTGATAGGCCACTTCTCCATGTCTGGCAAGAATCTGATACGGACCAATGTAGCGGGGTGCTAGCTTGCCTTTCACTCCGAACCTCTTGACTCCTCTGATCGGTGACACTTTCAGATAGACAAAGTCTCCGACCTCGAAACTCAGCTCTCTTCTTGTGTCTCCATAGCTTCGCTGCCTCGATTGCGCTATCTTCAGATTCTCTCGGACCATCTTGATGTTCTCTTCGGCTTCAAGCAAAATGTCTGGCCCAAACACTTGCTTTTCTCCAGGCTGATCCCATTGCAATGGAGTTCTGCAACTCCTTCCATAGAGCGCCTGAAATGGTGACATCTTCAAACTGGCCTGGTAACTATTGTTATAGGAAAACTCTGCATAAGGCAATCTCTTGTCCCATCCGGACTGATCTTGCAACGCACAGGCTCTCAACATGTCTTCAAGAATTTGATTGGTCCTTTCGGTCTGGCCATCTGTCTGCGGATGATAAGCTGAACTGAAATTTAGATGCGTGCCCAAAGCTTCATGCAACTGCTGCCAGAAATGAGAGGTGAACTGCGTTCCTCTGTCTGACACTATCTTCTTTGGCACACCATGAAGACAAACGATCCGAGACATATACAATTCTGCCAATACTGCACTGCTATAGTTGGTCTTGACAGGTATGAAGTGGGCTGACTTGGTCAAACGGTCCACTACTACCCAGATGGAATCGTAGCCGGCTCGAGTGCGAGGCAATCCGACTATGAAGTCCATACCAATTTCATCCCATTTCCACTGAGGGATCTGCAACGGTTGCAACAATCCAGCAGGTCTCTGGTGTTCTGCCTTAATTCTTCGGCAACTATCGCACATAGCCACATGCTCTGCGATTTCCCTCTTCATTCCGTACCACCAGAATTTCTTCTTCAGATCCCGATACATCTTCTCACTGCCAGGGTGAATCGAATAAGCTGTCTCATGAGCTTCCTTGAGAATCAACTCCCGAATGGACTGGACATTGGGAACACACAAGCGGTCTTTGAACCATATCACGCCTTCTGCATCCTTTCGAAAATCTTTGCCTTTGCCATCTAGGATCAGTCGCCGAATCTCACTGATCTTCTCATCATTCTTCTGCGCTTCTTTGATTTCGCGCTCCAAGGTAGGTTCCAACTCAACTGTGACTCCTCGCGAATTGTTCAGAAATCCGAGACTCAACCTGTCAAACTCCTTGGCCAACTCATAAGGCATCGGACGAGCGACCATCAGATTGACTTGACTCTTTCTGCTCAAAGTATCTGCCACTACGTTTGCTTTGCCTGGATGGTAATGGATCTCCAACTCATAATCTTTGATCAACTCTAACCATCTTCGTTGCCTCATGTTCCACTCTGACTGAGTGAATATGTACTTCAGACTCTTGTGATCTGTGTAAACATCGCATTTCTGTCCATACAGATAGTGCCTCCATGACTTCAGTGCGTGAACCACTGCTGCCAACTCTAGATCATGGATTGGGTAATTCTTCTCATGAACCTTCAACTGTCGGGACGAGTAAGCCACAACTCTTCCCTCTTGCATCAACACACATCCCAAACCCGTGTAGCAAGCATCGCAATACACCGAGAAGGGCTTGTGCACATCAGGCAAGACTAGGACAGGCGCTGTAGTCAACTTCTCTTTCAGCGCTTCAAAGGCCTCTTGGCATTTCTGGGTCCACTTGAACTCAACCTTGTTGCCTAGCAACGCTGTCATTGGTTTTGCGATCTTCGAAAACCCTTCAATGAATCGCCGATAATATCCGGCCATTCCAATGAAGCTCTTGATTCCTCTAGCATCTGTTGGCGCTTTCTAGTTCAAAATGTCTGCCACTTTCTTCGGATCCACAGCCAATCCTTCCTTGTTGATTATGTGACCCAAGAACATGACTTCACTGATCCAAAACTCACACTTGCTCAACTTTGCATACAACTGGTGCTCTCGCAATCTTTGCAATACCATCCTCAAATGATCTGCGTGCTCTTCTTCGCTTTGAGAATAAACCAGAATGTCATCAATGAATACCACCACAAACTTATCAAGGTAATCCATGAATACACTATTCATCAAGTTCATGAAGAACGCTGGCGCATTGGTCAAACCAAAAGACATCACTGTGAACTCGTACAAACCATACTTGGAAATGAAGGCCGTCTTCGGAATGTCCGAAGGTCGGATTCTGAGCTGATGATAACCTGACCTCAGATCAATCTTGGAGAACACACTGGCTCCTCTCAACTGGTCGAACAGATCTTCTATTCTGGGCAAAGGATACTTGTTCTTGATCGTGACCTCATTCAAAGCTCGATAATCGATACACATCCTCTTGGTGCCATCTTTCTTCTCCACAAATAGGACAGGGGCGGCCCAAGGCGAGGTGCTTGGCCGGATGTAACCTTTCTCTGACAGCTCATCAATCTGCTTCTTAAGTTCGATCAACTCTGGTCCAGATATTCTGTAAGCTCTCTTGAAGATAGGGGCGGTTCCAGGAAGAAGCTCTATGGCAAACTCAACTTTTCGCTCTGGTGGCATACCCGGTAAGTCCTTTGGAAACACATCTGGGAACTCAGACACAACCTTGATCCTCTCAATTGGGTCTGCTTCACTGCTATCAACAGCTATCTGATAACAACTTCCTTTCTTTGGCTCAGGCGGGACTAACTCGGTCACCACTTCCTCTCCTAGTGGGGACACCAACTTGATGGTCCTTTTATCACAACTGATAACTGCCTGATACTTATCTAGCCAATTCATCCCTAGGATGACATCTATTCCCTGAGTACCCATTACTATAAGGTTGGCGGGAAATGCTATCCCCCTTATTTTCACACTTATATTCAAACAAATGCTATCGGCTCGAATTCTACCACCGGCTGAGTCAATTTGAATGGGGGTTGACATGGTAGTAATTGGAAGATTATGTGCTTCTACCCATGATGCAGCAATGAAAGAATGTGTTGCTCCAGTATCAAATAACACTTCTGCAATATGGGAGTCGACTGGGAACATACCTACTATCATGCCGGGGGTCTCCTGAACTGCTTCAGCCTCCAAGTGGTTCAGCCTTCCATGATTATAGCGCGGCTGAGAGCGATTGCCTGATCCAGGCTGAGGCACATTCTGCTTTGCTGGGGCATTGGGGCCTGACTGCTGCTGGGCTGCCTTCTTCGGACATTGCATCACCCAGTGGCCTTGCTCTCCACAGTGGAAACACGCTCTGTTTCCAACCTGAGCTGGTGCTGCCTGACTGTTCTGCTGGTTTGCTGGGGCAGGAAGACGAGGTGCCTGCTGATTCTGCCTTTGAAACTGACCTCCTGACTGATTGCTCTGACGGTTCTGGTACTGAGGCTGAGGATACTGCCTTTGAAACTGCTGATGCTGCTGAGGTGGACGCTGGTTCTGCCTGAACTGCTGAGGTTGATTGCCTGAGAAACGAGGACGACTGCTGCTTCCAGGCTGGGGTCCACTGATCTTGCGCTTACGATCTTCCATCTCCTTACGCTTTCTCTCCATCATGATTGCTCTGTCAATCAGGTGCTGGAATGTCGGGAATGTGTGATTCATCAGCTGATACTGAAGAGGGTCAACCAAGCCTCTCAAGAAACGGTACTGTCGCTTGGCGTCGGTGTTGACATCTTCAGGAGCATAGCGAGACAATTGCAGAAACTTGTCCCGGTACTCACTGACAGACAATGGCCCTTGCTTGAGAGCCAGGAACTCCTCCTTCTTCACTGTCATCAGACCTGCAGGAACATGGTACTGACGAAAGCTACTTCTGAACTCTTCCCAAGTGATGGCGTCAGGATGGGCATGGGTGGCGAGGTAAGACTCCCACCATGACTGGGCTGCTCCTCTCAACAGACGAGGACCATACAGAACCTTCTCCCTGTCATCGCACTGAGCGGTATGCAACTCCCGCTCCACAGTGCGCAGCCAGTCTTCAGCATCCATAGGGTCAGAAGAGTGAGCGAACGTTGGTGGATGACCTCTCATGAATTCAGCACTCTTGTCTCTGGGCATCTGAGGCATCTGAGGCTGAGGTGGGGCCTGCTGCTGTTGCTGCTGCTGCTGCTGAATGGCGGCCAAAGTCTGACCGATGGCTTGAACTGCCTGAGTCTGCATCAGAAACATCTGCTCGATGGACATCGGGGGCGGGGGTGGCAGGTGCTGCTGCTGAGGCACCTCCTCCTGTTGAGCGGCTCGCTCCTGCTGAGCACGCCTTCCTCCTCTGCGCCTGTTCTCTGACATCTGCAGAATGCAACCACACATCAGAACTGATCTGGCAAATCTTGCAGCATAAGGAAAGAGAATAGAATTCTTCAACAGCGCTGAACAGATGAGCATCTTCACTGATCTCTAACACAGACCACACAGCTTCTCAGATAGAAAGGAAAGTGGAATAAAAGGGGTTTCCCAACTATATAACTAACTCCATTAACATAATAGATAAACCAAAATGCAGGGGATACCCACACTCTGGTGACAATCATTACAAAGATCCAAACCAAACATAGTTCATCATGACAAACACAAATGCACAGGATATAGCAAACTACCCTGTCTAACTAAGACTAACTAAGACCGAAACCAACGCTAAGACTGAAGCTTCTACGTATATATTTCGTATTAATTACAAGGTCCAACTCTAACGATCTATGGTTCTAGAGTTATCTTGGTCTTGCAGGCGGGGTTGCCATAAGACTGGTGTCCACGCTGAGGTGAGCGGTACGGGTGCTGAGTCCCGACGGGAGCGGGGGAACCACCGTCCAGGTGACGACGTTCCGCACGCTCAGCCCGCAGCAGGGCGATCTCAGCACGAGCCCTACTCAGCTCGTCTAATGCATGGTCCAGCTCCGTGTTTAGCACGGCGGCTAGGTTGACTGTGCTGTTCAACCTAGGATTGCCCTCACCAACAGGTGAGACAATCACGCCTCCTGTGCTGCCAGATGGACGGCGGGGGTAATACTTCAGGTCAAGACCGTCAGCTGCCCCACCGAAAACCGAGCAGTAGTGCGAAAGCGCACGCCGTGCAGCATCCTGCATGGCTGCCTCAGCTGAGTCCCGTTCAGAGATAGAATAGTGCTCTGAGCAGGCCTCTGCACCCTGGAGACTGTTCTCCGGGCAGCGCACCAAGCAGGTTGCCTCCCAGCGGTCCGGGTAGACCCTGCGACTATGCTGGTAGACCACACAGCGATACTCGACGGACCAAGTATGTCGGTCAAATGCCCGACGTAGCAGGGTGTTGAGCGCATCATGGAAGTGACACCCGCGAGCAGCGTCGCGAGTGATGGGTCGAGCAACCCATCCTTCCGGCTCAGGGTTAGCAGAGAAGTCGGTGTCGTGGCTCGAGCTGTCGTCGCCATCTCCGTCGTCTGGGTCTCCTCCAGCAGCTACTCCAGAAGCTGGGGCGCCCAGTGGTGGTGCAGGGGGCGGCTCCAGAGGAAGCACAGGGGAGCAACTCCTCACAGACTCTATCTCCTGGTGGAGCGAGAAGGAAGAGCTCTGCTGCTCCTGTCGTCGACGCTCCTGCTCCTCACGCAGGCGGTGGTGCAGTCTCTCCAAGTGGCTGGACTGTCCGGCCACGGGACGGCGAAGCGGACGCTCAGCAAGGCGGGAGGGTAAGAAGGGGATGACTGACTTTCGTGCAGTGTGTCTAAGTCGAGCCATCTACAAAAGACATCGCAAGCAAAAGGGTGAGAACAGAATTAATATGACCAGCAAATAATGAATCATAAGCAAATGAAGGATTGGAATAAAACATGATTTTCAGCAAGGTATAATATATAGTAGAACATAGGTTTGGTCGGTATGACCAACTTTTGAAGGGATATCAAAGTCAAGGCAGAGACAGAGGTCTATAGTCCTTAGAACGACCATTCTACTCTAGGTTAGCGGTCCTACAGTCAGCACGGCTTTGATACCACTTATGTCACACCCGGTTTTAGAAGGCAAACCGAATGCGAACCATGTACGTGCCAGGATCAGTTATTCACGTACACAGCAGTTACATAATATGGACATCATCACACAGTGCTCAAAATAGTATTAATAAGGGAAATAGTCGATTACATCATACGTCTGAGACGTCCATATAGTTCTTACAATAAATCAAAGTGCGGAAAAGAAACGTAGATAACCGCGGCCTTCACAGGCAGCCGACTGGGGGTTGCCGCTAACCCACACCTAGAACTCGTCGTAATCTTGGAACTCCTGGAAGTCTCCTTCCACAGCTTCATCTTCGCCTGAGCAGTGGTTGCAATGCTGACAACCTGGGGATGGGGGGGGTTTGGTGTGTGGAGCAAGGGTGAGTACACATCAACATACTCAGCAAGTATCCTGTTTGGCTGTAGTGGACTAGCTGTATGTGGGGATAAGTCAAGCAGTTGCTTTTAGTTGGTCAGATTATTACTTACTAGTAGAAAGCCAAGTTTTAGCATTAACCCAAGTTATTAACCCAAACGTACTCCTTTCCAAACGGAAAGAGTACCACTTACCAGCATCATAGTCATAACCAAAACCATCGATCTCATAACCACCTGTACCAAAGTATCTCTGATCAAGTACCACTAATCACTGGAGCTCCCTTGGCCGCTCATAACCGCGAGCACGGCTGATATATCAGTTTTTCAAACACTCTGCAGAGGTTGTGCACTTTACCCACAAGCCGTGATTCCCATTCTGCCCGGAGATCATGACTCTCCATTGATCACTACCAAGGTGACCCAGCAGGGCATCACTACGTAGCCTTTACAAAGATTCCCCGGGGCTGTAGCCACCCGTTAGGTTTCCTAAATGCACCGCACTCCTCCCCAAGGGGCGAACCCAAACTTGGCAGAGCGAGCCGCATACACCGAGCCCCATTGACGGCACGACGGCTAAGTGAACTACACCCCGGATCCTCTAATTATTCAGCTAAGGGCACCCCATTCCACCCTCATGGTTGCACTGTTTTCCCGGGCGGTCATCCATAGAACAGGTCCTTACGGAGAGGCACTCGAGAAACCGCTCGAGCCCCCTTGATGACCACAGCATATATCATAATAAGAGAGGGGAAAACAGCGTATCATAGATAATCTCATCATGTTCATTGATTAGAGTTGAGCAATAGCATAAAGCTAAACAGTAATAATCCAACCCAGATAGGTAAACAAGGACATGGATAACAAAAGCTAGTCAATCCTTAGGCATAAATGTGTAAAGCGGGAGGTGAATTAAATAATGAATAGGACAGAGATAGGTCAAAGGACACTTGCCTCCACCAAACGACTGCTGCTCAGGGGCTTCTCCTGCGGGTTCCTCGGGCTCTTCAACCGGATCGTTCTCTATGCGAGCGCAAACATACATACATCCACATATTTAATTCCAAAGAACAGTACACCATACAATAGAATGCAATAAGTAAACAGACGTTCTACGCAGGCTCGCGAGTACGGTTAAGAGAGAAAGAGGAAAAGACAGTCGAGAAACGATAACGTTACATGATTATAAATTAACCACTCGCTTAATGGAAGGAAATTTAATGTAGACACTATGTTTAGCGTAAAGTAAAGTCATGTTTTCATGTCTAATTATTATAAGCAGGTGGAGATAAATAAAAGGATGGTCGCGCGGCGAGACGCGCGACAAAGCTCTCTAAAACAAATTAAGAAGTTAACGACTCGTCGCGCGACCGAGCACGCAACGAGACACTTCGCCTTAGTTAAGAGGAGACGTTAAGCGTCGCGCGACGAAGCGCACGACGGCATACGTCGACTAAACTGAGTCCAAAGTGGAACGTCGCGTGAATACACACGCGGCGTTACACCTTAAACAACCTGAAACAAAATGGATCGTCGTGCGACGAAGCGCACGACGCAACACAAGATAGAATCTGAATTTAGACAAATCCGTCGCGCGGCGAAGCGCGCGACGCAACACGCTAATTAACGAATAATCATCGCGAGCGCGGGCGAGCGAAGATACGGTCGGGCGAGGCCGGGACGGGGGAAACGGGCGGGCGAGCCGGGGCCAGGGCGGTTGAACCGGCCAGGGGGGCGGTTGAACCGGCCGGGGAGCGCGCGGGCGAGCGGGGACGCGCGGGCAGGGGGCGGGGCCGAGCGCCGCCGGGGGCCGGAGCGGGGCCGCGCGCCGCCGGGGGAGGGAGGCCGGGCGGGGGAGCCGCGTCGCCGCGCCGAGGGCCGAGCGCCGCCGGGGGAGGGAGGCCGGGCGGGGGAAACGCGCCGCCGCGCCGAGGGGCCGGGCGGGGGCCGCCGGGGAGGGAGGCCGGGGACGGGCGCCGAGCGCCGCCGCGGGAGGGGCCGAGCGCCGCCGCGCCGAGGGAGGGGGCCGAGCGGGCGGGCCGGGGCGCCGCCGCGGGGAGGGGCCGAGCGGGGGCCGGGGCGGGCAGGGACGGGCGGGGCCGAGCGCCGCCGGGGCCGGGCGGGGGCCGAGCGCCGCCGCGGGCGAGCGGGGAGGGGCAGGCAGGGGCGCCGCCGCGGGCCGGGGAGCGCGCGGGGAAGAAGAGGAGGGAGAGGGAGAGAGAGAGAGGGGAAGGGGAGGGGAGCTCACCTCGGGGTCCAAAATCCGGTGATCGCCGTCTCCAAATCCTAGGGCACCACGGGGGGAGAGAGGTGGAAGAGGGAGAGGAGAGGTTGTTGCGCGGGAGATCCAAATGAGAGAGAGAGATAGAGGAGGGGGGCGCATGGGGGGTTTTGGGCGCCAGGGGCGCGCAGGCCGGGGCGGGCCGGGCCGGCTGGGCTGGGCTAGGTTGGGCCGGGCCACTTCGCGGATCGAAAACCCACGACGAGCGCGACCACTAAACGGAATTAAATCGCGAACCTAAATCCGGAACGGAACGAGACGAACACTCATCATCAGACAAAGAAAAATGCTTCGGCATGATGCAACACCCATGACACTTAGGTTTTGGTTTATACATGACACGGACACCTGCCGCTATACTGGTTTGAAATTGGGAAGAAGGAGCAAACGGGGAAAGAGAAAAGAGAGTAACGCCCGAATTTGGTGAGAGAAAAGAAGAAAAAATTCTACCCCCAAATTCAGGGCATTACACTTCTCTGCTCCAAATCCTATCTTTTCGCTGTGAGTTCCAAGTCGAGATATGGTCGGGGTAGGGAGATAGAGAGGGGAGAAGTTTGCTGTGTCAGCCAAGCCCGAACCGAGACAAAAGGGGTGTCAAGTCGTGTCTAGCGCCCTAGGGTAGGTGTCATCTCTTTCCAGGGTGTTCTAGGGTTAATTTGGCGCCATTTTGTCAATTGGGTCGAAGGGTTTTGAAAAGGGGATTAAGGTGAACATGTGGAGTCTTTGTGCAAGGGTTAGTTTTTGTACTTAGGCAAAAACTGAATTCTCCCTTGTGTTGAATCTTAGGTGAACTGTTTAGGGCTTTTCTGAAAACTTTTTGGGGGTACTTCCTTACTATTAATTGTAGGTTATTAAGTGTATTACAACTTTTATATTTGGCTCAAACCATGATCATAAGGTTTACATGATCTTTTGATCATGGCTTCAATTAGGGTTCCCATTGCCCATGGGGGGTTTGCTTTAGGGTTTTTGGGAAAATCCCCACTTAGATGTGCATGACAAGCTAGGGCATGACATCCAAGATAGTTGCATTTGGTTAAGACCTTGAATTTAATGTTTGAGGTACTTTGCCCATACAAGACTTCATGTGATAATGGGTTAACAAGGGGTAACCCTGGGGTGGACACCCTGGGTAACACCTGGGGTGTTACATAACGTATTTTGGTGTTGCCTTGTTCTCAATTTATAGCATTTGGGAGCAAGTCCCCAACACCTGTCTTTCTCAAAATGAACATTTGTTAGTCCCAAAATGTGTTCTCCCTTTAGAAGCTTGTGAAGATTCTTCATCCCAACATGGGCTAGTCGGTGATGCCAGAGCCAACCCAAATTAATCTTAGCAATTAAGCAAGTATCAAGTTCAGCTCTATTAAAATCAACTAAGTATAGCTGACCCTCTAATACTCCCTTAAATGCTACTGAATCATCACTTCTTCTAGAGACAGTAACACCTAAATCCGTAAAAAGACAGTTGTAACCCATTTTGCATAATTGAGAAACTGAAAGCAAGTTATAATCTAAAGAATCTACAAGAAAAATATTGGAAATAGAATGGTCAGGAGATATAGCAATTTTACCAAGTCCTTTGACCAAACCTTGATTTCCATCCCTGAATGTGATAGTTCTTTGGGGATCTTCGTTTTTCTCGTAGGAGGAGAACATCCTTTTCTTCCCTCTCATGTGGTTTGTGCACCCGCTATCAATTATCCAACTTGAGCCCCCAGATGCATAAACCTACAAAACAAGTTTAGGCCTTGTTCTTAGGTACCCAAACGGTCTTGGGTCCTTTCAAGACAAGTCTTGTAGCCCTTGTGTTTGCCCCCAACATATTTGGCAACTACTTTGCCTGATTTGTTAGTGAGCACATAACAAGCATCAAAAGTCTTAAATGAAACATTAGGCTCATTTGATGCAATATGAGATTTCTTTTTAGGCAATTTAACATGGGTTGATTGCCTAGATTTAGAAGCCTCATTCTTATACATAAAAGCATGATGGGAAACAGAATGAGGCTTCTTTGCATGAATTCTCCTAATCTTATGCTCAGGATAACCAGCGGGATATAAAATGTAACCCTCGTTATCCTGAGCCATGGGAGTTTTGCCCTTAACAAAATTAGACAATCTTTTAGGGGCATTAAGTTTGACATTGCTTCCCTATTGGAAACCAATGCCATCCTTGATGTCAGCGCGTCTCCCATTATAGAGCATGCTCCTAGCAAATTTAAATTTTTCATTTTCAATTTCATGCTCATTAATTTTACTAGTTAGTTGTGCTATGTGATCATTTCATTGTTTAATTAAAGCTAGGTGATCATGAATAGCATCAACATTAATATATCTACATCTAGTACAAATAGAGACATGATCAACACTAGATGTAGAGGGTTTGCAAAAATTTAATTCATCAATCTTAGCATGTAAAATGGCATTCTCATCTCTAAGATTGGAAATAGAAGCATTGCAAACATTTAAATCTTTAGCCTTTGAAATTAAACTAGCATTTTCAATTTTAAGGCTAGAAATTGATTCATTCAATTTATCAATCTTAGCAATCAAACTAGCATTATCATTTTTAAGATTGGCAATTGAATCATGACAAACATTTGATTTTTCAACCATAGCAAGTAAATTACCGTGCTCATTCCTAAGGTTGGAAATGGTGTCATGGCAAATGCTAAGCTCCTTAGTCAAATTTTCATTCTTTTCTACTTCCTGAGCATAAGCATTCTTTACTTTAACATGCTTCTTATTTTCCTTAATAAGGAATTGCTCTTGGCTATCCAAGAGTTCATCCTTCTCATGAATGGCACCTATCAATTCATTCAATTTTTCTTTTTGTTGCATGATTAAGTTGGCAAAAAGAGCAAGCAAATCATCCTCATCTTCACTAGAACTACCCTCATCACTAGATGTTGTATATTTAGTGGAGGTTCTAGATTTTTACCTTCTTCTTTTTGCCGTCCTTTGCCATGAGGCACTTGTGGCCGACGTTTGGGAAGAGGAGGCCCTTGTTGACGGCGATGTTGGTGGCGTCCTCGTCGGAGGAGGAGTCGGTGGTGCTCTTATCGGAGTCCCATTCCCAACACACGTGGGCATCGCCGCCCTTCTTCTTATAATATCTCTTCTTCTCCTTCTTCTTCCCCCTCTTGTCGTTGTCTCTATCACTATCACTAGACATAGGGCATTTAGCGATAAAATCACTGGGCTTACCACATTTGTAGCACACTTTCTTGGAGCAGGGTTTGTAATCCTTCCCCCTCCTTTGTTGGAGGATTTGGTGGAAGCTCTTGATGATGAGCGCCATTTCCTCGTTGTCGAGCTTGGAGGCGTCGATGGGGAGCCTACTTGATGTAGACTCTTCTTTCTTTTCTTTCGTCGCTTTGAATGCGACAGGTTGCACCTCGGGTGTGGAGGTGTCGCCTTGCTCGACGATTTGTTTGGAGCCTTTGATCATCAAGTCAAAGCTCACAAACTTTCCTATCACTTCCTCGGGAGACATTAGCTTATATTTAGGATCACCACGTATTAATTGAACTTGAGTAGGATTACGAAATACGAGTGATCTAAGAATAACCTTGACCATTTCATGGTCATCCCATTTGGTGCTCCTGAGGTTGCGCACTTGATTGACCAAGGTCTTGAGCCGGTTGTACATCGCTTGTGGCTCCTCTCCTTGGTTGAGGTTGAATCGACCGAGCTCCCCCTCGATCATCTCCCGCTTGGTGATTTTGGTCACCTCATCTCCCTCGTGCGCGGTCTTGAGCACGTCCCAAATCTCCTTGGCACTTTTCAACCCTTGCACCTTATTATACTCCTCTCGACATAGAGAGGCGAGGAGTATAGTGGTGGCTTAGGAGTTGAAGTGTCAGATTTGAGCGACCTTGTCCGAGTCATAGCCTTCATCCCCTATGGATGGTACCTGCGCTCCAAACTCAACAATGTCCCAAATGCTAGCGTGGAGTGAGGTTATATGGTGCCTCATTTTATCACTCCACATACAATAGTCTTCACCATAAAAATGGGTGGTTTGCCTAATGGGACGGAAAGTAAAGGAGTGCGTTTGGAAATGCGAGAGTAACGTAGGGGGATCTTACTAAACTTCTTGCGCTCATGGCGCTTAGAAGTGATGGACGGCGCGTCGGAGCCGGAAGTAGATGGTGATGAAGAATCGGTCTCGTAGTAGACCACCTTCTTCATCTTCTTTTTCTTGTCGTCGCTCCGATGCGACTTGGCATGTGAAGGGGATCCCTTCATTTTGTTGCCGAACTCCCCCGATGGAGCCTTCCCGTGGCTTGCAGACTTGTCACCGCCGGTCATGATCTCCTTCTTGGCGTGATCTCCCGACATCACTTTGAGTGACTAAACTCTAATGAAGTATTGGGCTTTGATACCAATTGAAAGTCGCCTAAAGTGGGGTGAATAGGCGGAAACTGAAATTTATAAACTTAAAGCACAACTACAAGCCGGGGTTAGCGTTAGAAATAAATCCGAGTCCGAAAGAGAGGGAAAACAAATCAACCAAAGAAATAGAGCAGATGGCACGGTGATTTGTTTTACCGAGGTTCGGTTCTAAAGAACCTAATCCCCATTGAGGTGGTCACAAAGACCGGGTCTTTTTCAACCCTTTCCCTCTCTCAAACGGTCACCTAGATCGAGTGAGCTTTCTCCTTAATCAAACGGGTCACTTAGACCCCACAAGGACCACCACACAATTGGTGTCTCTTGCTTTGATTACAAGTGCTTTGAAGAACAAGAATGAGTAAGAAGAAAGCGATCCAAGAACAAGAGCTCAAAGAACACGAGCAAAACTCTCTCTCTCTAGTCACTAGGTGTTTGGAGTGTGCTTGAGACTTGGAGAGGCTTTGATTCTTTTGAATTGTGTCTTGTATTGATTGCACTAGCTCTTGTATTGAATGGGATGTCTGAAAAACTTGGATGCTTGAAGTGGTGGTGGTTGGGGGTATTTGTAGCCCTAACCACCAAACCAACCGTTGGGGAGGCTGTCTGTCGACACCACCGGACACTGTCTGGTGCGCCAGCCACGTCACCCAATCGTTAGGGTTCTAACGTTTCGACCGTTGGAGCTCTGACTTCTTGGGGCACCAGACAGTCCGGTGCCGCACCGGACAGGCACTGTTCACTGTCCGGTGCACCTTCTGGCGCTGCTCTGACTCTGCGCGAACTGTCTGCACACTATTCACGTTACAGGCAACCATTGGAGTTGACCGTTGCGCTCGATAGCCGTTGCTCCGGTGGCACACCGGACAGTCTGGTGACCCACCGGACAGTCCGGTGAATTATAGCGGAGCGGCTCTCCAGAAACCTGAAGGTGAAGAGTTTGAGTTGATCGCCCCTGGTGCACCAGACACTGTCCAGTGGCACACCGGACAGTCCGATGCGCCAGTCCAGGGTTCTCTCCGGTTTCTTTTGCTCCTTTCTTTTTGAACCCTAACTTTGATCTTTTTATTGGTTTGTGTTGAACCTTTGGTAGCTGTAGAATATATAATATAGAGCAAACTAGTTAGTCCAATTATTTGTGTTGGGCATTTCAACCACCAAAAACATTTAGGAAAAGGTTTGACCCTATTTCCCTTTCACATAGTTACACTGTTTCTCGGGTGGTCATCCAATGAACCGGTCGTTACGGAAAAGTACTCAAGGCGCAACCCGAGTCTCCTTGATACCACAAGTTCTTAATCATATCCAAAACATAAGCATTGTATCGTAATCAGTATCATCATGTTCATTTATTAAGTTCAAGCACTAGCATAAATCTAATCATCATAGCCCAACCCAAAAGGTAAACAAGGACAAGATAAATAGAAAGCTAGTCAATCCTTAGGTTGAATCATGTTGTGCAGGAATATAAGTTCTCATATGAATAGGACATAATAGGTCATACAACACTTGCCTTCACCAAACAGACGCTCAAGGTATTCAACCTTGTAGAACTCGAAGAGCTTAATCTCTTGATCACCAAAGCTTGATCGTTAGTTCACCGAAGCTCGAAAACGGATCGTATTCTATTCATGACATGCAGCGAACATGAACATGCACAAGCAAACAAACATATACATACATATGAACATTACACCAAATAAGAGAAAAGATTATAAAACATGCAACGTCATGATAAAGCGTGCTTCTATGGTCATGAGAGAAAGAATCGCCGAAATCGAAACTACGATCGAAAAGATATAACTTCCGAAAGATTTACATGATTCACGTGTAAAACTATATTTCTATGTTGATTAATATAAACCATTTGCCAAAGTTATTTCAGAGAAACATCGTATATAACTTTAATCAAAATTGTAGTTCACGTGGAAAACACTTTTTAAACTAGTCAAGTTATAATCAACGCACATGACTTATAACATTTAAACCATTAATTTAGAGAAGACACGACATATGAGACCTACTAAACAAATGTCACATTTATAATAAACAAGTAGTAAGCAAACATATTTGCACTGCAATTAATCATGATAACATTTATTCACAAAAGCGCAAGTTAAAAACTATAAACTAGTTTGGATTATAAGGCTACTTTAATAACATTCGAATAAACAATTGATTAATTATTACAAAGTGTCGCGATAAAATAATGTTTTTAACACATAGATAATGTTATTACAAAGTTAATGCAACTCGAACAGAACAAATCGAGTTGATTACGCAAAATATTCTGAATAAAAATAATTTTGCGGATTATTATGATGTGGCACAACATGATCAGCTGGAGCCACGCCGCACGAAGGGCACAAAGCCACAGAAAATGGAGAGGTGGGATCTTTTGTGGTTAACTCCTTTGTTGGGGATACGATCCACGGTCTCTAGGGCCCATCGGTCAGAGTGCGGGCTAAGGGAAAACCCCTGGTCGCTGGGGCTTGTTGGTCAGCTAGAAGAGGTGGATAACATATACCCTAAAAGAACCTGCCCTCGATCGGACCCCATGGCACCGAGCCCAGGGTCGTGCATGGCAGAACCTGAAATGGGTGGCGTGTCGGAGGGAAACCACTCGAGTGGATCCCGCGACGCCTGGAACCGAGCCACAGCGCAGGCGCTTGTCCGCTTCCCACTTGTAACCTACAAACCCCTCAGGCCACATAGCACTCATGACCTACAAACCCCCTGGACTGCGACGCATTTATGGTCCTCGTGCCCCTCAGCCTACGATGCACTCATGACCCATTGGACTTGGCCTGAGTGCACAAACCGCTGGCAGGGCGCAAGGCGACGAGCCACGCCCAACCCTAGGCTAAGAAGGCCAGGGGTCAGCATAGCCTAAATGATGGCGCCTAGGACTCATGTATCCCTGTATTGTCCGCCACAGTAAATACGAGACAGCCAAGCAACCCTGGGGCCCACAAGTACGCGTGGCTTTACCCCAAGTAAGAATGCTTAGTTTTACCCTTTCCTTACGGTTCCTTCCTAATAAGGAAGCCATTGTTGGCCTTTGGGGCATCGGAGGCGCCTTGCTACGTGGCATCATTTCGTAGCTCGGCTAGTTCCCTTGAGGCAGCGAGCACCGACACGAGTTTGCAGTTGGCTTGCTCCCACACGTAGGCTTCTTCGAATGAGGTGGCCACTATAATGACCTCGCGGGGTCCAGGTATCTTCAACCTGAGGTAGGTGTAGCTTGGAATCGCCATGAACTGTACATAGCATGGTCTCCTAAGTATTGTGTTGTAGGCTCCAGGGACATCCATCACCTCGAAGCGCAACGACTCGATGGGAAATTGGAGGGAGTGGCGAAAGTAATTGGTAGTGTGATTCGCCCGAGCGGGTGAATTCCCCGTCCGAGCGTGACACCTTGAATTGGCTTCATGCTTGGGTGCAGTGCGGAGCGCGAGATCCCCATGCGATAGAGGGTATCAACATATAAGACATTGAGGTTGGTTCCTCCATCCATGAGGACCCTAGAAAATTTTTTTGTACCCACGATCGGCTCAACTACGAGGGGGTAGGTTCTAGGGTGTGGGACCCTGCCCGGGTGGTCACGCTGATAGAAGGTGATCGGTAGCTCCGACCATTGGGGATACCGAGGGGTGGCAGGCTACATCGCACACACCTCGCGGTCTTCGTGCCAGCGCTTGTTGTCGGGCACTTGATGGCGGTCGTCTCTGATCATGCCTCCCGACGAAGGTGTTCCCCCTGCCTCGGCATTGCCCATGGTTCAGCCGGAGCATCGCCCATGGGTGGCGTGGCTCCTTTCGGAATGCCGTCTCTCCAACTCATCCTCTATGGGGTGTTTGGGTCTTGTGCGTCCGGCGTCGGTTGCCTTGGGCCTGGCGAGGCAGAGCTCGCTGGTGGCGGTGGCGAGTAAGTCAAAAGAACCAAACTTGATGCTGCTCCTAGGTGAAGGTTTCGACCCTGGCAGGTGCCGACAAACTAGCCATCAAAGTGAAAAAGTCGCTTTGGCACACTTGCGGTCCCCTACCTGGTGTGCCAACTGTCGTGGTTTTGGAAATCAAAGGACAATATTGTGTTGAGGTGGGAATGCAAGAGCGTACTCACTCTGAATGGTGGATCACGGAGATCTGAGCAAGGAACTTAGACACAGGATTTATACTGGTTCAGGCTTTCGCCCTTGTCTAGTGTATTGTTGATCGTAGTATTGCTTTGAGGCGTGTTACAACTGGTGTGCTAGTGTCTGTATGAGGGGAGAGAGACTCCCTTTTATACTTCAAGGGGTGGTCCTTACATGAGAGAGAGAGAGTTCTTCAGTTAATGCCCTATGTTGTAGTCCGCGGCGGGCCCCTCTTAGGTCAGTCTTGGGACGTGCCTGCGTGCAGCATGGCTCCTTCTGGTGGGTCGTGTGCCGTTGTACTCTTGGCATGGTGTTCTATCGCATCCGTCCGACATGCGAGTCCCTGTAGCTCGCTCTACACCCGTGTTGTCGTACCTCATGAGTCGAACAGAACATGCTCTCAGTAAGGTTGAGGTTCGTATTTGTAAGGAAAATGGACCCCAGGCCATTTGGCTAAATAAGTTTTGGTGTTTGATGATCAACATAACATGTGGACCAATGTGTTTGCTAGTGTTTGTGTTTATAGTTCACAGGATGCTAAAGTTACTTGGACCAAGTCACCGAGGAAAGCAACACCTCAAAATAATACATTATGAAGATCAAGTGAAATCCAAGAAACAAAGGAAGTGTTGCCGGTGGACTGTCTAGTCTGGAGCATCAGACTGTCCGGTGCCACACGCCGGACTGTCCGGTGTACCAGGAACAGTAGCCCTAATGACTAGTTCCAGGTGGCACTGTGGAGAGAAGACCGCCGGACTGTCCGGTGTGATATCCGGAGTGTCTGGTGTAAAAAGCCTGTGCGCCAACGGTCAACTGCAGTGTCAGACCAACGGCTAGGCGCACCGAACAGTGAACAGTGCACTGTCCGGTGCACCACCGGACTGTCCGGTGTGCCGTAGACAGCACAACTTTTCTCCAATGGCTAGTTTTGTGTTGGGGGGCTATAAATACACCCCCGACCAGCCATTCCAAGGTGTGGGAGCCCAAGCAACATACCAAGGCATATAGTAGACATCCCAAGTGCTTAATAGAATCACTCGATGATTAGCGTAGGTGATTTGCGAAGTGCTTAGGTTAGTTAGACCGCTTTAGCGCTTACTCTAGGTGTACCCTAGTTAGTTGAGTGAGTTTAGATAAACCACACAACCCCTCGGCTCTTGCGTGAGCCATTGTTATTGTATCGAGTGGGACGAGAGTTTTGCGAGACCGTGACAATCGCGTTTGTGTCACGGCCGCCACCGTGTACCGGAGGGAACGAGGCCCGCGTCGTTTCGGCCAGAAGCTCGATAGTGGAGACGGTGGGGAGCGTCCAAGAGGAGACGGAAGCGGAGCACCACCTGCATGTGGAGAAGGCCCGCGGCTCTCTGCGGAGTTACTCGATCGAGGTGCTTGGCCCTGGCGTGGGCTTCCCTTTGCGTAGGGGCACCAATGAGGATTAGTTGGGACCTTGCTGGTTCCGGATACCTCGGGAAAAATACCAGTGTCATCCACGAGAGTTTGCATCTCTACCTCGCTCTTTAGCTTCCGCTTTTATATTAAGCATTTAAGTTTCAATCTTGTCTTTATACTTATATTGCTTAGGATTGAAACTTAGCCATGACGGTAGAGATAGCAACACTTAGACAAAACCTAGGTTGCACATTCTAGTTTGATTATTTGCAAAGGTTTTGCTCTAGGGTTTTATTTGTGACCTAGTTTAAAGAAAGTTTTAGTAGTCCTAATTCACCTGTTTCCTTCAGTATTCAGTACGACTTCATCTTCTGTCAACACCCTTGCATCACTCCTCCACCATGTGCGAGCATGCACTAGGTATGTCGTCCTATCCTTTCTGGTATGTGGGTGGAGACTTTGTTGTCGTGACCCCCTTGGTACTGTACGCATGGTGTGAACATGGTTTGGTGGCGACATGTCCTATTACGACCGTCGTGGACCAACAACGTTGGCCTGGGCTCCCTCCTTGCGGGTCTGTTTGGTCGTTTGCTCCGCCTCGCAGACTCTCTCGGTGGGGACATGGTCGCTCGCTCCACCTCGCAAACTTGCTCGGCGGAGACTTGGTCGTTCGCCCCGCCTCGCAGACTCGCTCAACAGTGTCTTGGTCGCTTGTCCTGTCTCGCAGATTTGCTTGGCGGGGACTTGGTCGTTTGCCCTGTCTCGCAAACTTGCTCGACGGGGGCTTGGTCGGTAAATGAGCCAAAGAGAGGATTATGAGCCTTGCCTTGGATACCTCTTTCCTGGGTACCCGTCAATACTCTTGATGTAATTATTTTTAAGTTTTATCTCTTGCTTAAGTGAGTATATTGTCTTCTTTATACATATTTTTCACAATGTACTAGTTGGATTAAAGAGATAGATTATAGTGAATTTGAATTACAGTAAGTAATCACTTTTGTATTTTTAGATCTTTTGGCTTTAGTTATAACTAGGTATGTGCCCGTGCGTTGCGACGGAAGTAAAAAAATTGTATGAAACATTGATACTGAACGACAAACATCACTATAATATGCAAAATCCGTGTGGAAAACACGAGCCTGATCAGTCAAGCTTGTTGTAACGGAAAATTTAATTGTTCTCATGAATACTAATCCCCTTCGAACCCTATCTTTCATGCCATGCCAGCTTTAATTTAGAATTGTTGATGTGTCCTACAATTTAATGCCCACCAAATTCTCCATGAAACTCCATTAACACGAGCCTGATCAGTCATGGACCGATTAAAACAGATAAAGTACCATAAAGATAATATGATACATTTTTGTTCCAATTATTTGAATGCTAAGACGAATCCAAAGGATTGAGAACTTACAACTATTCATATGTAAAAGTTATAAAGAAATTTTACATTGCCACCGCTTCAAATGTAAAAAATTGTAAACAAATTTTCGCACATTGTGTTGTGCTATGCCCAGCTTGTCGCCCAACTCCAGCAGCCACCTTGTTGTATGCGTCGTACTCATACTTCTAGATGGTGGTGTGGTGCCACATGAACATGATGGCGAGCAATATGAGGGTCAGAAGGATGGACACCCACACACCCTACAGGAACTTGATCAACGACGCCTCGATGGAGGCGAAGAAGAGGAAGAAGTTGAGGGCCAGCCAGAGGAGTAGTCACAACACAACATGTTAACTCTAATTTTTTTCTTATCCTTATTACTCAATACTGCTGCAACAATGGTAATACATGCTAAAAAACTTATCAATCAGGCAACAACCATAGTGTCATTACTATGTGTTCTGAATCCATGAGAAGAATGTTTCCTTGTGCATAGAAATCCAAAATTATGAAATGTGCATTGTTGCCACACCCAAAATGTAAAAGGATAATGTTGGGGGCTTGCTCTCAAATGCCATAAATTGAGAACAAGGCAACACCAAAACAGGTTACTTGTTAATGTCCTTCGTCCTTCGAAGCATTATTTCCCCAAGGATATAATGATCTTTGGACGAAGGTCATGAAGAACATACCTTCATCATCTCAACATACATATATGTATGATTATTAACAACGAATGGAGCATGTAAAGCATAAGAAACAATGTGAACAATAACCTTATCATATATATTTCTCAGTATATAATCGTAAATTAACATAAGAACAATATTAAATTACATTTGATACCTTCAGCTTGACAGAAAACAAAGGTACGAGCGTGACGCAAAAGCAAATGCCAAGTCAGCGTGAACAGTACGGGAGTACTGTTCATCTATTTATAGGCACGGGGCGCAGCCCATGTGAAATTACATCCATGCCCTTTACATTTGCTGATGACTATAAGGTAATCCATCAAGGTCTAAATAGCCTTTTCCCCTTTAAGTCGGTTCCATTTCCTGTTGTCATGCCGAAGCTCCCTTGCGCGTAGCTTCGGCGCTGCGTCAACCTTCGTATTGTTCGTGCTTCTCACACTGTGGTTCTGATCCGAGTCTGAAGGTACTTGTTCATGTATTACACTCCGGACATTGTTAAATCATGTTTTTGAGGACCTTCGGAAGACGAAGGCCCCCAACAGTAGCCCCTCGCAATATTAATTTGTCAGAATAACGAATTCAGATTGCGATATGGACGAAGGCCCTAAGCCAAAGGTCCGAAAAAACACCTTCCCCTTCCTAGAATAGCAACAGTCAATGACAGACGGGGCCCTCCAATTTGGAGCGCACTAGGCGTATAAATAGGAACTCACACCGACTGCACTTGATACACTGCTCGTGCCATTTGCCTTGTTTTCTCAATTTTACAACTTGTGCTTACTGGCGCTTGGTAGCTTTCAAGCTTTTGAGCTTCGGTTTGAAAGACACGTTTTCAACGTTTCCGAAGACAAGAAGACAGTTGGTGAGACGAAGCTAAGTGAGGAGGAGAAGCTTCTTGAGGAGAAAACTGCTGGATTTGTTGAGTCAATATCGAAAACAAATACAGAGAAGATTACCAAAGAGATACTGGAAGGGTTGTCTGAAGATACCGATGATAGCGACAGCTATGATGTGGAGAGTGGAGGCGAAGATTCTGAAGATCGGCCTTCGCGACCAAGTCATGCAGTCTTCGGGAAATCAACTATCAAACAGAGTCATCTTGAGTATATGAGAGGAAGGTATTTTCAAGATATGTCTATTGTGAGGGCTGACGTAGACAGGGTCGTTCCTGCTCTCGAAGAAAACGAAGTTGTGATCTTCCGAAGCTTCTTCAAAGCTGGACTTCGGTTCCCGTTAAGCAGATTTGTGGTCGAAGTTTTAAAGACATACCAAATTTTCCTTCACCAGATTACTCCCGAAGCAGTTATTAGAATGGGGATCTTTGTCTGGGCTGTGAGAAGTCAAGGTCTAGAGCCAAGTGCAAGATGTTTTTGCAGTATGCATGAACTTTCGTATGAGACGAAGCCCTGGGGTAAAGAACAATATCATAACAATTTTGGTTGCTATAGCTTCGTTGCTCGCTCTGGTGCAACCTACCCAGTGCCAACGTTTCGGAAGAGATGGCCCGGGGCCTGGATGGAAGAGTGGTTCTACGTGAAAAATTATTTGAAGGCGAGAGAGGACATTAAAGAAATCATCATGCGCCCCATCTGGTCCCGCTTCGGTCTCCGAAAGCCAAAGGTAGAAATTGATGAGGCAGCCAAAGCATGCTGAAGGGCCTTCAGCATAGTTTGCTCTTTCATTGGGACAAGAGACTTAATTCAAGAACATGTAGCCTTTAGGAAATGGCCACTGATAGACAGCTGGGAAATGCCAAAAGAAACCATCACTAACCCTAGCGAAGGTGATTTGGTTCGATTGAAATACACCTTCAGGTTTGGAGACCAGTTTGTCGAACCAGATGACGACTGGCTGAAGTGTGTTGAAAATACTAGCGATGAGTTACTTGGAGCATATTCCAAGTCTGAAGATAATGCACTATCTGTGGCTTTCGAGAGCCGAAAAAAGAAAAGATTAAATAGGGTTTTTGATGCTATTGGATTTGTGTATCCTGACTATCGCTACCCGCCACGGGGGCAGAAAAGAAAGGGTGCAACTTTTGGAAAGGTTGTTGCTTCGGCTGCTCCTAGCGAGCCTGCGCCGAAGAGGAAAAATTGAAGGTCCTTACCCACCAACCGCGCTATATTGAACCGGCCATAGTTCCTGAGTTTGGCGGGGAAACTTCTTCAGTTACTGAAGCAAAAGAAGCTGCTCCTCCCACGCAGAAGACTGAAGAGCCGGCTGCAATGCCAAAGGCGCCTTCGACTAAGCTTATTGAAACGAGGGTTGACGAAGGTAAGGCTAAAAGATCAAAAACTGAAGAAGCAGCAAAGATGCCCGAGATTCTAAGTCCTTCAGCAGAAGCAACAGTGCTGAAGGCAGAAAAAAGTTCTGCGATAACCCCTAGAAGGAAAAGGATGGTAAATGTTTTAGACATTTTGGAAACAACAGACTCCAAACGCCCCTCTTCCATAAAGAAGGTTGCCGAAAGTGCCGAGGCACAGGCTGAAGCTGATACTAGGCAGATAAAAGGTAAAAATGCAGCAATTGAGGCTGGGGCCGAAGTCGAACCCACGGTGCCTGTTGAGATGAAGCTTGCCACAGCCGAGCAAGGGGCCGAAGAAGTACCTCCAAATACTGATATAGCTTTTGAGAGAAATATGGGCAAAGAAGCCGAATCCCCTGCTCCCGAAGCACCTTCTGAATATCCTGATTATATCATTCGACATGCTTCGGGAAAAAGATTATCTAAGGAAGAAATTTTTGAAGCTAAACACTATGCCCGAGAACTGAAGTACCCGAAAGGGGCCCTAGTGTTTAATGGTACGGATGAAGATGACTTCTTGTATTGCCTCCCAGACAACAAAGAATTATCCGTCTGCCGGGAGATGGCCAGAAGTATGGGCTTTCCGAAGCTCGAAGCTGGCCTCTGTGCCATGACGAAGGACGATCTTGCGGATAGCCTTGCATACAACAGTCTGAAGGTACAAAAATTGTGAATTTGGAAGTTTATGAATTTTGAATTAGTCTTTTGTTCTTATATTAATCCATTCATTCTTTCGTGTAGGGCTTAATACTTAGCAACGCCTTAAGGGCGCAAAAGAATGCTGAAGATGAGAGCTGCACTATTGCTCTCAACAACCTTCGAACAGAGGTTATCAGGCTGAGAATTGAAGCCTTGGAAAAAGACAAAATCCAACTTACATTGGTGGACAAAGTAAAGGGAGATGAAGGTAACTTCAAGGCTCAATCTGAAATCCAAAGGAATGAGATTGAAAACCTTCAAAAGCAACTGACTGAAGCCAAATTAAAATGCACTGTTGCTGAAGCTGAACGAGATGCCAGTGATTACTGGAAAAATTATTGTGAAAAAACAGTTGCAGAACTTCGCTCATCAAAAGAAAGATGTTTTGAAAAATTTGTGGAATGTGTAAAAAAGATAAAGACTAGCTTCACCAACGTGGGCGCATACTCAAGTGAAGACAACTTCATACTGGGCGATCCTGAGGGCGTAATCAAGTGGATCATCGGTGAAGTCGAAGCCTTTGAAGAGATTTTGAGTGACCGCGGGGACGTCTGTTCCTTCTCTGGCGCGAGGGGAGTTGCAGCCATTCTGGAGAAGTCAGGTTGCGAACATGTTAAAACCTTGGCTCAGGCTGAAGCTGCCTTCTCCATCGATGATACGAAGGACCCCTCGGCCGAAGCAAGCTCAATAGGTGGAAAATTTTTCACTGACATCTGGGAAAATGGTGGCCGAGGAATGGCCCATGAAATAATAAAGAAAAGCGAAAAAGATACTCATGACGCTCGAGAAGCAACGAAAGCAGCTGAAAAAGCTGCGGAACTCGAAAGACGGATATGTATTACTTAATGGCTTTTAACTTTGTTGTTTATTTTTGTGACTTCGAACTAATTTATGTCTTCTACCGCAGCTGAACTATCTCCTCCCCCAGAGCCATTCAATCCACAGGCCGACCTAGAGACAAAGAAGGCAATAGAAATTATTAATATGGCCGAAGCTATTGTAGACGAAGTTGTTACCAAGCTTCTTAACGAAGTTGCTGAAAAAGTTCTGAAGGAAGAATAGCAGCTATTGTAAAAACATTTCTAAAATATTAATGTAATGTTTGCTGAACTAAGTCTGTAATATTCAATGTTTGTATCTTTGAATGTTATATGTAAATTGTTTGTAATTCAGTTCTTTACGATGCATGAAACTTTACGTACATACCGTTTTTGAGCCTTCGGCGAAAAAACACCTTCCCTTCTTTTCATGCTCCGTGAAGAAAAACTTTTATGTCCCGTGGGAATATTCATACTTTGTAAAGAACATCCAATCGTCGTGAAAACAATAATGCTTCGTAAACAATAGATTTCTTCCTCCACATTAGAGCTGATGAAGCTGTACTTCTTCAAAACTTAGCACAATTTCACTTTTTCGAAGCATTCTCCGAAGATCAACATTGTATCCCCTTCTTGTGCCATTGATGCAATATGATGTATGATGTTATTGTAACACCCCGGGATCCACAAACACCCCAGAATGCTACTAAACTACACATCTAATATTCATATATAAAATTTCGACAGCATCTCCTTTGAAAATTGCATAAACGGGGGAAGCAACAAAGTATAAATAGATATCATGATAAGAAAACATATAAGACATTAATAATCTGCTAGCAATGGGAAGACAACCATAACAACATGAACTGAATTAATCAGTGCGCACGACTAGTTAAAAACAAACATCCTTTGACAAGAAGTTTCTAATTAAATCATGGCTGCGTCTGGGCAGCATTATTATGAGAATGAAGGTGGATGTGCTGCTACTTCCCACTCCCCTTGATGAGCAACAAGCACCTGCATTGAGTAATGCAAGAGTGAGATGAAACATCTCAGCAAGCTAATTGTTCTGACGAGATATTTAAACCACAAATTGAATTCATCAACATTTTAAAAGAGTCACAATTAAAAATCAGAAATGCTTGTAGATATAGAACTCAGTAGTCCCACTATAACCAATACCATCTCATTTCCTCGAACAACCACAATAGGTTCTATAACACTTCCCTGCGTCAACAATACCTGCAAATATCATTTCAATGTATGCATAGGAATGCAATGTGTAGGTACTCTATCTTCATACCTCTGGGGGTATAAAACCACATCATCTGCAAATATCACTTCAATGAATGCATATGAATGCAATGCATATGTCCTCTGCCTTCATACCTCTAAGGGTATGAAGCCGCATCGTACCCCTTCTCGGGCAACGTACGATGCTAAGTTGTACCGGTACGGTCGGACCATAGGTCACGACAAAACTTCATATGCAAATGAGTCATGCAATGTATATGGCATGCTACATTTATCAATAAACTTCACTTCCTTCAGATACAACACAAACCTCAAATAATACTTCATTTACCTTCAGATACAATACCAACCTCAAATAATACTTCATTTACCTTCAGGGGTGTGAATTAATCTCATGAGTCATACTCAAATCATAGTCATCATCAATATATGATTGAGCATCAGTATAATGCAAGCAAGTAAAGCATCACCATAGAGTCCAATTATGAAAGAATCTGATACTTCTGAATATTAGAGTGTAGGCGATAGAAATAACAGGTCAGAACGGAAGCAACCACCGCTACATTCACTTGCCTTCATCGAGGAAGAAGAAATGTACTAGACATGATCTGGAGTGTAGCCACCTGCTAGTGGGCATAAAACTTAGTACAAATATTTCACAAACATTTGCCATCAATCAACAAAACACTCCTACACTTGAAACCAAGACCCAGTGGAAAGACTCCCACCCTGAACCACATGCCATACAGCAGCAACGCTGTTTGTTAATTTTGTATCTTTAAAATTAAAACAGCGGTGATATCAAACAAATACTCTAGGAGTATCTACACAAAATACTCTACAACTTCAATATTCAATAGATAATTAAATTCTGTCATCTACAAGTTCTAAAACATCTGACAAGATAACTGACTGAATCTGTTTTAGACAGCAGTATGGTTAACTTTAAAATTCGATATCTCCAAAACTGCTGAACCAAAAATTATGAAATTCTGCTGGAAGTAAGAACTTTTATCCCTCTACAAAAGTCTCCATAGTTAGAAGAGCCAATTCGGCCATTTACTAGATGAAACCCACCAGTAAACAGACCCACTCATTTTTGTCAGGTAAACAGGAACAGCCACAGTAAAACAAACATAACTGGAGTTTCACAAATCATATGAATGCACTCTTTAACAATCTGGAAAGCTTATAAAATTATCTACAACTTCTTTTACCAACCCACAGTTTAATTCTGTTGATAAAATTGCCTAAATCTTAAGAGAACAGATTCTGCACAGAATTATGAGACTGAAAAACTGCTATAGTAAAACTGCAATAACTTTCTGGTCGGATGTCCGATTGAGGTGTTCTTCGCGGCCACGGAACGATCTACAAATTATCTACGACTCATACATAGACTTTTTATTTTTTTGAGTCCACTAAGACCACGGAAAACTGGCATGAACAGAAACTGTCGAATCTGCCATTCTGCAGAAAACTAAATTCGAGATCAAAACCTAACCCCACATCAAATTCAACCTCTAATCCTTTAATTCCCATGATCCACAACCTCCAAAAGCCTATAATTACAGGGAGGAACAAGGATCTCATCCATACCTAGGGTTTCCCCAAGAAATCTTCAAGAGGAGATGGGGAAGAACATCTCCTTGATCCTCTCTTCCTCTTCAATTCAACGTGCCCCTCCTTTTCTCGATCCTTGCTGCGTAGGGGGAGATCTTGGGGGAGAAAGCAACGGAGGATGGATGCCATAGGGGGAGGGGGCGTCCAGCCAAGGGGGAGAAAAAGGGGGTGGCGGCCAAGAGGGGAGTGAAGGGAAAAAAAAGGGGTGGCCACCTAGGGTTTTTGTGGGAGAAAGAAACGACGCCTCAGATGACTTCTATCTTTGCATCCAATGGCCCACAACCCTTTACCTCATCCACGCACCAGAGATTAACTTTTGGTCAACATTTTTTTGGGATATTACACTCTACCCCCCTTAAAAAGAATTCGACCTCGAATTCGGCCACTCCAAGCAAAACACCCAAGGTACCCCATATAGCACCACAATTCAAAACATGGGTCCATTATTGGTCTTAATTAACACAAGAACTTCTACCTTGGACTAATTGTCTAAGGAAACTACATGACCTGACATCAAGCATGAAACAACATGTAATGAAGCTCAAAGCATGTCATAGTTGCAATCAACACTCCAATTTCACACCATCAAATTTGGATGCAGCTATACATCAACATCAATGTCTTAAGACAACACTCTTTTATGAAGGGGTAATATGCACCAAGCACAACCCTTACCAACTTCAACCATTAATTTTAATTAAATGGTGAAACATCTACACCCGACGAATGTATAAGAAGATCAAACACCTCACCTTAAAGCACTATGAAACAAGTAGTTCTATTGGAACAAAACTCCTAATCTTCCTAAACCTTATTCTTGCCATCATGAAAAGATAATCATGTAATCTAACATTCCTTGCACCCCACCAAAAGGGAGAAAATCTATAGAACTAATGGAGCAATAAAGCCAAAAGAAGCCAATAACATCTTGTGCGGCATAGTTCATCGAAGAAATGCCAAAAACTCTACATAGAACACTGATAGCCCAACAACAACACAATACTTGCTTAACCCATGTCACTATACTTCATTCAACATCTCAACTAAGAAAAATATCCAACTAGTAAGGATAACCTACACATAATATAAGTCTTCATCTACTGTAGTTCAGAAACTTACATTTCATTCTATCATACGATGCACTCAAAGTACCAGACATACAAAGTCAATAATAATAACCCCTAATCCTTCACACATTTGACAAACATATTAAGCTGATGTAAACACCACATGATCTAGGAATAGGTGACTAGCCACACCCAACCAACTCTAGGCTAGGCAAGGACTTCCTTCAAACCAATAGATAGGTGGTCTAAAAAAATGGCTCCACAAGCATGCATCGAAAAGGGAACCATCAGATCCTCAATGTATCAATACATAATCAATGGATCAAGAGAATCAAAGATTTATTCTACAATTAGTATGACTAACAGGCAACCACTTTAAACCACATCTAGGCTTTGTGGCAACTAAAACACACAATATGAGAGAGACATGTAAGCCATTCTGGCTATGAAAAGACTTCCCCCAAAAATCCATATAAAGTACCAATATTCATTTCTTTCAAAACTGGTTTCTCAACATAAACAATCATTCTTTGCAATGATAGTTGGAGCTATCCACCAACCGCTCAACAACTTAAATTCAAATTGATGATTACCTTGTACCCCAAAACACGCAATTCACACTCCTCTTAGAAACATCCACAATCAAGCATATATAACAATATTATTGTAATAAAACTCAACCATGAAAAACATGGTGAAAACAACATAGGCATACTTGTATATCACAAGCATAATAACAACTTCATTCTCACCAATGACCAGCGATATCTACCGCATTAATAAAACAATATCAAAATTTCAGAAATAAATTATATCAAGCATTAAGCCATAAACAACTTACCACATCACCGTAAAGGAATAGGGAGGGGTGAAACTATTGTCATCTGCACTCCAAAGACATTAATATATATCAAAGATATTTGAACCCATACCCTTCCTATATGTGCAAGTGTGTCAAATTTATCTTCAAATTGCCAAGAATCTAAAGCCTATGGCTTTGATACCAACTGTAACACCCCGGGATCCACAAACACCCCAGAATGCTACTAAACTACACATCTAATATTCATATATAAAATTTCGACAGCATCTCCTTTGAAAATTGCATAAACGGGGGAAGCAACAAAGTATAAATAGATATCATGATAAGAAAACATATAAGACATTAATAATCTGCTAGCAATGGGAAGACAACCATAACAACATGAACTGAATTAATCAGTGCGCACGACTAGTTAAAAACAAACATCCTTTGACAAGAAGTTTCTAATTAAATCATGGCTGCGTCTGGGCAGCATTATTATGAGAATGAAGGTGGATGTGCTGCTACTTCCCACTCCCCTTGATGAGCAACAAGCACCTGCATTGAGTAATGCAAGAGTGAGATGAAACATCTCAGCAAGCTAATTGTTCTGACGAGATATTTAAACCACAAATTGAATTCATCAACATTTTAAAAGAGTCACAATTAAAAATCAGAAATGCTTGTAGATATAGAACTCAGTAGTCCCACTATAACCAATACCATCTCATTTCCTCGAACAACCACAATAGGTTCTATAACACTTCCCTGCGTCAACAATACCTGCAAATATCATTTCAATGTATGCATAGGAATGCAATGTGTAGGTACTCTATCTTCATACCTCTGGGGGTATAAAACCACATCATCTGCAAATATCACTTCAATGAATGCATATGAATGCAATGCATATGTCCTCTGCCTTCATACCTCTAAGGGTATGAAGCCGCATCGTACCCCTTCTCGGGCAACGTACGATGCTAAGTTGTACCGGTACGGTCGGACCATAGGTCACGACAAAACTTCATATGCAAATGAGTCATGCAATGTATATGGCATGCTACATTTATCAATAAACTTCACTTCCTTCAGATACAACACAAACCTCAAATAATACTTCATTTACCTTCAGATACAATACCAACCTCAAATAATACTTCATTTACCTTCAGGGGTGTGAATTAATCTCATGAGTCATACTCAAATCATAGTCATCATCAATATATGATTGAGCATCAGTATAATGCAAGCAAGTAAAGCATCACCATAGAGTCCAATTATGAAAGAATCTGATACTTCTGAATATTAGAGTGTAGGCGATAGAAATAACAGGTCAGAACGGAAGCAACCACCGCTACATTCACTTGCCTTCATCGAGGAAGAAGAAATGTACTAGACATGATCTGGAGTGTAGCCACCTGCTAGTGGGCATAAAACTTAGTACAAATATTTCACAAACATTTGCCATCAATCAACAAAACACTCCTACACTTGAAACCAAGACCCAGTGGAAAGACTCCCACCCTGAACCACATGCCATACAGCAGCAACGCTGTTTGTTAATTTTGTATCTTTAAAATTAAAACAGCGGTGATATCAAACAAATACTCTAGAAGTATCTACACAAAATACTCTACAACTTCAATATTCAATAGATAATTAAATTCTGTCATCTACAAGTTCTAAAACATCTGACAAGATAACTGACTGAATCTGTTTTAGACAGCAGTATGGTTAACTTTAAAATTCGATATCTCCAAAACTGCTGAACCAAAAATTATGAAATTCTGCTGGAAGTAAGAACTTTTATCCCTCTACAAAAGTCTCCATAGTTAGAAGAGCCAATTCGGCCATTTACTAGATGAAACCCACCAGTGAACAGACCCACTCATTTTTGTCAGGTAAACAGGAACAGCCACAGTAAAACAAACATAACTGGAGTTTCACAAATCATATGAATGCACTCTTTAACAATCTGGAAAGCTTATAAAATTATCTACAACTTCTTTTACCAACCCACAGTTTAATTCTGTTGATAAAATTGCCTAAATCTTAAGAGAACAGATTCTGCACAGAATTATGAGACTGAAAAACTGCTATAGTAAAACTGCAATAACTTTCTGGTCGGATGTCCGATTGAGGTGTTCTTCGCGGCCACGGAACGATCTACAAATTATCTACGACTCATACATAGACTTTTTATTTTTTTGAGTCCACTAAGACCACGGAAAACTGGCATGAACAGAAACTGTCGAATTTGCCATTCTGCAGAAAACTAAATTCGAGATCAAAACCTAACCCCACATCAAATCCAACCTCTAATCCTTTAATTCCCATGATCCACAACCTCCAAAAGCCTATAATTACAGGGAGGAACAAGGATCTCATCCATACCTAGGGTTTCCCCAAGAAATCTTCAAGAGGAGATGGGGAAGAACATCTCCTTGATCCTCTCTTCCTCTTCAATTCAACGTGCCCCTCCTTTTCTCGATCCTTGCTGCGTAGGGGGAGATCTTGGGGGAGAAAGCAACGGAGGATGGATGCCATAGGGGGAGGGGGCGTCCAGCCAAGGGGGAGAAAAAGGGGGTGGCGGCCAAGAGGGGGGTGAAGGGAAAAAAAAGGGGTGGCCACCTAGGGTTTTTGTGGGAGAAAGAAACGACGCCTCAGATGACTTCTATCTTTGCATCCAATGGCCCACAACCCTTTACCTCATCCACGCACCAGAGATTAACTTTTGGTCAACATTTTTTTGGGATATTACAGTTATGTTATGCGAAATGATGTTTATGCCGAAGACACACACTCACACCCCCATAGTGGAATACACAATCTCTTTGCCGCTTATTTTTCGGCTTCACCGCTTATTTTTCGGTGTATCAGCGCTAAATTTTTGCTGTAAGTTCTGCATTCCCTAAGGAACGTCTTTTGAACTTCTTCGCCTTCTATTTCGGTGGTATTCGCGTTGAATTTTCGTGCTTCGCCTTATATTTCGGCGGTATTTGGCTCTGCATTCCCTTTGGAACGACTTTTGAGCAGAAAACTTACATTGCGCTCCCTTAGGAACGACTATTTGTGGCTTCGGTGATACTTGCAATGTGATTTTTAGCCCTGCATTCCCTTAGGAACGACTTTTGAGCTTCAACAATTTTTGGACTTCGTGAGTCTGTGGAGAAGATATTTTTCACTGTGGCAAGAACGAAGCTATTACAAGAAATTGAAAATGGCAAGAAAACTAGGTTTACAATAATTGTTCCTTATTAAAAAAGAAAATGTCAATGAATGTAAAAACTGTTTCAGGGGTAGGATATCTCTCAATAGATATGTTTCGATTCTGGCACAGTACTGTTGACTGTGCGAGCTTCGGACTCCTCCCTGAAATCTCGCTGGTGATGGGTCTGTTGGCTCCCTTCTGGCTGCTGGCCTCGTGAATATGCATGTTGTAGTGGTGGTGGAGGTGGAGGCTATGGCCAAGATGCCTGTGGCTGGCTAGCCGAAGCAACAGAAGCTGTAGGATGGTTACCCACATACTCTGGTATGTAGGGTGAGTGATACAAAGCAGTGTGCATGACCTGCTTCGACTGGTTCTGCTGAGCTGCGGCTTCTGCTATTTTCTTTTGTTTCTGAATGGTGACATGGCACATCCTTGTAGTATGGCCCTTGTCCTCACCACAGAATAAACAATAAATTTTTCTAGGCTGATCCCCAAACCTTCCTCCAAAGCCCCTGGGGCCTCTGCCTCTTGGAGCTGGCGGCCGGAAAGAGCTTTGATGCTGCCCCGAAGCTTGCGAGGAATACTGTGGCCTCTGTTGTTGACTTCCTCTGTCATCACTTTGAGTAGAATTGTGAATTGACCTGACGTGCCTCGGGTGGATTCTTCCTCCGAAGCCCCTGGTCATTTCAGAGAACCTGTATGCTTCCTCCCTTCTTTGGCGGAAGTCATTGTCAGCTCGGATGTACTCATCCATCTTCTGGAGCAGCTTCTCCAAAGTCTATGGAGGCTTTCTAGCAAAATACTGGGCAGTAGGTCCTGGACGAAGCCCCTTGATCATGGCCACAATGACAATTTCATTGGGCACTATAGGCGCTTGTGCTCTCAGACGCAAGAACCTTCGGACGTATGTGTGGAGATACTCCTCATGATCTTGCGTGCATTGAAACAGAGCTTGAGCTGTGACTGGCTTCGTCTGAAAACCCTAGAAACTTGTCACTAGCATATCCTTGAGCTTCTGCCATGAAGTAATAGTTCCTGGCCGAAGAGAAGAATACCACGTTTGGGCCACATTCCAAACTGCCATGACGAAGGACTTGGCCATGACAGTTGCATTGCCTCCGTATGAAGATATAGTTGCTTCATAACTCATCAAAAACTGCTTCGGGTCTGAATGCCCATCATACATGGGGAGCTAAGGTGGCTTGTATGATGGGGGTCATGGGATAGCCTGCAGTTCTGCTGCCAAGGGAGAAGCATCATCAAAAGTAAAGGTATCATGATTAAAATCATCATACCATCCATCGTCATTGAACAAGCCCTCTTGATGAAGATCCCTGTGTTGGGGCCTTCGATCTTGCTCGTCTTGAGCAAGATGGCGTACTTCTTCAGTGGCTTCGTCGATTTGCCTTTGAAGATCAGCCAGTCGGGCCATCTTCTCCTTCTTCCTTTGCACTTGCTGATGGATTATCTCCATGTTTCTGATTTCTTGGTCCAACTCTTCCTCTTGGAGTGTTGGACTAGTGGCCTTCCTCTTCTGGCTTCGAGCCTCTCGAAGAGAAAGGGTCTTCTGATTTGGGTCCAGTGGCTGCATAGCGGCAGCCTCTGTCGCTGAAGCTTTCTTCGGTGGTATGACGAAGGTCAGTGCTTGCCGAAGGTGGTCGAAAAGGGTTCACTGGAGGTGGGCGCCAATGTTGGGGGCTTGCTCTCAAATGCTATAAATTGAGAACAAGGCAACACCAAAACAGGTTACTTGTTAATGTCCTTCGTCCTTCGAAGCATTATTTCCCCAAGGATATAATAATCTTCGGACGAAGTCATGAAGGACATACCTTCATCATCTCAACATACATATATGTATGATTATTAACAACGAATGGAGCATGTAAAGCATAAGAAACAATGTGAACAATAACCTTATCATATATATTTCTCAGTATATAATCGTAAATTAACATAAGAACAATATTGAATTACATTTGATACCTTTGGCTTGACAGAAAACAAAGGTACGAGCATGACGCAAAAGCAAATGCCAAGTCAGCATGAACAGTACGGGAGTACTGTTCATATATTTATAGGCACGGGGCGCAACCCATGTGAAATTACATCCATGCCCTTTACATTTGCTGATGACTATAAGGTAATCCATCGAGGTCTAAATAGCATTTTCCCCTTTAAGTCGGTTCACTTTCCTACTGTCATGCCGAAGCTCCCTTGCGCGTAGCTTCGGCGCTGCGTCAACCTTCGTATTGTTCGTGCTTCTCACACTATGGTTCTGATCCGAGTCCGAAGGTACCTGTTCATGTATTACACTCCGGAAACATTGTTAAATCATGTTTTTGAGGACCTTCGAAAGACAAAGGCCCCCAACAGATAATCTACACACAAAAAACGGTCACAATTAAATGGCCAACAAACAACGATACAAATCTACTGACATGAAATGTTTATTTGAGAGAAAGCAAAATTGGAACAATACCCTGTCATATCTGAGCATATGGATACCTTCAAGTCTCGTAGTTTTAGATTGAAACCTGAAGGGGTGGTGCTCTTATCCTTATTAGTCAATATTGCTGCAACAATGGTAATACATGCTAAGAAAACTTATCAATCAGGCAACAACCGTAGTGTCATTACTATGTGTTCTGAATCCATGAGAAGAATGTTTCCTTGTGCATAGAGATCCAAAATTATGAAATGTGCATTATTGCCACACCCAAAATGGAAAAGGATAATTGAAAGTCACCTAGAGGGGGGTGAATAGGCAAATCTGAAATTTATAAACTTTAAGCACAACCACAAGCCGGGTTAGCGTTAGAAGTAAAAGCGAGTCCGAAAGAGAGGGCGAAAACAAATCACAAGCAAATAAAGCGGATGACACAGTGATTTGTTTTACCGAGGTTCGGTTCTTGCAAACCTACTCCCCGTTGAGATGGTCACAAAGACCGGGTCTCTTTCAACCCTTTCCCTCTCTCAAACGGTCACCTAGACCGAGTGAGCTTTTCTCCTCAATCAATTGGGTCACTTAGACCCCACAAGGACCACCAAAATGGCTGTTGGGGAGGCTGTCTATCGATGGGCGCACCGGACAGCCCGGTGCGCCACCGGACAGTCTGGTGCGCCAGCCACATCACCCAACCGTTAGGGTTCGACCGTTGGAGCTCTAATAGCTGGGACCATGGGACAGTCCAGTGGTGCACCGGACAGTCACTGTTCACTGTCCGGTGCGCCTTCTGGCGCTGCTCTCACTCTGCGCGCGATGTCCGCGCACTGTTCACATTCACTGTTCACTTTTACAGACGACCGTTGGCGCAGTAGCCGTTGCTCCACATGGCACATCGGACAGTCCGGTGCTACACCGGAAAATCCGGTGAATTATAACAGAGTGGCTCTCCAAAAACCCGAAGCTGAGCAGTTCAGAATGGATCTCCCTGTTGCACCGGACACTGTCTGGTTGTGCACCAGACAGTCCGGTGCGCCAGACCAGGACAACCTTCAGTTGGTTTTGCTCCTTTCTTTTTGAACCCTAACTTTAACTTTTTATTGGTGTGTGTTGAACCTTTGGCACCTGTAGAACATGTAGTCTAGAGCAAACTAGTTAGTCCAATTGTTTGTGTTGGGCAATTCAACCACCAAAATCATTTAGGAAAAGGTTTGACCCTATTTTTCTTTCAATCTCCCCCTTTTTGGTGATTGATGCCAACACAAACCAAAGCAAATATATAAGTGCATAATTGAACTAGTTTTCATAAAGTAAGTGCAAAGGTTGCTTGGAATGAAACAAATTTAAACTTTCATAGGATATGCATGGATTGCTTTCTTTCTTTTAACAATTTGGACCACGCTTGCACCACTTGTTTTGTTTTTGCAAATCCTTTTGGAAATTCTTTTCAAAGTCTTTTTGCAAATAGCCAAAGGTAAATGAATAAGATTTCGAGAAGCAGTTTCAAGATTTGAAATTTTCTCCCCCTATTTCAAATGATTTTCCTTTGACTAAACAAAACTCCCCGTGAATGAAATTCTCCTCTTAGTGTTCAAGAGGGTTTTATCAATTGAAAGAATGTCAAACCTTTTAGATACCAATTTTGAAAAAACTCCTCCTTAAAATATAGATACCAATTGATATAGAATTTCTTAGAGGAATACTAATTTCAAAGATACCAATTGAAGAACATTTAACAATTTAAACTTATTTCGAAAAATTTTGAAATTGGCATGGCGGTGCGGTCCTTTTGCTTTGGGCTAATACTCTCTCCCCTTTGGCATTAATCGCCAAAAATGGAGTCTTTTAGAGCCCTTTTACTTTTTCCCCAATGGTACAAGTAATAAGAGTGAAGATTATACCAAAGTGGAGAGCGATGCGGAGTGACGGCGAAGAGTAAATAATACCGATAGAGTGGAGTGGAAGCCTTGTCTTCATCGAAGACACCATTTCCCTTTCAATCTATGACTTAGCATAAAATACACTTGAAGAACACATTAGTCATAGCAAATGAAAGAGATATGATCAAAGGTACATAAATGAGCTATGTGTGCAAAATATCAATCAAAATTTCGAGAAACAAGAATGTTTAGCTCATTCCTAAGTTTGGTAAAAGTTTTCTCATCTAATGGTTTGGTAAAGATATCGGCTAATTGTTCGTTGGTGCTAACATAAGCAATCTCGATATCCCCCTTTGTTGGTGATCTCTCAAAAAGTGATACCGAATGGCTATGTGCTTAGTGCGGTTGTGCTCAACGGGATTATCCGCCATGCGGATTGCACTCTCATTATCACATAGGAGAGGGACTTTGGTTAATTTGTAGCCATAGTCCCTAAGGGTTTGCCTCATCCAAAGCAATTGCACGCAACAATGGTCTGCGGCAATGTACTCGGCTTCGGCGGTAGAAAGAGCTACTGAATTTTGTTTCTTTGAAGCCCAAGACACCAGGGATCTTCCCAAGAACTGACAAGTCCCTGATGTGCTCTTTCTATCAATTTTAACCCTGCCCAATCAGCATATGAATATCCTATTAAATCAAAAGTGGATCCCTTGGGGTACCAAAGACCAAACTTAGGTGTATGAACTAAATATCTCAAGATTCTTTTCACGGCCCTAAGGTGAACTTCCTTAGGATCGGCTTGGAATCTTGCACACATGCATATGTAAAGCATAATATCCGGTCGAGATGCACATAAATAGAGTAAGGATCCTATCATTGACCGGTATACCTTTTGATCAACGGATTTACCTCCCGTGTCGAGGTCGTGTTGCCCATTGGTTCCCATGGGTGTCTTGATGGGCTTGGCATCCTTCATTCCAAACTTGGTAAGTATATCTTGAGTGTACTTGGTTTGGCTGATGAAGGTGCCCTCTTGGAGTTGCTTCACTTGAAATCCTAAGAAATACTTCAACTCCCCCATCATAGACATCTCGAATTTTTGAATCATAATCCTACAAAACTCTTCACAAGTAGATTTGTTAGTAGACCCAAATATGATATCATCAACATAAATTTGGCATACAAACAAATCATTTGCAATAGTTTTAGTAAATAGAGTAGGATTGGCTTTTCCGACTTTGAAGCCATTAGTGATAAGAAAATCTCTTAGGCATTCATACCATGCTCTTGGGGCTTGCTTGAGCCCATAAAGCGCCTTAGAGAGTTTATACACATGGTTAGGGTACTCACTATCATCAAAGCCGGGAGGTTGCTCAACATAGACCTCTTCCTTGATTGGTCCATTGAGGAAGACACTTTTCACGTCCATTTGGTAAAGCTTAAAGCCATGGTAAGTAGCATAGGCAAGTAATATACGAATTGACTCAAGCCTAGCTACGGGTGCATAGGTTTCACCGAAATCCAAACAATCGACTTGTGAATATCCCTTTGCCACAAGTCGGGTTTTGTTCCTTGTCACCACACCATGCTCATCTTGCTTGTTGCGGAAGACCCACTTGGTTCCTACAACATTTTGGTTAGGACGTGGAACAAGATGCCATACCTCATTCCTCATGAAGTTGTTGAGTTCCTCTTGCATGGCCAACACCCAATCCAAATCTCTTAATGTGTCTTCCACCCTGTATGGCTCAATAGAAGACACAAAAGAGTAATGTTCACAAAAATGAGCGACACGAGATCGAGTGATTACCCCCTTATGAATATCACCGAGGATGGAGTTCACGGGGTGATCTCTTTGTATCGCTTGACGGACTCTTGGGTGAGGCGGTCTTGGACCCTCATCATCTTCCTTGTCTTGATCATTGGCATCTCCCCCTTGATCATTGTCCTCCTCTTGAGGAGGCTCTTCTTGATCTTCATTCTCATCATCTTGAGCTTGATCCTCATCTTGGGTTGGTGGAGATGCTTGCATGGAAGATGATGGTTGATCTTGTGCTTGTGTAGGCTCTTCGGATTCCTTAGGACACACATCCCTAATGGACATGTTCCTTAGCGCGACACATGGAGCCTCTTCATCATCTAGCTCATCAAGATCAACTTGTTCTACTTGAGAGTCGTTAGTCTCATCAAACACAATGTCACAAGAAACTTCAACTAGTCCAGTGGACTTGTTAAAGACTCTATATGCCCTTGTGTTTGAATCATATCCTAGTAAAAAGCCTTCTACAGCCTTAGGAGCAAATTTAGATTTTCTACCTCTCTTAACAAGAATAAAACATTTGCTACCAAAGACTCTGAAATATGAAACATTGGGCTTTTTACCGGTTAGGAGTTCATAGGATGTCTTCTTGAGGATTCGGTGAAGGTAGAGACGGTTGATGGCGTAGCAAGCGGTGTTGATTGCTTCCGCCCAAAACCGGTCCGAAGTCTTGTACTCATCAAGCATGGTCCTCGCCATGTCAAGTAGAGTTCTATTCTTCCCTCTCCACTACACCATTTTGTTGTGGTGTGTAGGGAGAAGAGAACTCATGCTTGATGCCCTCCTCCTCAAGAAAGCCTTCAATTTGAGAGTTCTTGAACTTCGTCTCGTTGTCGCTTCTAATCTTTTTGATCCTCAATCCGAACTCATTTTGAGCTCGTCTCAAGAATCCCTTTAAAGTCTCTTGGGTTTGAGATTTATCCTGCAAAAAGAACACCCAAGTGAAGCGAGAATAGTCATCCACAATTACAAGACAATACTTACTCCCGTCGATGCTTATGTAAGCGATTGGGTCGAATAGATCCATGTGGAGTAGCTCCAGTGGCCTATCAGTCGTCATGCTGTTCTTGTGTGGATGATGAGCACCAACTTGCTTTCCTGCCTGACATGCGCTACAAACCCTGTCTTTCTCAAAATGAACATTGGTTAGTCCCAAAATGTGCTCTCCCTTTAGAAGCTTGTGAAGATTCTTCATCCCAACGTGGGCTAGTCGGCGATGCCAGAGCCAATGTGGCAGAACCACCCGAATTATTCTAGCTTAAGTGCCTAAGTCACGCCTCAGGGGCCGTAACGCACTTAAACCGGAATAACCCGTCAGTCCCTCAGATCTAGTCTGATAGAGCCACTTAACCAGGATCAAATTCCACAATCTCACTCGAAGGTGAGTCACAGAAGAAATACAATAAAACAGGAAACCTCAAATTAAGTGCTGAGTTATTACATAAATCGGAGTTCTTGAGTAGCCATAAAGTTCACAAAATAAAGTGCAGCGGATAATCGATGTCATCGGTAATGAGGAAATGGGCAAGGCCTAGCCCACTACTCCTCATGCTCCTCTCCTGCCGGAGCAACATCCCACTCGACCGTCCAACCCGGTGGCAGGGTGGTAGGCCAAGTCACACCATCAACTACATCCTGCATGGTACCTGCAAAAATGGTGCCACAAGCAAGGCTGAGTATACTAATACTCAGCTAGACTTAACCGGTGTGAGGAGTCTACTCCTCTACCTCTAGACTATGCAGCTGTTTGGCTGAGGGGTTTGGTTTGCCAAAAGCACTAGCTGTTTCTAAAATCAATTTTTAGCTTTTCAAGTTCTACCATCATTAACTTAGCTAGATTTGCTCCTTCTAAGCATACATGGTAACAAGCAATTAGCTCAATCAACAAGTTATCTCATGTAATCCACATTTCACTTCTTACTCGATGCAGTACAAGGAATCAAGCAGTCTCATTAGCTGCGAGAAGCAGACGATTCGAATCGAGTTTTAAAACCTTGCAAGGTAAACCTAAACACACGGCATGTCAGGGTACTCCGTCCCCACACATGACAACCGTCCCCATCGATTCCCCGTTCGCGTCCAGGCCTCACCGCCTTGGCATACAATGCTCCACTGACCCCGGCTGCCGCCGTGCAGTGACCGCACTTGTACCCACCATAGCTAGCATGGGAGACCCTGTCTCAGGTCGCATGAGGGATAAAGTCCGCGCCCGGCTTCACTCAGGTACTAGGTTTACCGGTTACCATTTTTCCCGGCATGTGCTTAGTACGTTCAAAAGCTTGACTCAGGTATCCACACATTAATCCTTAATTCATTTTTCCCGTCTCATGGACAAGGCATCCTCCCTGGATCCAAGTCCACGGACCAACATATATCCCATTATCAAGATGAATACAATCAATTCCTGACCTCGCGCGAGTGCTAGAAAAATCACTCGACTTCTACCGAGATCCTGATTAGCAAGCAGCTACTCGACCTAGCATACTAGTATTCATCTCAAAAAGGAATCCTAAGTTCATGCAACTAGAGGTTTCAAGCAACTCCTACACTTAAGTGCACATTGCAATCCTACAAGCATTAAGTGTAGTAAAGTAGCATATAATAACATGGTTATGCATAAAACCGGGGCTTGCCTTCAATTGCTGGGGCTGCGGGGAGATCCTCAATAGCAGCCTCTGAAGCCTGCTCCTGGTCCTCCTCTTGGACAGGTCCTTGCTCGGGGATGAGCACGTACTCTCCGTCGGCAAGATTACAATCTAATGAATGCAATGCGTAAGATACATGCATGATATGATATGTGCTTTAGAATTTACAACTTTAAAGATGTATGGTCTTTTTTGAATTTAAACAAGTTAACCTTGCTTATGTAAAACCCTTTAGTGGTATACTTGGTAAATTGGGTTAGTTTTAATGGGATGAGGTTTATTCCTTCTTCTCTTTTCTTTTATTCTCTTTAATGTTTTGGAGTAGGTTTGAACTACAAGTTGCTTTTATAAAATTCTAAAAATTCTGCAAAAATTACAGTGGCTTGTTACTGGTGTATGATTCTCTGTCACAAAATTTGGGGTTCAGAAAGTGAATGGTTTTCTCTGGACAAAATTACCAAATTTTAGGGCAGAAGGGGTACTTTGAACTACAACTATTATTTAACAGTGGGTAATTCTTTAAAACTTATTTTTGCTGGCTTTTAGGTGTCATAACATGACTTGATACAATTTTCTAGTTACTAATACCCTTTAATTATTTTCTTATGGTTTTCTCAAGTTTTTAGCCAAATAGGTGCTTTCTACTACCACTATATTTGAAAAACATCAAACAACAGAGTTCTTATTCTTCTTAGTTGGTATTTTGCGCAAGAGCAATCATTCTGAAGTTTGGCTTCTTTTTGCTTAAGGGAAGGGGTGGTTTGCATTATTTAAGTCAAATGGCCTTTCTCACAAATTACTAGCAAAAGGTATGGGTTCACTTCTTTTTCATGGGTTTGTATTTTTCTCTGGTGGTTTATCTCATCATGGACTTAGCAAATTTTTGGTTGCCCAATGCCACATTATTTGAGGTTGTTTATGATTTATTGGGAAAATGCCTTATTACCACTTTGTATTTATTTTCCTTACTTAAAAAGTTAGGCTGGGGTGCTCTGTATTTTTGTAGTGGGGCTCTGGTGGTTATGAGTTCACTGGATTTTTGTTAACCACTTTGGTTATAGTTTTGCAATCCTAATAATTGATTTTCAGTCTACATAAGGCTAATTAGAGCATCTTAATTAGAAACTGGTCCTAATTAATGGTCTCTGCATTTTTCCTAGGTTCTTTGTTGCATAAGTAGATTAGGAAAAATATTACTAATCACTATTCAACATTTTCTAATGCTTTTCTGATTTTCTCTAAGTTTTGGACAAAATGGCTTTAAATGAATAACTACAGCATAATCTCTAATGCTGGGGCTCCTACTATTTTTAAACAGTGTATAATTAAGGTATGAGCATCTACAAATTTTCTTAAGCTCGGCACAAAAGAAAAACTAATTTTCCTTAATTAAACAAGGTTTAGGGGGTTTCTGTTTTTAATTTTAAACTCTAAAATTTAGAACAGAAAGCACACGGTTCACTATTTTTAAATAATAGATCATAATATTCCAGAGCTAGCAAAATTGGTTTGACAGCTTTTCATTAAGATTTCATCAAGTTATGGATTTTCTAAGTTCTCTGGTTATTTTAAAAGAATAACAGAATTGATTAAATGGAAATCCACTTTGCACTGGGGTCCCTGGCGGTTTTTCTAGGTTTTCCTCGCGAATCAGTCCTTAGGTTACTATTCACATGAGTCGCTGACATTACAGAAAACCCCTCGGGTTCTACAGAACCTAACCCGAGGTCCTTCTTCTACCTCAAACAGTAGCCGCGGCGAAGAAAAGGGCGGAGGGGCTTACCGGCGGCGAGACTGTTCCGGTGAAGTGGTCGAGGACGAAGGGGAGGTCGCGGGGATCACAACGGTGTGCGGAACGCCGTCGGAGATGGCCGGAGTCGGTCGGTCCACGCGCGCAGGCGGGGATGCTCGTCGGCGGCGAGGAGACCGGCCTGGTCACGGCGAGGTAGTTCAATTAAATAGGTCAGGGAGGTCCACGGGTTGCCAGAGAAGACATGAGTGAAAGGAATCGGGCGAGACTCACTGGATAGCTCGGTCCACGCGCGGCGGCGGAAGACCGAAGTCCGGTGAGGTTGATCTCGGGCCTCCGGTGAAGTCCGGTCTGGTCCGAGGGCTTGGCAAGCTTCACGGGCTACTGGCGGAGCTAGCCGAAGCACTGGTTGGGCTTGAGGGTGGCTGGAGTGGGCTGGCCACGGCGGCCGTAGCTCTGGCGGCAATGGCGGGCGGAAATACGCTTGCCGGAGCTAAGGAACGGTGGCTGGCCGGTGAGGGTGAGTGCGGGGCGAAGAGAGGTGCGCCCGGGGAGGCTTTATAGGCGCGGGCGGGCACGGCCGAGGGCATGGGCGCGCGGCGGACTTGACCGGACGCCGGGGCGAGCGCGCGCGCGGGTTGGGCGAGCTTTGGCGTGCCGACCAGGGTCGAACACGTGTGCCCGTGCGTTCTGCCCAAGCTCTGGCGCGTGTGGTCGCTCATCCGAGCCTGCTCTCGCCTTGGCCAGTGCACGAAACCTCTTCTCCTCCCTACAAGCTACCATTCTTGTGTGGAGGTCATAGGATTTTGCCTACTGGTTGCAGAGATATGGAGCCAGGAAATCTGGTCTGTCTCCCTGCCCAAACCCGAGGCAAATCCCAAGTTTTGTCATGTCTAGGGCTCGCGTCCCAATGCCAACTTCTGGCACACGACAGAGGGGTTAGTTAGACACAATTTTGTCAATGGGGCCATTAGGATTCGAGTTAGGGATCAAGGTGAACATCCCTGATCTTTGGCTCAAGGTCTGAATTTCAGAATTCTGAAATTCAGAATTCCCAATGAGTCCCAACAAAAGAAGCTTGATTTGGGGGTTTTCTTGAATTATTTTGGCTAAGCTCTCTCAATCTTTCTTGTTGTTTATCAAATATACTTTAACTTATATAATTGGCTCAACTCAAAATTTTAAACTTTTCATCCCCTTTTTCTTATTTTCTTGAATTTTGCTCATGGGGCTCACTTAGGGTTCTTAATTAGGGTTGCACATTCTTATCTTTTCAAAGACTCAATTGTTTTGATCATGACACTTTTAAGTACATACTTGGTGAATTCTTTATTACTTGAGTTAATTTGATGCTCATGCTTACTTTGATTTACATAAAATGATGGTTTTTGGTTGGGCTTTTCAAGAGAAACCCTAGGTGACACTGGGGTGTCACAGCCAACTCATATTAGTCTTAGCAATTAAGCAAGTATCGAGTTCAGCTCTATTAAAATCAACCAAGTATAGCTGACCCTCTAATACTCCCTTAAATGCTACTGAATCATCACTTCTTCTAAAGACAGTAACACCTATATCCGTAAAAAGACAGTTGTAACCCATTTTGCATAATTGAGAAACAGAAAGCAAATTGTAATCTAAAGAATCTACAAGAAAAATATTGGAAATAGAATGGTCAGGAGATATAGCAATTTTACCAAGTCCTTTGACCAAACATTGATTTCCATCCTCGAATGTGATAGCTCTTTGGGGATCATCATTTTTCTCGTAGGAGGAGAACATCCTTTTCTCCCCTGTCATGTGGTTTGTGCACCCGCTATCAATGATCCAACTTGAGCCCCCGGATGCATAAACCTACAAAACAAGTTTAGGCCTTGTTCTTAGGTACCCAAACGGTCTTGGGTCCTTTGACATTAGAAACAAGCACCTTGGGTACCCAAACATAAGTTTTGGAGCCCTTGTGTTTGCCCCCAACATATCTGGCAACTACTTTGCCTGATTTGTTAGTTAAAACATATGAAGCATCAAAAGTTTTAAATGAAACATTAGGTTCATTTGATGCAATAGAAGATTTCTTTTTAGGCAATTTAACATGAGTGGATTGCCTAGAACTAGATGCCTCACTCTTATACATAAAAGCATGATGAGAGCCGGAGTGAGACTTCCTAGAATAAATTCTCCTAATCTTATGTTCGGGATAACTAGCAGGATTTAAAATATAGCCCTCATTATCTTGAACCATGGGAGCCTTACCCTTAACAAAATTAGACAATTTCTTAGGGGCATTAAGCTTGACATTGTCTCCCTGTTGGAAGCCAATGCCATCCTTAATGCCAGGGCGTCTCCCACTATAGAGCATACTTCTAGCAAATTTAAATTTTTTATTTTCTAAGTCATGCTCATTAATTTTAGCACTAAGTTGAGCTATGTGATCATTTTGTTGTTTAATTAAAGCTAGGTGATCATGAATAGCATCAACATTAATGTCTCTACATCTAGTACAAATGGAAACATGATCAACAGTAGATGTAGAGGGTTTGCATGCATTTAATTCATCAATCTTAGCATATAAAATAGCACTTTCATTCTTAAGATTGGAAATAGAAACTTTGCAAACATTTAAATCTTTAGCCTTAGACATTAATTTATCATTCTCACTCTTAAGGCTAGAAAGTGATTCATTCAACTTCTCAATCTTAGCAATCAAACTAGCATTATCATTTTTAAGGTTGACAAGAGAATCATCACAAACATTTAATTTCTCAACCTTAGCAATTAATTTGGCATTTTCAATTCTAAGGTTAGAGATAGTGTCATGACAAATGCTAAGCTCACTAGTTAATTTTTCACATTTTTCTACTTCCTGAGCATAAGCATTTTTAACCTTAATATGCTTCTTGTTTTCCTTAATAAGGAAGTCCTCTTGGCTATCCAAGAGTTCATCCTTCTCATGAATAGCACTAATTAATTCATTCAATGTTTCCTTTTGTTGCATGTTTAGGTTGGCAAAAAGTGTAAGCAAATCATCATCATCATCACTAGAGCTAGCTTCATCACTAGATGTTGCATATTTAGTAGAAGCTCTAGATTTTACCTTCTTTTTGCCGTCCTTTGCCATGAGGCACTTGTGGCCGACGTTGGGGAAGAGGATACCTTTGGTGACGACGATGTTGGCGGCGTCCTCGTCGGAGGAGGAGTCGGTGGAGCTCTCATCGGAGTCCCATTCCCGACACACATGGGCATCGCAGCCCTTCTTCTTGTAGTATCTCTACTTTTCCCTCCTCTTTCCCTTCTCATCGTCGCCCCTATCACTATCACTTGATAACGGACATTTAGCAATAAAATGACCGGGCTTACCACACTTGTAGCAAACTTTCTTGGAGCGGGGCTTGTAATCCTTCCCCCTCCTTTGCTTGAGGATTTGGAAGAAACTCTTGATGATGAGCGCCATTTCCTCGTTGTCGAGCTTGGAGGCGTCGATGGGGAGCCTACTTGACGTAGACTCTTCTTTCTTCTCCTCCGTCGCTTTGAATGCGATGGGTTGCACCTCGGGTGTGGAGGTGGCGCCTCGCTCGATGATTTGTTTGGAGCCTTTGATCATCAATTCAAAGCTCACAAACTTTCTTATAACCTCCTCAGGAGACATTAGCTTGTATCTAGGATCACCACGAATTAATTGAACTTGTGTAGGATTAAGGAAAACGAGTGATCTTAGAATAACCTTGACCATTTCATGGTCATCCCATTTTGTGCTCCCGAGGTTGCGCACTTGGTTCACCAAGGTCTTGAGCCGGTTGTACATGGCTTGTGGCTCCTATCCTTGGTTGAGCATAAATCGACCGAGCTCCCCCTCGATCGTTTCCCGCTTGGTGATCTTGGTCACCTCATCTCCTTCGTGCATGGTTTTGAGCACGTCCCAAATCTCTTTGGCACTCTTCAACCCTTGCACTTTATTATACTCCTCTCGACTTAGAGAGGCGAGGAGTATAGTAGTGGCTTAGGAGGTGAAGTGCCGGATTTGGTCGACCTCCTCCAAATCATAGTCCTTGTCCCCTTCCTTCGGTACCTGCGCTCCATACTCAACAATATCCCATATGCTTTTGTGGAGTGAGGTTAGGTGATGCCTCATTTTATCACTCCACATAGAATAATCTTCACCGTCAAAAACCGGTGGTTTGCCTAATGGGACGGAAAGTAATGGAGTACGTTTGGAAATGCGAGGATAGCGGAGGGGCATCTTACTATACTTCTTGCGCTCATGGCACTTAGAAGTGGCGGATGCCGATTCGGAGCCGGAGGTGGACGGTGACGAAGAGTCGGTCTCGTAGTAGACCACTTTCTTCGTCTTCTTCTTCTTGTCACCTCTCTGTTGTGTCTTGATGGAGGAAGAGGATTCCTCCTTGTGCTTGTGGGTGGACTCCCTCGAATGGGTTCTCCCCGAGCTTGCGGACTTGTCGCCGCCGATACCAATCTCCCTCCTGGCGGATGCTCTCGACATCACTTCGAGTAGTTAGACTTTAATGAAGTACCGGGCTTTGATACCAATTGAAAGTCGCCTAGAGGGGGGTGAATAGGCAAATCTGAAATTTATAAACTTTAAGCACAACTACAAGCCGGGTTAGCGTTAGAAGTAAAAGTGAGTCCGAAATAGAGGGCAAAAACAAATCACAAGCAAATAAAGCGGATGACACGGTGATTTGTTTTACCGAGGTTCGGTTCTTGCAAACCTACTCCCTGTTGAGGTGGTCACAAAGACCGGGTCTCTATCAACCCTTTCCCTCTCTCAAACGGTAACCTAGACCGAGTGAGCTTTTCTCCTCAATCAATTGGGTCACTTAGACCCCACAAGGACCACCACAACTTGGTGTCTCTTGCTTTGATTACAAAGGTGTTGAGAATAAGAAATGGGGAAGAAGAAAAGCGATCCAAGCGACAAAAACACAAATATCTCTCTCTCACTAGTCACTAAATGTTTGGAGTGATCTTGGACTTGGGAGAGGATTTGATCTCTTGTTTGTGTCTTGGAGTGAAGTCTAGAGCTCTTGTATTGAATGCAATGCCTTGAAGTGGTGGTGGTTGGGGGTATTTATAGCCCCAACCACCAAAATGGCCGTTGGGGAGGCTGTCTGTCGATGGGCGCACCGGACAGTCCGGTGCGCCACCGGACACTGTCCGGTACGCCAGCCACGTCACCCAACCGTTAAGGTTCGACCGTTGGAGCTCTGACAGCTGGGACCATCAGACAGTTCGATGGTGCACCGGACAGTCACTGTTCACTGTCTGGTGTGCCTTCTGGCGTTGCTCTGACTCTGCGCGTGTTGTCCGCGCACTGTTCACGTTCACTGTTCACTTTTGCAGACGACCGTTGGCGCAGTAGCCGTTGCTCCGCATGGCACACCGGACAGTCCGGTGCTACACTGGACAGTCCGATGAATTATAGCGGAGTGGCTCTCCAAAAACCCGAAGCTGAGCAGTTCAGAGTTGATCTCCCTGGTGCACCGGACACTGTCCGGTGCGCCAGACCAGGACAGCCTTTGGTTGGTTTTGCTCCTTTCTTTTTGAACCCTAACTTTAACTTTTTATTGGTTTGTGTTGAACCTTTGGCACCTGTAGAACATGTAATCTAGAGCAAACTAGTTAGTCCAATTGTTTGTGTTGGGCAATTCAACCACCAAAATCATTTAGAAAAAGGTTTGACCCTATTTCCCTTTCAATAATCTACACACAAAAAACAGTCACAATTAAATGGCCAACAAACAAGGATACAAATCTATTGACATGAAATGTTTATTTGAGAGAAAGCAAAATTGGAACAATACCCTGTCATATCTGAGCATATGAATATCTTCAAGTATCTTGAGATGAATGTGCTTTCATAGTTTTAGATTGAAACCTGAAGGGGTGGTGCTCTTGTCGCTGCAGAAATGCATACACACGAGGGTATCCTGACACCGCTCTCCGTGAGCAGCAAGACCTTATCGTTGTCCCCTGATTTAGTAATCCTGCTGTTGTTCATCAACTTGTCCAAGTGCAGAAAGATATTACTGAAGTTACATCTGTAGTTCTGTACAAGTATCATCATATATATAGTAAAGCACAATTACGATATAAAAATGCCAAGAACAATATGATCTATTTGTATGATGTACTGGTAATAGAATAGTTTTATTAATGACCCAAAGAATTCAGGCAGCTAAGCCTTACTCAGAACAATATAATCTGTCTGCAAACTTAAGCAGTATGTCTTTCATAGCAGAAGACCAGATAGACCTAGCCATCTTCAAAAAACAGCACAAAGTTGTAATAGCAAGCTTAACTGTTCCAACATCAGATTCATCTTTACCACCTCTTCCATGAAAATCTAAACCTCCAAGTTTCAGAAGTTGAACAGTTTTGGTACCTGTACAATACTAAGGGTTGTGAAAGGGAAATAGGGTCAAACATTTTCCTAAATGATTTTGGTGGTTGAAATGCCCAACATAAATAATTGGACTAACTAGTTTGCTCTAGATTATATATTGTACAGGTGCCAAAGGTTCAACACAAACCAATAAAAAGATCAAAGATAGGGTTCAAAATAAAGGAGCAAAAGAAACCGAAGAGAACCCTGGTCTGGCGCACCGGACAGTGTCCGGTGCACCAGGGGCGATCGACTTAAACTCTTCACCTTCGGGTTTCTGAGAGCCACTCCGCTATAATTCACCGGACTGTCCGGTGCGCCAAGCGGAGCAACGGCTAACAGCGCAACAGTCGTCTGCAAAAGCGTGAACAGTGCGTGAACAGTGCGCGCAGAAGTCAGAGCAGGCGTCAGAGACGCACCGGACACTGAACAGTAGCTTTCCGGTGCCGCACCAGACTGTCCGGTGCGACATGAAGTCAGAGCTCCAACGATCGAAACCGTCATAACCCTAACGATTGGGTGACGTGGCTGGCGCACCGGACTGTCCGGTGCGCCGATCGACAGACAGCCTCCCCAACGGTTGGTTTGGCTGTTGGGGCTATAAATACCCCCCAACCACCACCACTCCAAGCATCCAAGTTTTTCATACATCTCATTCAATACAAGAGCTAGTGCAATCAATACAAGACACAATTAAATAGAATCAAAGCCTCTCCAAGTCCCAAATACACTCCAAACATCTAGTGACTAGAGAGAGTGTTTTGCTCGTGTTCTTTGAGCTCTTGTTGTTGGATCGCTTTCTTCTTCCTCACTCTTGTTCTCAAGACACTTGTAATCAAAGCAAGAGACACCAAGTTGTGGTGGTCCTTGTGAGGGGTCTAAGTGATCCGTTTGATTAAGGAGAAAGCTCACTCGGTCTAAGTGACCGTTTGAGAGAGGGAAAGGGTTGAAAGAGAACCGGTCTTTGTGACCACCTCAACGAGGACTAGGTTCATTGGAACCGAACCTCGGTAAAACAAATCACCGTGTCATCTGCTCTATTTCTTTGGTTGATTTGTTTTCCCCTCTCTTTTGGACTCGGTTTTATTTCTAACGCTAACCTCGGCTTGTAGATTGTGTTTAAAGTTATAAATTTTAGATTCCGCCTATTCACCCCCCTCTAGGCGACTTTCAATTGGTATCGGAGCCCGGTACTTCATTAGAGTTTAACCACTCGAAGTGATGTTGGGAGATCACGCCAAGAAGGAGATCGTGACCGACGGTGACAAGTCTACAAGCCACGGGAAGGCTCCATCAGGGAAGATGAAGAAGGTGGTCTACTATGAGACTGATTCTTCATCGCCATCCACCTCCGGCTCCGACGCTCCATCCGTCACTTCTAAGCACCATGAGCGCAAGAAGTTTAGTAAGATCCCCCTACGCTATCCCTGCATTTCCAAATGCACTCCTTTACTTTCCGTCCCATTAGGCAAACCACCGATTTTTTACGGTGAAGATTATTGTATGTGGAGTGATAAAATGAGGCATCATCTAACCTCACTCCACGCTAGCATTTGGGACATTGTTGAGTTTAGAGCGCAGGTACCATCCGTAGGGTATGAAGACTACGACTCGGACGAGGTCGCCCAAATCCGGCACTTCAACTCCCAAGCCACTACTATACTCCTCGCTTCTCTATGTTGAGAGGAGTATAATAAGGTGCAAGGGTTGAAGAGTGCCAAAGAGATTTGGGACGTGCTAAATACCAAACACGAAGGAGATGAGGTGACCAAGATCACCAAGCGGGAGACGACCGAGGGGGAGCTCGATCGATTCGTCCTCAACCAAGGAGAGGAGCCACAAGTAATGTACAACCGGCTCAAGACCTTGGTCAACCAAGTGCGCAACCTCGGGAGCACCAAGTGGGATGACCATGAAATGGTCAAGGTTATTCTTAGATCACTTGTTTTTCGCAATCCCACTCAAGTTCAATTAATATGTGGTGATCCTAGATATAAGCTAATGTCTCCCGAGGAAGTGATAGGAAAGTTTGTGAGCTTTGAGTTGATGATCAAAGGCTCCAAACAAATCATCGAGCAAGGCGGCACCTCCACACCCAAGGTGCAACCCGTCATATTCAAAGCGACGGAAGAAAAGAAAGAAGAGTCTACATCAAGTAGGCTCCCCATCGACGCCTCCAAGCTTGACAACGAGGAAATGGCGCTCATCATCAAGAGCTTCCACTAAATCCTCAAGCAAAGGAGGGGGAAGGATTATAAACCCCGCTCCAAGAAAGTGTGCTACAAGTGTGGTAAGCCCGGTCATTTCATTGCTAAATGTCCTATGTCTAGTGATAGTGACAGGGGCGACGACAAGAAGGGAAAGAGGACGGAAAATAAGAAGTACTACAAGAAGAAGGGCGGTGATGCCCACGAATGTTGGGAATGGGACTCTGACGAAAGCACGACCGATTCCTCCTCCGATGAGGACGTCGCCAACATCGCCGTCAACAAAGGCCTCCTCTTCCCCAACGTCGGCCACAAGTGCCTCATGGCAAAGGACGGCAAAAAGAAGAAGGTAAAATCTAGAGCCTCCACTAAATATACGACATCTAGTGATGAGGGTAGCTCTAGTGAAGATGAAGATGATTTGCTTGCTCTTTTGCCAACTTAAACATGCAACAAAAAGAAAAATTGAATGAATTGATAGGTGCCATTCATGAGAAGGATGAAGTCTTGGATAGCCAAAAGGAATTCCTTATTAAGGAAAACAAGAAGCATGTTAAAGTTAAAAATGCTTATGCTCGGGAAGTAGAGAAAAATGAAAATTTGTCTAAAGAACTTAGCATTTGCCATGACATTGTCTCTAACCTTAGAACTGAGAATACCAAATTACTTGGTTGAGAAGTTAAATGGTTGTAATGATTCTTTTGTCAATCTTAAAAAAGATAATGCTAGTTTAATTGCTAAGATTGATAAATTGAATGAATCAATTTCTAGCCTTAAAATTGAAAATGCTAGTTTAATTTCAAAGGCTAAAGATTTAAATGTTTGCAATGCTTCTATTTCCAATCTTAGAGATGAGAACGCCATTTTGCATGCTAAGATTGATGAATTAAAATCTTGCAAACCTTCTACATCTAGTGTTGATCATGTTTCTCTCTGTACTAGATGTAGAGATATTAATGTTGATGCTATTCATGATCACCTAGCTTTAATTGAACAACAAAATGATCACATAGCTCAACTAACTGCTAAAATCAATGAGCACGAAATTGAAAATGAAAAATTTAAATTTGCTAGGAGCATGCTCTATAATGGGAGACGCCCTAGCATTAAGGATGGCATTGGCTTCCAACAGGGAGGCAATGTCAAGCTTAATGCCCCCCAAGAAATTGTCTAACTTTGTTAAGGGTAAGGCTCCCATGGCTCAGGATAACGAGGGCTATATTTTATATCCTGCTGGTTATCCCGAGCACAAGATTAGGAGAATTCATGCTAAGAAGTCTCATTCTGTTTCCCATCATGCTTTTATGTATAAGAACGAGGCTTCTAACTCTAGGCAATCAATCCATGTTAAATTGCCCAAAAGGAAAACTCCTACTGCATCAAATGATCATAATGTTTCTTTTAAAACTTTTGATGCTTCATATGTGCTAACTAACAAATCAGGCAAAGTAGTTGCCAAATATATTGGGAGCAAACACAAGGGCTCCAAGACTTGTGTTTGGGTACCCAAGGTGCTTGTTTCTAATGTGAAAGGACCCAAGACCGTTTGGATACCTAAGAACAAGGCCTAAACTTGTTTTGTAGGTTTATGCATCCGGGGGCTCAAGTTGGATAATTGATAGCAGGTGCACAAACCACATGACAGGGGAGAAAAGGATGTTCTCCTCCTACGAGAAAAACAAAGATCCCCAAAGAGCTATCACATTCGGGGATGGAAATCAAGGTTTGGTCAAAGGACTTGGTAAAATTGCAATATCTCCTGACCACTGTATTTCCAATGTTTTTCTTGTAGATTCTTTGGATTATAACTTGCTTTCTGTTTCTCAATTATGTAAAATGGGCTACAACTGTCTTTTTACAGACTTAGGTGTTACTGTCTTTAGAAGAAGTGATGATTCAGTAGCATTTAAGGGAGTATTAGAGGGTCAGCTATACTTAGTTGATTTTAATAGAGCTGAACTTGATACTTGCTTAATTGCTAAGACTAATATGGGTTGGCTCTGGCATCGCCGACTAGCCCATGTTGGGATGAAGAATCTTCACAAGCTTCTAAAGGGAGAACACATTTTGGGACTAACCAATGTTCATTTTGAGAAAGACAGGGTCTGTAGCGCATCTCAAGCAGGAAAGCAAGTTGCTGCCCACCATCCACACAAGAACATCATGACGACTGACAGGCCGCTTGAGCTACTCCACATGGATCTATTCAACCCGATAGCTTACATAAGCATCGGCGGGAGTAAGTATTGTCTTATAATTATGGAAGATTATTCTCGCTTCACTTGGGTATTCTTTTTGCAAGAAACTTTAAAGGGATTCTTGAGACGAGCTCAAAATGAGTTCGGATTAAGGATCAAAAAGATAAGAAGCGACAACGGGACGGAGTTCAAGAACTCTCAAATTGAAGGTTTTCTTGAGGAGGAGGGCATCAAGCATGAGTTCTCTTCTCCTTACACACCTCAGCAAAATGGTGTAGTGGAGAGGAAGAATTGAACTCTATTGGACATGGCAAGGACCAGGCTTGATGAGTACAAGACTCTGGACCAGTTTTGGGCTGAGGCGATTAACACCGTCTGCTACTCCATCAACCGGCTCTACCTTCACTGAATCCTCAAGAAGACATCATACGAACTCCTCACCGGTAAAAATCCCAATGTTTCATATTTTAGAGTCTTTGGTAGCAAATGCTTTATTCTTGTTAAAAGAGGTAGAAAATCTAAATTTGCTCCTAAGGTTGTAGAAGGCTTTTTACTTGGTTATGACTCAAACACAAGGGCATATAGAGTCTTCAACAAATCCACTGGATTAGTTGAGGTTTCTTGTGACATTGTGTTTGATGAGACTAATGGGTCCCAAGAGGAGCAAGTTGATCTTGATGAGCTAGATGATGAAGAGGCTCTGTGCGTCGCGCTAAGGAACATGTCCATTGGGGATGTGTGTCCTAAGGAATCCGAAGAGCCCACACAAGCACAAGATCAACCATCATCTTCCAGGCAAGCATCTCCACCAACCCAAGATGAGGACCAAGCTCAAGATGATGAAAATGAAGATCAAGAGGATGAGCCACCTCAAGAGGAGGACAATGATTAAGGGGGAGATGATAATGATCAAGAGAAGGAAGATGATCAAGAAATACAGGGTCAAAGACCGCCACACCCAAGAGTCCACCAAGAGATTCAAAGAGATCACCCCGTGAACTCCATCCTCGGCGATATTCATAAGGGGGTAACCACTCGATCTCGAGTCGCTCATTTTTGTGAACATTACTCTTTTGTGTCTTCTATTGAGCCATACAGGGTGGAAGATGCATTAAGAGATTCGGATTGGGTGTTGGCAATGCAAGAGGAACTCAACAACTTCACGAGGAATGAGGTATGGCATTTAGTTCGTCCTAATCAAAATGTTATAGGTACCAAATGGGTATTCCGCAACAAGCAAGATGAGCATAGTGTGGTGACAAGGAGCAAAGCTCGACTTGTGGCCAAGGGATATTCACAAGTCGAAGGTTTGGATTTCGGTGAAACCTATGCACCCGTAGCTAGGCTTGAGTCAATTCATATATTACTTGCCTATGCTACTTACCATGGCTTCAAGCTTTATCAAATGGACGTGAAGAGTGCCTTCCCCAATGGACCAATCATGGAAGAGGTCTATGTTGAGCAACCTCCCAGCTTTGAAGATAGTAAGTACCCTAACCATGTTTATAAACTCTCTAAGGCGCTTTATGGGCTCAAGCAAGCCCCAAGAGCATGGTATGAATGCCTAAGAGATTTTCTTATCACTAATGGCTTCAAAGTCGGAAAATTCGATCCTACACTCTTTACTAAAACCATTGCAAATGATTTGTTTGTATGCCAAATTTATGTTGATGATATCATATATGGGTCTACTAACAAATCTATATGTGAAGAGTTTAGTAGGATTATGATTCAAAAATTCGAGATGTCTATGATGGGGGAGTTGAAGTATTTCCTAGGATTTCAAGTGAAGCAACTCCGAGAAGGCACCTTCATCAGCCAAATAAAGTACATTCAAGATATACTTAACAAGTTTGGAATGAAGGATGCCAAGCCCATCAAGACATCCATGGGAACCAATGGGCATCTCGACCTCGACACGGGAGATAAATCCGTAGATCAAAAGGTATACCGGTCGATGATAGGATCTTTACTCTATTTATGTGCATCTCGAGCGGATATTATGCTTTCTGTATGCATGTGTGCAAGGTTCCAAGCCGATCCTAAGGAAGTTCACCTTAGGGCCTGTTGGCAGCTTGTTCTCAAATGCTATGAGTTAAGAAAAGGGCAACACAAAATATTAAATGTTAATGTCCTTCATCCTTCGAAACATTATTTCGCTTAGGATATAACGATCTTCGGACGAAGGTCATGAAAGATGTACCTTCATCATCACAGTATACATTAATGAAAGACAAAGCATATAAAACATGAAAGATAACATGAATAATCATATAACATCATTCATATATCTTTATTATGTAATCTTGAATAAATAAAGACAATATTTAATTACATTTGTACCTTCGGCTTGACAGAAGGCAAAAACACAAGCGTGACGCACGAGCGAATGCAAGTCGGCGTGAATAGTACGGGGGTACTGTTCATCTATTTATAGGCACAGGACGCAGCCTGTGAGAAATTACATTCATACCCTTTACAAATGATTACAATCATAATACAAGTTATCATGGGTTGATTGGTCATTTCATCTTTAAGTCGGTGCATCTGAAAGTACGCTACGAAGCTCCCTGATTGGTAGCTTCGGCTTTGCTTCTGTGTTGATCTTCCGAAGATGTTTATTCTTATGGGACCTTCGGCGACGAAGCAGACCCCCAACAGTAGCCCCTTCACGGTGCCAGATCATTTTTCGTAACGAGCTCGACCCGTGAAAGATTCTCTTAGGCTTCGGAATGCCAAAGGTCCGAAAAACACCTTCTCTGAGCTCGTTGTCGAGAAACGATTTAAATATTCTGAGTGTAAGGTGGTCCCACCATACGACGGGTACGCGTGGTCTGGTGATTCGCCTTCTCGCGCACTATGGTCCACCGTTTAGTGGGTGCGGGCGACTGTTCAGCGGGTGCGAGCGGCTTGACAATTTACCTTACCACCTGCAGCACTATATAAACAGACGTGTAGGTGTGAAGTTACCACGACATTTACTACTATTGCACTGTTGTGCTGCCGAAAAATTTGACCACAGCCAAAGCTTATTCATCGTATTCTCAATCAAAGCATCGTTTTGCTTTAGCTTCGTCACAAGAGGGAGCTTCGACAAAGATAAAAAGTAATCAACTTCATCAAAACGCAAGAGATTCAGCATCAAATGGCCAGGGTGCGTTCAACGGCTAGGGTTACACGCGACGGAGAGGAGGCCGAAGCTGCTGAGACTGCTCCAATCTCTAAAGTAATGAGACAATCAGGCCTGGTTGTGCTAGAGGGTGCTTCTAACGAAGGTGCACCTGCTGCCGAAGCCGAGCAGGAAGATATTGAAGAGGGTGATGCTGGTGAAGAAGAGATAGATTATAACACCACTATGCCATCCAAACCCAGCCACTTGGATTTTGGGAAGTCGACTGTCTCCGAAGCTGATATGCCGATGATGATAAAACTAGGCTACTTTGGGGAAGCCGAGAAGAAGCTGATTCGCTTTGGCGAGGAAGAGACCATCCCGAAGCCAGAAAATGATGAGGTGGTAGTTTTTAAGAGCTTCTTCAAAGTAGGGTTGAGGTTTCCTCTACATGGAATGATTACATATGTTTTTGGAAAATTTCGAAATTTATCTTCATCATCTGACTCCTAACGCTATCGTTAGGCTCAGCGTTTTTATCTGGGCTCTTCGAAGCCAAAGAGTGGAGCCACTTGCCGAAGCCTTCTGCCGGGTGCACGAACTTCACTATCAGACGAAGGCTAGAGAAGATGGATTGCACGAGAATTTCGGCTGTTATAATTTTGCCTACCGCAAAGACATGAAGACACCGGTGGTTAGCTACCGCACCAAATGGCCAACCGGTTGGAAAACTGAGTGGTTTTATGTTAAGATTGATGAGAAAAAGGAGAAGCTAGTTCAGAGCCCGCTGGACCTAACCTTCTGGTTAACTAGGCCCCAGTGCTGCATGACGCCGGGGACATCATGCCCAGATGCTGTGGGCGAATTTAGAGTTGTGTCTGAGCATATTGGTACAAGGGATATGGTTCAGGAATACTTAGCCAATAGGGTATTTCCGACATTAAAGGAATGGAGTATGCCAAAGCTTAAAGGAGAGAAGAAAAAGAATGAACTTGTTTGACTACCCTATCATTTTAAGTTCAAGAAACACTTCAAAGAACCCTGCCAGGAATGGATGGATACGATTGCAGTTATGTGCAATGAAATCTTGGGCAATTATACGAAGAAAGAAGATCAATGGATGACGGCAGCCTTCGGCACATGACCGAAACGAAGGCTGAACCGAGTAATGGACGCTCTGAAATTTGAATATCCAGACTATGAACGGTTGAGCAAAGGTGCCGAAGGGCCAAAACGAAAAAGAGTTGTTAGTGTTATGCAAAGACAAGCTGCCAGAATGATAAAAGAAGATGAAAATTTAGCAAAAAAGAAAAAATCCAGCCCTGAGCCGAAGGTGGCCGTTTCGAAGAAAAGAAAAGCCACAGCTCCGAAGCCAAAAGCTGATTTAGAAGAAGAAATTCCCTCAACACCTTCTACCACTAACGCAGAAGAAATTTTAAAGGTAATGACTGAATCTCTACCTAATAAGCTAAGTCCGCTGGGACCGGAACTGATGAAGCTTTTACAGAAGAAGAAGGAGCCTTCGGCTGCCGAGAAGCCCGATGAACCAAAAAAGCGAAGAATTATTACTGTCATTGAGGCTATTGAAGAAACATCGTCGGCGGCTTCAGCGCCGAAAACAGCAGCAGCCGAAGCTGCTCCTGCCGAAGCTTCTACTTCCGAAGCTGCAGCAGCCGAAGCCACAAATTTGGAAAACACGCTTTATGTCATTGATGAAATGATTTTGAATATGGCTGAGGAAGAAACTGTTGCAGCTACTGAGGAAACCCCGGCTGTAGTGCCTAAAAAAAGGGAGAAGATGCCTAGAAAAGAGAAGGAGCTTGCCGAAGATGCTTCGGAAGAAAAGAATTTCAACTTTCAAAACTTAATTGGGCAAGAGTTGTCTAAGGCTGAAAAAGAAGAACTGAGGGACTATGCTATATCTTGCGGGTACCAGCCAGGGGCGCTGCTCTTCGGTGGTGTTGCCGAAGAGAGTTTAGGATGCCTTCGGGACCGAATTGGGGTGAAGGTTGTCAGCACTCTATCAAAGAGTGTTGGCTTTCCAAAACTTGAGGCTGACCTCAGCAGATACCGGCGACAACATATCGTCGGCAGCTTGTTTTATTCTAACTTTAAGGTAAAATTCTTCCCTTAACTTTTTTATTGTTTTGATATGAAGATATTTTCTGATGAAGGTTATTTTGTCAGAGCCTACTACTAAGCAAAGCCTTGAGGATGCAACAAGACCTCGAGGACAAAAAAACGAAGTTATAATTGAGGGCTTAGAGAACAAGATTAAAGATCATGAAGCTGCCATAGAAAAGAAAGACTTCGTGCTTCAAACGATGGAAGGTTCACTGGCAGAAGCTCAAGCCGAGATCGCCAGATTGAATAGTGAACTTTCCCTAAAGTCAAAAAGCTTTGAGCAAGAGAAGAAAGATTTCAAAACAAAACTCGAAGTCGAAGTTGAAAAAAGTTCAAATCTGAATAAATCACTCAAGGATCTTCAAGAAAAATGCTTAGGCTTCGGCACCCGGTGCATTCAACGGCTGAAGCAGGTCTTCAACTCAGTTGGAGCCAGTTCCGAAAAATTTAAACCTTCGGTTGAAGACCTGTCGGGCACATTTGATCATATTGAAGGTGAAGTTGATGCTCTCGACGAAGTTATAGCTGGACATGGTGACTTTTGTGCTCTGCTAGCTTCTCGAGGCACAGCTGTCGCTTTCATAAGGCTGTCTGTACACATGGAAATATTGTAAACAGACCAAACTTCAGCCTGTCACCAGCAGACTTGGATGACATCCCCGGCCTGGCCTGAAGCATCGGAAACAGATTCGTTACTCAAATCTGGCAAAGGGCGGGCGAAACTTGGCTGGTGACTGAAAGGGAAATAGGCTTACACCTTTTCCTAATTAATTTTGGTGGTTGAACTGCCCAACACAAATAATTGGACTAACTAGTTTGCTCTAGATTATGAGTTTTACAGGTGCCAAAGGTTCACACCAAACCAATAAAAAGACCAAGAAAGGGTTCAAATAAAGAGAGCAAAAGACAACCGAAGTGTGCCCTGGTCTGGTGCACCAGGGAACCCGACTCCAAACTTGCCACATTCGGGAATTCTGGGAGCCACTCCGCTATAATTTACCGGACTGTCCAGTGTAGCACCGGACTGTCCGGTGCGCCAGCGGAGTAAAGGCTACACAGCGCCAACGGTCGTCTGCAACGTCATTTAATGCGCTACAGTGCGTGCAGAAGTCAGAGCAGAACCAGAAGGCGCACCGGACAGTGAACAGTGACTGTCTGGTGCACCACCGGACTATCCGGTGACCCAGATGTCAGAAGCTCCAACGGTCAGAATTCAACGGCCGGGTGACGTGGCTGGCGCACCGGACAGTGTCCGGTGGTGCACCGGACTGTCTGGTGCGCCATGCGACAGCAGCCTCCACCAACGGCTCCTTTGGTGGTTGGGGCTATAAATACCCCCAACCAACCACCATTCATAGCATCCAAGTTTTCAGCATTCACACCTCATACAAGAGCTATAGCATTCAATACAAGACACAACTAAAGAGATCACTTCCTCTCCCAAGTCCAAAGACAATTCCAATCAAATAGTGACTAGTGAGAAAGAGATACTTGTGTTCATTTGAGCTCTTGCGCTTGGATTGTTTTTCTTCTTCATTCTTTCTTGTGTTCAACTCAATTGTAACCAAGGCAAGAGACACCAATTGTGTGGTGGTCCTTGTGGGGACTTAGTGTCCCGTTTGATTGAGAAGAGAAGCTCACTTGGTCTAAGTGACCGTTTGAGAGAGCGAAAGGGTTGAAAGAGACCCGGTCTTTGTGACCACCTCAATGGGGAGTAGGTTTGCAAGAACAGAACCTCGGTAAAACAAATCACCGTGTCATTTGCCTTATTTGCTTGTAATTTGTTTTCGCCCTCTCTTTCGGACTCGTTTATATTTCTAACTCTAACCCCGGCTTGTAGTTGTGCTTAAAGTTTGTAAATTTCAGATTCGCCCTATTCACCCCCCCCCCCTCTAGGCGACTTTCAGTGACGAAGCTCGAAGTCACCTTAAACCGGTAATAAACTCATACCTTGTGCTTACCTTTTCCTTGAAACTTGAATTTACTTTATAATGCTTTGATATGTACAGGATGACAAAGCCGAGGAGCATTGAGCCGAAGCTTAACAGATGATCTGAAGCTTAGCAGATGATGATGAAGCCGAAAACCTTGTTGTGAAAAAACTCTAGAAGAACTCTTGTATTATCCTTGTAAAGAATATTGTAATTTGAGAATCAGATACTACTCTGTAAATTTGTCCATACCTTGTAATATATTTTTACCTTTCTGTCCATGTATGAACTGCTTTGATGTGGACGAAACTTGTATTTTTTGAGCCGAAGGCGAAAAACACCTTCCCTTCTTTTCATACACAACGAAGCATAAATCTGCTTCTGAAGCCGTATCCTTAGAGCCAAAGCAAATGTCTGTATCTGTATGATATGATGATGATGATCCTATGTATGTCTAAATGAATGTTTATGAATGCAATGTATGATGTAATGTATCGTGCAAATGAATGCCCAAACACACACATACGAAGCCACATCCATAACCTTCATTCCCTTAGGAATGACTGAAGTCTCTTTGCCGTTTATTTTTCGGCTGCACCGCTTATTTTTCGGTGTAAGTTCTGCATCCCCTTAGGAACGTCTTTTGAACTTCTTCGCCTTCTATTTCGGCGATATTCGCGTTGACTTTTCACGCTTCGCCTTATATTTTGGCGGTATTTGGCTCTGCATTCCCTTAGGAACGACTTTTGAGCAGAAACCTTACGCTGTGCTCCCTTAGGAACGGCTTTTTGTAGCTTCGTCGTGCTCCGCATCCCCTTAGGGACGACTTTCGAGCTTCTCCCTGTTTTTTCCTTTTTTCTGCACTCAATGGTGCGTGATCAGATTTTACATTTACATATCTTGGGGGATTTTGCTCTCGTAGAGTTGAATAAGAAAGGAGAAATTACAAACTATGGCCCTATTAAAAACCTTTCTCCCCCTTTGGAAAGGAAAAGGGTGCCATAGGAAAAATGAAAAAGATTACATCAATTTATACATAATATCGTCGAAGCTCATCCGCATTCCAAGATCTACGAATGTCGTTGCCGTCCATGTCCTTTAATCTGTAAGAATCGGGTCTTGACGAAGATACTATCAGAAAGGGTCCTTCCCACTTCAGTTGAAGCTTGCCTACTGTGTCAGGGTTGGCTACTCTCCGAAGCACCATATGTCCTAACTTAATGTCTTTCAACCGAACTTTTCTATCACGCCATTTTATTGTTTCGGCTTGATATTTGTTGATATTTTCCACAGCTTGAAGTCTGGTCCCTTCTATAGTATCTTTTGCCACAGAATAATTAGCTTCGTCTTCTACCAAAGCTATTGTTCTTATTGACCCCGCTTTAGCCTCTTCGGGGGTTATAGCTTCGTCGTCAAACAATAATTTGAATGGTGTAAAACCTGTTGATCTTGATATAGTTGTATTGTGGCTCCACACCACTTTAACCAACTCATCTGGCCACTTTCCTCTGGGCTGATTGAAGATTAACTTCATTATTCCCGTCATTATAATACCATTTGCCCTTTCAACTAGTCCGTTTGATTCCGGGTGCCTGACTGATGCAAAATGAATTTTCGTGCCGATTTGATCGCAGAAATCTTTGAAAGTTTCAGCATCAAACTGTGTTCCATGTCCACAGTTATAGCCTTCGGCACACCGAAGCGACAAACTATATTCTGCCAGAAGAATTTTTAGACTGTAGCCGAAGTTATTGTAGCCAAAGGCTTCGCTTCGATCCACTTAGAAAAATATTCTACCGCCACCACAACATATCTCAAGTTGCCCTGCGCTGGTGGAAGTGGACCTAGCAGAACCAGGCCCCATCTTTGCAACGGCCAGGTTGGTTGTATTAGCTGAGTCAATGACGAGGGTTGCTTCTGATCCCTTGCACATTTTTGGCAATTTTCGCATTTTTGAACCAAATCTGCTGCGTCCGAAGCTGCCTTTGGCCAATAGAATCCTTGTCGAAAAACCTTTCCCACAAGAGGTCTGGACCCAATGTGGGATCCACACAATCCTGCATGTATCTCCTTCATCAGTTCTATACCCTCGGTTCTGGATAAGCATTTGATAAGTGGGGAGCAAACTCCGTGTTTATATAATTCCCCTTCTATTATGACATATGGTCTTGTTTTGGCTTCCATTCTTTTGTTATAAACCTCATCATCCGAGAGACAGTTACCCTAGAGGAAAGATATAATCTCAGTCCTCCAGTCTTCACTATGGACAGGAGATATTGTGAGTACTGCTCTTTCGAGGAGTTCAACTGAAGGTGCTCTTATTGTCTCAAAAAATACTTCCGAAGGTAAAGGAAGCCCCTATGCCGCTGACTTGGCTAACAGATCGGCATGCTCATTTTCCCCTCTTGGAATATTCTTAACAGAAAATCCTTCGAAAGAAGCTTCAAGCCTTCGAACTGTGTCCAGATATTTCTCAAGCTTCGGATCTCTTGCCTTGCAACTTTTGTCAATATGACCAGAAATAACTTGAGAATCTGTTTTAAGGACTGCACTTCTTATTCCCATTGCTTTTAACTTTCAAAGCCCCAAAAGTAAAGCTTCGCATTCAGGAATATTATTTGTACAGCTGAAGTCAAGCCTTGTTGCATAGCATATTCTGACCTTGGAAGGTGCAACTAGGACAGCAGCCGCACCTGCACCGAAGGTTCCCCAGGAACCATTGCAGAACATTGTCCAAGCTTCGGCATCTTTATTTGCTTCTTCATCCTGAGCCCCTGGCGTCCAATCAGCAATGAAGTCTGCTAACGCCTGGGACTGAATTGAGGATCTATGCACATAGTCAATACTGAATTCGTTAAGCTCCGCAACCCACTTTCCTATTCTTCCAGTAGCTTCTCTGTTCCTCATAATATCCTTTAGGGGCTGTGATGAAGGAACAATTATGTGGTATGCTTGAAAATAATGCTGAAGCTTCCTGGAGGCCATTAAGACAGCATACAACACCTTCTCCAATTTTGTATAGTTTTTCTTTGATAAACTTAGAACTTCAAAGACAAAGTATATTGGGGCTTGCTTTTTAATTTGTCCTTCAAGCTTCTCCTGTACAAGCGCCGCACTCACTGCAGAGTACGAAGCTGCCACATACAATAGTAATGGAGCCCCTGGCGCAGGTGGAGTTAATGTTGTTAGATCAATCAAGTATTGCTTCAACTCTTCGAAGGCTTTCTGTTGAGCTGGGCCCCATTGAAAAACTTCAGCTGACTTTAGTATTTCAAAGAATGGCAAGTTTCTTTCTGCTGATCTAGATATGAATCTATTCAATGATGCTAGTCTTCCTGTCAGCCGTTGGGCCCCCTTCTTTGTGCTTGGCGGCTCCATCCGAAGGATAGCTTCGATCTTGCTTGGGTTAGCTTTAATCCCCTTCGTTGAAACTAGATAGCCAAGGAACTTACCCTTCTTCACTCCAAAGACACATTTTTCTGGATTTAATTTCAGGCCAGCTTGCCTGAAATTAGCAAATGTTTCTTGCAGATCAGTAATGTGATTTTCTTGCTTCATGCTTTTTACTATGATATCATCAACGTATGTTAGCACATTTCTGCCTATCTGGGAATGAAGGACCTTGGTTGTCATTCTGCTGAAGCTTCCTCCAGCATTCTTCAGCCCCTCAGGCATCCGAAGATAACAATAGGTGTCGCTGGGAGTTATGAAGCTAGTCTTCGGCTCATCCTCCTTCTTCAACCATATTTGATGATATCCTGAGTAGCAATCCAGCAGACTCATAAGCTCTGAAGAAGCTGTTGCATCTACAAGAGAGTCTATTCTTGGTAATGGAAATTCGTCCTTTGGACAGGCCTTGTTAAGATCTATGAAGTCAATACACATTCTCCATTTGCCATTGGCCTTCTTCACCATAACAGTATTGACTAGCCACTCTGGATATTTTACCTCTCTGATGACACCAACACTGAGAAGTCTTTTTACTTCATTCCGAGCACCTTCTGCTTTATCATCAGAAATTTTCCGAAGCCTTTGCTTTCTTGACCTGAAGGACGGGTCGACATTGAGTGAATGTTCAATGACGTCTCTATTGACACCACATAGATCATTGGCCTACCAAGCAAAAACATCCTTGTTGTTGAATAAAAACCTTATCAAAGTTTTCTCCTGCTCTTCAGATAGTTGAGACCCCAGCAGTACCTTCTGCTCTGCTATGTCTTCACATAGAAGCATGGGTTTCGGCTGATCAGCCGAAGCAGCCTTCTCTCTTCTGTATTTGTACTATTCACAAGCTTCGGCTCCATCTATATTGTGGATCGCTTTTGAGTCTGTCCAGTTTCCTTCGGCTTTTCTAGCGGCTTCCTGACTCCCATGAACAGCAATGGGCCCTTGTTCCGAAGGTATCTTCATGCATAGATATGCTGGATGAAGTATTGCTTCGAAAGCATTAAGTGTCCCACGACCAATGATTGCATTGTAGGGGTATTCCATATCAACAATGTCAAACACAACCTGTTCAGTCCTTGTATTGTGGACGAAGCCGAAGGTCACTGGCATCGTGATTTTGCCGAGTGCTGCAATTTGCCTTCCTCCGAAGCCACAAAGAGGGTGTGTAGCATCATGAATCTTGTCCTCTAGCTCTTGCATCTATCTGAAGGCCTTAGCAAATATGATATCTGTTGCACTGCCTGTATCAACCAGAACATTGTGGACCAGAAATCCCTTGATGACACAAGATATGACCATAGCATCATTGTGAGGGTAATCCTTGAGCTGAAGGTCCTCCTAGGAGAAGGTGATTGGGATGTGGGACCATTTTGACTTGATGAAGGGTCCCTGCATCCCAACATGTTGCACCCTTCTCTGTGCTTCCTTCTTCTGCTTCTTGTTAGCCAGCTCTGAACTTGAGCCGCCTGTTATCGGGAGCACCAGCTTCGTAGCCGAAGGTGCTACGACTTGATTGTTGAATGAAGCCATCAGCTCAAAAGTGGAAGTGAGTTCACCGGAGGTGGGCGCCAATGTTGGCAGCTTGTTCTCAAATGCTATGAGTTAAGAACAAGGCAACACAAAATATTAAATGTTAATGTCCTTCGTTCTTCGAAGCATTATTTCCCTTAGGATATAACGATCTTTGGACGAAGGTCATGAAAGACGTACCTTCATCATCACAGTATACATTAATGAAAGACAAAGCATATAAAACATGAAAGATAACATGAATAATCATATAACATCATTCATATATCTTAATTATGTAATCTTGAATAAATAAAGACAATATTTAATTACATTTGTACCTTCGGCTTGACAGAAGGCAAAAACCCAAGCGTGACGCACGAGCGAATGCAAGTAAGCATGAACAGTACGGGGGTCATGTTCATCTATTTATAGGCACAGGACGTAGCATGTGAGAAATTACATTCATGCCCTTTACAAATGATTACAATCATAATACAAGTTATCATGGGCCGATTGGTCATTTCATCTTTAAGTCGGTGCATCTGAAAGTACGCTATGAAGCTCCCTGATTGGTAGCTTCGGGTTTGCTTCTGTGTTGATCTTCCGAAGATGTTTATTCTTATGGGACCTTCGGCGATGAAGCAGACCCCCAACAGGGCCGTAAAAAGAATCATGAGATATTTAGTTTATACACCTAAGTTTGGTCTTTGGTACCCTAAGGGATCCACCTTTGATTTAATAGGTTATTCAGATGCTGATTGGGCAGGGTGTAAAATTGATAGGAAGAGAACATCAGGGACTTGTCAGTTTCTGGGGAGATCCCTGGTGTCTTGGGCTTCAAAGAAACAAAATTCAGTAGCTCTTTCTACCGCCGAAGCCGAGTATGTCGCGGGTCATTGTTGTGCGCAATTACTTTGGATGAGGCAAACCCTTAGGGACTATGGCTACAAATTGAGCAAAGTCCCTCTCCTATGTGACAATGAGAGTGCAATCCGCATGGCGGATAATCCCATTGAACACAGCCGCACTAAGCACATAGCCATTCGGTATCACTTTTTGAGGGATCACCAACAAAGGGGGGATATCGAGATTGCTTATGTTAGCACCAAAGACCAACTAGCTGATATCTTTACCAAGCCATTAGATGAGAAAACCTTTACCAAACTTAGGAATGAGCTAAACATTCTTGATTCTCGGAATTTTGATTGACACTTTGCACACATAGCTCATTTATATACCTTTGATCATATCTCTTTTATGTCTATGACTAATGTGGTTTCAAGTGATCTCTATACTAAGTCAAAGATTGAAAGGGAAATGGAGTCTTCGGCGAAGAAAAGGCTTCCACTCCACTCTATCGGTATCATTTACCCTTCGCCGTCACTCCACATCACTCTCACTTTGGTATAATCTTCACTCAAATTTACTCATACCAATGGGGGGAAAGATAAAGGGCTCCCAAAGTCTCTATTTTTGGCGATTAATGCCAAAGGGGGAGAGAGTATTAGCCCAAAGCAAAAGGACCGCACCACCACTAATTTCAAATTTTTCGAAATAAAGTTTTCAATTGGTATCTTTCAAATTAGTATTCCTCTAGAAATTATATCTCAATTGGTATCTATATTTCAAATTGATATATGGTGTCAAAGATTTTTCAATAGGTATCTAAAACTCAAAACCCTCTTGAAAGCTAATAGGAGAATTTCATCCAGGGGGAGTTTTGTTTTAGTCAAAGGAAAAGCATTTGAAACAGGGGTAGAAAATTTTCAAATCTTCAAAATGCTTCTCGAAATCTTATTCATACACCTTTGACTATTTGCAAAAAGACTTTGAAAACATTTTCCAAAAAAATTTTGCAAAAACAAAACAAGTAGTCCAAAATGTTAAAAGAAAGAAAGCAATCCATGCATATCTAGTGAAAGTATAAATTGGTTTAATTCCAAGCAACCTTTGCACTTGCCTTATGCAAACTAGTTCAATTCTGCACTTATATATTTGCGTTGGTTTGTGTTGGCATCAATCACCAAAAAGGGGGAGATTGAAAGGGAAATAGGGTCAAACCTTTTCCTAAATGATTTTGGTGGTTGAAATGCCCAACACAAATAATTGGACTAACTAGTTTGTTCTAGATTATATATTCTACAGGTGCCAAAGGTTCAACACAAACCAATAAAAAGATCAAAGTTAGGGTTCAAAACAAGGAGCAAAAGAAACCGAAGAGAACTCTGGTCTGGCGCACCGGACCGTCCGGTGTGCCACCGGACAGTGTCCGGTGCACCAGGGACGATCGACTTAAACTCTTCACCTTCGGGTTTCTGAGAGTCGCTCCGCTATAATTCATCGGACTGTCCAGTGCTCTTGTTCTCAAGACACTTGTAATCAAAGCAAGAGACACCAAGTTGTGGTGGTCCTTGTGAGGGGTCTAAGTGATCCGTTTGATTAAGGAGAAAGCTCACTCGGTCTAAGTGACCGTTTGAGAGAGGGAAAGGGTTGAAAGAGACCCGGTCTTTGTGACCACCTCAACGGGGACTAGGTTCATTGGAACCGAGCCTCGGTAAAACAAATCACCGTGTGCAGCCTTATCATGTGTAGTTGGATAGTTGCTCAAATATTAAAAGTATTGTACTGTTACTTATTAAGTATTGATTAATAGCAAGACATGCCAAATAGTGTACTTTATGACTAATTTCTTATGGTTAGTTGTTTATTTTGGTATATGGATGTTTACCGTCTCAATACAGTACCATCTAGATACTGTCTTGATACTCTAGTTTCTGCTTCATTGTCTCTGAGTGTCCAGTCTAGCACCTAGGTTAAAACTAAATAGAAATTGATGATAGATGAGTTTAGACAAATAAGAATCGAGCTAAATAAACCAGTTTTTAATCTCATGTTAGTAGCATGTATCTAACAAATAGGCAAGGTATAAAGCACAAACAAGTATAGCTCACCATGTGCCTCTGAAGCTAATTCTTTGCGCTTCATGAAGCTGAGGCAAAATTCACAAAAAAGTAGTTTTGGGCAGTCATTATAATCTAGTGGAAAAGGAGAGAAATACCATGTAAATGCTGAAAGATGGGTCAAATAATAAATAATCCAACAAACAAACAGCCTTACATCACATTTCAAAGTAAGAACAACATAACACTCATGACATTTTTTTTGACCGGTACACTCATGCCATTATAATAATAACACTCACGCCATTATAATAATAACTTTTGATTTAAAATGCAATTGAGACGTACAACTAAGCAAATAAACTGTACCACAAAGTATTATCATATTACAGAGTGTTATTTAGTCAGCAACAAATATGGTTCGCTGACCAAAGTTTTTTAAAATAAAAAAACTAATGAAAATGTGTAGCAGACTGGTTAATTGTACGATCTCATACGAAATGAGTTAGAAAACTGTGTAAGAAATATCTAGGGAACACCAGAGCATGCTAGCACAACACTACATCAAGCAGATGTAGTGTTATAGTACCGTGATCTGATTCCTAATGAAAATAGATAAAATTCTCTTTGGAGTCTGAAGCCAGTTGAATTTTTAGTTTAATGAGATGTCATGCGCTCACCTGTAGAGCTCTTTGTAAATTGAGCGCACTTCTGTTTCAACACTAACAAGATCGAGAAACTGATCCTCAGCAATCTTTTGCCTTAAAATTCTATTTGCCTGGAATTTAAGAATATCAAACATGAGAAAATTCTATGGGCCTTGTACAAGTCTTCAACTCTTTTTCTTAGTTTAGCAAAACCAGTGGGGTTAACGTACATGAAGGATAGATATTCCAGCTCAGAATACAAAGACAAGAGCTGCTGGTCAAAAGGAAGAAAGAACTGAGAGTAAACGAAACATAGATTGATATACTGATATATGCCTACATGAAAAGAGAAGTACACGAAACAAAAAGTTCTTTTACACTGAAAAAGTAGCAGTACAATAAAACCTATTATAACAAAAAAAATAAAGGGCATTCCCTACCTCTATTTTGAGAGATAGGCCATTCCCTACCTCAATTTTGTCATCTTGCTTCTCTTTATATGTTCTTTGTCATCTGAATTTTATTTAAAAGTTCAATGGTACCTGGTCTTTAGGCTACTGAATTAACCAAAACTCTGTCGAGTCTGTTGGTGATATATCAAGCATGGCTTCTTCTTTGACCTCCTCAAAAGCTGGTCCAGGCTCATAGCTACAGCAGTTCACTCAAAGTTTAGATGACAAAGAACATAGCATACAAGTAGACAAGGTGCGCTGTTGAAAGTATATTGTAACTCAATTTGTGGCAAGAAGGCAAGCCGAACTTGTTAAGCTTTATGGTAGGAAGAAGATATGCAAATGTGATACTCCTACTCACATTGTATTAAATGGGCAGCAAAATGTAGGAAAATGCAATGAAAACAATGAATTCCAATTCAGAGTACTGAGCAGTTTATCAAAATGATACTCATAACTGTTGCAGATTATTCAGAATACTGAGCACTCGAAGCGTCCCCATTCACACCACTATAGTAACAAAAAGGAACTAAGGGAATGTCAATATCATACCGGACCCTTGCTTTTGCCTTGACCATCTCTAGCACGAGTCCAGCCTCTAGTGATCCCTCACCCGCACGGGCGCAGTTGACGCGGTTTTTGCTGAACACCCCCAAATATAGTTTGGGAAATTAGCTGCACCCAGCGCCTCAATGGATTGATATCGCGCACTGAAGAACGAGAACCTAATCGAACCAAGGATAGATGGATGGATTAGATTAGATTAGCAGGGAACCAAGCATCAAAGAAAATTGGAACCGATCGAGCGAAATGAAATGGACTTCCGTTCTATTTACCTTTCTGTTAACTCCATATTAGAGTAAAATCACCCTTCTATCAAAAGTGCTTGACATTGCCAAAACATTTCACAATTTATTGTTTAGAACCCATGAATTACCATCTACATCATCCTGCAAAAAAATAAGTTAAATGAGAACCGAGTTTCTCGCTCAACCAAAACAAAGAATAGGATATTCATGGTGTAAACATACAATGAGATTTATCTCTTCAGAAATATGACCAACACCAAATACTTCTAAGAACCTGAAAGGGAAATGTGCCCTTGGGCCATTTCTAAGTATTTTGGTGATTGAGTGCAAACACAAGTGCTCAAATGTGAATCTATGCCCATGGGTGAACAAAGTGCAAATCACAATTAAAGGTATGTTTCTAAGCCTTAGTACATTGGTTTTGTGTACTAATATACTTGTCTAAGTATTAGAAACAGAGAGAAGAAGAAAAGAGAAGAGATGGAGAAAGACTTGGCTGTGTACAGCCAAGACTCAGCTCGGTCTGGCACACCGGACTGTCCGGTGGTGCACCGGACAGTGTCCGGTGCGCCAGGCTGACTCGGCGTGAAAAGGCCGCTCTCGGGAATTCGCCGACGGCGTACGGCTAAAATTCACCGGACTGTCCGGTGTGCACCGGACTGTCCGGTGAGCCAACGATCGGCCGAGCCAACGGTCGGCCGCGGGATCTGCGCGCGACACGTGGCCGGGCCAACGGTCGGAAGGGGGCACCGGACTGTCCGGTGCGCCAACGGCTCCCAGATCTGCAACGGTCAGCAACGGTCGGCTGTGCCGCTTATGGAAAGAAATCGGGCACCGGATAGTGTCCGGTGTGCACCGGACTGTCCGGTGCACCCGACGACAGAAGGCAGGGATGGCCTTCCAGATTTGTTCTCAACGGCTCCTAGCTGCCTTGGGGCTATAAAAGGGACCCCTAGGCGCATGGAGGAGGACACCAAGCATTCCTACAACATTCCTAAGCACCAAGACATCGATTTCGCGCATTTGATTCATTGTGATAGCATCTAGAGCTCTTGTTGAGTTGTGAACTCATTGAGTTGTGTTGCGAGCTCTTGTTGCGATTTGTGTGCGTGTTGTTGCTCTGATTTTGAGTCTTGTGTGCGTTGTTAGTCCCTTCCTTACTCCGTATTTCTTTGTGAATCTCAAGTGTAAGGGCGAGAGGCTCCAAAGTGTGGAGATTCCTCGAAAACGGGATATTAAGAAGAAAAGCATAACACTGTGGTATTCAAGTTGATCATTGGATCACTTGAGAGGAGTTGAGTGCAACTCTCGTCCGTTGGGACGCCACAACGTGGAGTAGGCAAGTTTTGTACTTGGCCGAACCACGGGATAAATCACTGTGTCTTCTCTGTGTTGAACTTCTCGTGATTATCATATTGTGCAAGATCTTCGCTCTAGCCACTTGGCATTAACTGTACTAACGCTTAACAAGTTTTTGTGGCTGTAAGTTTAAGTTTCTACAGGATCACCTATTCCCCCCCTCTAGGTGCTCTCAATTGGTATCAGAGCCGTTCTCTTCAAGAAAGGGACTAACCGCCCGAAGAGATGGATCCTAAGGGGAAGGGAATCGTGATCAACGACAAGGAGAAGGAGTCCTTCGTCAACGAGCCCAAAGATGACAAGCCTACCGACTCCGGCTCGGGCCGTAGATGGAAGGAAGGAAAGAAGAAGAAGACAAGGCGCATCAAGGAGATCGTCTACTACGACGACAGCAATGAATCTTCCTCTTCCCAAAAGGACAACGACGACAACGACTATGACAAACAAAAGACGGTTAACTCAAACTTTTCTTTTGATTATTCGCGCATTCCGCATAGCTCAAATGCTCATTTGCTCCCCATTCCACTTGGCAAGCCTCCTCACTTTGATGGAGAGGACTACGGATTTTGGAGTCACAAAATGCGTACTCACCTATTTTCTCTCCATCCAAGCATTTGGGAGATTGTGGAAAGTGGAATGAAATTTGATAGCTCGGATAGCCCTTCATTTATTAATGAACAGATCCATAAAAATGCACAAGCTACTACTGTGTTGCTAGCCTCTTTGTGCAGGGACGAGTATCACAAGGTGAGCGGCTTGGACAATGCCAAGCAGATTTGGGACACCCTCAAGATCTCTCATGAGGGGAATGATGTCACCTTACTCACCAAGATTGAGTTGGTGGAGGGCGAGCTCGGACGATTCGCGATGATAAGGGGCGAGGAGCCGACACAAACATACAACCGGCTCAAGATCCTTATCAACAAAATAAGGAGCTACGGAAGCACGCGATGGACGGATCACGACGTCGTCCGCCTAATGCTAAGGTCATTTACTGTTCTTGATCCTCACTTGGTGAACAATATTCGTGAAAATCCTAGGTACATCAAGATGTCGCCCGAAGAAATTCTTGGAAAATTTGTAAGCGGGCGAATGATGATCAAGGAGGCGAGGTACGTGGACGACGCGCTGAATGGCCCAATCCATGAGCCTCAACCCATTGCTCTCAAGGCAACAAGGAGCAAGGAGGCGCTACCCAGCAAGGTGGCGCAAATTGAGGCGGCCGGTCTTAATGATGAAGAGATGGCCCTCATCATCAAAAGATTCAAGACGGCACTAAAGGGTCGCAAGGGACAGCCAAGCAAGACTAAGACCAAGGGAAAGCGATCATGCTTCAAATGCGGTAAGCTTGGTCATTTTATTGCTAACTGTCCCGACAATGATAGTGACCAGGAACACGGGAGCAAGAGGGAAAAGAAGAAGCATTACAAGAAGGCCAAGGGCGAGGCACATATCGGAAAGGAGTGGGATTCGGATTGCTCCTCCTCTGACTCCGACAATGAAGGACTCGCCGCCACTGCCTTCAACAAGTCATCCCTCTTCCCCAACGAGCATCACACTTGTCTCATGGCAAGAGAAAAGAAGGTGAGTACTCGAGACTCCACTTATGCTTCCTCTAGTGATAATGAGTCTAGTGATAATGATGACATAGATTACTCTAGCTTGTTCAAGGGATTGGATAGAAATAAAATTAGTAAAATCAATGAGTTGATTGATGCCTTGAATGAGAAGGATAGACTCTTAGAGAAACAAGAGGATTTGTTGTATGAAGAACATGATAAATTTGTAGAGGCACAAAAATCCTATGCTTTAGAAGTTAAAAGAAATGAAATGCTGTCTTTTGAACTATCTACTTGTCATGAAACCATTTCTAATTTAAAAAGTGTTAACAATGATTTGAGTGCGAACTTAGAAATAGCAAATAAATCTAACTCTTGTGTAGAACATGTTATGATTTGCACTAGGTGTAAAGACTTTGATATTGATGCTTGTAGTGAACACCTAGTTTCAATCTCCAAATTAAAAGATGAATTGGCTAGTCTTAATGCCCAACTTAAGACTAGCAAAAGTGATTTTGAGAAACTAAAATTTGCTAGGGATGCCTACACGGTGGGTAGACACCCCTCAATTAAGGATGGACTTGGCTTCAAGAGAGAAGCCAAGAACTTAACAAGCCATAAGGCTCCCATTCCCGCTAAGGAGAAAGGGAAGGCCCCTATGGCTACTAGTGCTAAAAAGAACCATGCCTTTTTGTATCATGATAGGAGACAAACTAGAAATGCTTATAGGAGTTATAATGCTTATGATGATTTTGACTCTCATGCCATGTTTGCTTCTAGTTCTTCCTATATGCATGGTAGAAATATGTCTAGGAGAAATGCTACTCATCATGTGCCTAGAAAGAACTTTATTCATGCTCCTAGGAAAGTAGTAAATGAACCTTCTACAATTTATTGTGCTTTAAATGCTTCCTTTGCTATTTGTAGAAAGGATAAGAAAATAGTTGCTAGGAAGTTAGGGGCAAAATGCAAGGGAGACAAAACTTGCATTTGGGTCCCTAAGGATATTTGCACTAACCTTGTAGGACCCAACATGAGTTGGGTACCTAAAACCCAAGCCTAAATTTGTCTTGCAGGTTTATGCATCCGGGGGTTCAAGCTGGATTATTGATAGCGGATGCACAAACCATATGACGGGGGAGAAGAAGATGTTCACCTCCTACGTCAAGAATAAGGATTCCCAAGATTCAATTATATTCGGTGATGGGAATCAAGGCAAGGTAAAAGGGTTAGGCAAAATTGCAATTTCCAATGAGCACTCTATCTCTAATGTGTTTTTAGTAGAGTCTCTTGGATATAATTTGCTATCTGTTAGTCAATTATGCAACATGGGGTATAACTGTCTATTTACAAATGTAGATGTGTCTGTCTTTAGAAGAAGTGATGGTTCACTAGCTTTTAAAGGTGTATTAGACGGCAAACTTTATTTAGTTGATTTTGCAAAAGAAGAGGCCGGTCTAGATGCATGCTTAATAGCTAAGACTAGCATGGGCTGGCTGTGGCATCGCCGCTTAGCACATGTGGGGATGAAGAACCTTCACAAGCTTCTAAAGGGAGAACACGTGATAGGTTTGACTAACGTTCAATTCGAAAAAGATAGACCTTGTGCAGCTTGTCAAGCAGGTAAACAGGTGGGAGGAGCACATCACAGCAAGAATGTGATGACCACATCAAGGCCCCTGGAGCTGCTGCATATGGACCTCTTCGGACCCGTCGCCTATCTAAGTATAGGAGGAAATAAGTATGGTCTAGTTATTGTTGATGACTTTTCCCGCTTCACTTGGGTGTTCTTTTTGCAGGATAAGTCTGAAACCCAAGGGATCCTCAAGCGCTTCCTCAGGAGAGCTCAAAATGAGTTTGAGCTCAAAGTGAAAAAGATAAGGAGCGACAACGGGTCCGAGTTCAAGAACCTTCAAGTGGAGGAGTTCCTTGAAGAGGAAGGGATCAAGCACGAGTTCTCCGCTCCCTACACACCACAGCAAAATGGTGTGGTAGAGAGGAAGAACAGGACGCTCATCGATATGGCGAGGACGATGCTAGGAGAGTTCAAGACCCCCGAGTGCTTTTGGACAGAAGCCGTGAACACGGCTTGCCACGCCATCAACAGGGTCTACCTTCATCGCCTCCTCAAGAAGACGTCGTATGAGCTACTAATCGGTAACAAACCCAATGTATCTTACTTTCGTGTTTTTGGGAGCAAGTGCTACATTCTAGTAAAGAAGGGTAGAAATTCTAAGTTTGCTCCCAAAGCTGTAGAAGGGTTTTTGTTAGGTTATGACTCAAATACAAAGGCGTATAGAGTCTTCAACAAATCATCGGGTTTGGTTGAAGTCTCTAGCGACGTTGTATTTGATGAGACTAATGGCTCTCCAAGAGAGCAAGTTTTTGATTGTGATGATGTAGATGAAGAAGATGTTCCGACGGCCGCTATACGAACCATGGCGATTGGAGAAGTGCGGCCACAGGAACAAGATGAACGAGATCAACCTTCTTCCTCAACAATGGTGCAACCCCCAACTCAAGACGATGAACAGGAGGCATGTGATCAAGGGGGAGCACAAGATGATCATGTGATGGAGGAAGAAGCGCAACCGGCACCTCCAACCCAAGTTCGAGCGGTGATTCAAAGGGATCATCCCGTTGACCAAATTCTGGGTGATATTAGCAAGGGAGTGACTACTCGGTCTCGATTAGTTAATTTTTGTGAACATTACTCTTTTGTCTCTTCTATTGAGCCTTTCAGGGTAGAAGAGGCCTTGCTAGATCCGGATTGGGTGTTGGCCATGCAGGAGGAACTTAACAACTTCAAGCGTAATGAAGTTTGGACGCTGGTGCCTCGTCCCAAGCAAAATGTTGTGGGAACCAAGTGGGTGTTTCGCAACAAACAAGACGAGCACGGAGTGGTGACAAGGAACAAGGCTCGACTTGTGGCAAAAGGTTATGCCCAAGTCGCAGGTTTGGACTTTGAGGAGACTTTTGCTCCTGTGGCTAGGCTAGAGTCCATTCGTATCTTGCTAGCATATGCCGCTCACCATTCTTTCAGGTTGTTCCAAATGGATGTGAAGAGCGCTTTCCTCAACGGGCCAATAAAGGAGGAGGTATACGTGGAGCAACCCCCTGGCTTCGAGGATGAACGGTACCCCGACCACGTGTGTAAGCTCTCTAAGGCGCTCTATGGACTTAAGCAAGCCCCAAGAGCATGGTATGAATGCCTTAGAGATTTCTTAATTGCTAATGCTTTCAAGGTTGGGAAAGCCGATCCAACTCTTTTCACTAAGACATGTGATGGTGATTTGTTTGTGTGCCAAATTTATGTCGATGACATAATATTTGGTTCTACTAATAAAAAGTCTTGTGAAGAGTTTAGCAGGGTGATGACGCAGAAATTCGAGATGTCAATGATGGGCGAGTTGAACTACTTCCTTGGGTTCCAAGTGAAGCAACTCAAGGACGGCACCTTCATCTCTCAAACGAAGTACACGCAAGATCTGCTGAAGCGGTTTGGGATGAAGGACGCCAAGCCCGCAAAGACTCCGATGGGAATCGACGGACACACCGACCTTAACAAAGGAGGTAAGTCCGTTGATCAAAAAGCATACTGGTCAATGATAGGGTCATTACTTTACTTATGTGCTAGTAGACCGGATATTATGCTCAGCGTATGCATGTGTGCTAGATTTCAATCCGATCCTAGGGAGTGTCACTTAGTGGCGGTGAAGCGAATTCTTAGATATTTAGTTGCTACGCCTTGCTTCGGGCTCTGGTATCCAAAGGGGTCTACCTTTGACTTGATTGGATATTCAGACTCCGATTATGCTGGATGTAAGGTCGATAGGAAGAGTACATCGGGGACGTGCCAATTCTTAGGAAGGTCCCTGGTGTCATGGCATTCTAAGAAACAAACCTCCGTTGCTCTATCCACCGCTGAGGCCGAGTATGTTGCCGCAGGACAGTGTTGCGCGCAACTACTTTGGATGAGGCAAACCCTCAGGGACTTTGGCTACAATCTGAGCAAAGTCCCACTCCTATGTGATAATGAGAGTGCTATCCGCATGGCGGAGAATCCTGTTGAGCACAGCCGCACAAAGCACATAGACATCCGGCATCACTTTCTGAGAGACCACCAGCAAAAGGGGGATATCGAAGTGTTTCATGTTAGCACCGAGAACCAGCTAGCCGATATCTTTACCAAGCCTCTAGATGAGAAGACCTTTTGCAGGCTGCGTAGTGAGCTAAATGTCTTAGATTCGCGGAACCTGGATTGAACTGTAGCATACATGTGTTTATGCCTTTGATCATGTTCATTCTGCATGTTGTTGCTTATTGTGGTGCTCAAGTTGTACAAACACTCCCTGGACCTCACAAGTCCGTTGCAAAGTGATGCACATGTTTAGGGGGAGATGTGTTACAACTTGACCCTTTGAGACTAACCATATGCTTGAGTTTCCTTGATTTAGTCTCGAAGGAGAATTGAAAGGGAAAAGGTGGACTTGGACCATGAAAGACTTCCACTGCACTCCGATGAGAGGGTAACTTATTCCAAGTTCATCTCATGAACTCTTATTGCCATTTGCTCTTAATTGATGACTTTGGTGAGGCAATGGGGTTAAAGGGCCAAATTTGATCCCGTTTTGGTGCTTGATGCCAAAGGGGGAGAAAATAAAGGCCAAAGCAATAAATGGATCAGCTACCACTTGAGAGATTTGAAAATAGGAGAGTAAAGCTTTTGGTTTGTCAAAACTCTTTCATATCTTTTGTGTCAAAAGTTGGCTTCTTGTGGGGAGAAGTAGTGATTATGGGAAAGAGGGGGAGTTTTTGAAATCTTTGATCAATCTCTTATGGAATGACTCTCTTTATGCTTCAACATGTGTGTTTGACTTAGAGATAGAGATTTGAGTTTGATTTGCAAAAACAAACCAAGTGGTGGCAAAGGATGATCCATATATGCCAAAAACGAATCAAAATAAATTTGAGGTTTATTTGAAGTGATTTTGCACTTGTTCTAGTTGCTTTATGTTGAGTTGGCATAAATCACCAAAAAGGGGGAGATTGAAAGGGAAATGTGCCCTTGGGCCATTTCTAAGTATTTTGGTGATTGAGTGCAAACACAAGTGCTCAAATGTGAATCTATGCCCATGGGTGAACAAAGTGCAAATCACAATTAAAGGTATGTTTCTAAGCCTTAGTACATTGGTTTTGTGTACTAATATACTTGTCTAAGTATTAGAAACAGAGAGAAGAAGAAAAGAGAAGAGATGGAGAAAGACTTGGCTGTGTACAGCCAAGACTCAGCTCGGTCTGGCACACCGGACTGTCCGGTGGTGCACCGGACAGTGTCCGGTGCGCCAGGCTGACTCGGCGTGAAAAGGCCGCTCTCGGGAATTCGCCGACGGCGTACGGCTAAAATTCACCGGACTGTCCGGTGTGCACCGGACTGTCCGGTGAGCCAACGGTCGGCCGAGCCAACGGTCGGCCGAGCCAACGGTCGGCCGCGGGATCTGCGCGCGACACGTGGCCGGGCCAACGGTCGGAAGGGGGCACCGGACTGTCCGGTGTGCACCGGACTGTCCGGTGCGCCAACGGCTCCCAGATCTGCAACGGTCAGCAACGGTCGGCTGTGCCGCTTATGGAAAGAAATCGGGCACCGGACAGTGTCCGGTGTGCACCGGACTGTCCGGTGCACCCGACGACAGAAGGCAGGGATGGCCTTCCAGATTTGTTCTCAACGGCTCCTAGCTGCCTTGGGGCTATAAAAGGGACCCCTAGGCGCATGGAGGAGGACACCAAGCATTCCTACAACATTCCTAAGCACCAAGACATCGATTCCGCGCATTTGATTCATTGTGATAGCATCTAGAGCTCTTGTTGAGTTGTGAACTCATTGAGTTGTGTTGCGAGCTCTTGTTGCGATTTGTGTGCGTGTTGTTGCTCTGATTTTCAGTCTTGTGTGCGTTGTTAGTCCCTTCCTTACTCCGTATTTCTTTGTGAATCTCAAGTGTAAGGGCGAGAGGCTCCAAAGTGTGGAGATTCCTCGAAAACGGGATATTAAGAAGAAAAGCATAACACTGTGGTATTCAAGTTGATCATTGGATCACTTGAGAGGAGTTGAGTGCAACTCTCGTCCGTTGGGACGCCACAACGTGGAGTAGGCAAGTTTTGTACTTGGCCGAACCACGGGATAAATCACTGTGTCTTCTCTGTGTTGAACTTCTCGTGATTATCATATTGTGCAAGATCTTCGCTCTAGCCACTTGGCATTAACTGTACTAACGCTTAACAAGTTTTTGTGGCTGTAAGTTTAAGTTTCTACAGGATCACCTATTCACCCCCCCCCCCCTCTAGGTGCTCTCAGAACCAAACTTCCATTTCTCTAAAAAATGAAGATGACTAGGCCTATCTGGTCTTCTGCTATGAAAGAATGTGTTCTACGCCAGGTATGTTAACATTTCAGATATGTAGGGAGTTTACACTCTAGTAGTGCTTGTCAGTGATGTTGTACCCTCCCTTATATTTCCTCAGTCCTTCAAGAGGATCAACTCTCCTCGTTCTTCTTGAGAGCACGTTCTCTGACTCGTTTCCCATCTGGCCATCTCTAACAAATCCCTACGCACTACTCACACAAGCAACAAAGATCAGATGCCATATTCACATATACCCCCAACAAGAAAAATGTCAAATAGGGTTGTACAAACAACACAAAAGAATGGTGCAGTACAGACAAACATAACAATCTGAATGAGCATGAGGGTTTATGAAAAGTATCTAAAGTTCTTGTCCTCCTCGCTTAATTAGGAGACTATATATATGAATCCGAGACCAATAGCCTGTCGAATTTGAGAAAATCTCCTAAACCTAATTAAGTCACGGTTTAGCAGAAAGGAGGTGGAAATCCAACCAAGAAATGAACTTGTACGGCTGTGCCAACCCGAGAGCTTACCTCGCCACCGCTGCAGAAAAAAAGACCAAAAGAGCTTACCTCGTCGCCGTTGTAGATCCTTCAAATGGCGTCGGCTTAATCCATAGAGAGATCGCGTCGAGTTTTTGGATCATGGGGGAGAGGCGACCCCGGTATTCCATAGAGAGATCGGTCACAGGGGAGGGGATCGCGCGGATGGGTGGGGGACTGGATCACGCCGATGGAGACCGGAATCTCGTGATGCGGGACATACCCGCATGCGGGGGCACGACAGAGGCCTAGAAGGTGGGGGAGGAGGGTGGGGCCGATCCTCGACCACCTGGGATCTGCGTGTGCCATCGACGACATGGGGAGGAGGGTGGGGCAGATCCTCAGCCACCTGGGATCTGCGTGTGCCATTAACGGCGTGGGGAGGGGAGGAGGGTGGGGCGGATCCTCAGCCACCTGGGATCTGCACGCGTCATCGACGGCGTGGGGAGGAGGGTGGGGCGGATCCTCAGCCACCTGGGATCTGCACGCGCCATTGATGGCGTGGGGAGGAGGGTGGGGATGCGAGATTTGGGCGCGCAGGGGCGTGGACGCGCGGGTGGAGGCCGGAGGTGCTAGGGCGGGGGCACGGTGGATCCGAGGATGGCGGGGGGCCAGGGCAGGTGGATCCGAGGATGCCGGAGGCGCCAGGGCGGGCGGTGGGGAGGATGGTGGGGGTCGCGGGCGTTGATGGCGCCGATGCAGAACCGTGTGCCATATACTGTTGTGGACGCCTACGATAGGCCCTTAAGGAGTAGTAGGGATTGTAGGTTTTGTAGAACGACATGCATATGCTCTAGCCATATATGTCCTATTACTTAGGTTATACGTGCTTTGTTCACTAGTGCTTTGTTCACTAGTATGTGTAGAAGCTCTTGGTGTATAATTAGTGACAACGCACTTATGGCCAACGTGTCCTAATATACCATATCATGTGGAAATTTGCTTGACCAACCAACCAATCAGGTGCGTTGCCGCCGGTGTTCACCATATTTATTTCGTTCAATCGGCAGCATATGTACCTACTACGTAGTTGACGCAGAAGAATGTAGAATTTCAGGTTTATACTGATTTGGTAGAGCAAGAGTACAAACATACCAAAACCGATCCACCACAAGAAAGCCAGAGCCATTTTTTTTCTGGTGGACAAGAAAGCTGAAAATGGGCCTTATTTGTTTAGCCAGTAGACGGCCCATTTTATGACTGGGCCATCAAAATGATCGTTTAGCATCCAGGGCTTGATATCGTCCTGGGTTATAGTATAAGATGTATAAATTGGCCGGCTGGCATGGATCATGGCATTGGCGTGAACACGTACGTACGTACAGCAGAGCAGAGGGAGGGGAGGGGACTGGGGAGGCCGGGAGGGGAGGGGAGGCCGGCGTGTCGGCGACGGTAGATGGATCATTTATTTGTCGGCGTCGGCGTCGGCGAGAAAGGGGTAGTCTGTGTATCCAATGACGGGGTCGGAGGTGTAGAAGGTGGTGCGGTCGTACTTGTTGAGCGGCGCGTCGGGGAGGCGGAACCTCCGGGGCAGATCCGGGTTGGCCAGGAACAGCCTGCCGTAGGCGACGAGGTCCGTGTAGCCTTCCTCCACCACCTTGTCCCCCTCCGCCCTGTCGTACCCTCCGGCGGCGATGAAGGTGCCCCGGAATGCCTCCCTGAACGGGCGCAGGCGGTGCGGGATCTGGCGTCGGCCGTCAACGATGGCCATCCGTGGCTCGATCATGTGGCAGTAGAGCACACCGACGTCGCTGAGGCTGCGGACGAGGTACCCCGCCAGGGCCTCCGGGTCGGAGTCGTGGCAGTCCATGTAGTCAGTGAAGGGGGAGAGGCGGACGCCGACGCGGCCCGGCCCGACCTCGCCGGCGACGGCGCGCACGACCTCGAGCGCGAAGCGGCAGCGGTTCTCGAGGGAGCCGCCGTACTCGTCGTCCCGGTCGTTGGCGCTGTCCTTGAGGAACTGCTCGATGAGGTAGCCGTTGGCGCCGTGGACCTCGACGCCGTCGAAGCCCGCGAGGAGCGCGTTGCGCGCCGCGCGGCGGAAGTCGTCGACGATGGCGGGGATCTCGCGCGCCTCCAGGCGGCGCGGCGGGGAGAACTTCTCGAGGTGGCCGTCGAAGCTGAGCTGCGGCGCGACGGCCCGGTCGGTGCTGGAGATGGGCGCGGCCCCGCCCGGCTGGAGCGCGGTGGTGGAGACGCGGCCGACGTGCCAGAGCTGGCAGAAGAAGACGGCGCCCTTGGCGTGGACGGCGTCTACGATGGGCCGCCACGCCGCCACCTGGTCGGGCGTCCACACTCCCGGCGTGTCGGTGTAGCCCTGCGCCGTGTCGGAGACGCCCGTGGCCTCAGTGATGAGGAGGCCGCCCCGGGTGGCGCGCTGCGCGTAGTAGACGGCGCCGTGCGGCTGCGGGACGTTGCCGTAGGAGCGCTGCCGCGTCAGCGGCGCCAGCACCACCCTGTGTTCCAGCTCAAATGCGCCCATCTTGTAGGGGGTCAGAAGAGGAGGGATGGTGGTCGGAGGGACGATGGTCTCGGGCGTCTGCGTCTCCATGGCCATGGTCGGTGTGATCTGATGATTCAGTACTACTATGTACGTATAGAATGGAGCAAGGAAGGTAAGCAATGGGAGGAGAGATGGACAGTCATTACATTAATTTATAGAGTCGACGATGATGATGCTGCAGCCAAAAGAAAGATGAAGTGAGGAAGACGAAGAAGGCAGGAAGCTGCACGCCGCCGACAGCCGGCGGCTATTCGCAGTCAACAGATGAGACGAACATGCGTCACCTCATCGTCATATTTTCAGTCACCTAATTAATTACGTATTCAGTAAATCAGTATAATATAATACCAACGGTACGGTGACCCCGCCGCTGACGATGCCAAGGTCTTTCCGTTCAAAATATCATTTCCTTCGGAATTTATTAATCAAGCTCTTTTCATCACGAGCCCAAGAAGTGAGGATGGGGTAAGTGAAATACATCCACTCTTTTTCTTGATATGTTCAAGTCTATGTCCAAATTTGATGAATTTTAGAGAATGTTTTTCACGTAACACCACCTGCCCACCAGCTAGAGACCAGCATGACGATGGAACACACAACTAAAGTTACTGTAACCAGTACCACGCATATATATCGTACGACATAATAAAAGGTAGCTCAGCATCATCAAGTACATGGAAAAAATACTCTAGTCTTCACGATATACTGTAATAATAAAAGGTAGCTCTGCCTTAACAGCATCAGTCTTAGCAGTAGAACATGACCCGCTTCACGTTTTCCTTGAGGGCAGGTAATGGCCTCACAGCAACATTCCCAACACCAGCAGCCTTGGTGTTGCGCCCCCCTGGTGGAGGGCCACGGCTTGCCATAGATCCACTGTCACTCGTATCTGGCTCCATGTAGAACCGAGCTCGGAAGGCTGCCAGGTGAGCATAGTATGCAGGAGGAACTGCAACCGATCCAAATTGCGGGTCAGCATTCTGTGTACCTCAACGGTGACCAAGAAATTGAACTCAAATGCCAACTAGAACTTACCAATCGATACTGAGCGTGTGCACCTAGCATACCTGAAAAAGGTTCATCTTCAGCTTTGAAATCAATCAAAAGAACTAAAGCAATGGACGGGAGCAGTAAAACGTTACGTGTAACACAAGTTGTTGGTGAGAGTTTGCAACCCATCAGCCGTAAAGTTGTTCTCATCCCACAGAACATGGTAATGGGCAGGGCGGCTTGTTCCCTGAAAGGACCCCCCATTAGCTTGGTAAAACAAGTAATGAGATTCAGATATGGGACAGGGAAACCCAACCTGAATGCCAGCATGGCTGCACAGGTAGAAATCAAACTCAGTTGGATGGCAGATCTTCGAGTCCACCACGGTGCCTATATTTCCACAAAAAAAAAGAGTTTTAGGACATTCAGAATTTCAGATTATAAAATAAAGCTTAAAATGCAACGAAGGACACATCGAGAACTAACCAGGCAGTATGTTCCCGCTTTTATCGACAGCACGATTATCATTGTGATTATTAGCAAACAACCTGGTGTGATGACGCTTCTGGACCACGACAAAAGTAACTGGAGGCTGGTAGTCAGACTCCAATGACGCACAGGCCTATATCCATAGTTTCACAATGGTGGTCAGAGATAAAAAATAAAGTGAAGCCAGTTACCAAACTAATGCATTCAAATCAAGTTCACCTTTCTAATGGCATCAAGTTCATACAACAGAACTTGGTAGAATTGTCCCTCACTGACGCCATCCCTGAAAGTGATAAAGTGTTTAATATACAGGGAGTGGCAGTCAGAGAAGGTGCTCATGAAAGGATACAAACCTGTAGAATATGATCCTCTTTGGTTTCTGTCCAGTTGCCCTCCAGAAAGATATGAGAAGCTCCCTGCACAACCAACAAAAGTTATGTATCTGGAAGAATCCAAGCGTGTAAGAGTAGGAGCGAATGCATCTCACTTATCTTAATAAAGATCATACCTGATCATGCCACCAGAGACAGTCCCCCTTTCGGGATCTTGCCATACCTTGAAAAGATCCTGTATCAATTCTTGACGATGGGCTTGAGCACTCACCAATCCTGCATACTTTGTAACCTCAGGCCAGTCTTGAGAAGCAACCACCTAGGAGAAAAACAGTGAGAAAAAAATAGTAAAGCTTCAACTGAAAGGTAGCATTTCTTTGTCAGGATAGGTCTTCACTTACAGCTGCAATGGAAGGACTAGAATCTTCCCCAGGATGGGGATGGGTCACATCAGCACCAAAGATAATAGTCGCTATGTCACTGACAAGGGGGATTCTCCTTGCCAAAGCATCAACAAGCACAGTATTCCTTCCCCCAACCTTAAAAGTATGATAACTTTAAGAGGAGAATCGGTGTTAAAATCAAGATTAGAAGAGTTAGCGCAACTACATACCTTCACATTTATTTTCAGGGCAACATTTGCAAGATACTGCTGCTTGTTCACCTTGAAAACATGTTTAGTCAGACAGCATTGGGAGACCAATCCAAGATTAGTCTCACAGATCCTTTTGACATCCCCTGAAGAATGAGAAGAAAATTAATAGCAAATCTTATTCATTGAGCAAATGCCCAAGCCTTTTGGAAGAAAACATACCGTAAAGAGAACCATTATTGTCAGGCAGTATAACAATCAGCAAGTCGAGTTCTCGGCCCTGAGGCCCGAGTATGTTCATCGCATCTTGATAGCGTCCCTTTAGTGCTCTTTCAACAAGTTCAGGCCTTGCATAGCAAGGTGACAGCACAGGTTCAAGTACAAAATCCTAAAAGAGAGTAAGAAGAGCAAATAACACAAATGAAAATCAAAATGACAAACAGATGTATATTCAAGTTCCGAGTGATACGCATACCATTCCTGATACTTGGCACATCAAAGCCAATTCATGACAGAAACTCCCGGCAGCACCATCTTGCACATTCCGTGAGAAGTTAATGCATGCCCAGCTGCTAACTCTACCACCATTGACCATTTTCTACAGCAATAAAGAACATTTTAAAAACAATCATGAGAAAAGTTGCAAAATGCTTAATGATCAATCAGGAGAACACAAAAGGGAATAAGTAGAAAAACAAAGGGTGAGCTACAGAAAATAGATTAAGTTTATGTTAATACGATATTAAAGGCATATGAGTATTAACCTAAACGGGCAATTTAAGTGGCGAGTGGCATAAATATTAGACATAAATTAACTAACAGGGCGATTGCAAACGCAGGCAATACAAGAGCAAAATTTCAGATAAACTAGACGCTCATGATAGAATTTTCCCATGTAAAACTACACAAGCACATGGAATTGTGAGATAAGGGGATGACAGAAACAATATGAAACTGTCTTGGTGGCATAGTCATAACGAGACATACCTTATTCATCATGTTCCACTGGCCAATTTTTGGCAATACATCCCTTTCTCTGCCACTATCATGGTATTTCAGCTATTACATAGAAAGAAGAATACCAGGTCAAAGTATGCCGAAATATGCAAATCAACTGTTATGTGCTGTTAAAATTAAAGCAAGGTGAAACTCGCTGACCCTTGGGGGAGGCAGAACACGAGCTTCAACCGATGCAAGACGCTCATCAATCGTTATACCAAATTCCTGGGCATAAGGATCCTTGGAGTAGGCATTGTGATACACAGTCTGATCAAATAGGTGAGACAAACAAGAGATTTAGAATCATCAGTTCATTGGTTTATTTTTGTGAAGGCAAAATCTAATTAATCAAACAAGAGAAACAAAATATTCCATATATTTAGTCATTATATATGCATCAATAATAACAAATATGTAATTTTGCAGAAGAAGGGCAGGCCTGGTGCAGTGGTGAGAGATGTCTCACTAAGTCACCAGGTCACGGGTTAGAAGCAGACTCCAAGAAATATGATCACAATCACCTCCAAGATGTCCTTCTCACGTGCTTGGGGACGTTGGCAAGTCACCTTCAGTAGAGCAGTGATCTGTTTATCATTAAGTCGTTTTGAGTAGCGCTGCCCCTCAACTATCTTACAGACCTGGAAATTTCAATGCCATAAGCAACATATGAAAACATGCTGAAGCTGGATATAGCATTTAGAAATCATATGAATAGATAAGCATAGTGCAATAATTAGTATAGTGATTGTAATACAGCTCACAGAAGACACTAACCTCCATAGGCAGATAATTTGGTCTTTGCTGATTGCCCACTTGCAAACAAGGTAAAGTGGTGTGCTGAATACTGAAACCATAAGTCTCCAGGAAGTATTGCACCACAGTCTTAACAGTACCACGATCATCAATAGGGAATCTATCACAGAAAATCCATTGAAATCCTGTCAGCACATTATACCTTAATACCTTATGATATCAACTGATATAAACTAAGAAACATGCACATACGATAACTCCCTTGTTGCTTGTGGAGTAAGGCCAGATATCCGATATTTCCTACGCATGTTTCCACGGTGTGTGACCTCCACTTTCACACCTCGTAGGGCTTTTTTAATCTATATATACAGAGGAGCGCAAATGGGAAGTAACAGAGCATAACCAAAGTTTCTAAGAAGAAAAGTGGGGTAATAAATCAAACCTTCACGCGATCAGAATCAGACAATGGTCTAACTGAGATATCTCTATTAAGAAGCTGAGAAACAAAATCAATTACAGGGAGGGCCTCAAAAAATGCAGTAGAGGACATATCTGCGAAATCAGAAAATATTTCAGATAAGACCAAACAGTGATGCCACAAACTACATCCAAAGGCATCATGATCTAAAATGTATTGTGTTCCTAACTATAATGATCAAGAATCAAGTTTGGAAAGTAGAAGGTCGATGACCCCCCTTCCCAAATGGGGAAAAACACTTGAGAACAATGGTATCTAACCAATATTCAGAGAAAGACCCATCTGTGTGGGCCTTATGCTTTGGTAGAAACCACGCCAAGTTTCCAAACCTTCACCAAGTTGCTGAGGTCTCCCTAACTTGGGAGAATAAAATGATCTACCAACAGGACAATACCTACACAGGGAAAATGCAAATTACAATGGAGATTTTGCCACAGGAAAATAACTCTTAACAAAATACCGTTCACTCAAAGATTACTTGGCAGTAGGCATTTCACGTAGCACGATGTCAAGTACTTGAAGAGCCTCTTGAGGGGCATCTGGCTGCCTCCCAGCAAGAAACATAGCCAGATGGTGGAGATCAGCGCGAGCAGCAAATTTGATGGTCACCCGAAATACCCTCTGGCGCCTTAAAACAGAAGAAATATCGGTAGGAGATTTTGGATATGTTTTAAGCACAGATGCAACAGCACAACATTACCTTTGGCCTCCACCAAGACTGTCTTCCTCATCTTGCAGAGTAATTTCGAATGTCTTCGAAGCAAATGGCAACGCTCCAGCTGTATAAAGACTCTTCCTTCCATCATATGCAGGCAGACGCCCATCCAAATGGGAGTGTCTGTAAAGTTTTACTAGCTCTGCCATGACAGCACGATTGACGCCGCGTGAAGTAACCTCAGGTGTTATTGATACCTGATGACAATAGTCTGGTCATCAAAAACCTCATATAAAGACTATGGCGAGGAATTTTGTAATCTTATTATGAGCTTACATCGTATTGGTGAAGGTCTTTATTAGGCAGCTCAGCAAAGAAATGATTTGCCTTCACAATGCACCTGGACCCATGCGTACCCTTGCCAGGGCGCAATGGGAACCTAACAGATTTGCTTGACGCTGGTGCCATCTGACCAGCTTGGCTGGCTAAGCTTTGGTTACGAATCGCAAGCTGCTGGAACTGTTGCTGGACTTGTCCAGCGCTCACCTCAGCCTTCCCAGGCTGCGAGGACGAGCCAGCTCCTGGCGAAGATGGTGTTGCCACCACAGGGGCTTGATGTTGGACATCTGGGGCTTGGTGCAGCTCGGGAACTGGCCTAGATGGACCTGAAGGAACACTTGGTACAACACTACCTCCCACATGCCCGCCACGGTATGACTGTGGCATTCCCCCTCTGGGACGCGGACCACCACGTCCGTGGTAGTCACGTGGTTGAGACCCAGGGGGTGTCCCACCACCAGGATACTGTGAAGGTGGCCCGCCACGGCCCTGGTATCCACCGTGCCCCTGGTAGCCACGCGGTTGAGACCCAGGGGGTGTCCCACCACCAGGATGCTGTGAAGGTGGTCCACCACGGCCCTGATATCCACCACGTCCCTGGTAGTCAAGCGGTTGATGATACTCAGGTGGGCCACCACCTGGGTGCTGTGAAGGCGGCACTCCAGGGCCCAGATATCCACCACGGCCCTGGTGTTGCCCTCCACCACGGGTACCCTGTTGTGTTGCCTGAGGACGCTGTGAGGAGCCATGACCAGGCGCTCCAGAAGACTCCCCAGAACTCTCTCCAGGGCCAGTTCTTTTCTTCCTCACCATGGCGGACGGATGCTGGTATATATAGCAGAGATGCAAAAAGATTGTGAGACAAAAATTCTAACTATAAAAATTTAACATCATAATGAGGTGAGAGAACAGAGCAGATGTTCAAGAAAACTTGTGTTTTCGGAATAATATGAAGCCAGTAAAGAAACAAAAAATCCATGGGTATTTGAACCCGAGTACTCGGAAAAAAGCAGAATATTTGAATGGAACCCTTCGAACAGCCTGTTCTAATAGGGAAGTCCTATATCTTAAAATTAAGTCATCAAGTTGATGACAAAATTCATGGACGTTCTACTGGACCCTACTCACTTGTTACCCAACAACCCGTTAAAGGAAGAGCCAAGCAAGGGGGGCAACAAATAGGAGAACTGGAAGTTTAAGCTTTAAAAGGATTTGATGTTGCTCATATTTTACAAGAGAAACTTTATACTTACGTATAAATCTGATCATCTTATAGCTCACCAAGAAATACTTAATGCTACAATCTGGGGAAAAAGAGTGCCTAATCGCGAGGATCCGCCAGAATCTTTTCGAGTGCTCGTTCAAGAACTACAATCTTTGGCTCTAGAACTGAACCATTTCCTTGTATCTAAGAAGAACTTCCAGATTAGGGGGGGGATGTTTGATCGGAATAAACATAGTTTTTTTTTTCTTATTTGTATTTTATGATTGACCAATATAAACATAAACAACTTCAAATTGGTCTTGTTTCCCCTCAACAAATAAAAGCTTGGGCTAAATCCTACCTAGTGGGGAAGTCGTTGGAGAAGTCACAAGACCCTCCACTTTTCATTATAAAACCGATAAACCAGAAAAAATGGATTGTTTTGCGAAAGAATCTTTGGGCCCATAAAAAGCAGAATTTGTGCTTGTGGAAACTCTCGTGCACCTGTAGCTGAAAACGAAGACGAAAGATTTTGCCAAAAATGCGGGGTAGAATTTGTTGATTCTAGGAAAGGACAGGTTCTGTTTAACACTTAAAGTAAATATAAAATGCCTAGCATGGACACAGAATTTGTAAACTATACAGCCTTGGTCTATCTCTCATGCACGCAAAACAACGTCACCATTTTATCAACAAGAGCAACCGCAACAGAACAAATCGATATAATTAAATTTACACACGAAATTAATTATGCCAGTGGATGAAGGATATGATGCGTGAAAAATACAATATAAGCGGTGAATGATGAAAATGATGCACGTGATGCGGTAAAATGAACTAGGCATCATTCTAAAAGCAAGCAATGTACCGATGAGAGTCCTGTTGTGGTTAGTGGTTAGTGGTTATTGATCTGACGTTACCCTTCCCTACGATTTAACAACAAACAGATTCGGAAATGTGGGCCGTAGGAACGCGAGTAGATCAACGATTCACAGGAGGAGGAGGAGGCAGCGCAACTAGGTAAAAAGGCCTGAGCAGAACGGATGGGGTCGGGCGGGCAGAACGAGATCCCGTCCAATCCACGGGCACATTATCCTACCACCTCTCTATGGAGGTCATGGAGCAACGGCAGCGCGGCGCACGAGAGAGAGGGGGCAACCAAAAAAACGTAAGAAACCGATGGACAGACAGATCTATCTACAGGTAGGGTCGGAGCAGTGGAGAAGGGAGGGGCGATGCCGATACCTGGGGAAGGGAAGGGCGGCGCGGGTGGCGAATGAAACCCTAGCCCTGGGGAACTCCAACTCCTCTCGTCTTCCACTCACTCAGAGCGCTCGTGCTCCCTGCTCTCACTCTTGTATGCGTTGGTAGCTTTGCTTCGCCTTCGAGGAGAAGGAAAGGAATGCCGCAGGCCCGCAGTGGACAAGCGCTGAAAAGATGACGCGACGCGACGCGACGCGACTGTGTGGGACCCGCCTGCGGTGGCTGGGGCATGGGCATGATGGGCCTGGGAGCCCGTGTGTCGTGTGTGCGCCGTGCGCGACAGAGCGAATTCACGACGCAAAAGGGAGAGGGAGGGATAGGCCCTTTTTGGGCCTCATTGCCCAGCCCCTGATTCCTACGGCCCGCAAGGGGCTACCCCCACCCCTTCCTTTTTTTACATTTTCCTTAGTAGTAGAAAATGCAAAATCTAATGTGCCGTTCAGGGTTTAAGGTAGACTTATTAGGCTATCTTCAACAGCTTAGGCTCTGTTTGGAAGCAACCCGGTTTTTAATAAAAACAGTTTTTATCTTTTAGCCAAGAGAGACAAGCTTCTTGATTTTTAAGAAACTGGTAATCTATTTTTTTATAAACTGAGTCATAAACTGGTATGTTTGGAACCATCTCAATTTCTATAAACTAGTTCTGAAAAAAAATGAGTGCTTCTAAACAGGATCTTACTCATCCACATTCTAATATTTAAACTCTACTAGTCTAATACTCGTGCGTTGCGAAGGTACCTAATTGTATTTGAAGATATTGATTGGGTGACTGACTAGACTCGATGCAACTTTTATCACCTAGTGTGCATCCTTATCCGGACGCAGCACCCTAATCCTCCTTGCTGGTGGCGGTGCAACGACGGAAGAAGCGGGCGGAGGTTGTTGCGAAATGTACGGGGTTTGTTGCTAGAGCGATAGCTGCGAGAATGCTGATGTGCGAACAAATATGATAGAGATGTGATATGATCTGGTACCACAGGTTGATTTTGAAGAAATACAAGGGGTTTCTTTGTAAAAAATGACACGGGACAACCGTTGAAACTAGTGTTTTAATATAGTAGAGATAGAGAAGAGATAGTGACTATGTAAATAATATAGTCTACAGTACAGAAATAATGTTTTGTGTGACCACATAAATGAACTACTAGAAATCAATCGTGTTTGCTGCTCGTGATCACAGTAGGCATGTATACGGCTCCAAACAGTGCTACTCAGTAGGGACGCATTAATTAGGGGTGATGTGCTAAAATTTATCACTTGTATTCAGATAGCCCCAAATGCTATAGAAAAAATAGAACTTTAATTATATGTCGTCGTAACAGGAGCACGGTCATCCTTTAAATCCTGGATCTGTCACCGTTTGTATCAATAGAGCCCGAGCGCCGAGGGGGGGAGGGCAAACCGGGAGAGAGAGAGACACCTCCTCCTTTTCCCCCCTTTGCATTGGGTTGCCGCAACACTACAGACACAAACACAGTCTAGGAGGCTTCTTCCGCTCGCTCAGGTAGGTGTACTGTACTGTACTGTAGTAGGTTGGTTCTCCATTCATCATTCAGCTCACAGGTCCCTCCGCCTCCGCCGTATCGGAGGGAGAGGAAGCGGAAGGCTTGGAAGGAGAAGAGAATGGCGGGGCGGCGCGCGGAGGAGGAGTACGACTACCTGTTCAAGGTGGTGCTGATCGGGGACTCGGGCGTCGGCAAGTCCAACCTCCTCTCCCGCTTCACCCGCAACGAGTTCTGCCTCGAGTCCAAGTCCACCATCGGCGTCGAATTCGCCACACGGACACTCCATGTCAGTCTTCCCTTCTTCCTCTCTCTCTCTCTCTCTCTCTCTCTCTCTCTCTCTCTCTCTCTCTCTCTCTCTCTCTCTCTCTCTCTCTCTGCTACCTAACCTCACTGCACGCATCAGGTATTCAGATCAGATCTCCGAGGTGCGTGGTTCTCTCCTCTCTAATCTCTATACATCAGAGTAGTTCGACGACCCCACCCAGATCCAGCCTCCCTCCATTCCTGTAAAAGCTAGCTAATCGCATGTTCGTTCGTCTATTCGATCACACTGCCAGGTAGCTAGCTCGCTGGATGCTGGATCTGCGCGCCGTGCGCTACCTTTTCAGTACAGGATCCATTCTTCTCACCATCCATCCATCCACCCGTTCCGTAGCTACCTCAGCTCAACAATCAGCTGATACATACATACATCGTCCAAACTAAAAGGCTAGCTATTGGGCAAGCTAAAGAAAGCTACTGTACTCTTTCCTGCTAAGCAAAGCAACAACGAGTGGCGTCGATTGAACTCAAGTCGATCGCACTGCATATTTCTGTGCGAAAGAAAAGAATTGTCTACACACTGCACTGCACATGGGAATGGATGGGTGGTAGCAGATCAGCGCGTGAGTCGTCTCCAGCTCAGCTCAGCTGACGCGCTCATTATATATCCCCATTGTTGGATTATGTACATGATGGATGTCAATAATATCATAGTGGGCTACACTATTTTACTCGTGGATAAAACGTTAGCTTCTGCCAGCTCCGTAAGCAAGTGTGGCAAGCGTTTGTGCGCCTAGTCTTTCATTCCTAATAACCACCCTTCTGCTCCTGCCCATAGCTATTCTCTCTCTTGCTCGCTTGCTGTGTTGCCTTTGCCTGCCTTGGCCTGAGACTGTAAGACTTCCTGCTGTAAGGAACCAAGCATCAGCAAGCCAGTCAGTTTCCATGCCCTCCCTTTTCGTTCTTAGCCATCCTGATCCCATGCTAATATGCAATGCAACAAACAGGGAGGACACTACATTTTGTGCCACAAGCTGCTCATTGTTGTTTTTATTTCTTTTTTCTAAAGATCGACACTACATACACCTCTTGTACAACAACATTCTCACTCAGCTGTATCTGTTCAGCTGCAGAACCTCCAAACCAAGACCCTTTCTGAATCAAGGGCGCATTCTGCATTTTTCAGACAGTTGGCAGTTAGTGGACCTGCTGACTGATATAACTAACCTAATCTTCTTCCCTGTTTTTCGTAATCTTTTTTTTGTGTGAATGTGTAATCAATCCAGCTACAGGCACTAACCCTCCGGTCCCTCACCTTTGCATCTTGATAATATTATATAGGTTGAGGGCAAGATCATCAAGGCGCAGATCTGGGACACGGCAGGCCAGGAGCGGTACCGGGCGATCACCAGCGCCTACTATCGCGGGGCGCTGGGCGCGGTCCTGGTCTATGACGTGAGCAAGCCCACCACCTTCGAGAACATCAGCCGGTGGCTCAAGGAGCTACGCGACCACGCCGACTCCAACACCAGGATCATGCTCGTCGGCAACAAGACCGACCTGAGGCACCTCCGGGCCGTCGCCACCGACGACGCTCGGAGCTTCGCTGAGGCAGAAGGCCTGTCCTACATCGAGACGTCCGCGCTGGAGGCCACCAACGTGGAGGAGGCGTTCCAGCTCATCCTGGGCGACATTTACCGGGCCGTCAGCAAGAAGCCTGTGGCGTCCGACGAGGTTGGCGCCGGCCAGGGAGGCGTCAAGGAAGGTAAGACCATCGATGTGGCGACTGGTGCTGATGCCGCCGCTCACAAGAAGCAGTGCTGCTCGGCTTAGAAGTTAGAAGAACCCATGCTGGTGGTCTCTCGTTCAGTGGCGTATGTGTTGTTGTGATGGTTGTCGTTGTTGTTTTTTTTCTCTTCTTCCAGTCCAAAAGTTTGTTGATTCGTTTTGCCAGATAGTACCTTTGTTGGAGGGATAATCATGCTCACATATATATTCTCTAAAGCAAGCAGTTATATATGATTATACCATCACCAAGTCAATTGTCTTGTAGCATCAAGTAGTGTCAGCAAGCCTGCATATGAGATCTGCATTCCAAAACTGAAGCACCAAGCCAATTACCATATAGTATCAAGTTTCGGCAAGCCTACATACACATGTTCTCTAACTGAGATCTGCTTTCCAAAATTCAAACACAGAATCTTGATAGACAGGCAAGCTCCGGCTGGCAAAAGATGAGATAGGTGACTTTAATTACCACGTTCAACAAACAACAGCCAGCACTCACACCGGACATCATGTAGTTAGCTGCAAGTTTCAAGATTAAGTGCCCCCTGAACCCTGTCTATGATGAGCAGCAGCTGCGCTTCTGCTGTATTGGCTGCCCTTTCATCCTGCAGTAGCAGCACGGCATCAATCAATAGTAATTTCAATCAGTCAATGACCCTCAGTCTAAAATCCAACTCAGAACAGCACAAAAATGCGTTAAATCACCTCCCATACAACTGCCACATGGGGACCATACCCACTAGGGGCTTGTTCGTTTACACCAATCCAGAGGGAGATTAGAGGGGTTTAAATCCCCGCCTAGTCATTTTTGACTAGGAGGGGATTTAATCCGCTCCAATCCCCCTATGGATTGGTATAACCGAACATACCCTAGAACGGCACCCCAAAAGAAACATAAAGCCAAAAAAGTTGCACAGCAATCCACCCCACATCGCTTGGGAAAGCTAACATTAATGTCAAGATGATGTCCTGAATTACTTACCTAAAGAAGAACTCAAAGTTTTAAAACTTGACTCTCAAGTAGTTTGGCAGGAAAGGCACGTGTGAAATTGCGAGAAAAGCTTCATCATTTGGCTAGCTCACATATATGTTTATAACATATAATGTAACTTCACCTAAGAAGACATGTAATCAGATAGAGTTGAAGACCAAAATGCAAGCACTCAGTTGTGCAAAGTCTTCCTCTAGAGAAAGTGCATCAAGAAGCGGTAGCAAATAACAAACAGAGTTTTATGAAGCTTTCTGTTACACCTCTGTTGCCGGTGCTATTGGAACTTACCGACACGGGGTCCAGCTAATTCAAACAGTGAGAGTGCGGAAATGATTTGATGCTAGTCAACACAGAGTATTAGCGTAACCGTGTTTTTCAGCCTCTCGCACTAGGGTACAGTGCGGGGGTATTCATAGGTAACCAGGGGACGGTTTCACCCTGTCAAATACGGTTATGCCCCTGGTTACCTATGTTATCCCTGGAATATCCCCATCTCAAGGGTTATCACGGGTCATTACAACGTGATTAAGTATTTCATGTACGAACACACCATCTACTCTACCCACACAGTGGCTTACAAGTGGGACCAGGCGGCCCAGGACGGTTTTACACGGGCCCGCCGTTTCAATAACGCGTGGGTCGCGACACGTAGCCTTTGTGCTCCATGTGCCAGGTCTTCGGCAGTCGTAGAGGCCTTCGCCGTTCTTGGTTTTGACGGGACCGGCAAGGCCTTCGCCTGCTCCGTAGTCCGTACGCTCCCTCCGTCTTGGGGCCTTCGATCTTTCAGTCTTCGTCTGCTTTCGCTTTTCCTCCGCATGTTTTATCCCTATTATGAAACGGTCGAGCGAGGGGGGTGTTATGCCTTTGCCCCAACACTTGCCCTCCGAGGGGCCAGTTCGACTAAGTGAGCTGGTGTCGAAGTCTGTCGAGAGATGGCCGAAACGCTGCCCTCGCTCGGTTGAAGTGGCCCGCGGGTTTTTTTTAAATGTGACCGTTAAAAGGTGACGTTTTACTGTGGAACTGTTGAGTTCCAGGGGCGTTTCCCCTTGCCTATAAAAAGCTATGCGCGTGCTGCTGTGTTTTTACCCATCTTCGTGTGGAAAAATCCCCAGCCTTCTTGCTCTCTGCTCGCTTGCCCTTTTTCGCTCTCGCGCCACTGGTGATCTGGCCCGCGTCAAGCAAACAACCCGCCACCGACGACGGTACATGATCATGTCGTCTTCTTCCTCGTCGTCGTCCGTCGTGACTGCGTCCTCGAATGCGCCGCCGTCGAAGAAGACGATTAGTGATCCGGCGGTGGTTGTGGAGCCATAGCACGGGCACACGGTGGAGTTTGGTACATCGAGGATTTACTCGGGCCACGTGCACGAGATGCATCGTCTAGGTTATTTTGGGAATGGAGTTGGGTGGGCGACGGGGGTTGAAGATGTCCCCGAGCCGGAGGGGTGGTTGTGTTCGAGTCGTTTTTCGCTGCTGGACTTCGCTTGTCGGCGCACCGATTCGTAGTTCAAGTTCTGCGGAAATTCGAAATTCAGATTCATCAGTTGATGTCGAACGCTATGGTGGCATTGACGAAGTATGTTTGGTCGGTGTCTTCGTATGGTGGAAAGCCATATGTTGAGATCTTCGTAAGTATTATTGCTTGCATTGGTAGAAGAAAAAGATAGGTGGGCTGATTGCGCAATTTGGGTCCTGCACATTCACACCGAGAACTGGGAATACTTCGACCGAAGTGATTGCGATTGTTTCTTGTGCTAAGAATAAGTGGGGCAACTGGTGGGATTTTTGGTTTTATGTGGCGCGGGGGAATGTCGAAGGGTTGCCTGGTTTGCCCTCGGCCATTTTGTGCTCGCATTGTTATGTGGCCTTCCCACAATTTAAAGTGAAAAGGGGATAAAAACAAGGAGACCCTTCGCGACGCAGCCTGGTTGAGCAGCGGACGGGACCTAGTGGAAGAGTTCGTTGCTAGCGGTGTGTGGCCGTTGGCTCATGGGTGGAATTTGGGGGAAATCAGGCCTTGCTTGATGCCATCTTTAGGGGATCAGATGGTGCGGAGCCCGGCCTTCGCTATTGATTTGCGATGACGGGACGTGGCTGCCTTCGTGTGGGAGGTGGAGTCAGAGGGAATTAAGATTGTTGGAAAATATGTGCCGAAGACGGAGATGTTGAGGAGCTGGGATATCCGTGGTTCCAACGTCAGGTTGAACCGGGTTACCACTGTTTGACGAGGAAACCAGTTATAGTCCAAAGAAATAAACTGAAAGTCGCCTAGAGGGGGGTGAATAGGGCGAAACTGAAATTTACAAAGTTAATCACAACTACAAGCCGGGTTAGCGTTCGAAATATAATTAAGTTCGAGAGAGGGCGTAAAAACAAATCACAAGCGAATAAGTAAGTGAGACACAAGGATTTGTTTTACCGAGGTTCGGTTCTTGCAAACCTACTCCCCGTTGAGGAGGCCACAAAGGCCGGGTCTTTTTCAACCCTTTCCCTCTCTCAAACGGTCCCTCAGACCGAGTGAGCTTCTTCTTCTCAAATACTTGGAACACAAAGTTCCCGCAAGGACCACCACACAATTGGTGTCTCTTGCCTCAATTATAAGTGAGTTTGATCTCAAGAAAGATTGAGAAAGAAAAGAAGCTATCCAAGCGCAAGAGCTCAAAAGAACACAACAAATCTCTCTCACTAGTCACTAAAGCTTTGTGTGGAATTTGGGAGAGGATTTGATCTCTTGAGTGTGTCTAGAATTGAATGCCTAGCTCTTGTAAGTGGTTGGAAGTGTGAAAACTTGGATGACTTGAATGTGGGGTGGTTGGGGGTATTTATAACCCCAACCACAAAACTAGCCGTTCGGTGGAGGCTGTCTGTCGCATGGTGCACCGGACAGTCCGGTGCACACCGGACAGTGTCCGGTGCGCCAGCCACGTCACCAGGCCGTTGGGTTCCGACCGTTGGAGCTCTGACTGCTGGGCCCGCCTGGATGTCCGGTGGTACACCGGACATGTACTGTAGAGTGTCCGGTGCGCCACATTGCGCGTGCCTGACTTCTGTGCGCTCTGGCGTGCATTTAATGCTTCTGCAGGTGACCGTCGGCGCGAAGTAGCCGTTGCTCCGCTGGCTCACCGGACACGTCCGGTGAATTATAGCGGAGCAAATTCCCGAAGCTGGCGAGTTCTAGAGTCGCTCTCCCCTGGGGCACCGGACACTGTCCGGTGTACACCGCACAGTCCGGTGAATTATAGCGGAGCGCCTCTGGATTTTCCCGAAGGTGAAGAGTTCAGCGTGAAGTCCCCTGGTGCACCAGACACTGTCCGGTGGTGCACCGGACATTGTCCGGTGGCACACCGGACAGTCCGGTGCGCCAGACCAGGGCAACCTTTGGTTATCCCTTGCTCTCTTTGTTGAACCCAATTCTTGGTCATTTTATTGGCTAAGTGTGAACCTTTGACACCTGTATAACTTATACACTAGAGCAAACTAGTTAGTCCAATTATTTGTGTTGAGCAATTCAACCACCAAAATCAATTAGGAACTAGGTGTAAGCCTAATTCCCTTTCAATCTCCCCCTTTTTGGTGATTGATGCCAACACAAACCAAAGCAAGTATAGAAGTGCATAATTGAACTAGCTTGCATAATGTAAGTGCAAAGGTTGCTTGGAATTGAGCCAATATAAATACTTATAATATATGCATGGATTGTTTCTTCATTTCTAACATTTTGGACCACGCTTGCACCACATGTTTTGTTTTTGCAAATTGTTTTGTAAATTCTTTTCAAAGTCTTTTTGCAAATAGTCAAAGGTAGATGAATAAGATTTTGTGAAGCATTTTCAAGATTTGAAATTTTCTCCCCCTGTTTCAAATGCTTTTCCTTTGACTAAACAAAACTCCCCCTAAATGAAATCCTCCTCTTAGTGTTCAAGAGGGTTTTAGGATATTGATTTTGAAAATACTATTCTCTCTCCCTTTTTGAACACAAGGAGATACCAAATTGAAAAATCATACCAATTGAAAAACCTTAGTTTTAAAATTAGGTGGTGGTGCAGTCCTTTTGCTTTGGGCTAATACTCTCTCCCCCTTTGGCATGAATCGCCAAAAGCGGAGTCATTAGAGCCCTTGAAGTAACTTTCTCCCCTTTGGTAAAATAAAATATGAGTGAAGATTATACCAAAGTAGGAGCGATGCTCTCTCTCCCAAAGATGGAGAGTTGCGTGGAGCGACGGCGAAGGATGAGTTACGGAGTGGAAGCCTTTGTCTTCGCCGAAGACTCCAATTTCCTTTCAATACACCTATGACTTGGTTTGAAATAGACTTGAAAACACATTAGTCATAGCATATGAAAGAGACATGATCAAAGGTATATAAAAGAGCTATGTGTGCAAATCAACAAAAGAAGTTCCTAGAATCAAGAATATTTAGCTCATGCCTAAGTTTGTTAAAGGTTTGTTCATCAAGAGGCTTGGTAAAGATATCAGCTAATTGATCTTTAGTATTAATGTATGAAATCTCGATATCTCCCTTTTGTTGGTGATCCCTTAGAAAATGATATCGAATGGCTATGTGTTTAGTGCGACTATACTCAACGGGATTATCTGCCATGCGAATTGCACTCTCATTATCACATAGAAGAGGAACTTTGGTTAATTTGTAACCGTAGTCCCTAAGGGTTTGCCTCATCCAAAGTAGTTGCGCGCAACAATGGCCTGCGGCAATGTACTCGGCCTCGGCGGTAGAAAGAGCTACGGAATTTTGCTTCTTTGAAGCCCAAGACACCAAGGATCTTCCCAAGAACTGGCAAGTCCCCGATGTGCTCTTTCTATTAATTTTACACCCCGCCCAATCGGCATCCGAATAACCAATCAAATCAAAAGTGGATCCCCTAGGATACCAAAGCCCAAACTTAGGAGTATAAACTAAATATCTCAAGATTCGTTTTACGGCCGTAAGGTGAGCTTCCTTAGGGTTGGCTTGGAATCTTGCACACATGCATACGGAAAGCATAATATCTGGTCGAGATGCACATAAATAGAGTAAAGATCCAATCATCGACCGATATACCTTTTGATCGACGGATTTACCTCCCTCGTCGAGGTCGAGATGCCCATTGGTTCCCATGGGTGTCTTGATGGGCTTGGCATCCTTCGTCCCAAACTTGCTTAGAATATCTTGATTATACTTCGTTTGGCTTAGGAAGGTGCCCTCTTGGAGTTGCTTTACTTGAAATCCTAAGAAATACTTCAACTCCCCCATCATAGACATCTCGAATTTTTGTGTCATGATCCTACTAAATTCTTCACATGTAGACTCGTTAGTAGACCCAAATATAATATCATCAACATAAATTTGGCATACAAACAAGTCATTCTCAAGAGTTTTAGTAAATAAAGTAGGATCGGCTTTTTCGACTTTGAACCCATTAGTGATAAGAAAATCTCTAAGACATTCATACCATGCTCTTAGGGCTTGCTTGAGCCCATAAAGCGCCTTAGAGAGTTTATAAACATGGTTAGGGTACTCACTATCTTCAAAGCCGGGAGGTTGCTCAACATAGACCTCTTCCTTGATTGGTCCATTGAGGAAGGCACTTTTCACGTCCATTTGATAAAGCTTGAAGCCATGGTAAGTAGCATAGGCCAATAATATACGAATTGACTCAAGCCTAGCTACGGGTGCATAGGTTTCACCGAAATCCAAACCTTCAACTTGGGAGTATCCCTTGGCAACAAGTCGAGCTTTGTTCCTTGTCACCACACCATGCTCATCTTGCTTGTTGCGGAAGACCCACTTCGTTCCTACAACATTTTGATTAGGACGTGGAACCAAATGCCATACCTCATTTCTAGAGAAGTTGTTGAGCTCCTCTTGCATCGCCACCACCCAATCCGATTCTTGTAGTGCTTCCTCTACCCTGTGTGGCTCAATAGAGGAAACAAAAGAGTAATGTTCACAAAAATAAGCAACACGAGATCTAGTGGTTACCCCCTTTTGGATGTCGCCGAGGATGGTGTCGACGGGGTGATCTCGTTGGATTGCTTGGTGGACTCTTGGGTGTGGCGGCCTTGGTTCTTCATCCTCCTTATCTTGCTCATTTGCATCTCCCCCTTGATCATTTCCGTCATCTTGAGGTGGCTCATTTGCTTGATCTTCTCCTTCATCAACTTGAGCTTCATCCTCATTTTGAGTTGGTGGAGATGCTTGCGTGGAGGAGGATGGTTGATCTTGTGCATTTGGAGGCTCTTCGGATTCCTTAGGACACACATCCCCAATGGACATGTTCCTTAGCGCGATGCATGGAGCCTCTTCATCACCTATCTCATCAAGATCAACTTGCTCTACTTGAGAGCCGTTAGTCTCATCAAACACGACGTCACAAGAAACTTCAACTTGTCCAGAGGACTTGTTAAAGACTCTATATGCCCTTGTGTTTGAATCATATCCTAGTAAAAAGCCTTCTACAGTCTTAGGAGCAAATTTAGATTTTCTGCCTCTTTTAACAAGTATAAAACATTTGCTACCAAAGACTCTAAAATATGAAATATTGGGCTTTTTACCGGTTAGGAGTTCATAAGATGTCTTCTTGAGGATTCGGTGTAGATACAACCGGTTGATGGCGTAGCAGGCGGTGTTGACCGCCTCGGCCCAAAACCGATCCGAAGTCTTGTACTCATCAAGCATGGTTCTTGCCATATCCAATAGAGTTCTATTCTTCCTCTCAACTACACCATTTTGTTGTGGCGTGTAGGGAGAGGAGAACTCATGCTTGATGCCCTACTCCTCAAGGAAGCCTTCAATTTGAGAGTTCTTGAACTCCGTCCCGTTGTCGCTTCTTATTTTCTTGATCCTTAAGTCAAACTCGTTTTGAGACCGTCTCAAGAATTCCTTTAATGTTTCTTGGGTATGAGATTTTTCCTGCAAAAAGAACACCCAAGTGAAGCGAGAATAATCATCCACAATAACTAGACAGTACTTACTCCCGCCGATGCTTATGTAAGCGATCGGGCCGAATAGGTCCATGTGTAGGAGCTCTAGTGGCCTGTCAGTCGTCATGATGTTCTTATGTGGATGGTGAGCACCAACTTGCTTCCCTGCTTGGCATGCGCTACAAATCCTGTCTTTCTCAAAATGAACATTTGTTAATCCTAAAATGTGCTCTCCCTTTAGAAGCTTATGAAGATTCTTCATCCCAACATAGGCTAGTCGGCGGTGCCATAGCCAACCCATGTTAGTCTTAGCAATTAAGCAAGTGTCGAGTTCAGCTCTATCAAAATCTACCAAGTATAGCTAACCCTCTAACACTCCCTTAAATGCTATTGAATCATCACTTCTTCTAAAGACAGTGACACCTACATCAGTGAATAGACAGTTGTAGCCCATTTGACATAATTGAGATACATAAAGCAAATTGTAATCTAAAAAATCTACAAGAAAAACATTGGAAATAGAATGGTCAGGAGATATAGCAATTTTACCCAATCCTTTGACCAAACCTTGATTTCCATCCCCGAATGTAATAGCTCGTTGGGGATCTTGGTTTTTCTCATAGGAGGAGAACATTTTCTTCTCCCCTGTCATGTGGTTTGTGCACCCGCTGTCGATGATCCAACTTGAGCCCCCGGATGCATAAACCTACAAAACATGTTTAGTTCTTGACTTTAGGTACCCAAATGGTTTTGGGTCCTTTGGCATTAGACACAAGAACTTTGGGTATCCAAACACAAGTCTTTGACCCCTTGTGCTTGCCCCCAACATACTTGGCAACTACCTTGCCGGATTTGTTAGTCAAAACATAGGATGCATCAAAAGTTTTAAATGAAATGTTATGATCATTTGATGCACTAGGAGTTTTCCTTTTAGGCAACTTAGCACGGGTTGGTTGCCTAGAACTAGATGTCTCACCCTTATACATAAAAGCATGATTAGGGCCAGAGTGCACTACTACAAATCATGTTATATAAGACGGTTAATTTCCAGTTATTAAGACACTTATGAAGTGTCCAAATTTGATGGAGTCGTAAAAGATGTCCCACATTTAAGATGGATATAAACCGTCTTAAAAGATATTATATAAGACATTTTTTAATTTATAACCGTCTAAAAAAGATATTTGTTTAAGTCATTTTGTCCGGTAAACCGCCTTAAATTAAATTTTGTTTAAGACACTTATTCTAAAGAACCATCGAGAATACGGACATTATAAGTCACAAAATATTTATCAAATTGTCTAGAATGTCCTATAATAATAGACGCTTGCAATAGGAAAACCATCTTATTTAGGCGACTGATATTAGACATTTTAGGAACCGACTTTTTTAGAGACTGGTATTGTACGTTTTGGGAACTGTCTTATTATGGTTTAAATGGAATGACTTACATGGCAGTACATTCTTCAATTTATAATCATTTTTTGAGATACCACATTATAATATACATACACACATATATTTAATAACACTATAGTTAATATAATGTAGATAAGTATCATTCAATATCACATAAATAAGCATTCCTAAATAACTCATACATAAGTGTACTTTAAATCCAATTTAAAAACTAAAATACTAACCGAAAAACATGGTCACCAACAGTTTGCGCTAAATTTGAGCCTAACTAAGTATATATGATTTCAACTCTACACACTTGACCGACCACCAAAATTTGAGTTCCATTCCATCTTTTCCTATACGACAAATAAGAGAAGACAATAGTGAGTAGTTAGACACAGTTGAACACCTTATATTATGGCATATCAAAAAGGTCATATGAATGCTAGATTTAGTTATGTGAAGCATCCTAAACCCTCCATAATCCAACAATGTCTATCACCTCATTCATGAAGAAGTCGAGCAACTGTTCTCGAACATTTGCTATCTCATCAAGCAATAGTTGGACCAATATCATGATCCAAACTTTCTAAGAAATGTTCCCAATGAAACAGCTCAAGAAATGAGCAATAGCTAGACCAATATCATGATCCAAACTTTGCCTCACTATATCCCGAGACAAGTGCTCCAGCGACCAGGCATATTTTGCTTACAGGTGGACACATTATTCAGTTCCTTGATACTACTTTGTTATTATCATGTGAATATGAAAGGGTGCTATAATTTTTCAATAAATAGGTATTGCTAGGAAGGCAGCTATCCAGACTAAAAATGGCTAAGCGTCATAGGAAGGAAGCAGGCTTATAGTTACCTGCGCAAGGTGTGTAATGAAACAGTAAATATACCTAAGTTGTCAATCAAAAGGGCCTTCACCTTCCATTTGCCATTGCACTCACGATTCTTGTTTTTCTGCATAACACAAAAGTAACTCATGTCAGAACATATAACGAAGCTGACAGAACATATAACTAACTTGTAGCTATAACCCAATTGTCTTGTAACATGTGGCTCTCTTATATAGTACTATATTTCATATCTGCTAAGATGCACCTGATATTAACCCCCTTTTTTGTTAGGAGATGATTTGAGGCTGTCTTGTATACATACCAAAGAAGAAAACACCAAACTGCAAACAAGACGGAGAGTGCAAAAGTAATGCTTCTAGCAGAATTTGCAGAGAATGTAAAAAGTGGCGGAATTCACAAGGGTGTAAAAATCTTTTTCTTCCCAGTATATCATGTTGGATGTCCTAAGACAGGAAGAATTCGAACTGATGATAGCCTCATCTATCGCCCATGTATTGTCAATGTTAATATCAGTTAAAACTTTTATCACTAGTCAACTAAAACAGTACATAAGCATTACGTACCTACAGACTCCAAAATAAAAACACCTAACTTACTGAACTTGTCAAATATTGACAAAGCCTCGCAACAAAGTAAGAGGGTTAGCTTCCTATTAAAGAACTTTCTTCTATAGGTGGAAAATGAGTAGTTAACTGAGCATACAATGACTAACAACATAATGCATGACCAATTACTTGTTCGCTATTCTTCTAGAGGTTCTTAGTTGCACCCCTCACAGAGAATGTACAAGGTATAAATTAAACCAACCAAATACCAGTCTTGAATCATTTTAGGACAAAGTTTTTAAAGGAAAACAATAGCTAATTTACCTAAGAAAACCTTGGACTATTAGTGAGCACGGATACCATCTAGCATTCTAGCATATGCAACCAAGTTCTCTAGACCCTCAATAAAGGAAACAACCCAATCAAGAAGTAGACACGCTCTGAAAATAAATTAGCACAAAACATTATTTTAAAAGAAATAATACTTCAATTAATCATGAGTAGATAAAAGGAAACTACAGTGTGGAATTACATCAAGCACAGAGCAAAAGTATTTTTCTGAATATTTGTAACATGTGGATCATGAAATTGTACTTGTTAGAAACATTCAGAAGATGAAAGTATTTTTTCTGTGACAAACTTCTAGAGTTTTTGCCGTAATTATTCTATAATGAGTTACTGACATAAGGTCTAAATAGTCGCTATCTCAAATACACTAACCAAAGTATTTACTTCCTTCTTAAAATGCTAAAGTCTAAGGCAAGCATTAAGAAAGAAAAGAACAACCATATGCAACTACCATACTAGTTACCTACACAAAAGAAATTCCAAGCAAATCATTTTAATGCCTGCTGATTTTGGACAGCAGCATAGCGGTTAATTGTTTTATTCATAACTCACAAAATATGCATTTAAAAATAGTAAACTAGAACTTTATGGAAAGCTTATAAAGTCCTCTACACCTTTGGTATTATCATCACAACAAGATTCGACCTTTAGAAAGGTCAAACAGAACTAATCATAAACTCTGTCCAGATTTGGACAGAATTCGACTACTTACTTCAAAAATTCATAACTGGAGTTTCAGACATCCAAATCATTTCAGACATCCAAATCAGGTGATCCTAGACTTTTTAGGAAGCTAATATAATTCTCTACAATTCATTTATAAATGTCCCAGGTTAATTCAATATATATCAAGGTCAGAAAACATGAGAAAGGCTCCGCTGTCCAAATTGGGACAGATTCAGAGATCCTAACTCAAACAGCTGTAACTTAATTTATAGATCACCAAAAAGGGTGATCCAAAATTTGTTGGAAAGCTTAAAAAAATTACTATAATTCTTCTATAATTACTAAGGGCTGATTCTCAGTTTAGCTTAGCCAAACAGTCCAATTTTCGAAAACTGTATAGAATTTGGACAGATTCTGAAACTGGACTTGGAAAATTCATAACTTCTAAACTACTAGACCTATGACCATGAAATTTTTACACAAGAAAGAATAAGAAATGGCCTACAAGTTTCCTATATAAGATTTCTACAGAAAACGTAATTTAGTTCCTCAAACAAATGGCGCGGCAAAAACAGTACATGCGCCCAAAACAGCAACTAGTCTGTTTTAGTTTATATGTAGCTTCTACACATTATTTGACTCGTTCTCTAAATCATCTTACTAGATTAACTTGCTTGACGCATAATTAAACATCATAGGCATGCCGTGGATTAATGAGGGTCGACGTTCCATGGACTTCACTCCACACTACAAACAATCAACTCTATTATCCAATCTTTCTTAATTATCTAGTATTTACTTTACTAAAGAAAAGGTGATGAATAGACTTAAACTGGTTATCTAACTATCCATACCCAAACTGAATTAAGTTTTACTGCGAGAAACTCCAAGATTTAGTAGTACAATGCTCTACTTGGAAATTGCGATCTATGGACTTCATACAAATAAACAGACATTCATTATAGGTATAAACACAACCACCATGTAGACACGATTGTATTCACCATGATTTCCTCACCTAACTTTCTTCTCCACTAACACCAATCCATACACATAGACACGACATCGACCAAATCACTGCGAGTGACTCGTGCATTTCAATAAGTATTATACCTATGGCCATGACACACACATGCTACTGTCAAGAGGACCGACATAATTAAAACATCCAACTAATCTATCCATTCAACCAAGAAGAGAAATAGCGAACCAGCTCACCAATACAAAACGCGACTCAAATCCACAATATCAATGACGAAACCCAATTCGAACATTTCGTCGAACACCTGGCGGGCGTCAAATTGAACTGTGCTTCTTCTCCACCAAATCCTGGGATTTCCCCTTCACATCTCACACATAAGCACACACATACTCACAATCAACCACAGACCACATGTATCAATTAAAGAGATAAGTAACACAAGACAAAAGGGACCTCACCGATAAATATGAACTGCACAAGTCGGCAACGTGGCATCCATGGAGGGAGGTGCTGCTCAGGGAATGACGAACTCTACTGGCACATGGGGTTAGCTCGCCATGTTCTAACAGCAAGGGGATAGAGGAGAGTGGCGAGTAGAGAGGCTGGACTGGCTTGAGATGAGGGCGCCGAATGGGCGAGGACGAGCGATAGAAAAGGAAGCTCGGCGAGTTCAACCACCGGGGGCGCGACCGGGTAGGGAGCTCGGCGTTGGGGCTAGGGCGCCAAGGGAGATGGCAGAGCGAGCTGAAGCAAGATGCAGGGACGCGCCATGGGAGAGCGGCAGCAGGGAGATGGGCGGATCGGCGCAGTGGAGCAGGCGACCCAAGGCGCGGCGGCCATGGCGCCAGAAACGTCGGGCAGGGAGAAGACGCCGACCAGCAGAGCACCGAGGGGGAGAGGGCGGCGTCGGGGAATGAGATGAGGGCAGAGGACGCCGGCTCCAAGGGCGCTGGGGAGGGGCTCGGCCGGCGGCAAGACATGAGCTAGAGACGAGCACCATGGATCGGCCAGGGAGAGGAGCTCGGCTGATGCACCATGGAATCAACAGAGAAGAAGCGATTTGGGGATAAGGCTGAGAGAGGAGGCGGCGTTGCGCTATAGAAGGAAACAACAGAACATACGAAGGAGATAAGAGAGCAGAGAACAACGGTGAGATAGTTCCAGAGAAAACACGTGTATTCTAGATAAGGAAGAGAAAAAAATAGACACGTAGAAGATAAAAGTTAGCTTTCCCTCTCCATATTTTTATCAAATTAGTACAGACATATATCTAACTTAGGCCCGAGTTTTGGACGAGAAACAATCGGAACGAACTGGAACGATGTTAACAACGGTATTTTAGACTGCGTTCGATTCGATATGAAATCAAATAATTTCATATGTGGGCTGAACACCTGATTCCACGGCTATAGACAATTTACTCGAGAAATAGATCTCATTTATAAATCCTCGGACGTGATGTTTCGATTAACGAGAGGGGACTAAAATATTTTACACCTAAAAACTTGAGTCATCGAGTTCTATTTAATTTAGTTGAGCCTAGACAATTTCACCGCTATCCGAACATCTATCTAGAAAACAGCTCAATTTATAACTCTATGCCTGATTTTTTTTGATACAGATTGTGATCGAATTTATAAAATCGAATTCTCATATTCGCGTACTAGATCGATCCAAATAACATAGGTTCAACATCTTGAAAGTTTTCTAAAATCCAAACATCTCTAAAATTTTTGGACGGCTTAGATAGACAGAGATAGATATGATATCAAAATAGCGATAACAAAGATGAGTAGAATTCAGTGTTCATTTTATTTTCACTGAAATCCCGTGCTTAAGTCCATAGTCGATGTCGAACGGGAAATAAACACCTGGGGTGTTACAAAAACATTCGAATATGAATATATATCCGCATCTAAATTTTATGTCAATTATTTAAAAATATATAACGAATTTTAAAAATGTATAACGGATTTAAGTTTTACTTTTTATGAATATTAATAGTCTTAATGCTAAAAAAATATAAAATTACATAGTAAATGTTTTATATTATTTATTCACAATTAAAGAAAGAAAATAAAAAAAATTAACATTCGACTAAGCATCGTTTGGGGGAGAAAGTGGGGGCTCTCTGCAAAACAATGCAGGCCCTAGACAAGACGGGAAGGAGCCACCAGAAGGGCTTGAGGTTTTAAGAAAGATATATATCATCAAACTAAGCTGAATTTATTATTTACTATATTTTCACAATGCGTCTTATCAGAAATATCATACGAAGACAGTTTCATATTTAGAAGTACCCAGTATACTCAATAACATCTAAGACAGTTCTTATAGGCTAGACGACTCTAATAATATCTTTATTTGAGATGTTTTATATGCAAAAGTGTCTAATATACTAACCAAAATTTAAGACAATTCTTGCAATCATAATGACTCAAAAGGTATATTCATCTGAGACGATTTTTAATAATAACCCGTCTTAAATCAATATAAGACATTTCTTACGGTGTAACTGTCTCAAAACACTTCTTTATTTAAGACGGATCTCCAACAAACCGTCTTACCTTACTCTTCACCATACAATAAAAGACACTTCTATAAAATGCATTGATATCCGTCTTAAATTGTGTGTCTTAAATAAGCATATCTCTAGTAGTGGTGAGACTTCCTAGAGTGAATTCAGCTATTCTTGCTCTCGGGATAACCGACAGGGTATAAAATGTAACCCTCGTTATCCTGAGGCATGGGAGCCTTGCCCTTAACAAAGTTGGACAATTTCTTAGGAGGGGCATTAAGTTTGACATTGCCTCCCTGTTGAAAGCCAATGACATCCTTAATGCCAGGGCGTCTCTCTCTATAAAGCATACTACGAGCAAATTTAAAATTTTCATTTTCAAGTTCATGCTCGGCAATTTTAGCATCTAATTTTGCTATATGATCATTTTGTTGCTTAATTAATACCATATGATCATGAATAGCATCAATATCAACATCTCTACATCTAGTGCAAATAGAAGTATGTTCAACGGTAGATGTAGAGGGTTTGCAAGATTTTAATTCTATGACCTTAGCATGTAATACATCATTTTTATCTCTAAGATCGGAAATTGTAACATTGCAAACATCTAGTTCTTTAGCCTTAGCAAGCAATTTTTCATTTTTATCTCTAAGGCTAGCAAGAGAAATGTTCAATTCTTCAATCTTAGCAAGCAAATCATCATTATCATTTCTAAGATTGGGAATTGAAATATTACAAGCAATAGAATCAACCTTAGCTAACAAATTAGCATTCTCATTTCTAAGGTTGTCTATAGTCTCATGGTAAGTGCTAAGCTCACTAGATAATTTTTCACATTTTTCAACTTCTAGAGCATAAGCATTTTTAACTTTAACATGCTTCTTGTTTTCTTTAATGAGGAAGTCCTCTTGGGAGTCCAAGAGATCATCCTTCTCATGGATAGCACTAATCAATTCATTTAATTTCTCTTTTTGTTGCATGTTTAAGTTGGCAAAAAGAGTACGCAAATTGTCTTCCTCATCACTAGCATTATCATTGCTAGAAGACTCATATCTAGTGGAGGATTTGGATTTAACCTTCTTCTTTTTGCCGTCCTTTGCCATGAGGCACTTGTGGCCGACGTTGGGGAAGAGAAGCCCCTTGGTGACGACGATGTTGGCGGCGTCCTCGTCGTCGGAGGAGTCGCTAGAGCTTTCGTCGGAGTCCTACTCGCGACAAATATGGGCATCACCGCCCTTCTTCTTGTAGTACCTTTTCTTCTCCTTTCTTCTCCCCTTCTTGTCATCGCCCCTGTCACTGTCACTAGAAATAGGACATTTTGCAATAAAGTGACCGGGCTTACCACACTTGTAGCAAACCTTCTTGGAGTGGGGCTTGTAATCTTTCCCCCTCCTTTGCTTGAGGATTTGGCGAAAGCTTTTGATGACGAGCGCCATTTCCTCGTTGTCGAGCTTGGAGGCGTCGATGGGTGTTCTACTTGGTGTAGACTCCTCCTTCTTCTCCTTCGTTGCCTTGAATGCGACCGGTTGTGCTTCGGACGTGGAGGGGCCGTCAAGCTCGTTGATCTTCCTTGAGCCTTTGATCATAAACTCAAAGCTCACAAAATTCCCGATTACTTCCTCGGGAGTCATTAGTGTATATCTTGGATTGCCACGAATTAATTGTACTTGAGTAGGGTTAAGGAAAATAAGTGATCTTAAAATAACCTTAACCACCTCGTGGTCATCCCATTTCTTGATCCCGAGGTTGCACACTTGATTCACCAAGGTTTTGAGCCGGTTGTACATGTCTTGTGGCTCCTCCCCTTGGCGAAGACGAAAGCGACCGAGCTTCCCCTCGATCGTCTCCCGCTTGGTGATCTTGGTTAGCTCATCTCTTTCGTGCGCGTTTTGAGCACGTCCCAAACTTCCTTGGCGCTCTTCAATCCTTGCACCTTGTTGTACTCCTCCCTACTTACAGAGGCGAGGAGTATGGTTGTGGCTTGGGAGTTGAAGTGCTCGATTTGGGCCACCTTGTCCTCATCATAATCTTCATCCCCTACGGATGGTACCTGTGCTCCAAACTCAACAACATTCCATATACTTTTGTGGAGTGAGGTTAGATGAAATTTCATTAAATCACTCCACCTAGCATAATCTTCACCGTCAAAGGTTGGCGGTTTGCCTAATGGAACAGAAAGCAATGGAGTATGTCTAGAAGTACGAGGATAGTGTAAGGGGATCTTACTAAACTTCTTGCGCTCATGGCGCTTAGAAGTTACGGAGGGCGCGTCGGAGCCGGAGGTGGAAGGTGATGAAGTGTCGGTCTCGTAGTAGACCACCTTCCTCATCTTTATCTTGTCGCCACTCCGATGCGACTTGTGGGAAGAAGCTTTCTTCTCCTTCCCCTTTCCCTTTTTGCGGGACTCTTCCGATGAAGCCTTCCTGTGGCTTGTAGTGGGCTTTTCGCTGGTCTCCATCTCCTTCTTGGCGTGATCTCCCGACATCACTTCGAGCGGTTAGGCTCTAATGAAGCACCGGGCTCTTATACCAATTGAAAGTCGCCTAGAGGGGGGGTGAATAGGGCGAAACTGAAATTTACAAAGTTAATCACAACTACAAGCCGGGTTAGCGTTAGAAATATAATTAAGTTCGAGAGAGGGCGTAAAAACAAATCACAAGCGAATAAGGAAGTGAGACACAAGGATTTGTTTTACCGAGGTCCGGTTCTTGCAAACCTACTCCCCGTTGAGGAGGCCACAAAGGTCGGGTCTTTTTCAACCCTTTCCCTCTCTCAAACGGTCCCTCGGACCGAGTGAGCTTCTTCTTCTCAAACACTTGGAACACAAAGTTCCCGCAAGGACCACCACACAATTGGTGTCTCTTGCCTCAATTACAAGTGAGTTTGATCTCAAGAAAGATTGAGAAAGAAAAGAAGCTATCCAAGCGCAAGAGCTCAAAAGAACACAACAAATCTCTCTCACTAGTCACTAAAGCTTTGTGTGGAATTTGGGAGAGGATTTGATCTCTTGAGTGTGTCTAGAATTAAATGCCTAGCTCTTGTAAGTGGTTGGAAGTGTGAAAACTTGGATGACTTGAATGTGGGGTGGTTGGGGGTATTTATAACCCCAACCACCAAACTAGCCGTTCGGTGGAGGCTGTCTGTCGCATGGTGCACCGGACAGTCCGGTGCACACCGGACAGTGTTCGGTGCGCCAGCCACGTCACCAGGCCGTTGGGTTCCGACCGTTGGAGCTCTGACTGCTGGGCCCGCCTAGATGTCCGGTGGCACACCGGACATGTACTGTAGAGTGTCTGGTGCGCCACATTGCGCGTGCCTGACTTCTGTGCGCTCTGGCGCGCATTTAATGCTTCTGCAGGTGACCGTTGGCGCTAAAAGCATCTAGGCCCCTGGTTGGTTTTAGTGATTAATGACAACGTAGTATTATATGTGACTAGCGTATGTTTTGCAGAGACAAATGGTAAGTCAGGTCGCATGACAGGTAGAAGTACTACAACGGTGAAAACAATCCCGGAGATAAGAACTCGAAGCGACGACTAAAACGACGAAACAAAAGGCGAAGGTCTACGGAGTCCGAGTGTCAAGGAGATGTGGACACTCGTGTTTTAGTTAGGTCTTTTATTCTCTTTTAGCCGTACTATAAAGAGGGGTTGTCGATGAGTAGTTTGACCAAGAGAGTTCTAGTGTAGTGTTGGTGCACAATCACACTCACATACAGTGCTAGGTGTCACTCTAGAACTCACACACAAGTTAGAACGAAAACCGATTTGAAAATCAGCTGAAAAACAAGAGTTAGGGTTTCTGGCCCTGGGGCACCGGACTGTCCGGTGTGCACCGGACTGTCCGGTGCACCCTCTGCCAGGTGGGGCCTGGCTGGACCAGGGAAGAGGCATTCCCTTCGCAGAAACCCGAGAGCGCAGGTTTCAGAGATGAATTTTAGTGGCGCACCGGACATCGCATCGGACTGTCCGGTGTGCACCGGACAGTGACTGTTCACTGTCCGGTGTGCCATGAGTCCAACGGCTAGCTGTCAGAACTAGCCGTTGGAAATGACCGTTGGCGCACCGGTGGCGCACCGTTGGCGCACCGGACTGTCCGGTGCGCCAGTGCGCAGAAAGTTGCCTGTAACGGCTAGTTGGTGGGTGAGGGCTATTTATACCCCTTCCACCCACCATATTCGATGTCTTGCACTCCACATTTATTCCAGCACATTGCTAGAGCATTGCAAGCACCAAAAGCCTAGTGAGGAGATTAGAGAATCTTAATCCGCGTTTGTTCCTCATTAGCGCTAGCGAGAGCCACCTAGAGCACACACCACTTGCATTAGGCTTCTCTTGGTCAAGCGAAAGTCTACGACTTGTTACTCTTGGTGATCGGCATCACCTAGACGGCTTGGTGGCGTTGGGAGCTCGGTGATCACCGTGAAGATCTTGTTGGTGACCCGACTCAAGTTTGTAAGCGGTCTCGAGGGATCCACCGCGCCGGAGTGGCAAAGGATCATCTCGTAGTGAGCACTTGGTTCTTGCGAGGACCAAGGGGGAGCGATACCCTTGCGTGGGTGCTCCAACGAGGACTAGTGGAGAGTGCCGACTCTTCGATACCTCGGAAAAAAATTGGAGGAGTCTTCTAAACCTTGCTTTACATTCCGCACTTAATTCAAGCACTTTACATTGTGTATTTGTTTAGCAAGTATTTGAAGTATTGTCTTAGCATTGTTGCATTTCTAGTATTATATTCTTAGTGCTAGTTGTTGGGGTGAAGCTGAGCTCTTCCTTAGGTTTTAATTAGTATTGATTTTTAGAAAAGCCCAATTCACCCCCCTCTTGGGCATCGTGATCCTTTCAATTGGTATCAGAGCCTTGTTGCTTGTAGATTAGCTTAACCGCTAGAGTTACAATGTCCGGTGGGGATGGACCTCCTCCCGTTTTGATGGTGACGATTTTCCTTATTGGAAAATTCGTATGGAAGCATACTTAGAGGCTATATACATTGGTGTGTATAAAGCCGCCACACAAGGATTCCCCGAACCTAGAGATCGCACAAATCTTGTAGGCGATGAGTTCAATTATGAGAAATGGAATGCTAAGGCCAAAAACACCCTTTTAGAGGCCTTTGCAAAGATGTGTTCAATAGAGTAAGAAATCATAAAAATGCTCATGATTTGTGGATGGACATTTGTGCTCTACACGAAGGAACTAGAAGTGAGCGTGAGGAGAGATATCACATAGCCATGTGAAAGTTAAATTCTTTTGAAATGCTTGCTAATGAAAATGCAAATGCTATGTACTCACGTCTCAATATTCTTGTAGAGGAAGTTAATGGATTGGGGCTTACTCAAATCTCACAACCGGATGTTGTGAGGAAGATTCTCAGTGTCCTCCCAATAGACAAATATGGACACATTGTCACTGTGCTACATCAAATGGATCTTTCAGTTACCACACCTACACAAATTTTGGGAAAGATCAATGCCCATGAAATGTACATGCACATCAATGACAAAGAAGAATCATCTTCCAAAAGAAAGGATTTGGCTCTCAAAGCAAATCATGAAAGAAAAGGAAAAGCAAAAATACAAGTCGAGGAAGAATCCTCAAGTGATGATGACCTTGATGCAAACATTGCCTTGATGGTAAGGAAGACCACCAAGATGTTGAAGAAGCTAAATAGAGAAGGCATCAAATTTGATTCAAGAAAGAAGAAATTCTTTTCCAACAAAAGAAAGCCCATTTCTGAGATGGACTGCTACAACTGTGGTGAGCTCGGTCATCTTGCTCATCAATGCAACAAGCCCAAGAAGAATAAGTTCAAGGGCAAGAAAGAAGATGACAACGATGATGAAAAGAAGGAAAAGAAATTCTTTAAGAGGAAGGATGGGAAGCAAAAGAGGTTCCACAAGAAGAAGAATGGAAAGGCATATATTGTTGGTGACTGGCTCACCGACATTGAATCATCAAGTGGGTCTTCTTCAAGTGAAGAAGAGAATGATGAAAAAGTTGCCGCCATCGCCGGGGACTTCTCTTCACCACCACCATCGCCATCATCAACTTCTCACCTATGCCTCATGGCTAGGGGTGAACGGAAGGTACAAAATGATATTAATATTGTTGATGATAGTGATAGTGATAGTGATGAGGAATTTGCTTCACCTTCATATGATGAGCTAGCTGACTTGCTTAAAGAATATACTCAAATCATTAGAAAGTCAAAAGCTAAATGTGATAGGTTGAAAAATGAAAATGAATCTTTAAATGCCAAATATGACATAGTTATAAAGGCTAGTGATGAAATAAAAGAAGAAAATAAAACTATGTCATCAACTGTAAATGAGCTCACTAACTCCTTAAAAGATGCTAAGGAAAAATGTGACAAATTAAATGAAGCTAATAGGGAGTTGCAAAATAGACTAGTAAAGATCAAGGAAGACTATACTCAAATTAAATTTGATCATGACAATCTTCTTGTTGAAAATGAACTTTTATCTTGCAAAACACATGAGGCTATTAACCCTGTTGTTAAGATTGATGTAGCAACCTCATGTGATGATTTGAATCAAGAAGAGCAAAGTAGTCTACATGCTGAATTGACTGAAAAAGTTGAAGTCCTGACTTTAGACAACCAAAAATTGAAGAATTACTTGACTGGTGCAACTACTAGAGGAAAGGTTGCTATTGAGAACAATGATTTCAACAATGAGTTGGCAGTGGATAATCAAAGGCTTAAAAATGAGGTCAAGAAACTAAAAAAGTGAAAATGAACATCTTGCAACAAGTGTGCAAAAGTTCAACAAGGGTCAATACCTCCAAAATGAGCTGCTTATGAACACTGTCATGAAAAACAACAAGAGTGGTATTGGATACAATGCTTTTGTGCAAAAGAAAGCTATCACTCAATACAAGCCAAAGCAGACTCACATGCCTATCAAATGCTTTGAGTGTGCAAATGAAGGTCATTTTGCCCACAACTGCAAAGCCAAACCACCAACTCCCTTGCCTAAGCACTCAAGACCATTTGCTTTCAATGCTCATTATGTTCTAAGAAAGGTTGCAAATGGAAAGGTCAAAGTAACATTCCTAGGTCCACCAAACAAGAGTAGACCTAGACAAATCTGGGTTGCAAAGTCCTTAATTGAGAGAGTCACTGGCCCTATGCAATATAGGGCCCTCAAAACTCAAGCTTGAATTGTCTGTGGATGTAGGTGAACTACAAGACCGGTGGGAGCCATTGGGTTATTGACAGTGGATGCACACAACATATGACAGGCAACCCACGGATGTTCACCTCACTAGATGAGAATGTTGATGGTCAAGATAAAATCACATTTGGAGACAATTCAAAAGGAAAAGTGCAAGGACTTGGCAAGGTGGCAATCTCAAATGATTTATCAATATCAAATGTTCTCTTAGTTGCACCTTTAAGCTTCAATTTATTATCAGTGGGTCAACTCTGTGATCTTGGACTTCAATGCTTATTCACTCCAACAGAGGTTATTGTAACAAAGATGGATGATGAATCAATGGTATTCAAGGGATTTAGGTACAACAATCTCTACTTAGTGGATTTCACTTCAGAAGATGCAGACTTAAGAACTTGCCTCTTCACCAAAGCTTCACTTGGATGGCTCTGGCATAGGAGGCTTGCACATGTTGGGATGAGCACACTCAAGAAGGTATTAAAGAAAGACATGGTTAGAGGATTAAAAGATGTGGTGTTTGAAAAAGATAAGCCTTGCAGTGCTTGTCAAGCTGGAAAGCAAGTTACTAATACACATCCTACTAAAGCTTTCATGTCAACATCAAGGCCACTGGAACTACTTCATATGGATTTATTTGGACCTACAAATTATGTAAGTGCCGGTGGCAACCTCTACTGTCTAGTGATTGTTGATGACTTCTCAAGATACACTTGGGTGTTCTTTCTCCATGACAAATCTGAAGTTGCATCTATATTCAAGAAGTTTGCCAAGAAAGCACAAAATGAATTTGATTGCAAGATCAAGAAGATTAGAAGTGATAATGGCAAAGAATTTGACAACACCAACATTCATGAGTACTGTGATGAAATTGGGATCAAGCATGAAGTATCTGCCACATACACACCTCAACAAAATGGAGTTGTTGAAAGGAAAAATAGGACCTTGATCACTCTTGCAAGAACAATGATTGATGAGTATAACACACCGGAGAGGTTTTGGGCCGAAGCTGTCAACACTGCATGTTATGCATCAAACAGGCTATTTCCTCACTGGCTACTTGCGAAGACTCCCTATGAACTGCTAAATGGGAAAAAGCGAGACGTCTCCTTCTTCCGGGTGTTTGGGTGCAAATGCTACATCTACAAGAAACGCCATCACCTAGGGAAGTTTCAAAGACGTTGTGATATTGGTTTTCTTTTGGGTTATTCATTAAAGTCCAAAGCATATCGAGTATTCAACCATGCCACTGGCGTGGTAGAAGAAACATATGATGTGGAATTTGATGAGACTAATGGCTCCCAAGGAGCACTTGAAAATCTTGATGATGTAGGTGATGAGCCACTTAGGGAAGCAATGAAGAACATGCCTATTGGAGCTATCAAACCAAAAGAAGATGAAGAAGAAGTGCAAATCATTGACAGGCCTTCTTCATCAAATGTACCACAAGATGATGAAAAATATGAGAGGCATGCAAATGAAGATACATTTGTCTCTCATGAACAAGCAAGGGTACAAGCCGAAGATATTGATGCTCCAGGATCTTCTTCCCAAGTGGTTGACAGGAGAAACTCATCACTACTTCAAGCTCATCCTCAAAACCAAATCATCGGGAGTCCTTCACAAGGGGTTATTACTCGATCACATAGACATGCCTCTTTTATTGAACATCACTCTTTTGTTTCTTGTGTTGAGCCTACTTGTATAGATGACGCGCTACAGGATCCGGACTGGGTGAATGCCATGCATGAAGAACTTAACAACTTCACCCGTAACGAAGTTTCGACCCTGGAGAAGCCCCCACAAGATGCAAGAATCATTGGAACAAAGTGGGTGTTCAGAAACAAACAAGATGATCAAGGTGTGATTGTAAGAAACAAGGCAAGACTTGTTGCAAAGGGATTATCTCAAGTTGAAGGCTTAGATTTTGGAGAGACCTTTGCACCGGTTGCTCGACTGGAAGCCATCCGTATCCTACTTGCATATGCATCATGCTATGATATAAAACTTTATCAAATGGATGTAAAAAGTGCTTTTTTAAATGGCTTCATAAATGAACTTGTATATGTTGAGCAACCGCCTGGATTTGAAGACCCTAGATATCCTAACCATGCTTACAGGTTGTCCAAGGCGCTATATGGGCTAAAGCAGGCTCCAAGGGCTTGGTATGAGCGCCTTCGCGACTTCCTCATCGAAAAGGGCTTCAAGATCGGGACCGTCGACACAACTCTCTTCACAAAGAAACATAACGGTGATATTTTCATTTGTCAAGTATATGTTGATGATATAATCTTTGGCTCGACAAATGACTATCATTGCAAGGAATTTGGTGAGTTGATGTCGAAGGAGTTCGAGATGTCAATGATTGGTGAGCTAACGTACTTCCTCGGCTTTCAAGTCAAGCAAATGAAAGATGGTAACTTTCTCTCACAAGAGAAGTATACCAAAGACTTGTTGAAAAGGTTCAACATGGAGAAGTGCAAACCAATCAAGACCCTCATGCCTACAAATGGACATCTCGACTTAGATGAGGGAGGTAACCCTGTTAATCAAACTCTCTACCGTTCCATGATTGGTAGTTTATTGTACCTTACCGCATCTAGGCCCGATATTATGTTTAGTGTCTGCATGTGTGCTAGATTTCAATCTAATCCTAAGAAAGCTCATCTTCACGCTGTTAAGAGAATTCTTAGGTATCTCAGGCACACCACAAGCGTTGGTCTGTGGTATCCCAAAGGAGCTACTTTTGATTTAATTGGCTATTCCGATTCGGATTATGCCGGTTGCAAAATTGATAGGAAAAGTACTTCTGGGGGATGCCATCTGCTTGGTAGATCACTAGTTTCATGGACATCCAAAAAGCAAAACAGTGTTGCCTTGTCAACTGCCGAAGCGGAATACATTGCCGCAGGTGCTTGTTGTACACAAATTTTGTATATGAAACAAACTCTTCTAGACTATGGCGTAGTTCTAGAAAAGGTACCTTTGTTGTGTGATAATGAGAGTGCTGTTAAAATTGCTAATAATCCTGTACAACACTCTCGCACCAAGCACATTGATATCTGTCATCACTTCCTTAGAGATCATGTTGCTAAAGGAGATATCTTTTTAGAAGGAGTGAGGTCGGAAGATCAATTAGCGGATATTTTCACTAAGCCACTTGATAAGACCCGCTTTTGCATGTTGAGGAATGAACTGAATATTCTTGATCTCAGAAATTTTATGTAAAATGTCAAATGGTGTTGTCAAGCTTGCATTGCATGTTTAAATTACTTGTATTGCATCTAGGGCTTGTCTAACCTAGTTGAGATAACCGCCAACAAAGCGAGTGAAAAAGCTTAACTCGGGTCAAACTTGACAAGTCTTAGTCTTAAGCTTTTAGCACTTAAATTCTTACTTTTTATGTAATTGTTGGTTCTTGAAATATGCACGAGGAACTGCACTTAGGGGGAGTATTCAAAACTCAAATCACTCATGAAAACCCCTAGTGCAAGCCAAAATGCAAATTTCACCATTTGCCTATTTTCTCTAAAAATTATCTAGCCTATGGCAAAATATTTTGAAAAGTATATGAGGGTGCCAATACCTGTCCCAACAAGTGTTATTTTGTGTGATTATAAGTTGGGATTTGGTTTGGTTGGAAGTTAGATAGAAAAATTCAAAATTTTCCAATCTTCCCTCTGTCTGGGCTCACCGGACAGTCCGGTGTGCACCGGACACTGCACTGTGCAACGTCCGGTGCACCGGCAGCCGTGCGCTAAAATACCTTTCTCCTGTGCGCTGTCCGGTGGTTCACTGGACAGTTACTGTGCGCTGTCCGGTGTGCACCGGACAGACACTGTAGACTGTCCGGTGCGCCCATATCGCGTTTTAAAAAACGGCCTCCAGCCCGAGACCGAGCCAGAGGCCCTTTTCACCTCTGCGCTCTCTGTTCTCTGGGATTTGCTCCCCCTCACCAGCAAGCTCCTCCTGTCCCTCCACCTCGATTCCGGGAGCACGATGAGACTGAGGTACGACCACTTGCTGCGGATCCCAGACTCTTTGACCTTCAGCGTGCTACAGCGGCACAGGTACGTAGGTTCAGATACGTACCCGTGGAGTCTTGGTTACCAGCTCAGAGGGACCCTGCAGCAGTTGACCTATTCAGCACTCGTATTCAGGAGTCATTTTTCAGAGCTCAGATGTCTGCTTAGATAGCTCTGCGAGTGCACCGGCTTTTGGATCTTCCAGCTTTTCTGCTTGCAGCCGGTGCTGACTCTGAGGCGCACCTCACATATCTGCCTGGCCTTCTGACCCTTTTGACTACCAGCGGCAGGTATGTTGAGGAGTGGGTACGCGTCTTCTACGCCTCTGTATGGATAGACCCGGATCATCACTGGATGAGGTTTCGTTTTGAGCGAGAGGATGTCACCATTACTGCCAGTCAGATCCGCCAGCTTTTTGGATTTCCCGAGTCGACAACTCGTCTTCACAGCCTCTGCTACGACACTTCTGACCCTCCTCGTCGCCCTCACGGCAGTGTGGCTCCGGGTACAGCTCACGTCGCGGCTCTGTACCGCCCGCCCTTCTCAGATGGGTCGCGACGTTCACCGGCAGATTTTACTACAGCAGCCAAGTATTTATATGAGCTTATCAGACGGACTCTTCTGCCGAGGATGGGATACAGGGAGGCTACCACTCATATCCAGCTCTGGCTCCTTGGTGCCCTGGTCTCTCACTCTGAGTTTGACGTCGTGGACTTCCTTATTTGTGAGATCGAGGACACCGTTTTGGATGGGATTCGTGCTCGTCGACAGTTGCCATATGCTCACTACTTATGCCACATCTTTGCGCAGCTGATTCAGCCTCCTCGGTTTCAGGGCACACTTGAGGCCTCACGCCTCGTTTTTGGATCCTACCGTCCTGCGCCTGAGACTCCTGTGCCAGCTTCTGCTCATGTTTTTGACTCTCAGGCCGAGGATGCAGCTCTTCATCAGTTCGACACTCAGGCTACAGCAGTTGATGATGATGATGATGATGATGATGATGATGATGATTTTGGGGTTCCTCCTCCGCCTCCTATGCCTCCACGCTCACATGATCATGAGGCTGGGAGTTCTAGTGCTGCCCCTGCTGCCCCTCCGGCTATGGACCCTGCTCTTGCTTCGATTCTCCAGTCTATCACTCAGCAGCAGGCTCATCTGGCAGCCGAGCAGGCCCGGTTATCCGAGAGGATGCTCTCGATGTTTCAGAACATGCAGGACAGGCAGGATGCGCTTCAGCAGCAGCTACTCCAGGATCGGGCTGAGAGCAGGGCATTCATGGCTCTTATGCTACAACATTCTGGTGTCTCAGTTCCCCTAGTTCAGTCTGCTCCACCTCCTCCGCTTCAGGCTCCAGTTGTGCCAGCGATACAGACCGGACCCCCTATTCCTTCTGTTGGTCCCTCTCCGCTCCGGCCGATCATTTTGGCTTTCACCTCTCCGGTTGTCAGCTCTGTCTGCCCGCAGCCGCCAGTGCCACCAGCATCTGCTGTTACCACTACTGCTGTGGCAGTATCTGTGACCTCTTCTGTTCCGGCAGCTCCTGCAGCGTGGCCTCAGTCCGAGTCAGTACCAGCTCCAGCTTCTACCGCAGATCCTGGATCCGAGACTGAATCTGACCCTCCGCCGGCGTTCGCTCTGCTGCCTCAACCGCGACCGGACGTGCCCCCGCCGCCTCCTCCCGCTTCAGATGTTTAGGTTCAGGTGCCCTTTTGGTGTTTGACGCCAAAGGGGGAGAGATATGAGTTCTGAGAGCTAGGGGGAGTTAGAGAGTTAGTAGAGAGTCATTTTGATGTAATATATGTGCTTGCTACTCTGTGTACTAGCTTGATGTTTTTGGCTCACAAACTCGATATATACTCTCGTTGCTTATGATTGACTGTGTGTATTATGTTTTCACCTTATATTTTATCACCAGTTTTCTAAGTTCTTGTTTCATCGATTTAACTTCACTTTTATATGAACAAGAATTTTATGATGTGTATGCGCTCTCTCTTATTAGTATGATACACGTTCTTTATGTCAAAGATTACTGAGTATAACTAACCATCCTTTCTATTGACAGAAACTTCAAAACAAACTACTCTCACAAAAATTGTAGGGTTGTCATCAATCACCAAAAAGAGGGAGATTGAAAGCATCTAGGCCCCTGGTTGGTTTTAGTGATTAATGACAACGTAGTATTATATGTGACTAACGTATGTTTTGCAGAGACAAATGGTAAGTCAGGTCGCATGACAGGTAGAAGTACTACAACGGTGAAAACAATCCCGAAGATAAGAACTCGAAGCGACGGCTAAAACGACGAAACAAAAGGCGAAGGTCTACGGAGTCCGAGTGTCAAGGAGATGTGGACACTCGTGTTTTAGTTAGGTCTTTTATTCTCTTTTAGCCGTACTATAAAGAGGGGTTGTCGATGAGTAGTTTGACCAAGAGAGTTCTAGTGTAGTATTGGTGCACAATCACACTCACATACAGTGCTAGGTGTCACTCTAGAACTCACACACAAGTTAGAACGAAAACCGATTTGAAAATCAGCTGAAAAACAAGAGTTAGGGTTTCTGGCCCTGGGGCACCGGACTGTCCGGTGTGCACCGGACTGTCCGGTGCACCCTCTGCCAGGTGGGGCCTGGCTGGACCAGGGAAGAGGCATTCCCTTCGCAGAAACCCGAGAGCGCAGGTTTCAGAGATGAATTTTAGTGGCGCACCGGACATCGCACCGGACTGTCCGGTGTGCACCGGACAGTGACTGTTCACTGTCCGGTGTGCCATGAGTCCAACGGCTAGCTGTCAGAACTAGCCGTTGGAAATGACCGTTGGCGCACCGGTGGCGCACCGGACTATCCGGTGCGCCAGTGCGCAGAAAGTTGCCTGTAACGGCTAGTTGGTGGGTGAGGGCTATTTATACCCCTTCCACCCACCATATTCAATGTCTTGCACTCCACATTTATTCCAGCACATTGCTAGAGCATTGCAAGCACCAAAAGCCTAGTGAGGAGATTAGAGAATCTTAATCCGCGTTTGTTCCTCATTAGCGCTAGCGAGAGCCACCTACAGCACACACACCACTTGCATTAGGCTTCTCTTGGTCAAGCGAAAGTCTACGGCTTGTTACTCTTGGTGATCGGCATCACCTAGACGGCTTGGTGGCGTTAGGAGCTCGGTGATCACTGTGAAGATCTTGTTGGTGACCCGATTCAAGTTTGTAAGCGGTCTCGAGGGATCCACCGCGCCGGAGTGGCAAAGGATCATCTCGTAGTGAGCACTTGGTTCTTGCGAGGACCAAGGGGGAGCGATACCCTTGCGCGGGTGCTCCAACGAGGACTAGTGGAGAGTGCCGACTCTTCGATACATCGGAAAAAATTGGAGGAGTCTTCTAAACCTTGCTTTATATTCCGCACTTAATTCAAGCACTTTACATTGTGTATTTGTTTAGCAAGTATTTGAAGTATTGTCTTAGCATTGTTGCATTTCTAGTATTATATTCTTAGTGCTAGTTGTTGGGGTAAAGTTGGGCTCTTGCTTAGCTCTTGCTTAGGTTTTAATTAGTATTGATTTTTAGAAAAGCCCAATTCACCCCCCTCTTGGGCATCGTGATCCTTTCAGGCGCGAAGTAGCCGTTGCTCCGCTGGCTCTCCGGACAGTCCGGTGTACACCGAACACGTCCGATGAATTATAGCGGAGCAAATTCCCGAAGCTGGCGAGTTCCAGAGTCGCTCTCCCCTAGGGCACCGGACAGTCCGGTGAATTATAGCGGAGCGCCTCTGGATTTTCCCGAAGGTGAAGAGTTCAGCGTGAAGTCCCCTGGTGCACCGGACACTGTCCGGTGGTGCACCGGATAGTCCGGTGCGCCAGACCAGGGCAGCCTTTGGTTATCCCTTGCTCTCTTTGTTGAACCCAATTCTTGGTCATTTTATTGGCTAAGTGTGAACCTTTGACACCTGTATAACTTATACACTAGAGCAAACTAGTTAGTCCAATTATTTGTGTTGAGCAATTCAACCACCAAAATCAATTAGGAATTAGGTGTAAGCCTAATTCCCTTTCATAAACCCTTTTAATACAAAGTGAGGTTAGGAGTTAGTCTTACAAGTGAAATTGGAAATAGTAAACTTGATATAACTTGTTAGCCTAAGAAGATAAGTTAAGCTAATCTTAGAAGATTATTTAGCTAGAAAACTCTTAGTGCTAATAAACTCCGTGTAGGAGAGTTGTATTCAAGAGAGTGTTTTCTAATTCTTGTTTACAAACATGCATGTTCATGGCATAACATAAGCATCCATATATATTATTGTGTGTAGAACACGAAGAAGATTATATACAGTAGAAGAAGAAGTTGTCCCTCCGACATAAAACCCTCCTGTGGAAAACAATTTCTACTTTAACATCTGTGGTGAAGAAGCAGGTACTCCTACAACACAAGGCAAACCCTAGTGCATTTACCTTTTCCTTGTATTTTAAAGTTTTATCATATTTGAATGATGCATTAGGTAATATGAGTTGTGTGATAAACTATTGATGCATTTCCTTCCTTGAGAAATTGAGTATCATTCCTTGTTACCTGATTTATTTAAACAAGTTTAATGATGCTTAGCCTTGCTTAGAAAACAAAAATGTTTTGTTTTAAAAAGGTGATGCTTCACACTGTAATGGGAATGTTTACAAAGAAAAAATTTATGATGGTGGATCCATCACGGCCATGATGGATTCGACATATGAAAAGAGTACCTCTGACAGGTACTAAATTTTGGGTTATAAATTATAAGATGAGACCGGGCGGGTAACTTGAACGAGGAGAGTCTCGGTGTAGTGTCTCCATCTAAGTCATTCAAGGACCGAGTCGATGTAGGCTTGATGATCGAGGACCTTTGAACTGGTCACATGCCTCGTCATGGGTAAGCTTTCCTTCGAACGGACCAATACTAGAACAGCTCACCCGCACTGGGCATGGGAGACGGTGAGAGTAGCGTGTACCCTCAGTGGCAAGAGGCTGGACGGTAGAGTAAGTGTACTCTCAGGTAGCGGGAACTCGTTCTGGTCTTAAGAAATCCGTGTGCGAGTTGACATATGCAAGGGCTAAGTGTTACATATGTCGTGTGGTTGGAGATCCCCAGTTCTGTATTAATGATTTGAATCGACGTTACTTTTCGGACATGAAGACTTGGTCACTGACCTACACCGTAGTGACAAGTAAACTCAGGGTTTGATAAAAGACGGCTAGTGTAGGCTAAGTGATTCATCTAGATTAGGAAGAATCTAGATTTAGGAAAACTACTTAACCTAACAAGTAAAAAGAATTTATAAGCACCAACTTTAGTAAGCTTTGTGCGTACTGGGTCATTGGTTCTTGCTAAACCTTACCTTGACTCCTAAAGGCCAACATATCCTTGAGAGTCTTTTCTTTTAGTCGGGTAAGACTTACGAAAGTACACTCCTTACTTAGGGTTTTCGAACCCATGTTGTTGTGGTGAAGAACCTGTAGATATTTGCTGCTTCTGTTCCAAGATCGCCCCCAAGCATGATGATGAAAATTAAGTATGAACTTATGAAAAGTGTCTACCTTCCAATGATGTAATAAGTAGAAGCACTCAAGACCCGTATATTATAATAAGTACTCTTTCTGTATTATTACTTTAACTTATCAATGTAAATTAAGTTATTATAACTCTTTCCGCTTTTACTCCGATCTGTGCAATATCTGTGAAATGTGATATGAGCTCTTGGGAGATATTGAAGAAGATACAAGGACTAGGTCATGTCAAGTTGTTGGGTGCATCTGCATGGCTGTCTAATGTCCTTGGCACGAAGACAGGTGTAGGTGGATCTAATATCTTAGAAGGTTCCGTCACAGATGATTGGCATCTTCAGACAACAAATCACCTTTGATATCTTGCAGATCACCTTCACTTTTTCTCTTGGATGCTTCTGTAAACTCATGTTAGGTTCTTAATAGAGTGGGTACGTCGAGAAAGCAGCCCATTGGTTTGGCGAGCCTACTGCGTACCTGGTTAGGGCCCGACGAAGATCTACTACCCTTAGAGATGTCAATGGGGACCCGATACCCGCTAACCCGTGGGTAATTCCCCTATTAGGGTACGGATATGGGACAAAAATTGTCCCCATGGTATGGATATGGGACAAAATCTCCATCCATTGGGTAAACATATATGGGTTTGGGAAGCAATAATCCGAACCCGATTACCCATGAGTATTTCATACGTGTACACCTGTCCTGTTTGTATGAACGAGTTGAGACCGAGCCGGCCACCAAGCTCAACACGGCAGCGCACCAGACCCCTGGTCCTAACCCAACAAGGCAACTAGCAGACTAGCAAAAAAAACAAAACCCTAAAATAACTAGCCATACACTACGTCGACTGCTAGGAGCCTAGAACGATGGTGACGAGGCGCCAACGAACTCGGATGGTGACCAAGCAAGGTAAGGAGACTCGATTTCTCCATTTCTTTTATTGGTCCCGAAGTACTGATTTATTTTTTGATGGATGGATGAATGAATCATGGTTCATAGATAAATGTTATAGTTTGTACTAGCTGTTAGTACCTAGTTATCCCTTAATTGGGAATGAGGATCCATTGAGGACCTGAAACCCGAATAGAGATGGATATGAGATGAGTTTTGCACACATGATAGGTATGGAGATGGATCAAATATGACGGGAATAGGTATGAGATGCTATAACTCTGTGGAGAATTCTCCATTGACTTCTCTGACTACCCTCATCCTTTGGCCATACAAAGGGACCACATAAAATGCTGCGCGGGCAAGAGATATATAGAAAACCAATTTGTTTGTGTGGCTACAACGCAAGCAAAGCCTCCCCAGCCGCTTTCTTTCTTTCTTTCTCCCTTCCTTCCTTCGTTGCACTGGTGCTTCTTCTCCATCATCATCATCAGAGGAGGAGCTACCTACCTACCTTTTGATGCAGGTTGCCATGGCCACCACCACCAGCAGCAGCTTGGTCACCGGCTTGAGGTGCAGGACAGGTGCAGCAGTGGCATTGATCAGACCCACTAGTGCCGCTGGGGATCGCCGGGGCTGGAGGACGACGGCGTCCGGCCGTGGAGCCCGCAGGGGCAAGGTCACGGTACGTTGGTCTTGAACCCAGTTCAGTTACAGCTGACCCACGTACTATCAGCATCTCTATAAATACCACACCGGTCTCTGAACTGCCAAGAATCCTATTTCTCTCGGCTTGTTTCTGCAGGTCGCTGCGGCCTGCAAGACATGCAAAGGAAAGGGGGCAGTAGAATGCCCAGGGTGCAAGGTATGTGCCACCATGCTTGCTTGCCTTTGATTGGTGAACCACCCAGACATTAAATCAAACTGAATGGTGCAGGGCACCGGCAAGAACAAGAAGAACGGCAACATCTTCGAGAGATGGAAGTAGGGTTTTCTTCTTTTCCTTCTATATAAATATGTACCACCATGCTTGCATTGCATTTTCAAGAGATTCAAATTGGTAATCCCATCTCCATCCAGGTGCTTTGACTGCCAGGGGTTCGGGCTCAAGAGCTGCCCTACCTGTGGCAAAGGAGGTCTCACACCCGAGCAGCGAGGGGAGAGATGAATCAACCATATACAACGAAAACTGCATTCACTGTATACCAGGCACTGCTGATATACCTGCACCTCCAGAAACACCACCACTATATTTTTTCTTTCTCATGCATGTCTGTGCATTCGCGTGGCCTTGCCCAGAAATCAAACACTGAGTACCATCAGACAGGCAGATTGGACTGGTGAAATGCTATAGTTGGACATCTACTACACTACTCTTCATTTTAGTCATTTCGTCAATTACACTGCGGTATTAGCATCGACAACACAACAAGCAAGATCGATCGAAAACTGTTACACAGGCGCTACACCAAGTAGGTAAAAACAAGTTTGCGGCTGCCTGCCGCCATACCATGCCATACTCTTGGCCGGTATAGCTGCAGCAGATTGTATACAAGGGGAAAAAAGAAGATACACATACAGTACGAAGAAGGCAAATGAAATGCCGTTCGGGCGGTAGCCTAGGCGTGTACAGCTGACGCAGACAGACCCCGCCTCGCGGTAGCCTAGGCGTGTACAGCTGACGCGCAGACAGACCCCGCCTCGCCGCACTTAAAAGCTTCCTTCCTTGACCTCGAGGGTACACAGGCCTATTGTCCGAGCAATTTGGAATCACATGCCACAATCTTCACCTTGCCCACCTGCTCCGTGGCCTCCTCGTTCTTGAAGCTTGCGTCTGTCAAGATGAAGGTCCACACATTGTCACAGAACCTGTAGGTGTGCAGGTGACCCTGCAAAAAAGCACAAGAGACCAGGAATCAGTAGCTAGGGATGTAAATGGTACGGATATTATCAGTCCGTATTCAAATTCGATCCGTCTAAGAGGGCTGAGATCTGATCCTTATCCAAGTCCGGGTATTTAGTATCCGATCCGTATCTGATCTATATCCGTATATGTATACTCAAAGCTGGATATTTAAGATGCCGATATCTATTCAAATCTTACTTTCTTATCCAACACAACTTAATAATATACGTTCCGAATCCGAATCCGAAGAGAAAATATGAAACAAATAGTATCCGTCCGTATCATATCACTCTATCAGTAGCTAAGGAAAAGCTAAAAGTGAAATAGAAATGCTCCAGGTCACAAACACGTTAATGAGAAAAAAGGCCCAAGCTGCCTGTATTACAGGCTGGGGACTGGGGAACATCAAAATCATTAGATCCACTACACATCACAATGCTTACTGGAGAGGTGCATGGTTTCTCAAGTTCCAGGCAGATTAATTTATTTTAAAAAAAGAAACAAAAATAAGAAATGCATTGATGTCATTTCCAATTACATTTTTTCCACAACGGGAAAACCTGAATCTATTACCTACTCACATAAAACCAGAACAGAGAAGTGGTAATGCAGGGCTTAACCTGTAAAGTAACCAAAACAACAGTAGCCAAGCAACAACCTCATACATATTGATAGTGTAAAATCTCATAGTATAGTGGGCTTGGTTGAGATTCCAACATATTTTCAACATGAATGTTTCTTGCTGCTTTTAACTTCCATGCTACAGCAATACAACCGATCTAGCAGTCATGACCAATTAATAAGTTTGTCTGAAGGCAAATAGTATTAATAGACAAACGCTTACAATTCCAAACATAAGATTTTGTTCATACACACTTATCCAGCTTAATCCATGCCATCAACACACAATTGCCTTTATGCGCATATTAATTTTCCGAGGGCAAAAACTTGATGCCACAAAGGGCAAAGAAAGGCATAGGAAACATTGAATGGACAAATAATATTGCAACCATCTCCTCAGGCAAGCACATAATCTGAGACTTAAAATGTCAATGGTAAATCAAAACAAACTATCTATTAACTACGTAAGCGCACAAGGTAATAACCGCAAAACAATCATGGAGCATACAAATGATTTTAAACTGCCACAGAAATCCAGCTGAGGGCTATAGTACACAGGTTCAAGGTTAGTCATATGCTGCTACAATAGCAAGCGTGGATCCATGAACCAGCCTGGTCTGGACTTGATCAGACGGCACTTTGCTATGAGCTTTTTTGTTATCGTGTTATATTCGTTTGTAGCTTATGGCCCAAATTTATTCCCATTGGAACCAAAGGAACATGTCGAATTGTGAACATTGGGTGAAAATTAGTTTAGATGAATCACTAGCGCGTGAAAGGAGAGGAATAAAATAAATTATCATACCATACCTTGACAGTAACCTTGCTCTTCACTTGGTTCTCCAGAGCATCCGTCATGGACTAGACGAACAACACAGAGGGGCAAAACAATCAATGACCAGATTTCCCCACAGTCCGAGACAAGGAAAAAAAGGGGGGCACGAGGCATCTCCACCTTGTCGAACTGGACGAGGACCTGGATAGCGAGCTCCGGGCTGAGGGTGCCGTTGGAGACCATCTCGTCGAGCGTCTCGGTGAGGCACATGCCGATGGTGGACCTCCGGTACAGCTCGAAGGTGGCCATGCGCGCCCGTCTGCGGGAGCGCACGCACGTGGCGATTAGATCAGATCCGGACACAGATGGGCTTGCGCTAGGGTTTGGGTCGCGCGGCAGGAAGGGAAGGGAAGGGACGCGAAGGGGAGGGAAGGAGGGGTGGGCATACCTATACTCGTTGCCGGCGGAGAGCACGACGAAGGCCGAGGCACCTGATGCAGTAGGGAGTCGGCGGCGCTCGCGCGGTCGTCGTCACCGTCGCCGCGGGAAAGAAAGGGAGAGAGAGAGAGAGAGAGAGAGAGAGAGCAGGTGAGGGAAGGAGAAGAAAAGGCAGAATCATCCACGGCCGCTACTCTCGCTGCCGGATAGGACAATTCAGCTCTACGATCTACTATGTTGTAATTTTTTTTAAAAAATAATCCATTAATTCTGGATAGGGAGAAGTGGATCGGTAGCATTAAGCTATATATTCTCAATGGTTTCATGTACATTTAATACATCAGATTTTTTGGTGATATGCCATAGCATTTGAACTGAGTTTCATGGGATAAAATCATGTTAACTCGATTCCAAAGTTTTGGTATATTAACCTATGAAACAGCGACGTGAAATATTGTTATTGTTTTATTCATAGTTTCATAGCACCTGTAATGATGTTGCAACGTTGGCTCTCATTGTGAATAACCTTAAAGGCTAGTTTGGCTATCCAATCACCTCGGCAGCTCGGCTATCAAAAAAAATCTAGGATGGTTGTAACAACTGTAAGAAAGTTATTACGGATAGTAAAAACTGAGCTTATCTATTCTAACATGCGGTGCCTCCCCTGTATTAGCAGGGGGCAGCAGCTCAAGCTCTAGCTTCTGCCTCTATGGACCTCCGGTGAATGAAGCCCAACAGAGATCGCCTCCTCCGCCATCTTTGATTCTTTTTTGCGTGTGCAAAGCCGGACGACACCATTTGTTTCTGTTGGTATCTCCCCGGGGCCGTTTTTTTTCTTTTCTGTTGGCCTCTCCCCGGCCCTCCATTGGAGCGCGCAAAGCCGGACGACACCATTGGAGCGGGCCAGGTTCGAGAAGTGGAAGTCATAAAAAAATGATCTTTACACCCGAAAGGTAGCTTGTCGAGCTGGTCTTCCTACTGGAATGGAAATTCTAGCTTTCTTTTTGGAGTTGTTTGTTGAGTAATTTAACGTGGAGTTAACGCAATGGTGTCTGATATTGGCCTTTATACCATGTCTAATCTGATTTAACATCTCCAACTGCCTCAACGGTGTCTGATATTGGCCTTTATACCAAACAAAAACTTGCAAATACCAGCTCAAGCAGCTGCTGCTAGGGGTACATGGTACATATATTATTCGATCATCTGACCGTTCGAATAAGACAATTATCCTGTCAGATAATTTTTTCGGATATCCACATAATATTTAGTTTTCGGATTCGGATAGCAGAGTTTGGATATCGTATATAAATATGAGATGACTGATATCCGTTGGATTTCGAATATATCCAGATATATTCTTAGATACTTTTTTGGAATTCGAATATCGGGACATCTTCCTAGATACTTTACCGGATTTCGAATTTCGGATATTCGGATAGTTACATGTGGAATCACCCTAAGTAACAAAGTTTCAACATAATTAATGCTTCACTTTATCATTTTTATATGGGAACTTGAGGTTATATTCTTATAGAATGTTTATTGGTCTTGGTAACCTATTTGAAATTTTCGGCAGCGTTAAAATATTTTATGAATTTAATTGCATTTTGGCAATTTTCTATAGAAAATAATAACAATCACTACCGGAAACAACTTCTTTGTCGAGTGTCTGAAGCACTCGGCAAAGACTGGAAAGCACTCGGCAAAGGCTTTGCCGAGTGTGACACTTGGCAAAGAAAGCTCGGCGAATTATACATCGGCAACAACTTCTTTGCCGAGTATTTTTTATCGAACACTCGGCAATGACTTTGCCGAGTGTCACCCGATACTCGATAAATAAAAGTCACCATCACGGTGACTGGTAACGGCGACGGAGCCTGTGCCGAGTGCCCTCTGAGTAACACTTGGCAAAGAGTTCCCCTTTGCCGAGTGTCCACTATACTGACACTCGGCAAATATGCTCTCCGTGGGCCCCTTTACTAGGTCCTTTGCCGAGCGTATTAGGCGACACTTGGCAAAGGCTCCCTCTTTGTCGAGTGTCCGCCGAACTAGCACTCAACAAAGAGATCGCCAGCGGGCCCCTTTGTTAGTACCTTTGTCAAGTGTACTACGAGGCACTCGGCAAAGGTTGCTTATTTGTCGAGTGCTGTGGTCTTGGCACTCGACAAAGAGGCTTTATCGATGCTCAGGTGCGTCTTCTTTGCCGAGTGCTATGACCTTGACACTCGGCAAAATACCTCTTTGCAGAGTGGTACACTTGGCAAAGTGACTAGTATACCCCTTTTTTATTTGTTTTTGCTATTCCATCCAAACAAACAAAAGATATAACATAATCATCATAAGTATCACATAATCATCACAGATATCACATATACATCACATATCTCACAAAGACCATAAATCTCATAAATCAAACAAGTTCGAACATAAACATAAGTATCCAACACTCAAGAACATAAGTCTCAAGTATCTCACAAAGCATTACCAACATCAACAAGTTCATACCAAGTTATCTCACAAAGTATTTGTCGGGGACCATAATTAGGGGTACCCTCAAGGCTCCTAATTCTCAGCTGGTAACCCCCATCAGCACGAAGCTGCAAAGGCCTGATGGGTGCGACTAAGTCAGGGATCGGTCCATTTCGAGGGACTCGATCACGCCTCGCCCGAGCCCAGCCTCGGGCAAGGGCAGCCGACCCGGAGGATCTTCGTCTCGCCCGAGGCTCCCTCCAGCGACAAACATACTTCCAGCTCGCCCGAGGCCCAGTCTTCGCCAAGAAGCAACCCTGGCCAAATCGCCACGCCAATCGACCGAATCACAGGGGCATTTAATGCAAAGGCGGTCTGACACCTTTATCCTGACGCGCGTCCTCCAGTCGACAGAGCTGAAGTGACCGCAGTCACTTCGCCGCTCCACTGACCGGCCTGACAGAAGGACAGCGTCGCCTGCGCCGCTCCGACTGCTGTGCCGCTCGACAGAGTGAGGCTGACAGGCAGTCAGGCCCGGCCTCAGGCACCATAGGAAACTCTGCTTCGCCCGACCCAGGGCTCGGACTCGGGCTAAGCCCCGGAAGATGGCGAACTCCGCTCCGCCCGACCCAGGGCTTGGACTCGGGCTAAGCCCTGGAAGACGGCGAACTCTGCTCCGCCCGACCCAGGGCTCGGACTCGGGCTCAGCCCCTGAAGATGGCGAACTCCGCTCCGCCCGACCCAGGGCTCGGACTCAGGCTAAGCACCGGAAGACGGCGAACTCCGCTCCGCTCGACCCAGGGCTCGGACTCGGGCTCATCCCCTGAAGACGGCGAACTCCGCTCCGCCCGACCCAGGGCTCGGACTCGGGCTAAACCCCGGAAGACGGCGAACTCCGCTCCGCCCGACCCAGGGCTCGGACTCAGGCTCAGCCCCTGAAGACGGCGAACTCCACTCCGACCGACCCAGGGCTCGGACTCGGGCTCAGCCCCTGAAGACGACAAACTCCGCCTCGCCCGACCCCAGGGCTCGGACTCAGCCCTGGCCTCAGCCGACGGTCTTCACCTCGCCCGACCCAGGGGCTCGGACTCGACCTCGGCCTCGGAAGACAGACTCGACCTCGACCTCAGAGGAGCGTCCACATCGCCCAACCTAGGGCGCGGACCGGCCACGTCAACAGGAGGCGCCATCATTACCCTACCCCAAGCTGACTCAGGCTACGGGAAACAAGACCGGCGTCCCATCTGGCTCGCTCCGCCAGACAAAGTAATGATGGCGCCCCGCACGCTCTATGACGATGGCGGCTCCCAGCCCCCTTACGGAAGCAAGAGGACGTCAGCAAGGACTCGACAGCCCCGACAGCTGTCCTTCCTCTAGGCTCCAGCGCTCCTCCGACGACCACGACACCACACGAACCGGGTGCCAAAACCTCTCTGGCTGCCACGATGGCATGTACTTAGGGCGCTAGCTCTCCTCCGCTAGACACGATAGTACTCTGCTACACCCCCATTGTACACCTGGATCCTCTCCTTACGCCTATAAAAGGAAGGACCAGGGCCCTCTGACAGAGGGTTGGCCCGCGCGGGGAAGAGGATGGGACTGGCGCTCGCGTGAGGCCGCTCGCTCCCTCCCGCGTGGAACGCTTGTAACCCCCTACTGCAAGCGCACCCGACCTGGGCGCGGGACGAACACGAAGGCCGCGGGATTTCCACCTCTCTCACGCCTTCTTTCCCCCCTTCGCGCCGACCCATCTGGGCTGGGGCACGCGGCGACATTCTCACTCGACGGCCCTGGGACCCCCCGGTCTCGAAACGCCGACAGTTGGCGCGCCAGGTAGGGGCCTGCTGCGTGTTGACGAACAGCTTCCCGTCAAGCTCCAGATGGGCAGTCTCCAGCAACCTTTCCAGCCCGGGACGGTGCTCCGTTTCGGGAGTCTTGAGTTCATGTCCCTCGACGGCAGCTACGACATGATACTCCTTCCCCCACCGTGCGACAACAACAATGGCGGCCGACAGCCCGCCCATCGGCGGCGGAATCGACGACGTCTTCCCCGTGTGGTGGAAGAACGACATTCGAGTGTAGGATTACGGGGAGGCTACGCTAGCGCAAAACAAAAATTTTCATCCCCATAATACCAAGAACTACTGCGGTTATAGGTCATGGAATTACCACTAGACGCGCAGAGCAGCGGAAGACGTCTCGATGTAGACGAACGCGTCGAGCAGTGTCGTGCAGTCGCCGGCGTCCTTCACGTCCTCGCACGGTTCGCCCAAGTGCTCCAGATGTAGCACCTCCGAGGTATCCACACGTACAGGGAGGAAGCGCCGCGTACCGAACTGCTAGGTTCGCGACGGTGGCTTGGCGAGGGCGAGAGGTGGGCGGCGGCTGTTAGTTCGCTGGTGGCGAATTAGGTTATCACTTAACCGCGCCCCCGCCCCTCATTATATAGGCGTTATGGTGGGCTTCTGACGCCGAGGCCCATCATTAACCCTAAAGCCCAGTCTAATTTCGGATCTAATCCGAAATAGGCTTCCTTCCCCTTAAGTGTGTGACCCTATAGGTTCACGTACAAATAGACATAGCCCGAGTACTCTTACTTGGCCCAATAATTGACAGCGGCCTCTAGCAAGACATGTCAACTCCTATGTGTACGTAAAGATCATATCAGACGAACCATTGCGACATTAAGTACATGCTGTTCCCTTTGTCTCACGATATTTGGTCTGGCTCTAAGCTGACCTCTCTTTCTCGATACTGTGAATTGGAATCCTTTCAATGGTTAACTCTTAACCCTAGCACGGCCATGCATTTCTTGATCCAATCACTCGAGGGGCCCAGAGATATCTCTCTCACAAAGAGAGGGACAAATTCCATCTTGACTGACCATGCCTCATAGCATGCTTCCTGACAAACCCAAAACTACCTTTATAACTACCCAGTTACGGGATAGCGTTTGATAGTCCCTAAGTAAGTCAATTCACATCTTGAGAACATGCGACAATCTCAGGTCTAAGGATACAGTATTCATGTTGCAAGAAGAGAACTATATTACAATATCTCACGTTGGGTCGGTCCAGCCTCATGTCATACATGCGCCCACATTATTAGTTTAACATCTCCATGTTCATGACTTGTGAAATGTAGTCATCAACTAATACATGTGCTAGTCATCGACTCTGACTAGGGACATCATTTAGAATAACCATATAAGTAAAGAATCTCACAAACAATTCACATAATTGCTAATCAATACAAGGTGCCTTCCATGGATATTCAATTAAGCAATATATATATCATGGATACAAAGAAATATGCTCATCTCTATGATTATCTCTAGGGCATATTTCTAACATCGAGCTCACCCCGCCCTCTCCCCCGCCGACAGAGGAGGAGGCGGGGCAACCAAGGCCAAGCAGGAGGCGGCACCTCGTCGGCTGTCGAGCGAGTCGACGGCGCCGGCGCCCCAACGGGGGGTGCGTCGGGCGTCGACCTCGCGTTTGAGACGAAGACGAGCGTCGTCTCCCCGCAACACGCCAATTCCGAGCAAACGGACGACGCCAGCACGCTCGCGAAAGGCTTGCTGGGCGTCACCCTCGTACCTGAGACGACGGTGCAGTCAGTCCCTGACGTGACTTCGTCACCGCCCGTCGACCAGGAGGTACCCACCGGTCCCCATCTCACGCCCTTTGGATTCAGCCTCGACCCGCCAAGCGACTTCGCTCTGGCGGACGCTCTCGTAGAGGCGAGTCCAAACCCTCTGGGGTTTCGTATGCGGTCACCCTGGGACCGGCTCGCGGACGTCTCGACCTACGGGCCCTCGGGGTCCGAGGAAGATGACGAGCCCGACTTCTGTAGGGATTTCTCCGGACTTGGTAACCTCAGTGCCATGCGGGACTTCATGACTGCATGCGACTACTGCCTTTCCGACTGTTCCGACGGTAGCCGCAGCCTCGGCGATGAGGACTGCGGCCCAAGTCGCGAATGTTTCCACGTCGATCTAGGGGGTCCCTCCAAAGGCAACCATCTTGGTATGCCGGAGAACGGTGATCTCCCTAGGCCTGTGCCTCGCGTTGACATCCTATGGGAGCTAGCTGTGGTCCCCGCTCTGGCGTGGGGTCATGACCCACAGCTCGAGCAAATCCGCGGGGTGCCGGCCAGGCTCGACGAGGGAGCAGGAGCACTTGAGCCGATCCGCCGGGACGTCGGGCAGGAATGGGCGGGCCAACCTCCGGCCGGAGAAGTGCGCCTTCTACCCTAGGGTATCCAGCACCGCACCGCCGACGACGTCAGGGTAAGGCCGCCGCCCGCTTCCAGTGGGGTCGGCCAGAACCTGGCTGCAGCAGCGATGCTTCTCCGCGCGATGCCGGAGCCATCAACCACCGAGGGGCGGCGAATCCAGGGAGAGCTCAAGAATCTCCTGGAGGGCGTCGCGGTCCGACGGGCCGAGAGCTCCGCCTCCCGAAGGCAGGGGTACCCCTCGGAACATCGCGCCGCGACTTCCCGATTCATGCGGGAAGCCTCGGTCCACACCGGGCGCACGCGCAACACGGCGCCTGTGGCCCCGGGTCGCCTCGGCAATGAACACCATCACTGCGACCGTCGGGCCCACCTCGACGAGAGGGTGCGCCGAGGCTACCACCCCAAGCGTGGGGGGCGCTACAACAGCAGGGAGGATCAGAGTCCCTCGCCCGAACCACCCGGTCCGCAGGCTTTCAGCCGCGCCATACGACGGGCGCCGTTCCCGACCCGGTTCCGACCCCCGACTACTATCACAAAGTACTCGGGGGAGACGAGACCGGAACTGTGGCTCGCAGACTACCGGCTGGCCTGCCAACTGGGTGGAACGGATGATGACAACCTCATCATCCGCAACCTCCCCTGTTTCTCTCCGACACCACTCGCGCCTGGTTGGAGCACCTGCCTCCGGGGCAGATCTCCGACTGGGATGACCTGGTCCAAGCCTTCGTCGGCAATTTCTAGGGCACGTACGTGCGCCCCGGAAACTCCTGGGACCTCCAAAGCTGCCGGCAGCAGCCGGGAGAGTCTCTCCGGGACTACATCCGACGATTCTCGAAGCAGCGCACCGAGCTGCCCAACATCACCGATTCGGATGTCATCGGCGCGTTCCTCGCCGGCACCACCTGCCGCGACCTGGTGAGCAAGCTGGGTCGCAAGACCCCCACCAGGGCGAGCGAGCTGATGGACATCGCCACCAAGTTCGCCTCTGACCAGGAGGCAGTTGAGGCTATCTTCCGGAAGGACAAGCAGCCCCAGGGCCGCCCACCGGAAGACGCCCTCGAGGCGTCAACTCAGCGCGGTGCCAAGAAGAAGGGCAAGAAGAAGTCGCAAGCGAAACGCGACGCCGCCGACGCGGACCTTGTCGCCGCCGCCGAGTACAAGAACCCTCGGAAACCCCCTGGAGGTGCCAACCTCTTCGACAGGATGCTCAAGGAGCCATGCCCCTATCATCAGGGGCCCGTCAAGCACACCCTTGAGGAGTGCGCTATGCTTCGGCGCCACTTCCACAGGGCCGGGCCACCCGCGGAGGGTGGCCAGGCCCGCGACGACGACAAGAAGGAGGATCACCAGGCAGGAGAGTTCCCCGTGGTCTGCGACTGCTTCATGATCTACGGTGGGCAAGCGGCAAACGCCTTGGCTCGGCACCGCAAGCAAGAGCGTCGGGAGGTCTGTTCGGTAAAGGTGGCGGTGCCAGTCTACCTAGACTGGTCCGACAAGCCCATCACCTTCGACCAAGCCGACCACCCCGACCACGTGCCGAGCCCGGGGAAATACCCGCTTGTTGTCGACCCCGTCATCGGCGACATCAGGCTCACCAAGGTCCTCATGGACGGAGGCAGCAGCCTCAACATCATCTACACCGAGACCCTCAGGCTCCTGCGTGTTGATCTATCCTCTGTCCGAGCAGGCGCTGCGCCTTTCCACGGGATCATCCCCAGGAAGCGCGTCCAGCTCCTCGGACAACTCGACCTTCCTGTTTGCTTCAGAACACCCTCCAACTTCTGAAGGGAGACCCTCACGTTCGAGGTGGTCGGGTTCCGAGGAACCTACCATGCAGTATTGGGGAGGCCATGCTACACGAAGTTCATGGCCGTCCCCAACTACACCTACCTCAAGCTCAAGATGCCGGGCCCCAACGGGGTCATCACCGTCGGCCCCACGTACAAACACGCGTTCGAATGCGACGTGGAGTGCGTGGAGTACGCCGAGGCCCTCGCCGAATCCGAGGCCCTCATCGCCGACCTGGAGAGCCTCTCTAAGGAGGTGCCAGACATGAAGCGTCACGCCGGCAACTTCGAGCCAGCGAAGACGGTCAAGTCCGTCCCCCTCGACCCCAGCAGCGACGCCTCCAAGCAGGTCCGGATCGGCTCCGAGCTCGATCCCAAATAGGAAGCAGTGCTCGTCGACTTTCTCCGTGCGAACGCCGACGTTTTCGCGTGGAGTCCCTCGGACATGCCCGACATACCGAGGGATGTCGCTGAGCTCTCGCTGGATATCCGAGCTGGAGCCCGACCCGTGAAGCAGCCCCTGCGCCGATTCGACGAGGAAAGGCGCAGAGTCATAGGCGAGGAGATCCACAAGCTAATGGCGGCAGGGTTCATCAAAGAGGTATTCCATCCTGAATGGCTTGCCAACCCTGTGCTTGTGAGAAAGAAAGGAGGGAAATGGCGGATGTGTGTAGACTACACTGGTCTAAACAAAGCATGTCCGAAGGTTCCCTACCCTCTGCCTCGCATCGATCAAATCGTGGATTCCACTGCTGGGTGCGAAACCCTGTCTTTCCTCGATGCCTACTCAGGGTATCACCAAATCAGGATGAAAGAGTCCGACCAGCTCGCGACTTCTTTCATCACACCCTTCGGCATGTACTACTATGTCACCATGCCGTTTGGCTTGAGGAATGCGGGTGCGACGTACCAGCGGTGCATGAACCATGTGTTCGGCGAACACATTGGCCGGACGGTCGAGGCCTACGTCGATGACATCGTAGTCAAGACGAGGAAAGCCTCCGACCTCCTTTCCGACCTTGAAGTGACATTCCGATGTCTCAAGGCGAAAGGAGTGAAGCTTAATCCTGAGAAGTGTGTCTTTAGGGGTTCCCCGAGGCATGCTCTTGGGGTTCATCGTCTCCGAGCGGGGCATCGAAGCCAACCCGGAGAAGATCGCAGCCATCACCAGCATGGGGCCCATCAAGGACTTGAAAGGCGTACAGAGAGTCATGGGATGTCTGGCGGCTCTGAGCCGCTTCATCTCACGCCTCGGCGAAAGAGGCCTGCCTCTGTACCGTCTTTTAAGGAAGGGCGAGTGCTTCACTTGGACCCCTGAGGCCGAGGAAGCCCTCGGGAACCTGAAGGCGCTCCTCACGAATGCACCCATCTTGGTGCCCCCCGCTGCCGGAGAAGCCCTCTTGATCTATGTCGCCGCGACCACTCAGGTGGTTAGCACCGCGATTGTGGTTGAGAGACGAGAAGAGGGGCATGCATTGCCCGTCCAGAGGCCAGTCTACTTCATCAGCGAGGTACTGTCCGAGACCAAGATCCGCTACCCACAAATTCAGAAGCTGCTATACGCGGTGATCCTGACGCGGCGGAAGTTGCGACACTACTTCGAGTCTCATCCGGTAACTGTGGTGTCGTCCTTCCCCCTGGGGGAGATCATCCAGTGCCGAGAGGCCTCGGGTAGAATCGCGAAGTGGGCAGTGAAAATCATGGGCGAAACAATCTCGTTCGCCCCTCGGAAGGCCATCAAGTCCCAGGTCTTGGCGGACTTCGTGGCTGAATGGGTCGACACCTAGCTCCCAACAGTTCCGATCCAGCCGGAACTCTAGACCATGTTCTTCGACGGGTCGCTGATGAAGACAGGAGCGGGCGCAGGCCTGCTCTTCATCTCGCCCCTCGGAAAGCATCTACGCTACGTGCTACGCCTCCACTTCCCGGCGTCCAACAATGTGGCTGAGTACGAGGCTCTGGTCAACGGGTTGCACATCGCCATCGAGCTAGGGGTCCGACGCCTCGACGCTCGTGGTGACTCGTAGCTCGTCATCGACCAAGTTATGAAGAACTCCCACTGCCGCGACCCGAAGATGGAGGCCTACTGCGATGAGGTTCGGCGCCTGGAAGACAAGTTCTACGGGCTCGAGCTCAACCACATCGCCCGGCGCTACAATGAGACTACGGACGAGCTGGCTAAAATAGCCTCGGGGCGAACAACAGTTCCCCAGGACGTCTTCTCTCGAGACCTACATCAACCCTCCGTCAGGATCGACCACACGCCCGAGCCCGAGGCACCCTCGGCTCTGTCCGAGGCACCCTCGGCCCAACCCGAGGCACCCTCAGCTCGGCCCGAGGCATCGTCGGTTCAGTCCGAGGTACCCTCAGCCCCCGAGGGTGAGGCACTGCGCGTCGAGGAGGAGCGAAGCGGGGTCACGCCTAATCGAAACTGGCAGACCCCGTACCTGCAATATCTCCACCGAGGAGAGCTACCCCTCGACCGAGCCGAAGCTCGGCGGTTGGCGCGACGCGCCAAGTCGTTCGTCTTGCTAGGAGATGAGAAGGAGCTCTACCACCGCAGCCCCTCAGGCATCCTCCAACGATGCATCTCCATCGCCGAAGGTTAGGAACTCCTACGAGACATACACTCGGGGGCTTGCGGCCATCACGCAGCACCTCGAGCCCTTGTCGGAAACGCCTTCCGACAAGGTTTCTACTGGCCGACGGCGGTGGCCAACGCCACTAGAATTGTCCGCACCTGCGAAGGGTGTCAGTTCTACGCGAGGCAGACCCACCTGCCCGCTCAGGCTCTGCAGACGATACCCATCACCTGGCCTTTTGCTATGTGGGGTCTGGACCTTGTCGGCCCCTTGCAGAAGGTACCCGGGGGCTACACACACCCCTGGAAAGGGTTGTTCGCCATCGCCAAAGTTCTGAAGCTCGGAACGAACAAGCTGGCCAACAGTCAGGGCAAGGTCTACACCAACACTTGGAATATCCAATAGCTACGTCGCTTCTACCCTTAAGACGTTTTCAAGTTGTTCGTATACCTCGTTCCCACGCAAAATTTGGTCATCAAGGAAGGGTCAGCCTTACCTCGGCAAAGCCCGACCCTCCCTCGGGGGCTAAAAAGGGGGGAACCCCCTCCACGTCAAAATTTTCAATCAAAAAAGGCTTCCGCGTTCCCCCGGTTATGTCGGTAGCAGGACCCCAAGAAGCGAACGCGGGTGCATGTAAGTGGCAAGGTTGACTGAGCCGAGGGACTCCTACGCCTCTAGGTTACGGATACCTCACTCGTCACCTACCACGAAAAATGACTACTACTTGGGCAAGCCACCCTGCTACTGAGGAGCGGAGCCGGACACGCAAAATGAAAAGGAAAAGGGGCACGACTTTATACTACGATAATAAAGTGTTCAAGCCTCAGCGGCCGCAAAAGACACACGTGCATTCAAAGGAAACTGCCTCGACAGAGTTAGGCGCCGCCCGGAGAAGGAGCCGCGCCTTCGGCTTCGTCCCCACCCTCGGCAAAGTCCACCCCGGCTTCGGACGACGGTGCAGGCGAGAGGATCTCCGCCTCGAAGGTGGTCGCCAGCACCGCGCTCGGGCCCGCGGCGGCCGCGTCGAGCCTCTGGACTTCAGCCAGGGCAGCTTCATCTTCGTCAGGAAGACAATATCCCTCGCTGACCCGCTCCAGATCCACGACGTAGTGGGAAGCAAGCACGACGAAGGCCCGCCTGACGCCGTGGTGTAGCGCCTCGCGGAGTCTGCCGCGCACGTGATCGCCCAAGGCCTGCAGGCGACTTTGAGGGGAGCTCCCTGAGGGGATGTCACCGAAGCCAAAGACCCGGCAGAAGTCCGAGACGGCCTCGGACATGGCCGCATGGTCGGCCTCCCTCTGCTCGGCCGCCCCGGCAAGCGCCCTGGTGGACTCATCAAGGGCGGACTCGAGCTCTGCGAACAGCCAGAACGCAAGGCCTCAAACACAAGCAGAGGAAACAAGCTGAAACGAAAACCGAAAATGGCCGGGACACACCTCCGGCTCGGGCACGCTGCTCCGAGGCTGCGGCCTGGGCTGCGGCTAGGTCTGCTGCAAGGGCTCCAGCCCGGCTTTCGGCCTCGGCAGCCCGGCCCCGAGATTGGTCTTGCTCATTGGCGACCTGGTCGAACTCCGACTGCTGTCGTTGCACCTCTGCGCGTGCTACTGCCGCCTCTGCGCGTGCCGCTGCCGCCTCGGCTCTCAGATCGGCGCAGAGCAACCGAAGGTCCGCCACCTCGGCGCCCTGCTGAGAGAGGCGCGCAGTGGCCCCGGCGAGCGAGGTCCTCAGGGATCACAGCGAGCCCCAGATGTCGACCTCGTGGCAGATGAACGACGACTTGGCGGCGCTCAGATCCGTCAGATCCTGAGGGAAGGAAGCAGGGCGTCACAAAAGACGCCTTGGTCACAAAAAAGGTATGCCTGAAACCATTACCTGGAGGATTTTGGGGACGTCCCTGCAGAAGACCTCCAGCGACGACCGGAGCGACCCCACCATTGCTTCGGCACACTCGCGGAGGTCGTCCCAAGACTGCTCCTCCCGCTCATCGTCAAGAACGAAGAAGGGATCCGAGGCCTCACGGGTCCGGAACCGGAGCAACTGGCACCGCCCTTCAGAGCTCCGCCGCGCAGGGACAAGGCTGCCGCTCGGCGGGACGGATCACGTTTCCACGCCCCCTCCTCCGAGGCACCGAGCGCCGACGCCTCGGCCATCTCAGCGTCGGCAGCAACAGGTCGCTCCTCGACTGGGACGGCAGCGGCTTCAGCAGCAACAGGTGCCAGCACCGGCGGCATGTCCGGTGGGCCCGAGGCCACGTCCGCGCCAGCCGCCTCCTCCAGCACGATGGCCGCCTCGGCAGAAGAGCCAGCCTCGGAAACTCGCTCCACGGCGACTGGTGCCGCCTGAGTCCCCCGCTGTGGAGCGCCTTGCGAGAAGGTCAGCTGAACAGCGAGGCCCGGCGCGGCACCGGCTGCGGAAGCCGACGCCGTCTTAAGGGCCTTCCGAGGAGCCAGATCGGTCAGGCCATGGCTTCGCTTACTGAGGAGGAAAGAAAAGTCGCGGTCGGGACATACGAATGAGAAGCCAGGACGAAGACGTTCCAAGATACTTATCCGCTCCGGGCCATGATCAACCGTGCCTAAGGAGAGGTCTCTCGGATCTCGACCCCCGAAGGCACCGCCGAGGTCCGCCTCGCCGCCAGCTTCGGCACCACCCTCGCCTTGGGCACCTTGGACGCCCGGGAGACAGACTGCCCAGGTGCTGCCACGACGACCTGAGGGTCGCTCTCCTGCGCGGCCGGCGTGGGCGACGGCTCTCGGGGAACAGACGCCTCGGCCTGACTCCCCGGGGTCACCTCAACTTCCCCAGCCGAGGGGTCAAGTACCCTCTCGGTCTGCCCCCGCTCTTCGGGCCGGGACCTCGGCGTCCCGACTCCGGGGACTGACGGCGCCAGCCCACTCGGGGGCTGGCTTGACGACTCCTGGCCTAGCCTCAAGCCTGAGCTGAAGCCGAGGCGGGCAGCCATGTCGTCATCCTCGTCATCATCTTCATCATCGTCGTCGTCGTCAAGCGTTTCCGGCGACGGCTCCCTCGGTAGCCCCTCCCTCTCCTGCCGACGACAGAGCTTTTCCAAGGCATCTCGGGCCCGCATCCGCTCGCGGGCCCGGGCCTTCTCCGCATCCTTCTTTTTCTTCTTCTCCTCCGCGGCAACCCGCCGCGCTGCTCGGTCCACCGCATCCTCTGGGACCCGTGGCCGGGAAGGCTTGTGCCACCCTACCTCCTGGAGACGGATGGAGATCCCGACCGTAAGAACCAGGGGCAACCTGACGCAGGGAGAAGGAAGGAGCGGACACTCACCAGGGTCATGCACCCTTGGTCGGGGCGCATCAAGGGCTGGGAGAAGGCGCTAGCGTCCGGTTTTCCCAACGCGACGACCACCCGCCCGTGGAGAATGTCGATGGAAAGAGGATCCGAGGACATCCACGAGCCCTCCAAGTCAGCCTCCGGCGTCATCTCCCAAAGCGGCAACCGCCGCTCCGCCAAGGGAAGCACCCTCCGGCGGTGGATGGCGGCAATCACTCCCGCGGCGGTGAGTCCCCCTTTCCGCAGCGCCTCCAGGGCCTTGAGAAGGGGCTCGAGGTTCTTCTGTCTGTCGTGCGGGGTCCCGTGGCGCCAAGCATCGGCGGCGACGGTGACCACTCGCTGGGAAAACGGCGGGAGCATCTTGCCGTCGTTCCGGAGGTAGAACCACCGGCGCTGCCACCCTTTATTCGAGGACGCAAGGATGGCTAGAATGTACAGCGACGCCCGCGACTGCCTCAGCTGAAGGATGCAGCCGCCGGCCCGCACTGCCGCGCGGACCTTTCTCTCCCCCGTCGGCGAAGCAAAAAGCTCCGCGGAAAAGAGATGAGTCCACAAGTCCCAGTGGGGGGCGATCCCCAAATACCCTTCGCACACCGCTACAAAGATGGCGGCTTGCGAGATGGAGTTGGGGCTGAGGTTGTGCAACTCCACCCCATAGTTGTGCAGGATCGCCCGCATAAAGCGGCTCGCCGGCACACCGAATCCCCGCTCGTGGAAGGAGACGAAGCTCACGACGCACCCCGGCGGCGGGGACAGAGCGGCTCCAGATCCTCCAGATCACCCGCCGTGACCGTGGAGAAAGGCCATGGATCGCGCAGCGAGATGATGGTCACCCGGTCGGCCATCACCAAGCGAAAGGGGTGGCGGTGGAAAGGACTGGGTAAGCGGTTTCCTTTTCTCTGGCTAAACCTCTCGGGTTGCGAAAACCTAAGGGGGAGGCGAGAAGCGGAGCAAAGAACCGTCGCCAGACCCTCCTCCGAGTATATAAAGACCAAGACGAGACCCGTTCAACGTTTCGCCCGGATCCGCCGCAGGATTCAAAAACCCAAAGCGAAACGGCCGTTCCTCGAACGGCTCGCGCACGCGCAACGGCCGCCCCGCGAACCGCATGCCCCATCGCATTAACTCCATGGCGGGAAAGGCGGCGCCTCTGGCAGGGGAAGCGAGCGACGCTTCGCCTTCTCCATAATGACCGCGTCAAAAAAGGTACGCCACGTCATTCGATTTCGTATCCTTTTCCTTTTTCCTCTTTCTCTCTCTTACAACAGGGACCGGGAAAGGGGGATACCCCGAAAATGATCCTTCTCCGTGAAGGAAACAGGCTCCGAGCCTCTCTACTGATTAGAGGTTCGAAGGCTGGCCCCTCGGAGGGGTTCAACAGCCGCCTCAGAGCGCGTGGGCTCCACACCCACTACTGGTCAGAGGTTCGAAGGCTGGCCCCTCGGAAGGGTTCAACGGCTGCCTCAGGCCACTCGGGCTCCGCGCCCACTACTGATCAGGGGTTCAAAGGCTGGCCCTCGAAGGGTTCACAGCTGCCTCAGACATAGAGCGAGGGATGACCCTGGGTACGTTTGATACATAACCAAGGCTCGGGCTACGCTCCCGAGGTACCCTAGGACATTTCCGAGACCAGCGGGAACGATCTTGTAACGGAATCCCATCAGAGGGAGGCATCGAGCCCTCGGACCCCGTCGACAGAGGACCGGGTCCGGCAGATCACCCGCAGGTACTTTTGGGCATGCCTCTGGGCCCCTAGCTAACCCCTAGCAAATGGGGCACGGGCGTCCACTCGGATTACCCGCCGGCAGCTCACTGGAGACACCATGTTCGGCGCCCTCCGAGGGCAACATGGCGCTCTCCCCCCTCCTCCTTGCGGAAAGGCGACGCAGGGGCGTAGATAAAAAAGTCGAGTCTGAACCTGACCGTCCTCTCGCCCTGTGCAGAGGCTCGGGGCCTGCTCTCGCAAACTCGGCTCCGGCCAAACCGTTGACAGCGTCAACATACCAGCCTGAGAACTTGGAACCCGACCGTGCACCCAGGCTACGGCCAGCTCGCATGAGGGAACGACCCGACCAGCCGAAGCATTGGACGAGGCATTAAGACCTCGGAGGAGTCAAACCACTCCTCCGAGGCCTCGGGGGCTACACCCGGCGGGTGCGCTCGCGCGCACCCACCGAAACAAAACGCAACCGAGAAAGGCTGGTCCCCTTGCAAAAAAGTGCGACGAAAGCCTCCAAGCGAGTATTAACACTCCCTTCGAGGCTCGGGGGCTACTGTCGGGGACCATAATTAGGGGTACCCTCAAGGCTCCTAATTCTCAGCTGGTAACCCCCATCAGCACGAAGCTGCAAAGGCCTGATGGGTGCGACTAAGTCAGGGATCGGTCCATTTCGAGGGACTCGATCACGCCTCGCCCGAGCCCAGCCTCAGGCAAGGGCAGCCGACCCCGGAGGATCTTCGTCTCGCCCGAGGCTCCCTCTAGCGACAAACATACTTCCGGCTCGCCCGAGGCCCAGTCTTCGCCAAGAAGCAACCCTGGCCAAATCACCACGCCAACCGACCGAATCGCAGGGGCATTTAATGCAAAGGCGGCCTGACACCTTTATCCTGATGCGCGTCCTTCAGTCTACAGAGCCGAAGTGACCGCAGTCACTTCGCCGCTCCACTAACCGGCCTGACAGAAGGACAGCGCCGCCTGCGCCGCTCCGACTGCTGTGCCGCTTGACAGAGTGAGGCTGACAGGTAGTCAGGCCCGGCCTCAGGCAAAAGGGAACTCCGCTTCGCCCGACCCAGGGCTCGGACTCGGGCTAAGCCGCGGAAGACGGCGAACTCCGCTCCGCCCGACCCAGGGCTTGGACTCGGGCTAAGCCCCGGAAGACGGCGAACTCCGCTCCGCCCGACCCAGGGCTCGGACTCGGGCTCAGCCCCTGAAGACGGCGAACTCCGCTCCGCCCGACCCAGGGCTCGGACCCGGGCTAAGCCCCAGAAGACGGTGAACTCCGCTCCGCCCGACCCAGGGCTCGGACTCGGGCTCAGCCCCTGAAGACGGCGAACTCCGCTCCGCCCGACCTAGGGCTCGGACTCGGGCTAAACCCCGGAAGACGGCAAACTCCGCTCCGCCCGACCCAGGGCTCGGACTCGGGCTCAGCCCCTGAAGACGGTGAACTCCGCTCCGTCCGACCCAGGGCTCGGACTCGGGCTCAACTCCTGAAGACGACGAACTCCACCTCGCCCGACCCCAGGGCTCGGACTCAGCCCTGGCCTCAGCCGACAGTCTCCGCCTCGCCCGACCCAGGGGCTCGGACTCGACCTCGGCCTCGGAAGACAGACTCGACCTCGACCTCGGAGGAGCGTCCACATCGCCCAACCTAGGGCGCGGACCGGCCACGTCAACAGGAGGCGCCATCATTACCCTACCCCAAGTTGACTCAGGCTACGAGAAACAAGATCGGCGTCCCATCTGGCTCGCTCCGCTAGACAAAGTAATGATGGCGCCCCGCACGCTCTATGACGATGGCGGCTCCCAGCCCCCTTACGGAAGCAAGAGGACGTCAGCAAGGACTCGACAACTGTCCTTCCTCCAGGCTCCAGCGCTCCTCCGACGGCCACGACACCACACGAACCGGGTGCCAAAACCTCTCCGGCTGCCATGATGGCATGTACTTAGGGCGCTAGCTCTCCTCCGCTAGACACGATAGCACTCTGCTACACCCCCATTGTACACCTGGATCCTCTCCTTACGCCTATAAAAGGAAGGACCAGGGCCCTCTTACCGAGGGTTGGCCCGCGCAGGGAAGAGGACGGGACTGGCGCTCGCGTGAGGCCGCTCGCTCCCTCCCACGTGGAACGCTTGTAACTCCCTACTGCAAGCGCACCCGACCTAGGCGCGGGACGAACACGAAGGCCGCGGGATTTCCACCTCTCTCACGCCTTCTTTCCCCCCTTCGCGCTCGGCCTCGCGCCGACCCATCTGGGCTGGGGCACGCGGCGACATTCTCACTCGTCGGCCCAGGGACCCCCCGGTCTCGAAACGCCGACAGTATTAACAACACTAACAAAGTTAATATCATGTGCACAAAGTATCTCATCGAGGTGGGAGGCTAGACTCGTGCGGCGATGGGCTGGATGATCCATGAGGGTTGTTGGATGCCGCCCCAGATTGTCCTTGTACAGAAAAGAGATTGCATGTGTTATACCAGATGAATATATATCATGAAGGACTAGAATTTTGATACTCACAGGAGTATGTAACTGAATAGGGTCAACTAGAGGGAACAACGAAGGTGGTGGAGCAAAACCATGTGTGTGTCGTACATGCTCTTTGGCAGAACGTGATCCTTCGGAAGCAGGCTGCCAATAACTGTCAACAAGCCATCGAATGCGTCTCGACTCATGTTGTATTGCAACTTGAACGCTATTACACGCCCAATGGCATCCAATTGAGAAACCTTTGTCTGGTCGTGATGGGACTTCTATGCCACGTCAAACATGTCGTAGAACGCCTTTGTGGTCGGCTCTGGCTTGTCCTTCGTACATCCTCCAATGAACTGTGCCTCGTGATAATCATTCGACATATCCGCTACACCGGCAGCAGCATCATAATCCTCGACGTGTTGTCTCACGACCTCCTCTCTCATACGATGCGCTTCACCATGGAGGATTCACCGAGTATGGTCTAACGTAAATCTATTCTTCCAAATATGTTCTACCATGTCCTTCTTTGATTTTCTTTTCTGATTGGCACATTTTCTGCACGAAGCATAGGACTAGACTCGCTCCTTTAGTAGCTTCGCCATATGCCCGTTCCACGAAATCATCGATTTTTCTAATCCATTCAGGGGTGACATCATTCCTTCCTACACGACCCATGTATATCCGAGAGCACCTAGAGGGGGTGAATAGGTGATCCTGCAATATTCAACTCTAAACAAGACAAACTTGGTTTATAATAAATGTTAGTAGAATCAAAACCAAGTTGATATGAATAGAGGTAGAGAGAAGAAGAGAACTCTTCAATTGATTGTTCCTTTAAGAGATGTATCAAACTTAGGAACAATAGTGCAAGTGAAAATGTGATAACTCTATGGAAGAAAACAATCACAATATAAATATGCACAAGTGACATAGTGATTTATCCTGTGGTTCGGCCAATGCCTACTCCACATTGTGGTGAGCTCCTTCGATCAAGGGTTGCACTGAACCCCTCTCAAGTGATCCAAAGATCAAACTTGAGTACCATGATTTTCATCCTTATCTCAAGTTTTCCCTTTGTGAGGAATCTCCACAAGTTGGAGTCTCTCACCCTTACATAATTGATCTCAAGTAAATCACAAGAGTAAGGGGGAAAGTAGAATCAAACACAAGAGACAAAACTTGTAGCAACTCAAACACACAAGAGAGGAGAGCACAAAACAACACAATGGTGTTACAACTCAAAATAGGTGCCCGCATCTCTATCTACTAAAGTAAAGGCGTGAATTCGATGTCTCAACATTGTAGGATGTTAAATGAAAGCTTGGTGTGGAGCTCCATGCGTTAAGGGGCCCCTTTTATATCCCCAAGGGACCTAGGAGTCGTTGGAGCTCCATTTGGTAGGCTTTGTTTGCCTTCTGTCCGCTGGTGCACCGGACAGTTCGGTGTGCCACTGGACAGTGAATAGTGCGTGATCTCCTTCCTTCTTTGGCGAAGCCAACCATTGCTAGCCTTAGGTCCCATGGCACACCGGACAGTCCAGTGGCACACTGGACAGTCCGGTGCCGCCTGGTGATCGTTTGCCGGGCACACGTGTCGTCCACTTATCGTGCGACGGACCGTTGGCCAGGCACATGGCTGGCCCACCAGACAATCCGGTGAATTTTAGTCGCGATGCCCAAGGTTTTTCGAGAGAGCGATTAGTTCACTGGGGCACCAGCCTGGGCACCGGACACTGTTTGGTGCACCGCATGCTGGTGCAAGTTTGGCTGAACTTAGCCAAACTTCTCCAATTTAATTTCTCTCGTTTTGAAAAGATCCCTAGCACTTAATAGAACATAGTTATTACCAAAAACAAATTACTAAGTGCTTAGAATCATACATTTGTTTCTCCCGTTTGCTTCTCTTTAACTCTGAGCTCATATTAGTCAAAACAAAATGCGTTGATCATCTAATCACCAAAACAATATAGAAATGGCCCAATGACACATTTCCCTTTCAACATTCACTCACGGTCATCCATCCTCTAACATATATAACCGAGTATAGTTTAATATAAACATGCAATGCATATACGCTACGTTCCTACATTCTAATAGGTGAGGATAGGTCCTAATCCCACCCGTGGTTGCGTAGACGGGGTTAGTTTCCATGCTCTACTCCGATCTGAGACAGAGATTCAGCAGCACCTCCCCGCTGTTCTCCAGATACACGTCCTAGCAGGGAGAGTGTACTATCCAGAGAACAAAAGGGAGGTGACGGCGAAACTCTGTCTTGGACCGGAGTAGAGCATGGAAACTAACACCATCTACGCAACCGCGGGCAATCCAAAAAACGTGGATAATTTGAATCAGATACATTTGTAGATATACAAAGATCTGCATATCTACTTTGTATCTCTTTCAAACGGGAGACGTCTAACTGGGTTACGTGATCTACGACCATGATGCAGAAATAGAGGTTATGTATAGGGTGACTGTGGAGTAGGGCTAGCGGGGCTGTGGCGGGTCAGTGCAGTGTTGATGCGTCGTGGTGCAGGTTCTCGTGCAGCGGCAAGGAATACCTCTGCAAAAAAAAATGAACAGAAGCCTATCAACAAAAAAATTTGGCAGCACCTCCCCTGCACGGGGAGGTGTTCAAAACCTGCAAATAAAAGTAGCAGCACGATGGCTGACATCCACACATATTTCAACGACACAATGGCCGACAATCACATCTATATATATTCAATCCATAAGAGATAGCACACAACAAGACTATATAACTACATAACTATATGTAAACTACATTTATGTTATAATCGAATCATTGCGTGCGCGGGCCACGAGAGACAAACAAAAAGCCCAAGAGATATCGATACAAAATGTCTGGCCCAAAATGTTGTAACCAGCCCCTCCTTGTCCTATTTTTATTTCAACACAAAATGGAACATCATCAAGCTTGCCTTTATAATCGAATCATTGATCTTTATAGTTGAACCATTAATGCACTTCAAATGATACACCATATCATTATTCAAAGTGTATGTGATACAATCGATTTTATGTTCAACATATAGCAAATTTGTTGGACCTTTAACCGTATAATTATTATTTAATCATCAAAATCCCACTAAAGGTCTAGACGCGCTTATACTTACCAACCACTAAAAATAGAGTGGTTTTTAGCACATGTTTGTCTGATTTGGGTGAGCTAGAAAACAAAAGGAAGCACTTACAGGTTAGATCACCTCGGCGTCTAGGCGCGGGCTCGGCCACGGCAGCGGAGTGTGGGCGTGGGGAGGCGGGCGCGACGACGTTGGTAAGAAAAAATGGGTCGCGGGCCCATACACACTGCTATGTAAAAGTTCTTTGCCGAGTGCCTTCGATCTGGCACTCAACAAATATTTTTTTAATTTAAAAATATACTTTGTCGAGTGCCCGCGATGTGGCACTCGACAAAGATTTTGCTAACAAGCACTCGACAAAGATTGTTTTAATATTTTAAAAAAACTTTGTCGAGTGTCTCTCTTTGACACTCGACAAAGTATATTTTCATTCTTTTCTTTTTTCACCAAACTTTTTGTGGTGTGTTCCTACTCTATGTAGATCTACATATTCCATTTTGACACAATTATCAAAGTGTTTGCTATAGTTATCTGATTTAGTTTGTTTAATTGAATTTCTTCGGATTATTCTGATTTGAACTGCAAGTCACTCGAAAAATGGAAAATTGTGAATGCAAAAATGATATCCTTGTTATTTAGTACAAGCTACGGTCTGCTTTAGGAATATACCGGAATTTTCGATCACCATGCTCACTAAACATGCCCGTGAACTTGTCATCGAGTTGTTTTAAAAATATATAAAACCAAAACCTTGATGCCAGGGGCCCAGATCCTTGATGCAGGACTGCCCAAATCTAGAACCAGAAGCATCACAATCCACAATGAACATTTGATCGAAGTTGGGCAGCTGCAACACTGGAGCTGTAGAAAGAGCCTTTTGAGTTCCTGGAATGCCGTGCCAGAAGCCGAACCCCACTTGAAACCTTCTTTCTTCAGTAGTGCTGTTAATGGTGCTGCAATAGACCCAAAATGTTTGATGAATTTTCTGTAGTAGCCTACCAATCCCAAGAAGCCACGTAATCCACGTGTTGATCGGGGAACCGACCATGAGGAGACCGCTTCCACTTTGCTATTGTCCATGGCTACCCCATCCGCTGAAATCACATGACCCAAGTAAGCAACTGAGGTGGCTCCAAAGGAACACTTAGACTGTTTGACAAAAAGCTGGTTATTGTGCAATGTTTTGAGTACCGCCTTGATATGTCAAAGGTGTTCAGACCGGGATGCAATGTAGATGAGGATATCATCAAAAAATACCAATACACAACAACAAAGGTACGATCCCATGACTTCATTCATAAGGGCTTGGGAGGTTGCTGGCACATTTGAAAGTCCAAATGGCATGACCAGGAATTCAAAATGCCCGTGGTGTGTCCAAAAAGTTGTCTTATGAATATCCTCCGAATGAACTCGTACCTGATGGTATCCTGAGCATAGATCTAGTTTGGTGAAGAACTTGGCCCCGTTGAGTTCGTCCAGGAGCTCATCAGCTACTGGTATAGGGTACTTGTCTTTCACTGTGCGCTCATTAAGGGCTTTGTAGTCAATGTAGAAGCGCCACGAGTTATCTGCCTTCTTAACCAATAGGACTGGAGCGGAGAAGGCTGATGTACTATGTCAGATTGTTCCCTGTTTCAGCATTGCTTCACACTGCAGTTGAGTGTATCTATAAGGATGTACCGCCACTAGTGTTGTGCCCGACATCAGGTGGATGCGGTGATCACATGGTCGTGCTGGAGGGAAGCCCATTGGGGATGAGAAAACATCATCAAATTGCTAGAGTAGGGAGTCCATCATTGGTGTCGGGTTTGATGTTGAAACACATGTTGAAAGTGGCCTGTGTATCACGATGTGAGTAGAATTCAACCCTTTCCACAAAACTTGGTAACCATTCTTCCATAATGCCATGCTCATGTTGGCTAAGTCCCAAAAGATGGGACCAAGAGTGCGCGGGAACTGAACCCCTAATATGATGTCAAAGGAATACAGTGGAATAGCATAAGCATCCATGGTGAAAATATCTAGACCCACGCAAAGTCTAAGACTGTTGGCAAGGCCATGACAGTCGATCTTGTCGCCATTTGCTACGACTACCCGACCTCGGCTTGAGGAGACTTCCAATTGCAATGACAAGGCAGTGTTGAGGTGGACAAAATTATGTGTGGAGCCTGTATCCAGTAATGCAGTGAGTACTCTGTCTTTCATCTTTACTTGAATATGCATGGTGTCCTCTGATCTGATGCCTATCGAGCATGTAGAGAGATAACTGGTTCTGGCTCCTCAGCAACTTCCTTTATGGTAGTATCCTCTACAAAGTCAGCTACTTACAAATAGAATAAATGGGGGCATCGATGGCCACAAACATATTGAATCACAGTTGTAACAAAGCTCTAGATTTCGGTGTTCTACCATCTCTCTAGGTGTAAGGTTCTTGAATGGTCGCTGTGGCGCTGCATTGCCTGTGGCTGGCACTATTGGCTGTTTGCTGGGATTGGAACTGATGGTTGTTGGGGTGGTCTCACTAGTCAAAGTCTCCTAGAGGAGGGGGGTGAATAGGGCGAATCTGAAATTTACAAACTTTAAGCACAACTACAAGCCGGGGTTAGCGTTAGAAATATAAACGAGTCCGAAAGAGAGGGCGAAAACAAATCACAAGCAAATAAGGCGGATGACACGGTGATTTGTTTTACCGAGGTTCGGTTCTTGCAAACCTACTCCCCGTTGAGGTGGTCACAAAGACTGGGTCTCTTTCAACCCTTCCCCTCTCTCAAACGGTCACTTAGACCGAGTGAGCTTCTCTTCTCAATCAAACGGGACACTAAGTCCCCACAAGGACCACCACACAATTGGTGTCTCTTGCCTTGGTTACAATTGAGTTGGAATCAAGAAAGAAGGAAGAAGAAAAGCAATCCAAGCTCAAGAGCTCAAACAAACACAAGTATCTCTCTCTCACTAGTCACTATTTGATTGGAATTGTCTTTGGACTTGGGAGAGGATTTGATCTCTTGTTTGTGTCTTGTATTGAATGCTATAGCTCTTGTATGAGGTGTGAAGGCTGAAAACTTGGATGCAATGAATGGTGGGTTGTTGGGGGTATTTATAGCCCCAACCACCAAAAGAGCCGTTGGTGGAGGCTTCTGTCGCATGGCGCACCGGACAGTCCGGTGCGCCAGCCACGTCACCCGGCCGTTGGTGACCGTTGGAGCTTCTGACATCTGGGCCACCAGACAGTCCAGTGGTGCACCGGACAGTCACTGTTCACTGTCCGGTGCGCCTTTTGGCTATGCTCTGACGTCTGCGCGCACTGTAGCGCATTAACTGCCATTGCAGACGACCGTTGGCGCTGTGTTGCCGTTACTCCGCTGGCACACCGGACAGTGAATTATAGCGGAGTGACTCCCAGAATTCCCGAAGGTGGCAAGTTTGGAGTCAGGTTCCCTGATGCACCGGACATTGTCCGGTGGTGCACCGGACACTGTCTGGTGGTGCACCGGACACTGTCGGGTGGCGCACCGGACAGTCCGGTGTGCCAGACCAGGGCACACTTCGGTTGTCTTTTGCTCTCTTTATTTGAACCCTTTCTTGGTCTTTTTATTGGTTTGTTGTGAACCTTTGGCACCTGTAGAACTTATAATCTAGAGCAAACTAGTTAGTCCAATTATTTGTGTTGGGCAATTCAACCACCAAAATCAATTAGGAAAAGGTGTAAGCCTATTTCCCTTTCAATCTCCCCCTTTTTGGCGATTGATGCCAACACAAACCAAAGCAAAATAAAAAGTGCATAATTGAACTAGTTTGCATAATGTAAGTGCAAAGGTTGCTTGGAATAAAACCAATAATTATTTCTACTAGATATGCATGGATGGCTTTCTTCTTATTTAAAATTTTGGACCACGCTTGCACCACTTGTTTTGTTTTGCAATGTTTTGGAAATTCTTTTGCAAATGGTCAAAGGTATATGAATAAGATTTTGAGAAGCATTTTCAAGATTTGAAATTTTCTCCCCCTGTTTCGAATGCTTTTCGTTTGACTAAACAAAACTCCCCCTTAATGAAATCCTCCTCTTAGTGTTCAAGAGGGTTTTAGATATTAATTTTGAAGAGGGTATACCAATTTGAAATTATATCACAAATAAGATACCAATTTGAAAAACACTTCTTTAAATACAAGTTGAAAGACTGATTTTTTGAAATTGGTGGTGGTGCGGTCATTTTGCTTTGGGCTAATACTTTCTCCCCCTTTGGCATGAATCACCAAAAACGGATAGTTGTGAGTGAAATATAAGCCCTTTTACTTTCTCCCCCTATGGTAAATAACATATGAGTGAAGATTATACCATGGTGGAGAGCGGTGTGGAGCGACGGCGAAGGATGAATAATTCGATGGAGTGGAGTGGAAGCCTTGTCTTCGCCGAAGACTCCAATTCCCTTTCAATCTATGACTTAGAATGAAATGCACTTGAAACCACATTAGTCATAGCACATGAAAGAGATATGATCAAAGGTATATAAATGAGCTATGTGTGCAAAATATCAATCAAAATTCCTAGAATCAAGAATATTTAGCTCATGCCTAAGTTTGGTAAAAGTTTGCTCATCTAATGGCTTGGTAAAGATATCAGCTAATTGTTCTTTGGTGTTAATATATGCAATCTCGATATCCCCCTTTTGTTGGTGATCCCTCAAAAAGTGATACCGAATGGCTATGTGTTTAGTGCGACTATGCTCAACGGGATTATCCGCCATGCGGATTGCACTCTCATTATCACATAGGAGAGGAACTTTGGTTAATTTGTAACCATAGTCCCTGAGGGTTTGCCTTATCCAAAGCAATTGCGCGCAACAATGGCCTGTGGCAATGTACTCGACTTCGGCGGTAGAAAGAGCTACAGAATTTTGCTTCTTTGAAGCCCAAGACACCAGAGATCTTCCCAAGAACTGGCAAGTCCCTGATATGCTCTTTCTATTAATTTTACACCCTGTCCAATCAGCATCGGAATACCCAATTAAATCAAAAGTGGATCCCCTGGGGTACCAAAGGCCAAACTTAGGAGTATAAAACTAAATATCTCAAGATTCGTTTTACGGCCCTAAGGTGAACTTCCTTAGGATCGGCTTGGAATCTTGCACACATGCATACAGAAAGCATAATATCCGGTTGAGATGCGCATAAGTAGAGTAAAGAACCTATCATCGACCGGTATACCTTTTGATCTACGGATTTACCTCCCGTGTCGAGGTCGAGATGGCCATTAGTTCCCATGGGTGTCTTGATGGGCTTGGCATCCTTCATCCCAAACTTTGTGAGTATGTCTTGAATGTACTTCGTTTGGATAATGAAGGTGCCCTCTTGGAGTTGCTTCACTTGAAATCCTAAGAAATACTTCAACTCCCCATCATAGACATCTCGAATTTTTGAGTCATGATCCTACTGAACTCTTCACATGTAGATTCGTTAGTAGACCCAAATATGATATCATCAACATAAATTTGGCATACAAACAAATCATTTGCAAGTGTTTTAGTAAAGAGAGTAGGATCGACTTTTCCGACTTTGAAGCCATTAGTGATAAGAAATTCTCTTAGGCATTCATACCATGCTCTTGGGGCTTGCTTGAGCCCATAAAGCGCCTTAGAGAGTTTATAGAGATGATTAGGGCACTCACTATCTTCAAAACCGGGAGGTTGCTCAACATAGACCTCCTCCTTGATTGGTCCATTAAGGAAGGCACTCTTCACGTCCATTTGATAGAGCTTAAAGCCATGGTAAGAAGCATAGGCAAGTAATATGCGAATTGACTCAAGCCTAGCTACGGGTGCATAGGTTTCACCGAAATCCAAACCTTCGACTTGTGAATAACCCTTGGCCACAAGTCGGGCTTTGTTCCTTGTCACCACACCATGCTCATCTTGTTTGTTGCAGAAGACCCATTTGGTTCCTACAACATTTTGGTTAGGACGTGGAACTAAATGCCATACTTCATTCCTCGTGAAGTTGTTGAGCTCCTCTTGCATTGCCACCACCCAATCCGAATCCCTTAATGCATCTTCTACCCTGTATGGCTCAATAGAAGATACAAAGGAGTAATGTTCACAAAAATGAGCAACACGAGATCGAGTAGTTATCCCCTTATGAATATCGCTGAGGATGGAGTTCACGGGTGATCTCGTTGTATTGCTTGGTGAACTCTTGGGTGCGGCGGTCTTGGACCCTCATCATCTTCCTTGTCTTGATCATTAGCATCTCCCCCTTGATCATTGCCCTCCTCTTGAGGTGGCTCATCTTCTTGATCTTCATCTTCATCATCTTGAGCTTGATCCTTATCTTGGGTTGGTGGAGATGCTTGCATGGAGGAAGATGGTTGATCTTGTGCTTGTGGAGGCTCTTTGGATTCCTTAGGACACACATCCCCAATGGACATGTTCCTTAGCGCGATGCACGGAGCCTCTTCATCATCTAGCTCATCAAGATCAACTTGCTCTACTTGAGAGCCGTTAGTCTCATCAAACACAATGTCACAAGAAACTTCAACTAGCCCTGTGGACTTGTTAAAGACTCTATATGCCCTTGTGTTTGAATCATATCCTAGTAAAAAGCCTTCTACAGCCTTGAGAGCAAATTTAGATTTTCTACCTCTTTTGACAAGAATAAAACATTTGCTACCAAAGACTCTAAAATATGAAACATTGAGCTTTTTACCGGTTAGGAGTTCATACGATGTCTTCTTGAGGATTCGGTGGAGGTAGAGGCGGTTGATGGCGTAGCAAGCGGTGTTGATTGCTTCCACCCAAAACCGGTCTGAAGTCTTGTACTCATCAAGCATGGTCCTTGCCATGTCAAGTAGAGTTCTATTCTTCCTCTCCACTACACCATTTTGTTGTGGCGTGTAGGGAGAAGAGAACTCATGCTTGATGCCCTCATCCTCAAGGAAGCCTTCAATTTTAGAGTTCTTGAACTCCATCCCATTGTCGCTTCTAATCTTTTTGATCCTTAAGCCGAACTCGTTTTGAGCCCGTCTCAAGAATCCCTTTAATGTCTCTTGGGTTTGAGATTTTTCCTGCAAAAAGAATACCCAAGTGAAGCGAGAATAATCATCCACAATTACAAGACAATACTTACTCCCGCCGATGCTTATGTAAGCTATCAGGCCGAATAAGTCCATGTGGAGTAGCTCAAGCGGCCTGTCGGTCGTCATGATGTTCTTGTGTGGATGATGAACACCAACTTGCTTCCCTACTTGACATGCGCTACAAACCCTGTCTTTCTCAAAATAAACATTGGTTAGTCCCAAAATGTGTTCTCCCTTTAGAAGCTTGTGAAGATTCTTCATCCCAACGTGGGCTAGTCGGCGGTGCCAAAGCCAACCCATGTTAGTCTTAGCAATTAAGCAAGTGTCGAGTTCAACTCTATCAAAATCTACTAAGTATAGCTGACCCTCTAATACTCCCTTAAATGCTACTGAATCATCACTTCTTCTAAAGACAGTAACACCTATATTTGTGAAAAGACAGTTGTAGCCTATTTTGCATAATTGAGAAACAGAAAGCAAGTTGTAATCTAAAGAATCTACAAGGAAAACATTGGAAATAGAATGGTCAGGAGATATTGCAATTTTACCAAGTTCTTTGACCAAACCTTGATTTCCATCCCCGAATGTGATGGCTCTTTGGGGATCATGGTTTTTCTCGTAGGAGGAGAACATCTTTTTCTCCCCTGTCATTTGGTTTGTGCACCCGCTATCAATGATCCAACTTGAGCCCCCGGATGCATAAACCTACAAAACAAGTTTAGGCCTTGTTCTTAGGTACCCAAACGGTCTTGGGTCCTTTTACATTAGAAACAAGCACCTTGGGTACCCAAATACAAGTCTTGGAGCCCTTGTGTTTGCCCCCAACATATTTGGCAACTACTTTGCCTGATTTGTTAGTTAAAACATATGATGCATCAAAAGTCTTAAATGAAATGTTAGGTTCATTTGATGCAATAGGAGTTCTCTTCTTAGGCAGTTTAGCATGGGTTGATTGCCTAGAACTAGATGCCTCACTCTTATAAATAAAAGCATGATGAGAGCCAGAGTGAGACTTTCTAGAATGAATTCTCCTAATTTTGTGCTCGGGATAACCGACAGGGTACAAAATGTAACCCTCGTTATCCTGAGGCATGGGAGCCTTGCCCTTAACAAAGTTGGATAATCTTTTAGGAGGGGCATTGAGTTTGACATTGCCTCCCTGTTGGAAGCCAATGCCATCCTTAATGCCAGGGCGTCTCCCACTATAGAGCATACTACGATCAAATTTAATTTTTTTCATTTTCTAACTCATGCTCGGTAATTTTAGCATCTAATTTTGCTATATGATCATTTTGTTGTTTAATCATAGCAATGTGATCATGAATAGCATCAATGTTAACATCTCTACATCTAGTGCAAATAGTAACACACTCAACAATAGATGTAGAGGGTTTGCAAGAATTTAGTTAAACAATCTTAGCATGTAAAATGTCATTCTCATCTCTAAGATTGGAAATAGAAACATTGCAAACATCTAATTCCTTAGCCTTAGCAATTAATTTTTCATTCTCATTTCTAAGGCTAGCAAGAGAGGCATTCAATTTTTCTATCTTAGTAATTGAACTAGCATTATCATTTCTAAGATTGTCAATTGAATCATCACAAACATTTGATTTCTCAACCTTAGCAATTAATTTGGCATTTTCATTTCTAAGGTTGGAAATAACATCATGGCAAGTGCTTAACTCACTAGATAAATTTTCAAATTTTTCTACCTCTAGAGCATAAGCATTTTTAACCTTAATATGCTTTTTGTTTTCTTTAATTAGGAAGTCCTCTTGGCTATCCAAGAGTTCATCCTTCTCATGAATAGCACTAATCAATTCATTTAATTTTTCTTTTTGTTGCATGTTCAAGTTGGCAAAAAGGGTGAGCAAATCATCCTCATCATCACTAGAGCTAGCCTCATCACTAGAAGTTGCATATTTAGTGGAAGCTCTAGATTTTACCTTCTTCCTTTTGTCGTCCTTTGCCATGAGGCACTTGTGGCCGACGTTAGGGAAGAGGAGTCCTTTGGTGACGGCGATGTTGGTGGCATTTTCGTCGGAGGAGGAGTCGGTGGAGCTCTTGTCGGAGTCCCACTCCCGGCAAACATGGGCATCGCCACCCTTCTTTGTGTAGTACCTCTTCTTTTCTCTCCTCTTTCCTTTCTTGTCGTTATCCCTGTCACTATCACTAGATAAAGGGCATTTAGCAATAAAATGACCGAGCTTACCACATTTGTAGCAAACCTTCTTGGAGCGGGACTTGTAGTCTTTCCCCCTCCTTTGCTTGAGGATTTGGCGAAAGCTCTTGATGATGAGCGCCATCTCCTCATTGTCGAGCTTGGAGGCATCGATGGGGACCCTACTAGGTGTAGAGTCTTCTTTCTTCTCCTCCGTTACCTTGAAGGCGACAGGTTGTACCTTGGGTGTTGAGGTGGCGCCTTGCTCGATGATCTTCTTGGAGCCTTTGATCATTAATTCAAAGCTCACAAATTTTCCTATAACTTCCTCGGGAGACATTAGCTTATATCTAGGATCACCATGAATTAATTGTACTTGAGTAGGGTTAAGAAATACAAGTGATCTTAGAATAACCTTGACCATTTCATGGTCATCCCACTTGGAGCTCCCGAGGTTGCGCACTTGGTTCACCAAGGTTTTTAGCCGGTTGTACATGGCTTGCAGGTCTTCTCCTTGGTTCAGCATAAAGCGACCGAGCTCCCCCTCGATCGTTTCTCGCTTGGTGATTTTGGTCACCTCATTTCCTTCGTGCGCGGTCTTGAGTACATCCCAAATCTCTTTGGCGCTCTTCAACCCTTGCGCTTTATTATACTCCTCTCGACTTAGAGAGGTGAGGAGTATAGTAGTCGCTTGAGAGTTGAAGTGCTCGATTTGGGCGACCTCGTCCTCATCATAATCTTCATCCCCTACGGATGGTACCTGTACTCCAAACTCAACAACATCCCATATGCTTTTGTGGAGTGAGGTTAGGTGATATCTCATCATATCACCCCACCTAGAATAATCTTCACCGTCAAATGTCGGTGGTTTGCCTAATGGGACCGAAAGTAATGGAGTATGTCTAGGAATGCGCGGGTAGCGTAGGGGGATCTTACTATACTTCTTGCGCTCTTGGCGCTTAGAAGTGATGGACGCGGCGTCGGATCCCGATGTAGAGGGCGATGAAGAGTCGGTCTCGTAGTAGACCACTTTCTTCATTTTCTTCTTCTTCTCGCCACTCTTGTGCGTCCTAATGCGTGAAGGGGATCCCTCCTTCTTTTTGTTGCCGGACTTCCTTGATGGAGCCTTCCCGTGGCTTGTGGCGGGCTTCTCGCTGGTCACCATCCCCTTCTTGGCGTGATCTCCCGACATCACTTCGAGCGGTTAGGCTCTAATGAAGTACCGGGCTCTGATACCAATTGAAAGTCGCCTAGAGGGGGGGTGAATAGGGCGAATCTGAAATTTACAAACTTTAAGCACAACTACAAGCCGGGGTTAGCGTTAGAAATATAAACGAGTCCGAAAGAGAGGGCGAAAACAAATCACAAGCAAATAAGGCGGATGACACGATGATTTGTTTTACCAAGGTTCGGTTCTTGCAAACCTACTCCCCGTTGAGGTGGTCACAAAGACCGGGTCTCTTTCAACCCTTTCCCTCTCTCAAACGGACACTTAGACCGAGTGAGCTTCTCTTCTCAATCAAACGGGACACTAAGTCCCCACAAGGACCACCACACAATTGGTGTCTCTTGCCTTGGTTACAATTGAGTTGGAATCAAGAAAGAAGGAAGAAGAAAAGCAATCCAAGCGCAAGAGCTCAAACAGACACAAGTATCTCTCTCTCACTAGTCACTATTTGATTGGAATTGTCGTTGGACTTGGGAGAGGATTTGATCTCTTGTTTGTGTCTTGTATTGAATGCTATAGCTCTTGTATGAGGTGTGAAGGCTGAAAACTTGGATGCAATGAATGGTGGGTGGTTGGGGGTATTTATAGCCCCAACCACCAAAAGAGTCGTTGGTGGAGGCTTCTGTCGCATGGCGCACCGGACAGTCCGGTGCGCCAGCCACGTCACCCGGCCGTTGGATTCTGACCGTTGGAGCTTCTGACATCTGGGCCACCGGACAGTCCGGTGGTGCACCGGACAGTCACTGTTCACTGTCCGGTGCGCCTTCTGGCTCTACTCTGACTTCTGCGCGCACTGTAGCGCATTAACTGTCGTTGCAGACGACCGTTGGCGCTGTGTAGCTGTTACTCCGCTGGCACACCGGACGGTCTGGTGCTACACCGGACAGTCCGGTGAATTATAGCGGAGTGACTCCCAGTATTCCCGAAGGTGGCAAGTTCGGAGTCAGGTTCCCTGGTGCACCGGACACTGTCCGGTGGCACACCGGACAGTCCGGTGCGCCAGACCATGGCACACTTCGGTTGTCTTTTGCTCTCTTTATTTGAACCCTTTCTTGGTATTTTTATTGGTTTGTTGTGAACCTTTGGCACCTGTAGAACTTATAATCTAGAGCAAACTAGTTAGTCAAATTATTTGTGTTGGGCAATTCAACCACCAAAATAAATTAGGAAAAGGTGTAAGCCTATTTCCCTTTCAACTGGCTTGGTGGGTGCTTCTATTACGTTGCCATCAAGCACTTGAGAACATCGTTCATATGCGCACACCAAGCTTAGTGTGTGGTTAAGGTCCCGTGGTGCCATCAACTCGACATCAATTTTGATGCGTTCTAAGAGGCCTGCAGTTAATAACTATACTTTTTTGTTCCTGGGCGAGGGGTGCCGTGTGGGTAAGAAGCTCCCAAAACCTCTCCACGTAGTCTTCTACGGTTGTCCAGAAGGGAAGCCGGACCAATTCACCGAGGGGTTGCTGCGCAGAGGAGGACCAAACATTGCTGGCAAGACTGCTTGAAAGAATTCCATGACAGCGGTGGCTCGTCGCGCTGGAGTTGACAATACCAAGTCTGAGCGACTCCCGCCATGTGATATGAGGCAAACCACACCTTCTCTTCTTACAGCGTTTGCTGACCTTCAAAGAATTGCTCGCATCCGTTGATCCATCCAATGGGGTCTTCTTTACCATCAAACAATGAAAACTCCAGTCGATGAAAGCGAGGAACACTTGTCGCTGGTTGCGAGAATGGTGCTCCTGAATACTCTGGTGGTGGTGAGGGGAATGATGGTAGTGGTGATGGGGAATGAGGAAGGGGTAGACGATGGATTGGAAGGGGGCTATGGAGCTAGGATGTGTCGTGACTGACAAAGGATCGGTGTTCACCGATACCTTGGGGATACCATCGTAACCCAACAGGTGTGGATGAAGATGGACATGCCTCGACGACCACAACACAAGAGGAGATGGAGGACATCTGCTGGGCAAAGTCGCAGAGCTGATGTTGAACTTCTCCTAGTGTCGCGGCGATGGACGCTAAGGATGGCTGGAGGGCAGCGGCTGCCGTGCTATCTTCCTCATCGTGACCTGACATATCTGATACCAGATTGGAATGATCTCGACTTCTTAGGTTGTATGAGTGGGTAGTAGGGCGAGGCCTTGAGGATTGAGGGCGAGAGGGAGCTATGTTGGCGCAAGGCCGAGACAAAATGTGGCAAGGAGCAATAGTCTTTCTTAGATTGATCTTTGTGAAAGTCGCCTAGAGGGGGGGTGAATAGGCAAATCTGAAATTTATAAACTTTAAGCACAACTACAAGCCGAGGTTAGCGTTAGAAATATATTGAGTCCGAAAGAGAGGGCGAAAACAAATCACAAGCAAATGAAGAGTGTGACACGATGATTTGTTTTACCGAGGTTCGGTTCTTGCAAACCTACTCCCCGTTGAGGTGGTCACAAAGACCGGGTCTCTTTCAACCCTTTCCCTCTCTCAACGGTCACTTAGACCGAGTGAGCTTTTCTCCTCAATCAATTGGGACACTTGGTCCCCACAAGGACCACCACACAATTGGTGTCTCTTGCTTTGATTACAAAGATGTTGAGAACAAGAAATGGGGAAGAAGAAAAGTGATCCAAGCGCAAGAGCTCAAAAGAACACGGGCAAAACTCTCTCTTCTAGTTTCTAATTGCTTTGAGTGGAATTGGGACTTGGAGAGATTTTGACTCAATCTATTTGTGTCTTGTATTAAATGCACTAGCTCTTGTATTGAATATGTTGGCTGAAAACTTGGATTCCTTGAAGTGTGGTGGTTGGGGGTATTTATAGCCCCAACCACCAAAGTGGTCGTTGGGGAGGCTGTCTGTCGACGGGCGCACCGGAGAGTCCGGTGCGCCACCGGACACTGTCCGGTGCGCCAGCCACGTCACCCAACTGTTAGGGTTTGACCATTGGAGCTCTGACAAGTGGGGTCACCGGACAGTCCGGTGGTGCACTGGACAATCACTGTTCACTGTCTGGTGCGCCTGCTCTAAATCTACGCGCGCTGTCCGCGCACTGTTCACGCACTGTTCACTTTTGCAGACGACCGTTGGCGCTGTTAGCCGTTGCTCCGCTTGGCACACCGGACAGTCTGGTGAATTATAGCGGAGAGCCATTTCCAGAACCCGAAGCTGAGCAGTTCGAGTGGATTCACCCTGGTGCACCGGACACTGTCCGGTGGCACACCGGATAGTCTGGTGCGCCAGACCAGGGCTGCCTCGGTTTCTTTTGCTCCTTTTTATTTGAACCCTTTCTTGGACTTTTTATTGGTTTGTGTTGAACCTTTGGCACCTATAGAACTTATAATCTAGAGCAAACTAGTTAGTCCAATTATTTGTGTTGGGCAATACAACCACCAAAATTATTTAGGAAAAGGTTTGACCCTATTTCCCTTTCAATCTCCCCCTTTTTGGTGATTGATGCCAACCCAAACCAAAGCAAATATATAAGTGTAGAATCGAACTAGTTTGCATAAGGTAAGTGCAAAGGTTGCTTGGAATTAAACCAATTTACATTCTCATAAGATATGCATGGATTGCTTTCTTCATTTTAACATTTTGGACCACGCTTGCACCACTTGTTTTGTTTTTGCAAAATCTTTTGGAAATTCTTTTCAAAGTCTTTTTGCAAATAGTCAAAGGTAAATGAATAAGATTTCGAGAAGCATTTTCAAGATTTGAAATTTTCTCCCCCTGTTTCAAATGCTTTTCCTTTGACTAAACAAAACTCCCCCTTAATGAAATTCTCCTGTTAGTGTTCAAGAGGTTTTTAGATATTAATTTTGAAGGAGGTCATACCAATTTGAAATTATATCAAAAATAATATACCAATTGAAAGACTTCTTTAATACAAATTGAAAGAACATTTTTGAAATTGGTGGTGGTGCGGTCCTTTTGCTTTGGGCTAATACTTTCTCCCCCTTTGGCATGAATCTCCAAAAACGGAGACTTGTTAGTGAAATATGAGCCCTTTTTTCAAACTTTCTCCCCCTTTGGCAAATAATGTACGAGTGAAGGATTATACCAAAGTGGAGAATGATGCGGAGTGACAGTGAATGAGAAATAATACAATGGAGTGGAGTGGAAGCCTTGTCTTTGTCTTCGCCGAAGACTCCATTTCCCTTTCAATCTATGACTTAGCATAAGAATACACTTGAAAACACATTAGTCATAGCACATGAAAGAGATATGATCAAAGGTACATAAATGAGCTATGTGTGCAAAGTATCAATCAAAATTCCTAGAACCAAGAATGTTTAGCTCATGCCTAAGTTTGGTAAAAGTTTTCTCATCTAATGGCTTGGTAAAGATATTGGCTAATTGTTCTTTGGTGCTCACATAGGCTATCTCGATATCCCCCCTTTGTTGGTGATCCCTCAAAAAGTGATACTGAATGGCTATGTGCTTATTGCGGCTGTGCTCAACGGGATTATCCGCCATGCGGATTGCACTCTCATTATCATATAGGAGAGGAACTTTGGTTAATCTATAACCATAGTCCCTAAGGGTTTGCCTCATCCAAAGCAATTGCGCGCAACAATGGCCTGCGGCAATGTACTCGGCTTCTGCGGTTGAAAGAGCTACAAAGTTTTGTTTCTTTGAAGCCCAAGACACCAGGGATCTTCCCAAGAACTGACAAGTCCCTGATGTGCTCTTTCTATCAATTTTACACCCTGCCCAATCAGCTTCTGAATATCCTATCAAATCAAAAGTGGATCCCTTGGGGTACCAAAGACCAAACTTAGGTGTAAGAACTAAATATCTCAAGATTCGTTTCACGACCCTAAGGTGAACTTCCTTAGGATCGGCTTGGAATCTTGCACACATGCATACAGAAAGCATAATATCCGGTCGAGATGCACATAAATAGAGTAAAGAACCTATCATAGACCAGTATACCTTTTGATCTACGGATTTACCTCCCGTGTCGAGGTCGAGATGGCCATTAGTTCCCATGGGTGTCTTGATGGGCTTGGCATCCTTCATCCTAAACTTGGTAAGAATGTCTTCAATGTACTTGGTTTGGCTGATGAAGGTGCCCTCTTGAAGTTGCTTGACTTGAAATCCTAAGAAATACTTCAACTCCCCCATCATAGACATCTCGAATTTTTGAATCATGATCCTACTAAACTCTTCACAAGTACATTTCTTAGTAGACCCAAATATAATATCATCAACATAAATTTGGCATACAAACAAATCATTTGCAATTGTTTTAGTAAAGAGAGTAGGATCGGCTTTTCCGACTTTGAAGCCATTAGAGATAAGAAAATCTCTTAGGCATTCATACCATGCTCTTGGGGCTTGCTTAAGCCCATAAAGCGCCTTAGAGAGTTTATATACATGGTTAGGGTACTCACTATCTTCAAAGCCGGGAGGTTGCTCAACATAGACCTCCTCCTTGATTGGTCCATTGAGGAAGGCACTTTTCACGTCCATTTGGTAAAGCTTAAAGCCATGGTAAGTAGCATTGGCAAGTAATATGCGAATTGACTCAAGCCTAGCTACGGGTGCATAAGTTTCACCAAAATCCAAACCTTCAACTTGTGAATATCCCTTGGCTACAAGTTGGGCTCTGTTCCTTGTCACCACACCATGCTCATCTTGCTTGTTGCGGAAGACCCACTTGGTTCCTACAACATTTTGATTAGGACGTGGAACAAGATGCCATACCTCATTCCTCGTGAAGTTGTTGAGCTCCTCTTGCATTGCCAACACCCAATCCGGATCTCTTAATGCGTCTTCCACCCTGTATGGCTCAATAGAAGACACAAAAGAGTAATGTTCACAAAAATGAGCGACACAAGATCGAGTGGTTACCCCTTTATGAATATCGCCAAGGATGGAGTTCACGGGGTGATCTCGTTGTATCGCTTGGTGGACTCTTGGGTGTGGCGGTCTTGGACCCTCATCATCTTCCTTGTCTTGATCATTGGCATATCCCCCTTGATCATTGTCCTTCTCTTGAGGTGGCTCTTCTTGATCTTCATTTTCATCATCTTGAGCTTGATCCTTGTTGGGGACTTGTTCTCAAATACTATGGATCAAGAACAAGGCAACATAAAATGTTAAACATTAATACCCTTCGTCCTTCAAAGCATTATTTCCCTAAGGTTGTAATGATCTTCGGACGAAGGTCATGAGGGCATACCTTCATGAATTCTTCATACATAAATGTATGATCATTAACAACGAATGAAGCATGTAAAGCATAAGAAATAATGTGAACAACAACATTATCATACATATATTTCTCATTATATAAATGCAAATCAACATAAGGACAATATTGAATTACATTTGGTACCTTCGACTTGATAGACAACAGAGGTACGAGCGTGACGCAAAAGCAAATGCCAAGTCCGTGTGAACAGTATGGGAGCACTGTTCATCTATTTATAGGCACGGGACGCAGCCCATGTAAAATTACACCCATTCCCTTTACATTTGCTAATGATTCTATAGTGATCCTTCGAGGTCTAAGTAGCATTTTCCCTTTTAAGTCAGTTCCCTTTTCTGCTGTCATGCCGAAGCTCCCTTGCGCGTAGCTTCGGCGCTGCGTCAACCTTCGTATTCTTTGTGCTTCTCACACTGTGGTTCTGATTCGAGTCCGAAGGTACCTGTTCATGTATTATACTCTAGAAACATTATTAAATCATGTTTTTGAGGACCTTCGGAAGACGAAGGCCCCCAACAGTAGCCCCTCGCAATATTAATTTGTTAGAATAACGAATTCAAATTGCGATATGAACGAAGGCCTTAAGCTAAAGGTCCGAAAAAACACCTTCCCTTTGCTAGAATAGCAATAGTCGATGACAGATGGGGCCCTCCAATTTGGAACGCACTGGGCGTATAAATAGGAACTCACCCCGAGCACATTTGGTACGCTATCTGCCGCCTGCTTTGCTTGCTCAATTTTTTAGCTCTTGCCTACCAACGCTTGCTTGGTTTCTTAGACTTTCTAAGCTTCGGCTTTAAGGACACATTTTCGCCATTTCCGAAGAAAAGATGTCTCAAGACAAAAAAGTTGTTGCTGAGACGAAGCTGAGTGAAGAGGAGAAGCTCCTTGAGGAGAAGACTGCTGGATTTGTTGAATCAATAGCAAAGACAAATACAGAAAAGATTACTAAGGAGATTCTAGAAGGCTTATCTGAAGATACTGATGACAGCGACAGTTATGATGTGGAAAGTGGAGGCAAAGACTCTGAAGATCGGCCCTGGCGACCAAGTCATGCAGTCTTCGGGAAATCGACTATCAAACAGAGTCATCTTGATAATATGAGAGGAAGGTATTTTTGAGATATGTCTATTGTGAGGGCTGATGCAGACAGGGTTGTTCCTGTTCCCGAAGAAAACGAAGTTGTGATCTACCGAAGCTTCTTCAAAGCTGAGCTTCGATTCCCGTTGAGCAGATTTGTTGTTGAAGTTTTAAAGACATATCAGATTTTCCTTCACCAGATCACTCCTGAAGCAATTATTAGAATGGGGATGTTCGTCTGGGCTGTGAGAAGTCAAGGTCTGGAGCCAAGTGCAAAATGTTTTTGCAGTATGCACGAACTTTCGTATGAGACGAAACCCTAGGGTAAAGAACAGTATCATAACTATTTTGGTTGATATAACTTCGTTGCTCGCTCTGGCTCAAGCTACCCAGTGCCAACTTTTTGGAAGAGATGGCCCGGGGCCTGGATGGAAGAGTGGTTTTATGTGAAAATGATTTGAAGGCAAGAGAAGACATTAAAGAAATCATCATGCGCCCCATCTGGTCCCGCTTCGGCCTCCGAAAGCCGAAGGTAGAGATTGATGAGGCAGCCGAAGCATGACAAAGGGCCTTCAGCACAGTTTGCGCTTTTATTGGGACAAGAGACCTAGTTCAAGAACATGTAGCCTACAGGATATGGCCACTGATAGACAACTGGGAAATGCCAAAAGAAACCATTACTATCCTGAGCGAAGGTGGTCTGGTTCGATTGAAATATACCTTCAGGTTTGGAGACCAATTTATCGAACCAGACGATGACTGGCTGAAGTGTGTTGAAAATACTAGTGATGAACTACTTGGAGCATACTCCAAATCTGAAGATAATGCACTTTCTGCGGCCTTCGGGAGCCGAAAAAAGAAAAGGCTAAATAGAGTTTTTGATGCTATTGGATTTGTGTACCCTGACTATCGCTACCCGCCACGAGGGCAGAAAAGAAAGGGTGCAACCTCTGGAAAGGTTGTCGCTTCGGCTGCTCCAAGCGAGCCTACGCCGAAGAGGAAAAAATTGAAGGTCCTTACTCACCGACCGCGCTACATTGAACCGGCCATAGTGCATGAATTTGGCGGTGAGACTTCTTCAGCTATTGAAGCCAAAGGACCTGCTCTTACACAAAGGATTGAGGAGCCGGCTGCAATACCGAAGACTGACAAAATTGAAGAATCGAGAATCGAAGGGACGAAAACATTAGAAGTTCTAAGCCCTTCGGCAGGAGTGGAGGTGTCGAAGACACAAAAAGGTCTAGCAGCGACCCCAAGAGAAAAAGGATGGCTAGTGTACTAGATGTGCTGGAGACAATAAAAGCTTCAAGCTCTACTCCAGGGAAAATTGCTAAGGCTTCGAAAGCGCAGATTGAAACCGAGACAAAGCTGACCGAAGCCAAAGCTACAATGAGCCAGGCTGACGCCGAAGCTGGGCCTTCAGAGCCCGCCAAGGAGAAATCCTCAGAAATTGGAGAAAAGGCAGCGGAGGAAGAAGCTATAGAACAGATTTTGCCTGAAAAAGTTGCCGCTCCTACTCCCGAAACGCCTTCCAAAGTCCTTGATTATATTATTCAACACGCTTCGGGAAAGAGATTATCTGAAGAAGAAATTTTTGAAGCTAAACACTATGCCCGAGAACTGAAGTACCCGAAAGGGGCCTTAGTGTTTAATGGCACAGATGAAGATGACTTCTTGTATTGCCTCCCAGACAACAAAGAATTATCTGTCTGCCGGGAGATGGCCAGAAGTATGGGGTTCCCAAAGCTTGAAGCTGGCCTCTGCGCCATGACGAAGGACGATCTTGCGGATAGCCTTGCATATAACAGTCTGAAGGTACAAAAATTGTGTATTTGGAAGTTTATGAATTTTGAATTATTCTTTTGTTCTTATATTAACCCATTCAGTCTTTTCATATAGGGTTTAATACTTAGCAACGCCTTAAGGGCGCAAAAGAATGCCAAAGACGAGAGTTGCACTATTGCTCTCAACAACCTTCGAATAGAGGTTATCAAGCTGAGGAACGAAGCTTTGGAAAAAGACAAAATTCTACTTACATTGGTGGACAAAGTAAAGGGGGATGAAGATAACTTCAAGGCTCAATCTGAAATCCAAAGGAATGAGATTGAAAACCTTCAAAAACAACTGGCCGAAGCCAAATTGAAATGCGCTATTGCCGAAGCTGACCGAGATGCTAGTGAGTACTGGAAAAATTATTTTGAAAAAATAGTTGCAGAGCTTCGCTCATCAAAATAAAGATGTTTTGAAAAATCTGTAGAATGCGTCAAAAAGATAAAAACTAGCTTCGCCAATGTGGGCGCATACTCAAGCGAAGACAACTTCATAAGAGGCGATCTTGAGGGCGTAATTGAGTGGATCAGCAGCGAAGCCGAATCTTTTGAAGAAATTTTGAGCGACCGCGGGGACGTCTGCGCGTTCTCTAGTGCGAGGGGAGTTGCAGCTATTTTGGAGAAAGCAGGGTGCGAACATGTTAAAACTTTGGCCCAGGCTGAAGCTGCTTTCTCTATTGATGATACGAAGGACCCCTCGGTCGAAGCAAGCTTAATAGACGGAAAAATTTTCACTGATATCTGGGAAAATGGCGGCCGAGGGATGGCCCATGAAATAATGAAAAAGAGCGAAAAGACATTCATGACGCTCGAGAAGCAACAAAAGCAGCTAAAAAAGCTGTGGAACTTGAAAGACAGATAAGTATTACTTAATGGCTTTTAACTTTGTTGTTTATTTTTGTGATTTCGAACTAATTTATATCTTCTACTTCAGCTGAATTATCTCCTCCCCTAGAGCCATTCGACCCACTGGCCGACCCAGAGACAAAGAAGGCAATATAAATTATTAATATGGCCGAAGCTATTGTAGACGAAGTTGTCACCAAATTACTAACCGAAGCTGCAGAAAAAGTCCTGAAGGAAGAAGAATAGCTATTTGTAAAAACATTGCTAGAATATTAATGTAACATTTGATGGAATATGCTTGTAATATTCGGTGCTCATAGGTTTTGAATGTAATATATGAATGGTTTTGTAATTCATTTCTTTGCGATGCATGAAACTTTTATGTACATACCGTTTTTGAGCCTTCGGCGAAAAAACAACTTCCCTTTTTTTCATGCTTCGTAAAGAAGAGCTTTTATGCTTCGTAAAAAATCCTCCAAGCGTCGCAAAAATATCAATGCTTCGTCAACAATAGATTTTTTCCTCCACATCAGAGCTGATGAAGTTGTATTTCTTCAAAACTTATTTTGTGCCTTAGCACAATTTCACTTTTTCGAAGCATTCTCCGAAGGTCAACATTGTATTCGTTTCTTGTGCCATTGATGCAATATGATGTATGATGTTATGTTATGCGAAATGATGTGATGATGTTATGTTATGCTAAATGATATTTATGCCGAAGACACACACTCACACCCCCATAGTGGAATACACAATCTCTTTGCCGCTTATTTTTCGGCTTTACCGCTTATTTTTCGGTGTATCAGCGTTAACTTTTCGCTGTAAGTTCTGCATTCCCTTAGGAACGTCTTTTGAACTTCTTCGCCTTCTATTTCGGCGGTATTCGCGTTGACTTTTCGCGCTTCGCCTTATATTTCGATGGTATTTGGCTCTGCATTCCCTTTGGAACGACTTTTGAGCAGAAAACTTACACTGCGCTCCCTTAGGAACGACTTTTTGTATCTTCGGCAAACTTATGTTGCGTTCCTTAGAACGACTTTTTGTAGCTTCGGTGATACTTGTAATGTGATTTTTAGCCCCGCGTTCCCTTAGGAACGACTTTTGTGCTTCAGCGACTTTTTGGACTTCGTGAGTCTGTGGAGATTTCACTATGGCAAGAACGAAGCTATTACAAGAAATTGAAAATGACAAGAGAACTAGGTTTTCAATAATTGTTCCTTATTAAAAAAGAAAATGACAATGAATGTAAAAACTGTTTCAGGGGTAGGATATCTCTCAATAGATATGCTTCGATTCTGGCACAGTACTGTTGACTGTGCGAGCTTCGGACTCCTCCCTGAAATCTCGCTGCTGATGGGTCTGTTGGCTCCCTTCTAGCTGCTGGCCTCGTGAATATACAGGTTGTAGTGGTGGCGAAGGTGGGGGCTGTGGCCAAGATGCCTGTGGCTGACTAGCCGAAGCAACAGACGCTGCAGGATGGTTACCCACATACTCTGGTATGTAGGGTGAGTGATACGAAGCAGTATGCATGACCTGCTTCGGCTGGTTCTGCTGAGCTGCAGCTTCTGCTATTTTCTTTTGTTTCTGAATGGTGACATGGCACATCCTTGTAGTATGGCCCTTGTCCTCACCACAGAATAAGCAATAAATTTTTCTAGGCTGATCCCCAAACCTTCCTCCGAAGCCCCTGGCGCCTCTGCCACTTGGAGCTGGCGGCCGGAAAGAGCTTTGTTGCTGCCCCGAAGCGTGCGAGGAATACTGTGGCCTCTGTTGTTGACTTCCTCTGTCGTCACTCTGGGTGGAGTGAATTGACCTGACATGCCTTGGGTGGATTCTTCCTCCGAAGCCCCTGGTCATCTCAGAGAACCTGTAGGCTTCCTCTCTTCTTTGGCGAAAGTCATTGTCAGCCCGGATGTATTCATCCATCTTTTGAAGCAGCTTCTCCAAAGTCTGTGGAGGCTTTCTAGCAAAATACTGGGCAGTAGGTCCTGGACGAAGCCCCTTAATCATGGCCTCAATGACAATTTCATTGGGCACTATAGGCGCTTGTGCTCTCAGGCGCAAGAACCTTCGGACGTATGCTTGAAGATACTCCTCATGATCTTGCGTGCATTGAAAGAGAGCCTGAGCTGTGACTGGCTTCGTCTAAAAGCCCTCGAAACTTGTCACCAGCATATCCTTGAGCTTCTGCCATGAAGTAATAGTTCCTGGCCGAAGAGAAGAATACCACGTTTGGGCCACATTCTTAACTGCCATGACGAAGGACTTGGCCATGACAGCTGCATTGCCTCCATATGAAGATATAGTTGCTTCATAACTCATCAAAAACTGCTTCGGGTCTGAATGCCCATCATACATTGGAAGCTGAGGTGGCTTGTATGATGGGGGCCATGGGATAGCCTGCAGTTCTGCTGCCAAGGGAGAAGCATCATCAAAAGTAAAGGTGTCATGATTAAAATCATCATACCATCCATCGTCGTTGAACAAGCCCTCTTGATGAAGCTCCCTGTGTTGGGGTCTTCGATCTTGCTCGTCTTGAGCAAGGTGGCGTACTTCTTCAGTGGCTTCGTCAATTTGCCTTTGAAGGTTAGCTAGTCGGGCCATCTTCTCCTTCTTCTTTTGTACTTGCTGATGAACCATCTCCATGTTTCTGATTTCTTGGTCCAACTCGTCCTCCTGGAGTGTTGGACTAGTGGCCTTCCTCTTCTGGCTTCGGGCCTCTCAAAGAGAAAGGGTCTCCTGATTTGGGTCCAGTGGCTGCAGAGCGGCAGCCCCTGGCGCTGAAACTTTCTTCGGTGGCATGACGAAGGTCAATGCTTGCCGAAGGTGGTCGAAAAGAGTTCACCGGAGGTGGGCGCCAATGTTGGGGACTTGTTCTCAAATACTATGGATCAAGAACAAGGCAACATAAAATGTTAAACATTAATACCCTTCGTCCTTTGGAGCATTATTTCCCTAAGGTTGTAATGATCTTCGGACGAAGGTCATGAGGGGCATACCTTCATGAATTCTTCATACATAAATGTATGATCATTAACAACGAATGAAGCATGTAAAGCATAAGAAATAATGTGAACAACAACATTATCATACATATATTTCTCATTATATAAATGCAAATAAACATAAGGACAATATTGAATTACATTTGGTACCTTCGACTTGATAGACAGCAGAGGTACGAGCGTGACGCAAAAGCAAATGCCAAGTCCGCGTGAACAGTATGGGAGCACTGTTCATCTATTTATAGGCACGGGACGCAGCCCATGTAAAATTACACCCATGCCCTTTACATTTGCTAATGATTCTATAGTGATCCATCGAGGTCTAAATAACCTTTTCCCTTTTAAGTCAGTTCCCTTTTCTGCTGTCATGCCGAAGCTCCCTTGCGCGTAGCTTCGGCGCTGCGTCAACCTTCGTATTCTTTGTGCTTCTCACACTTTGGTTCTGATCCGAGTATGAAGGTACCTGCTCATGTATTATACTCCAGAAACATTGTTAAATCATGTTTTTGAGGACCTTTGGAAGACGAAGGCCCCCAACAATCCTCATCTTGGGTTGGTGGAGATGCTTGATTTGAAGATGATGGTTGATCTTGTGCATGTGGAGGCTCTTCAGATTCCTTAGGACACACATCCCCAATGGACATGTTCCTTAGCGCAACGCATGGTGCCTCTTCATCATCTAGCTCATCAAGATCAACTTGCTCTACTTGAGAGCCATTAGTCTCATTAAACACAATGTCACAAGAGACTTCAACTAGTCCAGTGGACTTGTTAAAGACCCTATATGGCCTTGTGTTTGAGTCATAACCAAGTAAAAAGCCTTCTACAGCCTTAGGAGCAAATTTAGATTTTCTACCTCTTTTAACAAGAATAAAGCATTTGCTACCAAAGACTCTAAAATATGAAACATTGGGCTTTTTATCGGTAAGGAGTTCATATGATGTCTTCTTGAGGATTCGATGAAGGTAGAGATGGTTGATGGCGTAGTAAGCTGTGTTGATTGCTTCCGCCCAAAACCGGTCTGAAGTCTTGTACTCATCAAGCATGGTCCTCGCCATGTCAAGTAGAGTTCTATTCTTCCTCTCCACTACACCATTTTGTTGTGGCGTATAGGGAGAAGAGAACTCATGCTTGATGCCCTCGTCCTCAAGAAAGCCTTCTATTTGAGAGTTCTTGAACTCCGTCCCATTGTCGCTTCTAATCTTTTTGATCTTCAAGCCGAACTCATTTTGAGCCCATCTCAAGAATCCTTTTAAGGTCTCTTGGGTTTGAGATTTATCCTGCAAAAAGAACACCCAAGTGAAGCGAGAATAGTCATCCACAATTACAAGACAGTACTTACTCCCGCCGATGCTTATGTAAGCGATCGGGTCGAATAGATCCATGTGGAGTAGCTCAAGCGGCCTGTCGGTCGTCATGATGTTCTTGTGTGGATGGTGGACACCAACTTGCTTCCCTGCTTGACATGCGCTACAAACCCTGTCTTTCTCAAAATGAACATTTGTTAGTCCTAAAATGTGTTCTCCCTTTAGAAGCTTGTGAAGATTCTTCATCCCAACATGGGCTAGTCGGCGGCGCCAGAGCCAACCCATATTAGTCTTAGCAATTAAGCAAGTGTCGAGTTCAGCTCTATTGAAATCAACTAAGTATAGCTGACCCTCTAACACTCCCTTAAATGCTACTTAATCATCACTTCTTCTAAAGACAGTAACACTTACATCAGTGAATAGACAGTTGTAGCCCATATTGCATAATTGAGAAACAGAAAGCAAATTGTAATCTAATGAATCTACAAGAAAAACATTGGAAATAGAATGGTCAGGTGATATAGCAATTTTACCAAGTCCTTTGACCAAACCTTGATTTCCATCCCCGAATGTGATAGCTCTTTGGGGATCATGGTTTTTCTCATAGGAGGAGAACATCCTTTTCTCCCCAGTCATGTGGTTTGTGCACCCGCTATCAATGATCCAACTTGAGCCCCCGGATGCATAAACCTACAAAACAAGTTTAGGCCTTGTTCTTAGGTACCCAAACGGTCTTGGGTCCTTTGACATTAGAAACAAGCACCTTGGGTACCCAAACACAAGTCTTTGATCCCTTGTGTTTGCCCCCAACATATTTGGCAACTACTTTGCCTGATTTGTTAGTAAGCACATATGAAGCATCAAAAGTCTTAAATAAAATGTTATGATCATTTGATGCAGTAGGAGTTTTCTTTTTAGGCAATTTAACATGAGTGGATTGCCTAGAACTAGATGCCTCACTCTTATACAAAAAAGCATGATGAGAGCCAGAGTGAGACTTGTAGAATGAATTTTCCTAATTCTGTGTTCAGGATAACCAGTAGGATATAAAATATAGCCCTCGTTATCCTGAACCATGGGAGCTTTGCCCTTAACAAAGTTAGACAATTTCTTAGGGGCATTAAGCTTGACATTGTCTCCCTGTTGGAAGCCAATGCCATCCTTAATGCCAGGGCGTCTCCCACTATAGAGCATGCTTCTAGAAAATTTAAATTTTTCATTTTCTAAGTCATGCTCATTAATCTTAGCACTAAGTTGATCTGTGTGATCATTTTGTTGTTTAATTAAAGCTAGGTGATCATGGATAGCATCAACATTAATGTCTCTACATCTAGTACAAATAGTAACATGATCAACACTAGATGTAGAAGGTTTGCATGCATTTAATTCATCAATCTTAGCATGTAAAATAGCATTCTCATTTCTAAGATTGGAAATAGAAACATTGCAAACATTTAAATCTTTAGCCTTAGCCATTAAATTATCATTCTCAATCTTAAGGCTAGAAAGTGATTCATTCAACTTGTCAATTTTAGAAATCAAACTAGCATTATTATTTTTGAGGTTGACAAGAGAATCATCACAAACATTTGCTTTCTCAACCTTACAATCAACTTAGCATTTTAAAATCTAAGGTTGGAAATAGTGTCATGGCAAGTGCTTAGCTCACTAGTTAAATTTTCACATTTTTCTACTTCCTGAGCATAAGCATTTTTAACTTTAACATGCTTCTTATTTTCTTTAATGAGGAAGTCCTCTTGGCTATCCAAGAGTTCATCCTTCTCATGAATAGCACTAATCAATTCATTCAATTTTTCCTTTTGTTGCATGTTAAGGTTGGCAAAAAGTGTGAGTAAATCATCCTCATCATCACTAGAGCTATCATCATCACTAGATGTTGCATATTTAGTGGAAGCTCTAGATTTTACCTTCTTCTTTTTGCCGTCCTTTGCCATAAGGCACTTGTGGCCGACGTTTGGGAAGAGGAGGCCTTTGTTGACGACGATGTTGGCGGCGTCCTCGTCGGAGGAGGAGTCGGTGGAGCTCTCATCGGAGTCCCACTCCCGACACACGTGGGCATCGCCGCCCTTCTTCTTGTAATATCTCTTCTTTTCCTTCCTCTTTCCCTTCTTGTCGTCGCCCCTGTCACTATCACTTGATAATGGTCATTTTGTAATGAAATGACCGGACTTACCATATTTGTAGCACACTTTTTTGGAGCGAGGCTTGTAATCTTTCCCCCTCCTTTGCTTGAGGATTTGGCGGAAGCTCTTGATGATGAGCGCCATCTCCTCATTGTCGAGCTTGGAGGCGTCGATGGGAAGCCTACTTGGCGTAGACTCTTCTTTCTTCTCCTCCGTCGCTTTGAATGCGACAGGTTGCACCTCGGGTGTAGAGGTGGCGCCTCGCTCGATGATTTGTTTGGAGACTTTGATCATCAATTCAAAGCTCACAAACTTTCCTATAACTTCCTCGGGAGATATTAGCTTATATCTAGGATCACCACGAATTAATTGTTCTTGTGTAGGATTAAGAAAAACAAGTGATCTTAGAATAACCTTGACCATTTCATGGTCATCCCATTTTGTGCTCTCGAGGTTGCGCACTTGGTTCACCAAGGTCTTGAGCCGGTTGTACATAGCTTGTGGCTCCTCTCCTTGGTTGAGCATAAATCGACCGAGCTCCCCCTCGATCGTTTCTCGCTTGGTGATCTTGGTGACCTCATCTCCTTCGTGTGCGGTCTTGAGCACGTCCCAAATCTCTTTGGCACTCTTCAACCCTTGCACCTTATTATACTCCTCTTGACTTAGAGAGGCGAGGAGTATAGTAGTGGCTTGGGAGTTGAAGTTCCGGATTTGGGCTACCTCGTCCGAGTCATAGCCTTCATCCCCCACGGATGGTTCTTGCGCACCAAACTCAACAATGTCCCAAATGCTAGCGTGGAGTGAGGTTAGATGGTGCCTCATTTTATCACTCCACATACAATAATCTTCACTTTCAAAAACCGGTGGTTTGCCTAGTGGGACGGAAAGTAAAGGGGTGCGTTTGGAAATGCGAGGATAGCGTAAGGGGATCTTACTAAACTTCTTGCGCTCATGGCTGTTAGAAGTGACGGACGGCGTGTCGGAGCCGGAGGTGGAAGGTGATGAAGAATCGGTCTCATAGTAGACCACTTTCTTCATTTTCTTTTTCTTGTCGCCACTCCGGTGTGACTTGACGTGGGGAGGTGATTCCTCCCTCTTCTTGTTGCCGGACTCCCCCGATGGAGCTTTCCCGTGGCTTGTGGCGGGCTTGTCGCCGGTCACCATCTCCTTCTTGGCGTGAACACCCGACATCACTTCGAGCGGTTAGGCTCTAATGAAGTACCGGGCTCCGATACCATTTGAAAGTCGCCTAGAGGGGGTGAATAGACAAATCTGAAATTTATAAATTTTAAACACAACTACAAGTCAGGGTTAGCGTTAGAAATATAATCGAGTCCGAAAGAGAGGGCAAAAACAAATCACAAGCAAATGAAGAGTGTGACATGGTGATTTGTTTTACCGAGGTTCGGTTCTTGCAAACCTACTCCCCGTTGAGGTGGTCACAAAGACCGGGTCTCTTTCAACCCTTTCCCTCTCTCAAACGATCACTTAGACCGAGTGAGCTTTTCTCCTCAATCAATTGGGACACTTAGTTCCCACAAGGACCACAACACAATTGGTGTCTCTTGCTTTGATTACAAAGATGTTGAGAACAAGAAATGGGGAAGAAGAAAAGTGATCCAAGCGCAAGAGCTCAAAAGAACACGGGCAAAACTCTCTCTTCTAGTTTCTAATTGCTTTGAGTGGAATTGGGACTTGGAGAGATTTTGAGTCAATCTATTTGTGTCTTGTATTGAATGCACTAGCTCTTGTATTGAATGTGTTGGCTGAAAACTTGGATTCCTTGAAGTGTGGTGGTTGGGGGTATTTATAGCCCCAACCACCAAAGTGGTCGTTGGGGAGGCTGTCTGTCGACGGGCGCACCGGACAGTTCGGTGTGCCAGCCACGTCACGCAACCGTTAGGGTTCGATCGTTGGAGCTCTGACAAGTGGGGCCACCGGACAGTCCGGTGGTGCACCGGACAGTCACTGTTCACTGTCTGGTGCGCCTTCTGACGCCTGCTCTAACTCTGCACGCTGTCCGCGCACTGTTCACTTTTGCAGACAACCGTTGGCGCTGTTAGCCGTTGCTCCGCTTGGCACACCGGACAGTCCGGTGAATTATAGCGGAGAGCCATTTCCAGAAACCCAAAGCTGAGCAGTTCGAGTGGATTCACCCAGGTGCACCGGACAGTCCGGTGCGCCAGACCAAGGCTGCCTCGGTTTCTTTTGCTCCTTTTTATTTGAACCCTTTCTTGGACTTTTTATTGGTTTGTGTTGAACCTTTGGCACCTGTAGAACTTATAATCTAGAGAAAACTAGTTAGTCCAATTATTTGTGTTGGGCAATTCAACCACCAAAATTATTTAGGAAAAGGTTTGACCCTATTTCCCTTTCACTTTGCTAACCCTCCTAGGTACAAATTAAATACTTTATATAGTCTAGTACAGGCGCACATAATCTGCTGCCGCCCCTACTTATCCTCTAACAAACTCCTACTATCTCTCCTTTTGATATCTAATCTAACAAACTTATCCTTATCCATCTAACCCTGATCTCCTGGCGTGGCATGGCCTGGCCTATGGGCTGCTTGGGTCGCCTTTCATATGTTTTACCCACCATAATAGGGTTAGAAGTCAAGTGTCAAATGTTTAAGCATTATAGTGGAGAGAAAAACTATGTTGCTTGCATTGTAAAAAATAGCATCGTAATTTTTTCGTGGGTACAAATCTTTTTGTCCAGGTGCATTTTTTATCGCCATCTTACAATGCAGTGCATTTTTCATTTAGACCACATGTAGCATAGTATCCACAGTCAGTCATTTGATGGCTGATACCTCCAACCTTCTCCCCCGCCATCCTGAGTCGGATCTCACATATAGTTATCTCACATGTAGATATTTACTTGCAGTTCTTGGAGGAAGGCCATGCACATGTTTAAGTTGTTATTCTCGCCCCAGGTTCGGATGGACGGCGGTAGATGCGTGTTGGCCACTAATATTCCAGTCTTCATAAAAATCCGTGTATTAGGGTTGTTGTTCGATTGAAACTATTGCGATATATATGAAGTGAGTTATCCTATGTTTACTGGCTTTGAGTATGCTATGGTATTTCTAATACCCTTTTTTAGTATGCTATGGTCCCTTACTTTACGTTTGTAATATACTTGCAAGTTCATTTAGTGGCTCTTTTCTGTGTTTTTAATTAAAAGCTTATGTGCTATCTATTGAAATTTCTACTTTTAAGCTGGCCATTAGTCTTTGTGATAAACCCGTTTACTATCATTTCCATAAAAGTGATTTTATTTGTCTATTTTTGACCATTATTGTATTTACAATTATAATTTCTAATTTCTATTAGTACCATATTGGCATGTCACTGAATAGCTAAATTGAAAATATGGTGAGTTTCTGGCTGACCAGATATCGTTTTCTATGTAAAAGATATCGTATTATTTTTAGTCCTAATGATAGTTTTGTTCAATTTGTTAATCATGTGAACTATACAAATGACATACTAAACTGTAATAACTGAAACATGTGATCAATATATCATGTGTGAAAGGGAAATAGGGTTAACCTTTTCCCAGTATTAATTTTGGTGGTTGAATGCCCAACACAAATAATTGGACTAACTAGTTTGCTCTAGATTATATGTTCTACATGTGCATAAAGGTTCAACACAAACCAATAAAAGATTGAAGAAATGGTTCAAAAATAAAGGAGCAAAGAAACCAAGAGTCCCCTGGTCTGGCGCACCGGACTGTTCGGTGTGCCACCGGACTGTGTCTGGTGCACCAGGACCGTACAGTCTCAAACTCGCCACTCTCGGGTTTCTCAAGGCGCACTCCGCTATAATTCACCGGACTGTCCGGTGCGCCACTGGACAATCCGGTGCGCCAGCGGAGTAACGGCTATCCAACGCAATGGTCGACTGCAACGAACCCCTGCAAACGCTACAGTGCGCAAACAGTGCGCGCAGAAGCCAGAGCAGTCATCAGAGGCGCACCGGGCAGTGAAGAGTGCCTGTCCGGTGCGGCACCGGACTGTCCGGTGCCACTAGAAGACAAAGCCTCCAACGGTCAGAAGCTCTCGAACCCTAACAGTTGAGTGACGTGGCTGGCGCACCGGACAGTGTCCGGTGGCGTACCAGACTGTCCGGTGTGCCCGTCGACAGCAGCCACCCCAACAGTTGGTTGGTGGTTGAGGGCTATAAATACCCCCAACCACTACCACTCCAACCATCCAAGCATTCCACACATTGCATTCAATACAAGAGCAATAGACTTCACTCCAAGACACAAATCAAAGCGATCGATCCACTCAAATTCCCAAATTCAACTCTAGCGCATTAGGGCTTGTGAGAGGATCACTTATGTTTCTTGTTGCTCTTGTTTGCTTGGTTGGCTTTCTTTTCTTTCCTTGTTACTCTCAAGTGCTTTGTAAGCAAGGCAAGAGACACCAATTGTGTGGTGGTCCTTGTGGGGTCCAAGTGACCCGTGAGAAGTAAAGAAGAAAGCCCACTCGGTCTAAGTGACCGTTTGAGAGAGGGAAAGGCTTAAAAGAGACCCGATCTTTGTGACCACCTCAACGAGGACTAGGTTCTTTAGAGCTGAACCTCGGTAAAACAAATCACCGTGTTCATCCACTTTATTTCTTGGTTGATTTGTTTTCCCCTCTCTTTCGGACTCGAATTCATTTCTAACGCTAACCCCGGCTTGTAGTGTGTGCTTAAGTTTATAATTTTCAGATTCCGCCTATTCACCCCCCTCTAGGCGACTTTCAATTGGTATCAGAGCCCGATGCTTCATTTAGAGTCTAACCACTCGAAGTGATGTCGGGAGGATCCGCCAAGAGGGAGATGGAAACTAGCGAGAAGGCCACAAGCCACGGGAAGGCTCCATCAAGGGAGTCTGGCACCAAGGGCAAGGAGAGATCTCCTCCTCGCATCAAGTCACATCGGAGTGGTGACAAGAAGAAAAAGATGAAGAAAGTGGTCTACTACGAGACCGACTCATCGTCGCTGTTGGGGACTTGTTCTCAAATGCTAAGAATTAAGAACAAGGCAACATAAAAAGTGTTAAGTGTTAAAGTCCTTCGTCCTTCGAAGCATTATGTCCCTTCGGGAAATAATGAGTTTCGGACGAAGGTCATAAGAGACATACCTTCGTAAACATAACAAGTAATGACGAAGGATTCATATAAAGCATGAAATATAATATAAGCATCATCATAGAATCATTTCTATTTTATTAACATGGAAAAATAGAAATGATTTCAAATTACAAATGTACCTTCGGTCCTGAGAGAAGATAAAAAGTACAAGCGTGACGCAAAAGCAAATGCCAAGTCAGCGTGAACAGTACGGGAGTACTGTTCATCTATTTATAGACGCGGGACGCAGCCCACGTAAAATTACATTTATGTCCATTACATTTGTCAATGACTTATGGAAACCTGACAAGGTCCACGTAGTCTTTTCATCTTTAAGTCGGTTCCCCTCTCTGCTATCGCGACGAAGCTTCCCTGCGCACAGCTTCGGCTGTGCACCATCCTTCGTGGAGCTTGGTAATCAGCCCGTCCTTCGTCTGGTTCAGGCTTCGTCCTGACCGCACTTCATGTTCGTAATTCTGAGTCCGAAGGTACCTGTTCACATAATCCACTTGGAAAACATTGTCAAATCATGTTTTTGAGGACCTTCGGAGGACGAAGGCCCCCAACAGTAGCCCCTCGCAATATTAATTTGTTTGAAATAATAAATTCAGATTGCGATATGAACGAAGGCTTTATGCCGAAGGTCCGAAAAAACACCTTCCCTTTGCTAGAATAGCAACATTCAATGACAAGTGGGGTCTTTCAACTTTCAACGCATCAAGCGTATAAATACGGCCATACCACAAACTTATTTTGCACGCTTTCTGGCCAACCACTCTTGCTCACTCATTTTTTAGCTCTTGTGCACTGTGATCTGCTAAGCTTTTAGCTTTGAAGCTTCGGCTTTGAAAACAGTTTTTTAGTGTTTCCGAAGATGTCTGAAGCTGCTAAGAAGGCTGCTGCTGAAATGAAGCTGAGTCTTGATGAAGAGAAGAACTTAGGGTTTCTTATAGCAATGTCGAAGACCAACACAGAAAAGATCACCAGGGAAATTCTGGAAGGGCTGTCTGAAGATACTGGTGACAGTGAAAGTTATGATGTGGACAGCGGTGGCGAAGACTCCGAAGATCGCCCCTGGCGACCAAGCCATTCAGTTTATGGTAAATCAACTATCAAAGAGAATCATCTTGTTAATATGAGAGGAAGGTATTTCCGGGATCTGTCCATTGTGAGGGCGGACGAAGGGGAAAAGACTTGTCCACACCCTGAAGAAAATGAAGTTGTGGTGTACCGAAGCTTTTTGAAAGCCGGATTGCGATTCCCCTTGAGCAGCTTCGTCGTGGAGGTGTTGAAAATCTTCGAAGTCTATCTTCATCAACTTACTCCAGAGGCTATTATAAGGCTAAATATCTTCGTGTGGGCCACGAGAAGCCAAGGTCTGAAGCCTGACGCAAGAAGCTTCTGTAATGTTCATGAATTATTATATGAAACAAAACCTTGGGGCAAAGAACAGTACCATAACAACTTTGGCTGCTACAGCTTCGTCTCTCGGTCCGGGGCAAGCTGTCCCGTACCAACCTTTCGGAAGAGATGGCCCGGGGATTGGATGACAGAATGGTTTTATGTGAAGAATGACTTATCAGCACGAGAAGACATCAAAGGTATAATTATGCGTCCTATTTGGCAAAGCTTCGGCCTTCGGAGGCCGAAGGTTGAAATGAACGAAGCCGCCGAAGAGTGCCAAAGAGCCTTCGGCGTTGTCTGCTCTTTTATAGGAACAAGGGACTTAGTACAAGAGCATATTGCCTTCAGGGTGTGGCCGCTTGCGGAGAAATGGGAAATGCCACAAGAAATCGTTAAAAAGGCCGACGAAGGTGGACTCGTCAGGTTTAAGTACACTTTTAAATTTGAAGATAAATTTATTGAGCCAGACGATGAGTGGTTGAAAAGCATTGACAATTTAAGTGATGAGCTGCTTGGGACATACTCGAAGGCCGAAGATACTGCAATGTTAGCAGCCTTCGGAGGCCGAAAAAAGAAAAGGCTGAATCGGGTATTTGATGCCATCGGGTTTGTCTACCCTGACTATTGCTACCCCATTCGAAGGCAGAAGAGAAAAAATACAACCTCTGCAAAAGAAGAAACTGCAGCTGCTCCTAGCGAGCCAGAACCGAAAAGGAAGAAGATAAAAGTTCTTACTTATCGACCGCGTTATATTGAACCAGCTTCGGTGCCTGAGTTTACCGGAGAGACTTCTTCGGCCACCGAAGCTGAAAAACCAGCCGAGCCAACTTTGCTGCCAGAAGTCACAGAAACAGCCGAAATACCAACGAAGACAAAATTGGAGCAATCAAAAATTTTGTTATCAGAAACGAAAGAGAAGGCCGAAGCGCCATTCACAGAAAAAATGGAAGAGGTAAAGGAAGCAACCGAGGACTCCAAAACATCAGAAGTTTTGAGTCCTGTGGCAAACATTGAAACAGTAAGTAATCAAAAAGTGCCAGCAGTGACTCCGAAAAGGAGAATGGCTAATGTGCTAGATGTGCTGGAAACGATCAAATCTTCAAGCACCCCTCCGAAGAAGGCTGCCGTCACTCCTGAAACAACAGTCGAAGCTTCGGGTTCTAAAGCTCCAGAGCAAGATACTGAAGCCGAAGCTGGGCCCTCAGAGCCCTCAAAGGCAAAGACCTTGGAAAGTGAGGCAGAAAAAATAACAAAGCCAACTTTTGCTGAAGGAACTGGTGTTGTTACCCCCGAAGCATCCAAAATTCGTGATTATATTTTTCGTCATGCTTCGGGGAAAAAATTAACAGAAAAAGAAGAACAAGAGGCCCAACACTATGCCCAAAAGTTGAAATATCCAAAGGGGGCGTTGATATTTAATGGCAGTGGAGAAGAAGATTTCTTGTATTGCCTCCCCGACAGCAAGGAAATTTCTGTCTGTCGGGAGATGAGCAGAAGCTTCGGATTTCCAACTTTAGAAGACGGACTTTCGGTGCTGTCAAAGAACGATCTGGCTGACAGCCTAGCTTACAACAGTTTAAAGGTGCGACAAATGGAATTCTTATATTTTTGTTGAATTCAAAATTTTTCGTTTGTTTAAAACTATTAACACAGACATATTCCTGTCTGCAGGGCCTGATACTCAGCAATGCCCTCAGAGCACAGAAAGATGCTGAGGACGAAGGATGTACTATAGCCCTGAGCAACCTTCGTTCCGAAGTAATTGAACTGAGGAACGAAGGTCTCGAAAAAGACAAAATATTGCATTCCTTAATAAATAAAATAAAAGAAGACGAAGCTATTTTCAAAGGTCAGGCCGAAGCTCAGAAGTGTGAAATTGAAAACCTTCGTAAACAATTAGCCAGAGCTAAAGAGGAATGCATACTTGAAGAAACAAGGCGAGAACTCAGCGACCAATGGGCAAATCATTTAGAAGAAACTGTTAAAGAGCTTCGGTCAGCCAAGAAGAAATGCTTCGACAAATCTATAGAGTGTGTCAAGAAAATAAAAACTAGCTTCGCCAGCGTTGGCGCATTTTCGCAAGAAGAAAACTTTATAAGAGGTAACCCCGAAGGTCCCCTGGAATGGATCAATCATGAGGCGGAGGCCTTCGAGGAAATCCTGAGTAGCCGCGGTGACATCTGCGCTTTTTCTGGTGCCAGAGGGATTGCCACTATTTTGGAGGGGAAAGGATGTGAACATGTAAAGATTTTATCGCAGTCCGAAGCCACCTTGTCCACTGAAGATATAAAAGATCCTTCAGCCGAAGCTAGCGCGGTTGGGGGAAAATTTTTCACCGACATCTGGGACAACGGTGGTAGAGAAATGGCCCAAGAAATCATTCAGAAAAGCGAGAAAGGGATTCATGAGGCTAGAAAAGTAGCCGAGGCTGCTGAGAAAAACGCAGAGCCCGAAGGGCAAATAGGTACTAGCGAATAGTTTTCATTGCATTATAACTTTTAATTTTATAGTCCGTTCGCGATCTGTAATAATGATGTAATAGTATCCCGTCCTCACTCAGATCCTACTAAAGCATCTTCGGGCCCTCAGCCTAAAGATGACGACGAAATTAAAAAGATGGCCGAAGCTATCATGGATCAGGTTGTCGATCGACTGCTGAACGAAGCTGCAGAGATAGTACTTAGGGAAGACTAAGTGCTATTGCAAAAAACATTTGATATATGATTTGTGTAATATTCTGTAATCCTGTATGTAATATACTTGTTTTATGATTCAATTCTTTACGATGCATGAAACTTTAAACACGTACCATTTTTGAGTCTTCGACGAAAAAACACCTTCCCTTCTTTTCATGCTTCGTGAAGAAGAATTTATCATTTATCACGACAATATCCATAGTGTTCTGATAAGAAATATCCAAGCTTCGTAAAAATAATCTCCGAAGCTATACCTCGAAAATCAATATTGTTTCTCCCTGTAACTTGGCATGATTTGCCCTTTTTCAAAGCATTTTCCGAAGATCGATAACATGCCCCCTTCTTGTGCCACATGCAGCATGATGTATGATGATTATGCTATGCAAAATGATGTGATGATGTTATGTTATGCAAAATGATATTTTGTGCCGAAGATACGCACATTCCTGCAATGGGGCACAATCTTTTGTATCAATACTGACTTTTTCATTATAAGCCTCCCTTAGGAGCTTCTTCGCCTTTTACTTCAGCGGAATCAGCGTTTATTTTTCGCTGTAAGTTCTGCATCCCCTTAGGAACGTCTTTGGAACTTCTTCGCCTTTTACTTAGGCGGTATAAGCTCTGCATTCCCTTAGGAACGTCTTTGGAGCTTCTTCGCCTTTTACTTAGGCGGTATCAGCGTTGACTTTTCGCTGTATGCTCTGCATTCCTTTTGGAACGACTTTGGAGCAGAAAACTTACATTGCGCTCCCTTCGGAACGACTTTTTGTGACTTCGTCAGACTTACTCTGCGTTCCTTAGAACGACTTTTTGTTGCTTCGAAGGATTTTCGATAGTCCGAAGGTCCTTTTTATTATCACAAACCTGTGAAGAAAACATATTTTTCTTGTAGGAATCAACGAAACTAATTACATGAAACCTAAACAATGTCCTTTATTACAAAAAATAAAACTGAATGAAAAAGATTGCTATTAAGGTAGGATATTTATCAATAGATGTGTTTTGACTCTGGCACGGTGCTGTTGACCGTGCGAGCTTCGGACTGTTCTCTGAAGTCCCTTTGATGTGGAGCATATTGGCTCCCTTCTGGCTGCTGGCCTTGTTGCAACGGAGGTGGAGGCGGGGGCTGTTGCCAGGAAGCTGAAGGCTGACTTGCCGAAGCAGCAGAGAGTGCAGGATGGTTGCCCACATATTCTGGGATGTAGGGCGAATGATACGAAGCAGTGTGCATGACCTGCTTCGGCTGAGCCTGTTGCGCGGCAGCTTCGGCTATCTCTTTTTGCTTCTGAATGGTAACATGACACATCCTGGTAGTATGACCTTTGTTTTCACCACAGAATAAGCAAAATATTCTTCTGGGTTGATCCCCGAATCTTCCGCCGAAGCCCCTGGCGCCTCTGCCTCTTGGAGCTGGTGGTCGGAAGAAGCTTTGCTGTTGCCCCGAAGCCTGTGAGGAGCACTGCGGTCTGTTCTGCTGACTCCCCTTATCATCATTCTGAGTGGAGTTGTGGATGGACCTGACATGCCTCGGATAGGATCTTCCTCCGAAGCCCCTGGTCATTTCGGAAAATCTGAAGGCCTCCTCCCTTCTTTGGCGAAAGTCATTGTCAGCACGAATGTACTCGTCCATCTTTTGGAGCAGCTTCTCCAGGGTCTGAGGAGGCTTCCTAGCAAAGTATTGAGCAGCAGGTCCAGGACGAAGCCCCTTGATCATGGCTTCGGTGACAATTTCATTAGGCACCGTTGGTGCCTGCGCCCTCAAACGCAAGAACCTTCTGACATACGCCTGAAGGTATTCTTCATGATCCTGAGTGCACTGGAACAAGGCTTGAGCAGTGACCGGCTTCGTCTGAAATCCTTGAAAGCTGGTCAATAACATATCCTTCAGCTTCTGCCATGAAGTGATCGTTCCTGGCCGAAGGAAGGAATACCAGGTCTGAGCAACACTCCTGACGGCCATAACGAAAGACTTTGCCATTACTGCAGCATTGCCACCATACGAAGACACTGTTGCTTCGTAACTCATCAAGAACTGCTTCGGGTCCGAATGGCCATCGAACATGGGAAGCTGGGGTGGCTTATAGGACGAAGGCCAAGGTGTAGCCTGCAGCTCAGCGGACAGAGGAGAAGCATCGTCGAAAACAAAATTTCCATGATGAAAATTATCATACCAGTCATCTTCATTGAAGAAGCCCTCCTGATGAAGGTCTTTTTGTTGAGGCCTTCGGTTCTGCTCATCGTGGGTAAGATGACGGACTTCTTCAGAAGCTTCGTCTATCTGCCTCTGCAGCTCAGCTAGCCTGGCCATCTTCTCCTTCTTCCTCTGCACCTGTTGATGTAGCATCTCCATGTCCCTGATCTCTTGGTCTAGTTCATCCTCCTGAATCGTCGGGCTGACAGCCTTCCTCTTCTGGTTTCGGGCCTCCCGGAGAGAGACGGTCTCCTGGTTGGGGTCCAGCGGTTGCAGTGCTGCAGCCCCAGTCGCTGAAGCTTTCTTCGGTGCCATAGCGAGGGTCTATAGCTTCCGAAGGTGTTCAAAAAACTCGAAGTGGAAGTGAGTTCACCGGAGGTGGGCGCCAATGTTGGGGACTTGTTCTCAAATGCTAAGAATTAAGAACAAGGCAACATAAAAAGTGTTAAGTGTTAAAGTCCTTCGTCCTTCGAAGCATTATGTCCCTTCGGGAAATAATGAGTTTCGGACGAAGGTCATAAGAGACATACCTTCGTAAACATAACAAGTAATGACGAAGGATTCATATAAAGCATGAAATATAATATAAGCATCATCATAGAATCATTTCTATTTTATTAACATGGAAAAATAGAAATGATTTCAAATTACAAATGTACCTTCGGTCCTGAGAGAAGATAAAAAGTACAAGCGTGACGCAAAAGCAAATGCCAAGTCAGCGTGAACAGTACGGGAGTACTGTTCATCTATTTATAGACGCGGGACGCAGCCCATGTAAAATTACATTTATGTCCATTACATTTGTCAATGACTTATGGAAACCTGACAAGGTCCACGTAGTCTTTTCATCTTTAAGTCGGTTCCCCTCTCTGCTATCGCGACGAAGCTTCCCTGCGCACAGCTTCGGCTGTGCACCATCCTTCGTGGAGCTTGGTAATCAGCCCGTCCTTCGTCTGGTTCAGGCTTCGTCCTGACCGCACTTCATGTTCGTAATTCTGAGTCCGAAGGTACCTGTTCACATAATCCACTTGGAAAACATTGTCAAATCATGTTTTTGAGGACCTTCGGAGGACGAAGGCCCCCAACAGTCGCCTTCCACATCTGGCTCCGACGCCGCGTCCATCACTTCTAAGCTCCATGAGCGCAAGAAGTATAGTAAGATGCCACTTCGTTATCCCCGTATTTCTAAGCGCGCTCCTTTACTTTCCGTTCCATTAGGCAAACCACCATATTTTGATGGTGAGGATTATTGTATGTGGAGTGATAAAATGAGGCATCACCTAACCTCACTCCACGCAAGCATATGGGACATTGTTGAGTTTGGAGCGCATGTACCTACCGTGAGGGACGAAGGCTACGACTCGGACGAGGTCATCCAAATACGACACTTTAACTCTCAAGCCACCACTATACTCCTCGCCTCTCTATGTCGAGAGGAGTATAATAAGGTGCAAGGGTTAAAGAGCGCCAAGGAGATTTGGGATGTCCTAAAGACCGCGCACGAAGGAAATGATGTGATCAAGGTCACCAAATGGGAGACGATCGAGGGGGAGCTCGATCGATTCGTCCTCCACCAAGGAGAGGAGCCACAAGTAATGTACAACCGGCTTAAAACCTAGGTGAATCAAGTGCGCAACCTCGGGAGCACAAAATGGGATGACCATGAGATGGTCAAGGTTATTCTAAGATCCCTTGTTTTTTGCAATCCTACTCAAGTACAATTAATGCGTGGGGATCCTAGACACAAATTAATGTCTCTTGAGGAAGTGATAGGAACGTTTATGAGCTTTGAACTAATGATCAAAGGCTCCAAACACATTGTCGACTTGGAGCAAGGCGGCACCTTCACACCTGAGGTGCAACCCGTCGCATTCAAAGCGATAGAAGAGAAGAAAGAAGAGTCTACATCAAGTAGGCTCCCTATCGATGCCTCCAAGATCGACAATGAGGAGATGGCACTGATCATCAAGAGCTTTCGCCAAATCCTCAAACAAAGGAGGGGGAAAGACTACAAACCCCGCTCCAAGAGGGTGTGCTACAAGTGTGGTAAGCCCGGTCATTTTATTGCTAAATGTCCAATGTCTAGTGATAGTGACAGGGGCGACGACAAGAGGGGAAAGAAGAAGGAGAAGAAGAGGTACTACAAGAAGAAGGGCGGCGATGCCCATGTTTGTCGGGAATGGGACTCTAATGAGAGCTTCACCGACTCCTCCTCCAACGAGGATGCCGCCAACATCGCCGACAACAAAGGCCTTCTCTTCCCCAACGTCGGTCACAAGTGCTTCATGACAAAGGATGGCAAAAAGAAGAGGGTTTGCAATGATTCTATTTCTTGTCTTAGAAATGAGAATGCCATATTACATGCTAAGATAGATGAATTAAATGTTTGCAAACCCTCTACATCTATTGTTGATCATGTCACTATTTGTACTAGATGTAGAGATGTTAATATTGGTGCTATAAATGATCACCTTGCTTTAATTAAACAACAAAATGATCATATAGCTCAATTAACTGCTAAAATCAATGAGCATGAAATTGAAAATGAAAATTTTTAATTTGCTAGAAGCATGCTCTATAGTGGGAGACGCCCTGGCATTAAGGATGGCATTGGTTTCCAATAGGGAAGCAATGTCAAACTTAATGCCCCTAAGAAATTGTCTAACTTTGTTAAGGGCAAAGCTCCCATGGTTCAGGATAATGAGGGCTATATTTTATATCCTGCTAATTATCCCGAACACAAAATTAGGAGAATTCATGCTAAGAAATCTCATTCTGTTTCTCACCATGCTTTTATGTATAATAATGAGGCTTCTTTCTCTAGGCATTCTACTCATGTTAAAATGCTTAAAAAGAAAACTCCTAATGCATCAAATGAGCCTAACATTTCATTTAAGACTTTTGATGCATCATATGTTTTAACTAACAAATCAGGCAAAATAGTTGCCAAATACGTTGGGGGCAAACACGAGGACTCCAAGACTTGTGTTTGGGTACCCAAGGTGCTTGTTTCTAACGTGAAAGGACCCAAGACTGTTTGGGTACCTAAGAACAAGGCCTAAATTATTTTGCAGGTTTATGCATCCAGGGGCTCAAGTTGGATAATTGATAGCGGATGCACAAACCACATGACAGGGGAGAAAAGGATGTTCTCCTCCTACGAGAAAAACGAAGATCCCCAAAGAGCTATCACATTCGGGGATGGAAATCAAGGTTTGGTCAAAGGACTTGGTAAAACTGCTATATCATCTGACCATTCTATTTCCAATGTTTTTCTTGTAGATACTGTAGATTACAATTTGCTTTCAGTTTCTCAATTATGCAAAATGGGCTACAACTATCTTTTTACAGATATAGGTGTTACTGTCTTTAGAAGGAGTGATGATTCAGTAGCATTTAAGGGAGTGTTAGAGGGTCAACTATACTTAGTTGATTTTAACAAAGCTGAACTTGACACTTGTTTAATTGCTAAGGCTAATATGGGTTGGCTCTGGCATCGCCGACTAGCCCATGTTGGAATGAAGAATCTCCACAAACTTCTAAAGGGAGAGCACATTTTGGGACTAACAAATGTTCATTTTGAGAAAGGTAGGATTTGTAGCGCATGTCAAGCAGTAAAGCAAGTTGGTGCCCATCATCCACACAAGAACATAATGACAACGAATAGGCCACTGGAACTACTCCACATGGATCTATTCGGTCCGATAGCTTATATAAGCATCGGAGGGAGTAAGTACTATCTAGTAATTGTGGATGATTACTCTCGCTTCACTTGGGTATTATTTTTGCAGGAAAAATCTCAAACCCAAGAGACCTTAAAAGGATTCTTAAGACAGGCTCAAAACGAGTTCGGATTGAGAATAAAAAAGATAAGAAGCGACAATGGGACGGAGTTCAAGAACTCTCAAATTGAAGGCTTTATTGAGGAAGAGGGCATTAAGCATGAGTTCTCTTATCCCTACACACCTCAATAAAATGGTGTAGTGGAGAGGAAGAATAGAACTCTACTGGACATGGCAAGGACCATGGTTGATGAGTACAAGACTCCGAACCGGTTTTGGGCTGAGGCGATTAACACCGCCTGCTACTCCATCAACCGGCTCTACCTTCACCTAATCCTCAAGAAAACATCATACGAACTCCTCACTGGTAAAAAGCCAAATGTTTCATATTTTAGAGTCTTTGGTAGAAAATGTTTTATTCTTATTAAAAGAGGTAGAAAATCTAAATTTGCTCCTAAGGTCGTAGAAGGCTTTTTACTAGGATATGACTCAAACACAAGGGCATATAGAGTCTTCAACAAATCCACTGGATTAGTTGAGGTTTCTTGTGACATTGTGTTTGATGAGACTAATGGATCCCAAGTGGAGCAAGTTGATCTTGATGAATTAGATGATGAAGAGGCTCTGTGCATCGCGCTAAGGAACATGTCCATTGTGGATGTGTGTCCTAAGGAATCCAAAGAGCCCACACAAGCACAAGCTCAACCGTCATCTTCCATGCAAGCTGTAAATCACCTAGAGGGGGGTGGATAGGAGGAAACTGAAATTTACAACTTTAAACACACTACAAGCCGGGGTTAGCGTTAGAATAAAATCCGAGTCCGGGAGAGAGGGGGAAGACAAATCAACCAAGAAATAAAGCGGATGACACGGTGATTTGTTTTATCGAGGTTTGGTTCCAAAGAACCTAATCCTCGTTGAGGTGGTCACAAAGACCGGGTCTCTTTCAACCCTTTCCCTCTCTCAAACGGTCACTTAGACCGAGTGAGCTTTCTTCCTTGATTTCCCGGGTCACTTAGACCCCACAAGGACCACCACACAATTGGTGTCTCTTGATTCACTTGCAAGGCTTTGAGAGTAAGAATGAGATAAAGAAGAAAGCCAACCAAGCAACAAGAGCAACAAAGGACACAAGACAATCTTCTCACAAGTCCTAAAATACTAGAGTTGAATTATGGACTTTGATTGGATCGGAGGCTTTGATTTGTGTCTTGGAGTGTTGTGTTTTGCTCTTGTATTGAAGGAGTAGTGAATGCTTGGATGGTTGGAGTGGAGGTGGTTGTGGGGTATTTATAGCCCCCAACCACCAATTGAACCATTGGGGCAGGCTGCTGTCGATGGGCGCACCGGACAGTCCGGTGCACCATCGGACAGTTTCTGGTGCGCCAGCCACGTCACCCAACCGTTAGGGTTCTGACGGTTTCGACCGTTGGAGCTTTGTCTTCATGTGGCACCGGATAGTCCGGTGCCGCACTGCACAGGCACTGTTCACTGTCCGGTGCGCCTTCTGCGGCTGCTCTGACTTCTGCTCGAACTGTCCGTGCACTGTAGCTTCTGCAGGCGACCGTTGCGCTGCTAGCCGTTGCTCCGCTAGTGCACCGGACAGTCCGGTGAATTATAGCGGAGCGCGGCCTCAGAAACCCGAAGGTGAAGAGTTTGAAGTCAATCAACCCTGGTGCACCGGACATTGTCCGGTGGCACACCGGACAGTCCGGTGCACCAGACCAAGGTTCTCTTCGGTTTCCTTTGCTCCTTTCTTTTGAACCCTAACTTTGTTCTTTTATTGGTTTGTGTTGAACCTTTAGCACCTGTAGAATATATAATCTAGAGCAAACTAGTTAGTCCAATTATTTGTGTTAGGCATTCAACCACCAAAATCATTTATAGGGAAAGGTTAAACCCTATTTCCCTTTCACAAGCCTCTCCACCAACTCAAGATGAGGAACATGCTCAAGATGATGAAGATCAGCAGGATGGTCCACCTCAAGAGGAGGACAATAATCAAGGGAGAGATGAAGACAAAGAAGATGATCAAGAAGTATAGGGTCAAAGACCGCCACACCCAAGAGTCCACCAAGCAATTCAACAAGATCACCCCGTCAACTCCATCCTCAGTGACATTCATAAGGGGGTAACCACTAGATCTCGAGTTGCACATTTCTGTGAACATTACTCTTTTGTGTCCTCTATTGAGCCATACAGGGTGGAGGATGCACTAAGAGATTCAGATTGGGTGTTGGCTATGCAAGAGGAGCTCAACAACTTCACGAGGAATGAGGTATGGCATTTGGTTCCACGTCCTAGTCAAAATATTGTAGGTACCAAATGGGTATTCCGCAACAAGCAAGATGAGCATGGTGTGGTGACAAGGAACAAAGCCCGACTTGTAGCAAAAGGTTATTCACAAGTCGAAGGTTTGGACTTTGATGAAACTTATGCACCCGTAGCTAGGCTTGAGTCAATTCGCATATTACTTACCTATGCTACTTACCATGGCTTTAAGCTTTACCAAATGGACGTGAAAAGTGCCTTCCACAATGGACCAATCAAGGAAGAGGTCTATGTTGAGCAACCTCCCAGCTTTGAAGATAGTGAGTACCCTAACCATGTTTATAAACTCTCAAAGGCGCTTTATGGGCTCAAGCAAGCCCCAAGAGCATTGTTGGGGACTTGTTCTCAAATGCTATGAATTAAGAACAAGGCAACATAAAATGTTAAATGTTAACGTCCTTCGTCCATGAAACATTATTCCCTTGAGGATAATGAGTCTTGGACGAAGGTTGATGATAATACAATTACGAAGCTCAAGTCTTCGTAATAAAATTTCAATAGATTGTATAAGATAACATAAAATAAAGGGTATAAAAAGGGTAGATAAATCATAGACGAATTATATTATATTTGCTTAATATATTAAATTATTGAATACAATAATACCTCTGCCTTGACAAAGGTTGATTCCCGAAAGATGCGATTGCAATTATCCGAATGCCTGGACAGTAAAGGAATACTGTTCACTATTTATAGGCACAGGACACAACCTGTGAGGAATTACAATTATGCCCCTCATAAAAATTTACAACATTGACTCAGACCTTTATGGACTAAAAGGTCATTCTATCTTTAAGTCGGTTTGTAATACCGAAGCTTCATGAAGAGGAACCTTCGGCCATCTCATACAAACAGCTTCAGCCGAGAGCCGCTTCTTCCTAGAAGACCTTCGGCGACGAAGCATAGACCCAACAGTAGCCCCTTTCGCGGTGCTAGATTGTTTTTCGTGACGAGCTTGATCCGTGAAAAAAAGTCTCTTAAGCTTCGGGGAGCCGAAGGTCCAAAAAACACCTTCCCTGAGCTCGTTGTCGAGAAACGATTCAGTTTCACAGCGCGTAGTGGTCCCACCTTGCAGAGTTACTGTTTGTCCCTGCGGTCCACCGCGCACCGAGTGCAAGCGGGTGTCCGCCTGGTGTAAAAATCCTGGCGCTTCGCCTTCTTACCTGCAGTACTATATAAACAGACGAGTAGGTGTGAAGTTACCACAGCATTCATTGCTATTTGCACTGTTCTGCTGCCAAAATTTTTAACCATCGCCGAAGCTTGACTCTCGGAATCGAACGAAGCTCCAGTTTGAAGCCTGCTTCGTCAGAAGAAAGAAAAAAGTATTAAATTTCCACAAATTCATAATTAAATGGCCAGAGTGCGTTCTACCGCCAGGGTTGAGCGTGAGGGGAGCGAAACTGAAGCTTCGGAGACTGTTCCCATCTCCGAAGCCATGCAACGATCCGGGCTGGTGACTTCGAAAAAGATCCCTAGTGATGATGCAGAACAAGCAGAACAAGCAATCACCGAAGCAGAAGAAGAAGATATTGAGGAAACTGATCCCGAAGATGATTATCGCATTGCCATGCCAAGCAAGCCCAGCCATTTGGACTTCGGGAAATCTACTGTTTCGAAGGCTGATCTCTCCAAGATGGTAAAGTCGGGCTTTTTTAATGAAAATCAGAAGAAGCTATTACGCTTCGGGGGAGAAGAGACTACCCCAAAGCCGGAGAAGGATGAAATTGTTATTTTCAAAAGCTTTCTAAAGGCTGGATTAAGATTCCCCCTACATGGGATTATTGCAGAGGTACTAAAGAGGTTCGGTATCTATTTTCACCAGCTGACCCCTAACGCTATCGTTAGGCTTAGTGTTTATATCTGGGCACTCCGAAGCCAAGCAGTGGAGCCATTTGCGGACAGCTTTTGCCGAGTTCACGAGCTGCATTATCAGACGAAGGCTAGAAAGGATGGATTGCACGACAATTTTGGTTGCTATAATTTCGCCTATCGGAAAACAACAAAGTTTCCTGTAATCAGCTACCGAAGCAAATGGGCAGCAGGCTGGAAGTCGGAGTGGTTCTATGTCAAGGTTGACGACGACAAGGAGAAGCTTGTGCAAAGTCCACTCGAATTAATCTTCGGAGAAACCCGACCTCGCTGCAACATGACACCCGAAGGTCCAACACAACAAGCAATGAATGAATTCAGAATCATTGCAGAGCATATCAGTACAAGAGACCTGGTTCAGGAGTTCTTGGCTTTCAAAGTTTTTCCTAGCTTGAAAGAATGGGAAATGCCGAAGCTAAAGGGGGAGAAGAAAGAAGGTGAACTTGTGCGTTTGCCTTACTATTTCAAGTTTAAGAAATACTTTAAAACACCTTGCCAAGAGTGGCTAGATACAATTGAAGTAATGTGTAATGAAATACTTGGCAACTACTCCAAAAAAGAAGATCAATTGATGACTGCAGCCTTCGGCACCCGTCTGAAGCGAAGACTGAACCGAGTGCTGGACGCCTTGGGTTTTGAATACCCTGACTATGAAAATCTGAACAAAGGTGCCGGAGGCCAAAAAAGGAAAAGGATAACCGAAGCCTTAAATGAAGATGAAAAAGAAACACCAAAGAAGAAAATTCCGAAGAAGAGGAAAGTGTCTTCTCCGAAGCGAAAAATATCCGACGAAGAAGAAACCCCCGCATCACCCTCTGCCACTGATGTGGAGGCAATTTTGAAGGTAATGACTGAATCCCTGCCTGCGAAGCTAAGTCCATTGGGGCCTCAACTGACAAAGTTTTTTCAGAAGGAAAAGGAGCCCAAACAAATGAAGAAAACGACTAAAGTAAAGAGACAGAGAATCATCGGTGTGACAGAAGTAATTGACAAGACACCGCCAAGAGCTTCAGCTCAGAAGACACCAGCGGCTGAGGAAGGGACAGATATTGAAATCACACCTTCGGAGGTCGCGGCTGCCGAAGCTGCCTCAGCTGAAGATTTGAACCTGGAGAGCACAATCGAACACATTGACAAAATACTGCTAGACATGGCTGCAGAAGAAGCTACCACCGCCGCCGAAGAGGCCGCGACCGCAGCGTCGGGGAAAGGGAAGGAAATTGCTGATGAAGCTTCAGAAAACGAAGCCTTCATGTTCCAGAATTTAGTTGGAGAAAAACTGTCAAAAGCTGAAATAGAAGAGCTTAGAGAGTATGCCAAATCCTGCGGATACAAACCTGGAGCACTCCTCTTCGGAGGCATTGATGATGAAAAACTAGATTGTATTCGAGATCAAACTGGAGCCAAAGTTATCGGTACTCTGTCAAAGAGTATCGATTTTCCGAAGCTAGAAACAGACATCAGCCGCTACCGACGACAACATATCGTTGGTAGTTTATTTTATTCCAATTTCAAGGTGAACTACTTTTCCCTTAACTTTTATTTTTTCTAATAATGAAAACATGTCTGACGAAGGTTGTTTTCGTGCAGAGTATGCTGTTGAGTAAAGCCTTGAAAATGCAGCAAGATTTTGAAGACAAGAAGCACGAAGTTATAATTGAAAATTTGGAAAGCAGATTAAAGGAGCAATCAGATGCTATCGAGAAAAAGAACTTTGAGCTCCAGGCAACCGAAGGTTTATTGGCGGAAGCCGAAGCAAAAATAACAGAACTGAACACGAAGCTTCTCCGCCAATCTGAGCAATTTGAACAAGAAAAGCAAGAACTTAATATAAAACTTGAAGCCGAAGCTCAACAAAATTCTGATTTGAAAAAACTATTGACGGGCCTTCAAGAAAAATGCTTGGAATTTAGCAACAGATGCATTCAACGACTAAGAAAATTTTTTTACTCAGTTGGAGCCAGCAGTGAGAAATTCACCCCCTCAGCTGAAGATTTATCGAAGACCTTCGAACATATTGAGAGTGAAATTGACGAGCTCGACGAAGTTATAGCTGGGCACGGTGACTTCTGTGCCTGGGTAGCTTCTCGGGGCACTGCTGCAGCCTTCCTGAAAGCTGGCTGTGATCACGGAAAGATTGTCAATAGGCCCAATTTCACTTTATCACCATCAATCCTAGATGACATTCCTGATCTCGCCCGAAGTATTTCCAATAGATTTGTGAAAATGATATGGACAAAAGGCGGGCGAGAGAAGGCTGGAGACGAAGCTCGGAGTCATCTTGAACCAGTAAGAAATCATACCTTGTGCTTACCTCTTCCCTCAAGCTCAATTTTGACTTACAACAACTTAATTCATGTAGAATGACGAAGCCGAAGCCGATGATTGAAAAGAATGATGCCTAAGCTAAGATCCCCCGAAGATTAAGTAGGAGTAGACTGTAGACAGACTCAGGAAACTTTTGAGATAACTTTTGTAAATGTACCTAAACTTGTCTTTAATGAGTTCTGTTCATACCTTGTATCATGCTCTTACCCTTCCATTAATGTATGCGATGTGCTTCGTTGTGAACGAAATTATCTTTTTTGAGCCGAAGGCGAAAAAACACCTTCCCTTCTTTTCGTACTCAGCGAAGCATAGAAAACAACATTTCTCCTTTTTTTTTTGCCGAAGCAACCATTTATGCCATGATGATGATTATCCTACATATGCCTGGATGAATGTTTATGAATGCAAATGCTTATGATGTAATGTGATGTGCAAATGAATGTCCAAACACATATCCGAAGCCATACTCTCAGCCATTATTTCCTTAGAAACAGTCATACATCAGCTCTGCATTCCCTTTGGAACGTCTTTGGAGCTTCTTCGCCTTTTACTTTCGGCGGAATTAGCGTTGATTTTTCGCTGTAAGCTCTGCATTCTCTTAGGAACGACTTTGGAGCTTCTTCGCCTTTACTTTTGGCGGAATCAGCGTTGATTTTTCGCTGTAAGCTCTGCATTCCCTTAGGAACGACTTTGGAGCTTCTTCGCCTTTACTTTTGGCGGAATCAGCGTTGATTTTTCGCTGTAAGCTCTGCATTCCCTTAGGAACGACTTTGGAGCTTCTTCGCCTTTACTTTTGGCACTCGATGGTGCGTTCTCAGCTTTTACATTTACAACCTTGGGGGATTTTGCTCTTATAGAACTAAAAAAGGAAATTACATGTGATGGCCCCATTAAAAACCTTTCTCCCCCTTCAGAAAGGAAAAGGGTGCCATGAAAGAAAAATAAAAAATATGAAAAATTACATCGAGTTATACATAATATCGCCGAAGCTCATCCGCATTCCAAGATCTAGGAATGTCGTTGCCGTCCATATCCTTCAATCTGTATGAACCGGGTCTTGACGAAGATGCTACTAAGAAAGGTCCATCCCATTTCAACTGCAACTTGCCCACTGTTTCTGGGTTGGCCACTCTCCGAAGCACCAAGTGTCCTGGCTCAATATTCTTTAGCCGAACCTTTCTATCTCGCCATTTGATTGTTTCGGCTTGATATTTATTGATGTTCTCCACGGCTTGCAGCCTAATCCCTTCTAAAGCATCTTTTCCCACAGAATAAGCAGCTTCGGAACCTGATTCTGCCGAAGCTACTACTCTTATTGATCCGGTTTTAGCTTCCTCCGGAGTTATTGCTTCGTCACCGAATAATAACTTGAATGGAGTAAAGCCTGTAGACCTTGATGTTGTTGTATTGTGGCTCCACACCACTTTGGTTAACTGATCTGGCCACTTTCCCCTGGGTTGATTGAAGATTGACTTCATTATTCCTGTCATTATAATGCCATTGGCTCTTTCAACGAGTCCGTTTGACTCCGGATGCCTGACTGATGCAAAATGGATCTTCGTACCAATTTGATCACAGAAATCCCTGAAAGTTTCGGAGTCAAATTGTGTTCCATTATCCACAGTGATAGCCTTTGGTACCCCGAAACGACAAACAATATCCTGCCAGAAAAACTTTTGGACGGTGGCCGAAGTTATTGTGGCTAAAGGCTTTGCCTCAATCCATTTAGAAAAATATTCCACCGCCACTACAACATATCTTAGGTTCCCTTGGGCCGGTGGTAACGGACCTAACAGGTCAAGGCCCCACCTTTGCAATGGCCAGATGGGTTGTATGAGCTGTGTTAAGGACGAAGGTTGTTTTTGATCTCTTGCACATTTCTGACAACCTTCGCACTTTTGAACTAATTCTGCCGCATCCGAAGCTGCCTTCGGCCAATAAAACCCCTGACGGAAAACTTTTCCAAGTAACAGCCTAGATCCAATGTGAGATCCACACAGGCCTGCATGTATTTCTTTCATCAACTATATGCCTTCGGTTCTAGATAAACACTTGAGTAGCGGAGCACAAACTCCATGCTTGTACAACTCCCCTTCTATCATGACATATGGACGAGCTCTTGCCTCTATCCTCCTGTTGTAAGCTTCGTCATCTGAAAGGAATTTACCCTGTAGGTAAGAGATGATCTCAGTTCTCCAATCTTCGCTATAAACCGGAGATATATTGAGGACTGCTCTTTCAAGAAGTTCCACCGAAGGTGCTTTTATTGTTTCGAAGAACACATCCGAAGGTAAGGGCAGCCCCTGTGCTGCTGACTTAGCTAGCAAATCAGCATGCTCATTTTGTCCTCGAGGGATATTTTTGACAGAAAATCCTTCGAAGGAAGCTTCAACTCTTCGAACCATATCCAGATATTTTTCAAGCTTCGGATCTTTAGCCTTGCAACTCTTGTCAATATGACCCGAAACAACCTGGGAATCAGTTTTAAGTATGGCCCTTCTGATTCCCATTGCTTTTAGCTTCCGAAGACCCAGAAGCAGGGCTTCGTACTCGGCAATGTTATTTGTGCAACTAAAATCAAGTTTTGCTGCTTAGCAAGTTTTAACTTTGGAAGGTGAAACCAACACAGCAGCCGCTCCCGCTCCGAAGGTTCCCCAAGACCCATCGCAAAACACTATCCATGCTTCGGCGTCTTTATTTGTTTCTTCCTCCTGAGCCCCTGGCGTCCAGTCAGCAATGAAGTCTGCTAACGCCTGGGACTGAATCGAAGATCTATGAACATATTCAATACAAAATTCATTGAGCTCTGCAGCCCATTTTCTAATCCTTCCAGTAGCTTCTCGGTTCCTCATGATATCCTTCAGAGGTTGCGAAGAAGGAACAATTATGTTGTAAGCTTGAAAATAGTGCCGAAGCTTCCTGGAGGCCATCAAGACAGCATACAGTACCTTCTCCAACTCTGTATAATTTTTCTTTGATAAACTAAGAACCTCAGATACAAAATATATTGGGGCCTGCCTCTTAAACTTGGCCCTCAAGCTTCTCCTGAACAAGTGCTGCACTTACCGCTGAGTGCGAAGCTGCCACATATAACAACAAAGGAGCCCCTGGCGTAGGTGGAATTAGTGTTGTTAGATCTATCAAATACTGTTTCAGCTCTTCAAAGGCCTTCTGCTGGATTGGTCCCCATTGAAAGACTTCGGCTGACTTCAGCACTTCGAAGAATGGTAAGTTTCTCTCTGCTGATCTGGATATGAATCTATTGAGAGATGCCAACCTTCCTGTCAATCTTTGAGCCCCCTTTTTTGTAGTTGGTGGCTCCATCCAAAGTATAGCTTCAATTTTACTTGGATTGGCTTCAATTCCCTTTGTTGAAACCAAGCATCCAAGAAATTTCCCCTTCTTTACTCCGAAGACACATTTTTCTGGATTCAACTTTAAGCCAGCTTGTCTGAAATTAGCGAAGGTCTCCTGCAAATCAGCAATATGATTCTCCTGTTTCGTGCTTTTTACAATGATGTCATCAACATAAGTTAGCACATTTCTGCCTATCTGAGACTGGAGAACCTTCGCAGTCATTCTGCTGAAACTTCCTCCAGCGTTTTTGAGCCCCTCAGGCATCCGAAGATAGCAATATGTGCCACTTGGAGTTATGAAGCTAGTCTTCGGCTCATCTTCCTTCTTCATCCAGATTTGGTGGTAGCCTGAATAACAGTCTAACAGACTCATGAGCTCTGAAGAAGCTGCTGCATCAACTAAAGAGTCTATCCTTGGCAATGGGAATTCATCCTTCGGACAAGCCTTGTTAAGATCTGTAAAATCGATACACATTCGCCACTTGCCATTGGCCTTTTTTACCATAACAGTGTTAGCTAGCCATTCTGGGTACTTTACTTCTCTGATGACTCCTGCACTGAGGAGTCTTTTGACTTCGTTACGAGCACCTTCGGCCTTATCATCTGACATTTTCCGAAGCCTCTGCTTTCTGGGTCTGAAGGATGGATCAACATTGAGCGAGTGCTCAATAACATCCCTATTAACTCCGCAGAGATCATTGGCTGACCATGCAAAAACATCTTTGTTGTTGAACAAAAACCTTATCAAGGTTTTCTCTTGTTCTTCGGATAATTGAGAGCCCAACAGCACCTTCTGTTCTGCTATGTCCTCACATAAAAGCATGGGCTTCGACTGATCTGCTGAAACTGCTTTCTCCCTTCTGAATTTATATTATTCACAAGCTTCAGCTCCATCTATGTTATGGATTGCTTTTGAGTCAGTCCAGTTTCCTTCGGCCCTTCTGGCAGCTTCCTGACTTCCATGAATAGCAATGGGTCCTTGATCCGAAGGTATCTTCATGCAGAGATAAGCAGGATGAAGAATTGCTTCGAAAGCATTGAGGGTGCCACGACCAATAATTGCATTGTAAGGGTATTCCATGTCAACAATGTCAAACACAACTTGCTCAGTTCTGGTGTTGTTGATGAACCCGAAGGTCACGGACATGGTGATCTTGCCCAGTGCTACAATCTGTCTTCCTCCGAAGCCACAGAGAGGATGTGTAGCATCATGAATCTTATCTTCTGGCTCTTGCATTTGTCTGAAGGCCTTAGCAAATATGATATCAGCTGCACTACCTGTGTCAACCAAGACATTGTGGACCAGAAATCCTTTGATAACACAAGAGATAACCATGGCATCGTTGTGTGGGTAATCCTTGAGCTGAAGATCCTCTTGGGAGAAGGTAATAGGAATGTGAGACCATCTTGACTTGATGAAGGGTCCTTGCACCCCAACATGTTGTACCCTTCTCTGTGCTTCCTTCTTCTGTTTCTTGTTGGCTGGCTCTGAGGACGAACCACCTGTAATCGGGAGCACCAGCTTCGGGTCCGAAGCAGCTCCAGCTTGATCATTGAACGAAGCCATCAACTCAAAAAGTGGAAGTGAGTTCACCGGAGGTGGGCGCCAATGTTGGGGACTTGTTCTCAAATGCTATGAATTAAGAACAAGGCAACATAAAATGTTAAATGTTAACGTCCTTCGTCCATGAAACATTATTCCCTTGAGGATAATGAGTCTTGGACGAAGGTTGATGATAATACAATTACGAAGCTCAAGTCTTCGTAATAAAATTTCAATAGATTGTATAAGATAACATAAAATAAAGGGTATAAAAAGGGTAGATAAATCATAGACGAATTATATTATATTTGCTTAATATATTAAATTATTGAATACAATAATACCTCTGCCTTGACAAAGGTTGATTCCCGAAAGATGCGATTGCAATTATCCGAATGCCTGGACAGTAAAGGAATACTGTTCACTATTTATAGGCACAGGACACAGCCTGTGAGGAATTACAATTATGCCCCTCATAAAAGTTTACAACATTGACTCAGACCTTTATGGACTAAAAGGTCATTCTATCTTTAAGTCGGTTTGTAATACCGAAGCTTCATGAAGAGGAACCTTCGGCCATCTCATACAAACAGCTTCAGCCGAGAGCCGCTTCTTCCTAGAAGACCTTCGGCGACGAAGCATAGACCCAACAAGCATGGTATGAATGCCTGCGAGATTTTCTTATCACTAATGGCTTCAAAGTCGGAAAATCTGATCTTACACTCTTTACTAAAACTATTGCAAAAGATTTGTTTGTATGCCAAATTTATGTTGATGATACCATATTTGGGTCTACTAACAAATCTACTTGTGAAGAGTTTAGTAGGATCATGATACAAAAAATCGAGATGTATATGATGGAGGAGTTGAAGTATTTCCTAGGATTTCAAGTCAAGCAACTCCAAGACGGCACATTCATCAGCCAAACAAAGTACATTCAAGACATACTTAACAAGTTTGGGATGAAGGATGCCAAGCCCATCAAGACACCCATGGGAACAAATGGGCATCTCGACCTCGACACAGGAGGTAAATCCATAGATCAAAAGGTATACCGGTCGATGATAGGTTCTTTACTCTATTTATGTGCATCTCGACCGGATATTATGCTTTCCGTATGCATGTGTGCAAGGTTCCAAGTCGATCCTAAGGAAGTTCACCTTAGGCCGTGAAAAGAATCATGAGATATTTAGTTTACACTCCTAAGTTTGGACTTTGGTACCCCAAGGGATCCACTTTTGATTTAATAGGATATTCCGATGCCGATAGGGCTGGGTGTAAAATTGATAGGAAGAGCACATTAGGGACTTGTCAGTTTCTAGGGAGATCCCTGGTGTCTTGGGCTTCAAAGAAACAAAACTCGGTAGCTCTTTCTACCACCAAAGCCGAGTACATTGCCGCAGGCCATTGCTGTGCGCAATTACTTTGGATGAGGCAAACCCTCAGGGACTATGACTACAAATTGAGCAAAGTCCCTCTCCTATGTGACAATGAGAGTGCAATTCGTATGACGGATAATCCCGTTAAACACAGCCACACTAAGCACATAGACAATCAGTATCACTTTTTGAGGGATCATCAACAAAGGGGGGATATCGAGATAGCTTATGTTAGCACCAAAGAACAATTAGCCGATATCTTTACCAAGCCTTTAGATGAGAAAACCTTTTGCAAACTTAGGAATGAACTAAATATTCTTGATTCTCGGAATTTTGATTGAAACATTGCACACATAGCTCATCTACATACCTTTGATCATATTGAAAAGGAAATAGGCCTACACATTTTCCTAATTGATTTTGGTGGTTGAATTGCCCAACACAAATAATTGGACTAACTAGTTTGCTCTAGATTATAAGTTCTACAGGTGCCAAAGGTTCACAACAAACCAATAAAAAGACCAAGAAAGGGTTCAAACAAAGAGAGCAAAAGACAACCGAAGTGTGCCCTGGTCTGGCGCACCGGACAGTGTCCGGTGCACCAGGGAACCCAACTCCAAACTGCTCACCTTCGGGAATTCTGGGAGCCGCTCCGCTATAATTCACCGGACTGTCCGGTGCGCCAACGGAGCAATGGCTACACAGCGCCAACGGTCATCTGCCAGAGCGGTTAATGCGCTACAGTGCGCGCAGAAGTCAGAGCAGAGCCAGAAGGCGCACCGGACAGTGAACAGTGACTGTCCGGTGCACCACCGGACTGTCCGGTGGCCCAGATGTCAGAAGCTCCAACGGTCAGAATCCAACGGCCGGGTGACGTGGCTGGCGCACCGGACTGTCCGGTGCGCCATGCGACAGAAGCCCTCACCAACGGTTCTTTTGGTGGTTGGGGCTATAAATACCCCCAACCACCACACTTCAATGCATCCAAGTTTTCAGCCTTCACACCTCATACAAGAGCTATATCATTCAATACAAGACACAACCAAAGAGATCAAATCCTCTCCCAAGTCCGGAATCACTCCAAACAAATTAGTGACTAGAGAGAGAGACATTTGTGTTCATTTGAGCTCTTGCGCTTGGATTGCTTTTCTTCTTCCTTCTTTCTTGATTCCAACTCAATTGTAACCCAGGCAAGAGACACCAATTGTGTGGTGGTCCTTGTGGGGACTTAGTGTCCCGTTTGATTGAGAAGAGAAGCTCACTCGGTCTAAGTGACCGTTTGAGAGAGGGAAAGGGTTGAAAGAGACCCGGTGTAACACCCCATTTGTTTATATTCCGCTCGACAACGAGTACGGATTTAAGCACATGATATCAGTGAATAAGATGGACACTAAGGTCTAATTATTTTCGCCTATTGTGATTTTAATATCGCATCTGTTCCATTTGTCGCGAGTGCGACATCATTTTTACTTCTATTTATCCGGGCTCTTCCTAAATTTTCGTGATGTTCGGAACATCGTGTACCAAAAATCGGTGCGTCTGGTGATTATTTAAAATTCATCGACCGCGCAAAGACGAATTTGAAATTTTAGTTTAGCCCTCTGAGTTCATCCCAAACAAATTAATTAGAACTCAACGACAAAAGTATTAACGCAAAATTAAATTGGATCAAGATAATGACGTGGTCTAGTGCCAGTTTAAAATTAACTGATTAAGGCTGATTGAAAAGGTCACCTAAGTATTTCGCTCTTGTTCGAGCGATCTCTACGAATTTGGTAGAGACACTACTTGGGACTGGCTGTTTAAATTAACCGAACCCTAACCAACTGAAACCGGAACAATTGTTAGCCGATTCGGTTTCCTATTTAAAAGTCCAAGAAAATAATACATGTAGCTCCAAATGTCGTTTTAATTCGCTATCGCGTAGCATTATTTAGGTTTGTAATATTTCCGTCGATATGCATTCATATGCATAATGCTTTTCATTCAGGAACGTTAATTAATCGCGCGATGCGGAAGACAAGCCAAGTCGACCCCAAGCGTGGGCTAATCCGCGTGGTGGTGCAGATGAACAAACATGAAGAAGGGTAGACTGAGCAAGTATCGGAACAAAGGCTGATCGTCAAGTGGACGTCGTCTAACAACACTAACCTAGTGTTACCCAGGCAAGCCCCGGTGCATGCAACCCCTTCCTTGTGTTTTTAAATAATTTTCGCACACTTTAAGTCTAGTGAAATGTGCATTAGGTTTATAGGAGTTGCTTGAAACCCTTTGATGCATTGCCTGCCTTGATATCCATACCTTTATAGATACTTCTGTGAAGTATCAAAATATGATTTACAAAAATGCTTAGCCCTGCTTAGATCTTGTGGATAGAGGTTGTCCTTAGCCTAGCTCGAGAAAGGATGGCTTCTACCTGCAAGAATATTTTCTTTTGAGGAGCAATGGTGGGATCTTACTGCAAAGTTCCCTGTGATGCTCTTTTCATCCTAAGGAACAGAAACAATCCTGAGGATGAGAGTACTTAAATCGAAACTTGGGTTAGGAACAGGTGATGTTCTACCCAGGTTGATTAAGGATTGAATGCGTATGTAGGCGTGCTGATCGAGGACCCTTTAACTGGTCACATGCCTCGTCATGGGTAAGCCTTGCCTCGGGCAGACTAAGGCCAGAATAAGATAACACGAAATGGGCGTGGAGCGGTGGCGGGAGTAGCGTGTACCCACCGTGGCAAGAGGCTGGACGGTGGTGTATCTGTGCTCTCGGTTTGCGTGAACCTGATCTGGTCTTAAGAACCCCGGTGGCAGGTTGACATATGCAAGGGTTAAGTGCTACATATGTCGTGTGATCGGAGATCCTCAGCTGAGTATAATCGATTCGGATCGCCGTACCTTCGCGGTTATGAAGACTTGGTCACTTCCCTACAACCTAAGTCAGGATGTGAACTTCGTGAATAAAAATGATATTGTATGAATGAAATGATGAAATTAGACTAGAGGCAAACAGAGTCTATTAATACTTAATCTGGCGTTAAAATGTTGAAAGTAAGGACTCACTTCAGTAAGCTAATTCTGCAAAAGTACCTAAGTTGATTTTTGCTAAAGCCTCTCCTTGATTCCTATTTATCCAGCATACCCTTGAGAGTCTTTTCTTTAGTCGGGTAAGTCTTGCTGAGTAATTCCATACTCAGGGTTTTATTCCCTGTTGTTTTTCAGGTCTAACCTTGTGCTGCTGTGATGGTGTTAAGTGCCGGTGGGCTCGGCCTTCTTATAAGTCTAAGTAATCCTTCTATACTTCTTATTGAGGATGGTCCCTTGAGCTAGCATATATATTTCAAACTTATACTTTTGTAATCACTCCAATAAACTAATGTAAAATTTATTTTAACCTGTAAAATTTGGTAGAAAGATTTCCGCTGCAACAATATTGGTGTGTGTGATTTGTGTTACTTAATCCCGCGGTTCTGGTTGTAAGTGGTTTATCCGATGTCCTTGGGGCAATCGGACAGATCCTGTTAAGTTATCTGGTGCACATGCATAGCTGTCTGAGGTCTTTGGGACAAAGACAGGTGCATGTGGGCCCAATAACTTGGGAGGTTCTGCCACAGCTGGTATCGGAGCAGGATTAAGTATCTATGGTCACATACGTATTTTCAAAACAAAAGTTTTGGTTTTGAAAAACCTATTTTCAACTAAACACATTGTTTGGCTTTGAAAAACAGTTTTGAAAACTATAATGCTAGCGACATCCTCTATTAAGCCCTAAGTTAAGGACTATCAGGTGGCTTAGTTGAAAACCATAACCCACAACCGGGTGGGTATTGCATACATGTGTATTGTTATTTTTGAGGCCATTCAGTTTTGAATGGATCGACGCTCAGGTAAGGTGAGTTGTGAGAGCATGACCGAACAACCGTCGGTCTAGGGGAGTGTTTAAAAGTGGCGTCCGATTATATACATGTTTTACATATGTATATATGAAGACTTCGATGTGGAGTAATTACTTTTCCGGGAATTCAGTACCCCATGGATGTATGGATATACAGACATGGGAATACTGAGAATTGTAATGTACCTGTAACGACGCACCTATACTCAGGGTTTATCCCTTCGTTGTTTTTAGGTGAGGAAGTAGCAGATTTTTGCTGCTTCTGTGCCCAGGTGGTTCCCAAAGAAGAAAAACAAGACTGAAGTGCGGGAGGACTCGGTCCTCCACTTAGGATCTTTTGCTTATAACTTATCGGGAGGTGTCTGTGCCTCCCTTGGTTTGTATAATATTCCTACTCAGCACTCGCCTTTTTAGTTCTGGTCTGTAACAAAATAACTTAAGCTTGCTTTTGAAATAAATGTAATTTATGTAATCGCTTCCGCATTTCTTTATCTCCGATGTTCTATAATGTCTGCAAGACGGGTGAAACGTTCCTGGTAAGGTAAGGAAAGATACCGAACTTGTCAAGTGACTTAGGAACATCTACAGGGTGTCTGATGTCTGTTAGACAAGGACAACTGTAGGTGGGCCTAATTACTTGGGAGGTTCCGTCACACCCGGTCTTTGTGACCACCTCAACGGGGAGTAGGTTTGCAAGAACCGAACCTCGGTAAAACAAATCACAGTGTCTCACTCTTCATTTGCTTGTGATTTGTTTTCGCCCTCTCTTTCGGACTCGTTTACATTTCTAACGCTAACCCCGGCTTGTAGTTGTGCTTAAAGATTGTAAATTTCAGATTCGCCCTATTCACCCCCCTCTAGGCGACTTTCACATATCTCTTTCATGACTACAACTAATGTGTTTTCAAGTGTATTTCTATGCTAAGTCGTAGATTGAAAGGGAAATAGAGTCTTCGACGAAGACAAGGCTTCCACTCCACTCTAATGGTATCATTTACCCTTCCCCATCACTCCACATCACTCTCCAAATTAGTATAGTCTTTCACTCATATTTACTTGTACCAATGGGGGAGAAAGTTAACAAGGGCTCTCAACGTCTCCGTTTTTGGTGATTAATGCCAAAGGGGGAGAAGATATTAAGTGTTGGAACTTGCTCTCTGACACAAGGAGGCCAACAAGGGTGAACAGTGGTGACAATAGGGTTACGTGCTAGGAGGCAACAACTCTGTTAATCTAGCCTCTCACGGGCACTGTGAGGGGGTATTTATAGGTACCTGAGCGCCCAGCGCCTTGTGTTAAGGACGCATGTGCCCTCAGCTACCCAGGTTATCCCCAGAATATTCCCATAAAGCAGGGTTACAGACCGTAATTACATGAATGCCTTTACAGGTGAGGCCCGTAGCACACGGCGACCGCGCAGGGCCCATTACAATGGGCCGGATCGTACGTGGGCCTCCGAACAGGACGAGGCCGCACGGTGGGAGGACCTCGTCGCAGGCCTTCGTCTGGCATCGTACCGGGCGAAGGGTGTCCCTGCCCGTTTTGTCTTCGTCGGACCAGCGGCACCAGCGAGGGCTTCGAGCGGAGGGTGGCGGCTATGCCTTCGCCCCAACATTTGCCCTCCGAGGGACCAGTTCGACAAAGTCACCTGGTGCCGAAGACGTCGCTAGATGGCGGAGACGCTGCCCTCGCTCGAAGTGGTTCCGCGGGGGTTTTTGATGTGACCGTTGATTGACCGGGTACTGTTGGATTGCGGGTTTCCCGAAGCGCCGCGCTCCGCCTATAAAAGGGGGCGGGGCCGGCGCCTTTTGAACTTTACTTTCCGCGCTCCGCGAAAAACCCTAGCCGCCCGCCGTCTTGCTGCTTGTCTGCCCGCCGTGCTCTAGTTCGCCGGAGATCTGGCGCGAGTGAAGCAGACTGCCCGCCGCCGCCGACGGTACGTAGCGATGCCGTCTTCCTCTTCTTCCGCTGCCGCTACGCCGCCGGCCGGTTCCTCGTCGCCGGCCGCCGCCTCGTCGGAGGAGACGTTGAGCAGTTTGATGCCGGAGGAGTTGCGCGCCGGCGACTCTGTTGATTTCGGCGTGTCGCGAATGTCGTCGGCCCGCGTGGAGGATATGCAGCGGTTGGGCTACTTCGGCGGCGGAGTTGCCCGTGCCCCGGGGACGGAGAAAGTCCCCGAGCCAGAGGGCGAGTTGGTTGTTTTCGAGGCATTTTTCGCCGCCGGTCTCCGCTTGCCTGCACATCGGTTTGTTGGCGAAGTCCTGCGTAGGTTCAACGTGCAAATACATCAGCTGACGCCGAATGCCGTGGTGGCCCTGTCGAAGTATGTCTGGGCGACGACTTCGTACGGCGGACAGCCATCGGTCGAAGTTTTTGCGAAGCATTATTGTTTACACTGGCAGAAGAGGATGATCGGGGACGAAGTTGCTCAGTTTGGGTCCTGCACATTCACGTCGAAGACCGGCAAGACCACGATGCCAGTAATCGAGTTGGTCCCTTGTGCCCGCAACAAGTGGGGCAACTGGAATGAATTTTGGTTTTACGTTGCTGAGGGTACCGTCGAAGGCCACGAGGGACTTCCCGTGTCCGAGATGTGCTCTTATTTTTACTCGGCGTACCCGCCCTTTGAAGTGGCGGAGGATGATGTGAACGAAGGGGCCCTTCGGTGTGCCGCCGGCCAGAGCAGTGGGCACGACTTGGTTGAAGAGTTTGTGGCTTACGGGGTATGGCCCTTGGCGCGTGGTTGGGCGCTGGGCGAAGTATGCCCTCGCCAAATGCCTTTCCGTGGTGGAGAGATGGTGCGGAGTCCCGCCTTCGCGCTAAATCTGCGAAACCGTGATCCGGCCGCCTTCGTGCGTGAAGCTGAGGATGAGGCGGCGCGGATTGTTGGGCGTTATGTGCCGAGGACCGAGGGCCAGCGCAGCTGGGAGATCCGCGGGTCGAATGACCGTCTGAATAGGGTCTTCGAATTGAACCAACTGCCATATGACGGCTATCCTGGTCAAGACGACGCGGACCGTCGGGGGAAGAAAACGGTGGTGGAGACTAAAGACGACCCTGCGCCGGCGGCCGCCCCATCCTCTAAGAAGAGAAAACTAGGTACTGCCATGGGAGGACTTGGGGTTTCCGATGGGTTTGCTAGAGAGTTGATGAGGACATGCGCGGCCCCGGGGGAAAGGATGTCTTCGCCCGAGCTCCGGGAGTCTTCGGCTCGGATGCTGAAGGTTACCGGGGGCTGCTGGCCTAGGAATGTTCCTATCCCCCCCCCCCCCCCCCCGCGACCGACGAAGACTCTTTTACATCTCGCATGGTTCGTAAATGGAGAGTTTTTCCTTACGAGCGGAATATTGCTGCTGTTGTGTCGGCAGTGATGGACAAGGATCGCCAGGATCGCCAGGGAGCTGCACAAAAGCGGCAGGCGGCCATCCGGCTTGTTGAAGCCAGGCCGAAGAGGCAGCGGTTGGGTGCGAAGGCTGCGGCCCCCAGCGGAGGCAAGCCGCCGCTGCCGGCGAAGTCGGGCGCCCCTGCATCCAGCAGGGTGCCGGAGGCAACGGCAGGCGCCGGGGGCGCCAAATCGGCGAAGGTGGTGCCGCCTTCCGGCGGAGTGGCGGAGGTCGCGAAGGCGGCCCAAGCGTTGTCGTTGTCCAGCAAACGCGTCGCCGACTTCGCCACCAACATTAGCGTGGACGACTATCTTGTTGGTAAGTCGCCGGCTTCGCTTTGTTTTTTTTTAATATGTAGATATAATTTATTCGTCGTTATGCCGCAGGGTCGGACGAAGGCCAACTTGCTATAGTTGCGCCTGTCGCGGCGACCACGACGGCCGCCGAGGTGCCGAAGGCGAAGGGTGGGGCTCTTAGCGCCGGGGGCGAGGCGTCGGCCTTCGCGGCTGTCAGGGACGAGGCGGGCGCTGCGTCCCGCCGGTTGGCGGAGGTGACGGAGGCGCTGAGCCAGGCGTCCCGCCGGCTGAAGGAGGTGTGTGTGTTTTTTTTTAATCTTGGGCCGCGGCCTTACTTGTGCTTCTGCAGGTGGCTGACTTCGTCGACCGTACAGCGTCGGGGGCCCTTACGGCGGCTGTGTCTGCCGAAGTCGAGAGACTTCGGACACAACACGCCGACGCCGTCCGCGAAAAATCGGCCGCCGACAGCAAGTGTCGTAAGCTGACGGACAAGGTGGTCGTACTGGAGAAGGAGAAGGCTGACCTCCGGCGCCAACTGGCGGGGGAGAGGAGGGAGACCAACGATGCCCTCGCCAAGGAGAAGGCTGCGCAGGCGGAGGCCAAATTGGCGCGGGCGGAGGGCAATATTGCCAGGGAGCGCGCCGAGCAGCTGCAGGAGCGACTCACTGCCCTGGAGAGCCGCATGGAGAGGGCCGAGGCCGTGGCGCGAGCGGAGGCAGAGCGGACGCGCAAACAGCTCATGGATACATACCGTGGGCTGGGCGCGGGGACCGGTGAATTCGAAGTGCCGGACCGAGAGGCCGGACTTCGCTGCCTGGAGTGGGTGCAGGAGGAATTGCAAGCGCTCCCCACTGTTGTGGAGGGGTTTATGTCGTATGCCTCCCTGGTCACCTGCGAGGGGGCGATGAACGCGCTCTCCCGCGAAGGGTGTCGGCACTTCGAGGTCTTCGACCAAGCCGATGAAGATTTCGAGCGAGATATCTTTAAGGTTGAGGACCCCGTAGTGAAGGAGTCCGCCGGAGCCATCTACGACCGGCTGTGGGGCGCGTACGGTCGCGAGGTGGTCAGGGAGCGGGCCGAGACGGCGAGGGCTCAGGTAATGTGCTCGTTTGTTTGGCGTTTGTTGGTTGACTGTGTGTGTGTGGTGAATTTTTGTGTGCTTTGTCTTAGGCGGCGCGTGGCGAGAGGGTGGACGACTTCGGGGCGTTGAATGACATGCTATCTGACCCGGAGCCAGCCCCGGCGGAGGCCGTGCCTGGGCCCGTCCTGTGGCCGACCCTGGAGACTGCGGGAGACGCGCCGGGTGCCTCCGTAACCGCTGCGGCCGGCGAAGGCCTGCCCCCAGAGGTCGCCGAAGTCGCACCTGGTGCCTCCGCGGCGGCTGCGCCGAGCGCCGTAGAGCCTGCAGCGGTGGCGGCGGAGATAACAGCGGAAGCAACGGCGGAGCCAACGACGGAGGCTCCTGCAGCGTCGGGGCTGTCGCAGGTGGCGTAGTAGGTGTGGAGGGTTGTGGAAATTTGTACATGTTACTGAATTTTGGTTGCTGCGCAGGTTCAAGATTTTGGGCCTGCGCACACAACCGCTACTACTAAAATTTTGGCGGCTTCGACTGCGGAAGATGGTAATGAATGTGGTGGGTCTGCATCTGAGTTTTTGGATTGTGCTGACTCTAGGAGCTCGGTTGAGTGGACTGAGGAGTCGTCGGAGGAGGACTTGGACTACTTTGCGGCCTTGGATGTGGCTGCGGCGGAGGCTTCGCCGCACGTCGCGGGCGCAGGAGATATGTCAGGTCCTAGCGCCGGGCGACGACGACGAAGGGCGGTTGCGAAGCGTAGAGTTAGTGGGACGGAGGGGGCTCGGCTTCGTGTGAGTGGGACTGGCCGGCAGGAACTGTTGTCTTTGCCGGCCACCGTGAATACGGGTGAAGGGGAACTGCGAAGTCTTTTTGCAGGTGAGGAGCTTAGGATAATGTTATTTAATTATAGGGAGATGGGAATTATTCCTAAGGTTGAGCCGATGTAGAGTGTGGTGCCCTCGCTTGTGTATGTAGAGGCATGTATGATGAAGTTGTGTGCCCTCGCTTGTATAGGTGTGCGAAGGCGTTGTATACTTTGTCTAGTATGTTTTGTTATGCTGTGCTGGTGTGATTATAGTTCGGCTGCGCCCTTAGGCGGCTTCTGCGCGGTGGCTTCGGTCTTTGGCGCACTTGTTGTGCTAGTCCGGCTGCACCCTTAGGCGACTTCTGCGCAGATAGTCTTCGCGATAGACTTCGGTTTTTTCGCACTTGTTGTGCTAGTCCGGCTGCACCCTTGGGCGACTTCTGCGCGGATAGTCTTCGCGATATACTTCGGTTTTTTCGCACTTGTTGTGCTAGTCCGGCTGCACCCTTGGGCGACTTCTGTGCGGATAGTCTTCGCGATAGACTTCGGTTTTTTCGCACTTGTTGTGCTAGTCCGGCTGCACCCTTGGGCGACTTCTGCGCGGATAGTCTTCGCGATAGACTTCGGTTTTTTCGCACTTGTTGTGCTAGTCCGGCTGCACCCTTGGGCGACTTCTGCGCGGATTTGTCGCACGCGAGGGTGGCTAGCGCTTAGCCTCGCGGTGACCTCGAATTGGTCGAATGTCGAAGACCGTCGTCGCGGTCTTTTTTCGACGCATGTTTTTGTGGGGGATTTTTCACACATATATTACATGGCTCCGCCTCGTTAAAAACCTCACCCCCGGGAGGAAAAGAGTGCGGGCCGGTACAAGATTGTTTTGACGAATTACAAGGGCAGAAATAGCCCCGATGAGTCAAACAAAAAAATTGCGAAGGTTGTCGATGTTCCAGGAGTGCTGCAGGTCCTCGCCGTTTGGCGTTGTGAGCCTGTAGGCGCTGGGGGAAGCTTTTGTCTTGACTATAAAGGGGCCCTCCCACTTGGGCTCCAGCTTGCCCCTGGACTCCGTCCGAGCTGTTCGGACGAGTACGAGGTCCCCTTCGCGGAACTCCCTCGGGATGACTGCGTGGTCGCGCCATGCTTTGGTCTGAGCTTGGTATTTGTTTAGGGCCTGCAGGGCGAAGACCCGCTCTCCGTCAATGAGATCCTTTGAAGTTGGCTCGTCCACGTCGGGGACGGCTGACGGAACTGTACGCGGGGACCCATGCTTTATTTCTTGTGGGGTCATGGCCTCCGACCCGTATAGAAGGCGGAAAGGGGTGAACCCAGTCGCCCTGCACTCAGTTGTGTTTAGTGCCCAGACTGCCTCCGGTAACAAGTCGGTCCATCTGCCTTTTTTTCATCGAGGAGCATCTTCTTGACAGCTGTGAAGATTTTCCCATTGGCGCGCTCCATGACCCCATTGGACTGCGGGTGATAGACTGAAGCGAAGGCAAGCTTGGTGCCGATGGAGAAACAAAAATCCTTGAAATCTTGGCTGTCAAACTGCTTACCGTTGTCAACTGTTAGCTCGGACGGTACTCCGAAGCGGCAAACAATGTTTTGCCAGAAGAATTTTTGGGCAGTCTTTGATGTTATTGTAGAAATAGCCCTCGCTTCAATCCATTTGGTGAAGTATTCGACGGCTACGAAGGCGAACTTGAGGTTCCCCTGAGCGGTGGGCAGGGGCCCGACAATGTCCAGGCCCCAGCGCTGGAGAGGCCATGTATGGGCAATCAGCTTTGTATATTGCGAGGGGCTGCCTGACCGAGGAGAAAACTTCTGGCAGGCTTCGCAGGACCTTGTGACCCGGTTTGCGGCGTAGATCATTGCGGGCCAGTAAAACCCTTGGCGGATCACCTTGGCGGCCAGGGCCCTTGGCCCTACGTGCGAGCCGCACATGCCACTGTGGACTTCACGTAGAATCTGCATGCCTTCGGCTTCGGTGACGCACTTAAGCATTGGCTGACTGACCCCTTTCTTGTAGAGTTGGCCCTCAATCAGTGCGAAGTCCCGGCTGCGATGTCTGAGGCGCTTGGCCTCGCTGACGTCGGCTGGATGATAGTACCCCTGTAGGAACAGGGTTATTGGTGCCCGCCAGTCTTCGGTCATGATTAGGTTGACTATGCGGTGGCCGTCGCTATCATTAGTTATTTGGAGCCCTTCGGGGCTTCGGACGGCTGGCGTGCCGATGGTGTGAAAGAACACGTCGGAGGGCAAGGGCTCGCCCCTGGCGGCAGCCTTGGCCAATGCATCGGCCTCCTCGTTCTTGGCCCTATCCACATGCTGCAAGGTGAATCCCTTGAACTGTCTCTCGAGACTTCGGATGGCTGCGAGGTATTGCATGAGCACGGGGTCTTTTGCTGCATAGTCTTTCTCGACCTGGCCGGCAACTATCTTGGAGTCTGTTTTAATGATACATGTGGTGACTCCGAGGGCCCTTAGCTTGCGGAGGCCGAGGATAACCGCTTCATACTCTGCTATATTGTTTGTGCATCTGTCGGATTCCAGAGCGAAGCTGAGGCGTGCTGCATATCTGTGTTTGACTCCGGCTGGTGAGGTGACGACTGCAGCGACGCCTGCCCCCGCATGGCACCATGCGCCGTCGCAGTGGATAGTCCAAACCTTCTCTGTGGACGGGTCTGGCTGCGTTATTGGCCCAGTCCAGTCGACGACGAAGTCTGCCAGGACCTGTGACTTGATGGCTGTCCTGGGCTCGAAGTTGATGTGGTAGCCGGATAATTCGGCTGCCCACTTGGCAATCCTCACTGATGCCTCCAGGTTTCTGAATAGTTCGCCGAGTCCCCTGTCTGAGGTGACTCGGACCTTGAATGCTTCAAAGTAATGGCGCAGCTTGCGCGAAGACATAACGACTGCGTAGGTGATCTTCTCCAGCTCTGTCATGTTGCACTTGGACGGTGTCAGTACTTCGGAGACATAGTAAACAGGGCACTGTCTGACCGCACCCTCAACCGTCTGCTCTTGCACTAGTGTCGCGCTGACCGCGTGCGGCGAAGCCGCGACATAGAGCAATAGGGGGAGCGAGGAGTCGGGGCTCGTGAGGATTGCTAGCTCCGACAGGTACTGTTTCAGCGAGGCGAAGGTCACTGCTTGCTCCGGTCCCCAGGCGAAGTCTTTTGCACCGCGGAGTGTTTTGAGAAAGGGGAGACTTCGCTCGGCGGACCTAGAGATGAACCTGTTGAGAGCGGCCAATCTGCCTGTCAGACGCTGGACGTCTCTGGCGGACTGTGGAGGCGTCATGTTTATGATGGCCTGGATCTTGGTTGGGTTGGCCTCAATGCCGCGATGTGATACCAGGTAGCCCAATATCTTGCCCTAGCGAACGCCGAAGACGCACTTTTCCGGGTTTAGGCAGAGTCGTGCGTCTCGCATGCTCGCAAATGTCTCGGCGAGGTCGGCGAGATGGTCCTCCTTATTCTTGCTGGCGACGATGATGTCGTCCACATATGTAAATATATTTCTGCCAACCTGCCCTTCGAGTACTGTTTTGGTGAGTCTGGAGAAGGTGGACCCGGCATTCTTGAGTCCCTCCGGCATTCTGATGAAGCAATAAGTGCCGAAGGGTGTTATGAAGCTGGTGCTGGTCTTGTCTTCCTCCTTCATGTATATCTGGTGATAGCCGGAGAAGCAGTCGAGGAGTGACATGACCTCGCATCCGGCCGCGCTATCGACTATTTTGTCGATCCGTGGCAGCGGGAAATTGTCCTTTGGGCAGGCCTTATTGAGACTGGTGAAGTCTATGCACATTCGCCATTTCCCACTTTTTCCTGCACCATTACAACATTGGAGAGCCACGTGGGGTAAGCCACTTGTCACACCCGAGTTTCAGGGGCACCAAGACCCGGGCGCGAACATAAACACCAGGTGTGCTGGGACCAAGTCTCACACATATGATGTATAGTGGCACAGGATCGAATGTCACATCTATATATATAACAGGAGTTCTATACAAAATAAATAATTACATTATAAGGAGACAACGGTCCAGCAACCCAAAGTTGACTGGGAGACGACGGCCTAGATCTCTCTCACGAACTCATCGCAGCATCCTCCATGCGCCTCATCCTGCGGTACCTGTTCTTGACCTGTGGGGGGTGTGAGACAGCAAGAGTGAGCTCACATACGTTCATCGCTCAACAAGTTGTGGGGAATAATGTGCATGAACTCGCCAAAGGTGGGAGCTCACGTGAAGTGTAAGGCTTACCAAAGAGGATGGTTAGAGCTGAGCATTGCTTTTAAAGTTGGTCAAAATTTTATTAGCAATTACTAAGTATAAGTAAATACCAACCCAATTAAATAGTAGAACAAAAGTAACAACATCACCTGTACAACATCACCTGCGATGCAATGCATATGACAAATTGAGTTTAATTCCATAATTTAATCATGTGAGGGTCCGAGCTGCTCATGACCGTGAGCACGGCTAGTATACCAGTTTTACACTCTGCAGAGGTGGCGCATCTTTACCCACAAGTCATGTTACCCATCTGCCAAGGGATCGCGACTTCCCATACACCTCTACCGAGGAGGCGAGGCAGGGTAACACTACGAGGCCTTTACAAAGTTCCACTAGCTTCAGAAAACCCGCTACAGTTTATAGGAAGCTCCAATGCAGGAATTCCCTTGCAGGACCGCCATCGCAGCAAAATCCTCCCGAGGGCCTCCCTACACTGACCACTCCCCTACTGCCCTTGCCCCTTTCGGGTAAGGTAGTCCTCCACTAGCTTTCCTAATTAATCAGCCAAGGGCGTCCCATTATACCCTTGTGGTAGCACTGTTTTCCCGGGTGGTCGCTCCATGTTCCAATTAACATAATGATCTTATCATGAACGATAAATAACAACGGATAACAAAAGTATAATCATGAGTAATGTATCTTCATACCCAAAACCACATAAAGCACTAGCAAGTACTACCCAAAAAGTTCAGTGGTAACAAGGTATAAAGATAATCAAACTAGGGTAACCTATTGGGTCCCATCAAAATTAACCTATGCAGATCATTATGATTAATTAGAACATGGCTGGGTAAAAAGAAGTGATCAAGGGCACAACTTGCCTGGGACTTGAGATTCCAGGTACCAACTTGCTTTTCAGATGACACGTGTCCTCGCGCTAGTCGTAGCAATACAAACAAACATGGTATAGATAAAATTAACATCACACCAATCATAAGAACAAACTGAATAATAATAATCTACGCGTAGCTACGAGACTAACACAACTTGAAAGGATCAAATCGGAGTTAAAACGGAGGAGTTATGAATTTCCTAAGGTTTTATGTATTTGATATAAGATTAGTTAGGAAATTAATTTTATTATTGTTTTCATATCAAAACAGAGGCACTATGTGATAAACAATAATATTACAAAATTATAGAAACTAGAATGGATTAAATTTGACTTCATATGAATTTTATATGAATTAAACAAATTCTATCATTTATTTTCACATTAAAATCATTTTCTAATCCCTTTTCTGAATTTTATAAATCTCTGGACTGGGCCTCAAATACTGAAAACAGCAGGGGCTTATCTAAGAAAACTCCCCAGACTCAGACGCAACCCGAGCTGGACAGCGGGTTCTAATCTATGATTTCCGAGGGGCTACTGTGCAAAAATGCGCCGCGAAGGGGTACGGGGTGATATAGGCCGTCGGATTAGAAATCCAAGGCCCAGATCAGATCCAGTCATAAGTGAACCGGTACACAATCTGAGACGTTGGATCGAACATTAGCGCCCCGGATTTAATGTAGCTCCGATCGACCAACGCCCGCACGATCAAGGATCAACGGTCGCGGTGCAACTTTCCCCGTTCTAATCCTAGCCACACATCTAGATCGGACGGTCAGGAGTTGTCCGGCCCCCTGATCTAATCCTAACCGCACCATTCCCATCCAAGGGCTAATACCCCATCTTCTCCGTGCGACCGCGAAGGCGTGAGTCGCGCGCAGAGCGCGGCGGCGCACACTCCGGCGACGACGCGCCCGATCACCCGGCACTCAACCACCGCGCACAAGGGCAAATCGTAATACTTTGAGTACCGCAAACACGTGGGATTGAAACTCACCGTGGATTACAGCGCGAGGACCCCTGCCCGCGCAGCACGATGGAAAGCGTAGACGGCGGCAGTCCGATGAGCAATTCTCCGCGCCCAGGCGACTTCCAGATTCACACCGAGGGAACGGACGGCTATTCCGCACACTAGCGAATCACACTCGACCCTGCGCCAAGGACGGAACACAGGCGCAGATGGTTTCCCCTGCGGCGGCGCACCCCTGTTCATCCGCACGGCGGCGTCATTCATGCTCCACCCTTCTCTCACTCTCGACACCTAAGCACACACCCCAAGGGCGCTACACTCCTGCTGGTACACCATGAGTCTGGTCGGAGTCTGCTAATCGGGAAGAACACGACACCACGCGGTACCCACGGGAAGGCGCAGGTCCATTACCACGCGCAACGCCGACGAGCAATTCACGATCTACCAGAGACGTTCTTCCTACATAGATCGGTGCTACTCGGTATGAATTCGAGAGAGAAGGCATGAGTTGGTCATACCAGGGTTAGGGCGACGCCGAGGCACCAGTCCGCGGCACCGAGCGACTCCCCGACGAACCCCGCTCCCGGCGAGTGAATTTGGGGCGCAGAAGCTACTAGCTCGGCCCGGCGAGGACCCGACCACCGAGCTGACTTGGAGGCAACTCGGACGCATTCCGCGCAACTCAGGGAGCGCCCAGGAGGCTCGGCTCAAGTTCAACGGTGGTGGAGACATGAGCTCCGCGGTGGCACCCGAGGCGAGGCCCCCCCCATGGCGCTAGATCTCCAATCCTGGCAGCTTGGGATGTGGATAGGATGAGGTGGTCTAGGATTTTATACCGGAGTAGGGCTCGATCCGGAGGAGACCGTTCGACGAACGCAGCGGCGAAGATCTCGGCGGAATTCTGTTTTAGCGCCCCCGTTCGGACTTGAGGAAGATGATAGGGCTGACAGTGGGTCCCATACGCCAGCGCTAGAGCAGGAGTGGGCTGGCGGGTGGCAAAGTGCATATGGGCTAGAAGTGAGGGATTAGGCCCAAGTGAGGCTTATGTTTTTTTTTTCTTTTTCACTCTTTTCTTTTCTAATTCAAATTCCAATTATTCAAACTCAATTCAAATTCTTGTTTTGAACTCCAGATTCCAAATATGAAGAAAAAGTATACATGAATTATAATTCTACAGTTTGAAATAATATTATTTATTATTGTTATCTTATAATGTGTATTCTTTTCTTTTTCTTTGTTTTAAATTCAAACCTACTGTTTGAATTCGAAATTGATTTGCATATCTCATAGATCATGAGTACCAAATAGAAATACTAATTTAGGGATATATTTATATTTATTTATAGTTATTTTTATTTATATGTAATACTCCTTTCTTGTTTTCTCATTTCAAATTCCAAATTCAAATTTAGGTTTAATCACAATCTTCAACTCATTATCTTCAACATTATATTGTTATTAATGTTATTGTTTTAAATGCGCAAACAAAGCTCCAATATGATGCATGGTTTAGTAGCATATCTTTTATTTGTTTTAAATATGGCGTTTACAAGTGATGGCATGTAGATATAACACACACACATAAATAAAAGAAAATAACTTTTCTCCTATTATATTATCTTCTACAAATTGGGTGTTACAAATCCTACCCCCCTTAAAAATAATCTCGTCCTCGAGATTTGTAAGAAAAGGGATACAAAAGAATTGGTTTGTAATTCCGCTTTTAGTCTATAGTTGGTTCAAAAATCCGGAGTCTCATTGATTCGAGGTTAGTGTATATCATCGGGGTTGGGGAATATGGTTAAGATAGATATGGATGAGATAGACTACATGATGTAGGTCAAAAATCTTGTTTGATGTTAGGTGGGGATAGACAAATTGGATATAACTAGATTAGACTAGTTAAGATCTACTTATTTTAGAATAGATCATAGTTGTTACACTTAGTACGAGATAAGCAAAGTAGTTAGGATATGACAAGATAAGATAGGATAGAATCTTTTAAGATAAGATGAATCTATTAAGATAAGAGAAAATCTTTTAAGATAAGATATATTTTAATTAGGATCAGTTAGGATCTTTTGGGATGAGATAGATCTATGAGTGTAGAATAGAATCTTTTTAGATGAGATGGATATTGTTAGGCTAGATACTTTAATGAGGGATAATTTAAGTTCATTTAGATATTTTTATAACCGTTTTTTTTTCTATATGTATATGCAGATGTGATTGTGGACATTACTCCACAACTAATCACACTCAATCCAAGATCCAAATCAAACAAGTATCATAAGAACAAACATTCAAGCATACAAATACCTATAAAAATAGTTTTGTTTTTGTTCCTAAGAGTAGGTCTCCTATTCCTAAAGTCACTTTAGGCACAGGATTTCAAAGTGTGAAATCCACATTTGTCTTTAGAATGAAGAGGTAAGAATAATCAGAGTAAAGCGGAAATAGATGAGAATAGATTAAGAAAAGTTTAGAAAAGAATCAGAGTAGCAAAGGTAAGTAAGTATTGGTTGTCCAGTTCTATCTAGGTTTCGTCCTGCAGTCAACATTCCTCTGATACCACTTCTGTCACACCCGAGTTTCAGGGGCACCAAGACCCGGGCGCGAACATAAACACCAGGTGTGCTGGGACCAAGTCTCACACATATGATGTATAGTGGCACAGGATCGAATGTCACATCTATATATATAACAGGAGTTCTATACAAAATAAATAATTACATTATAAGGAGACAACGGTCCAGCAACCCAAAGTTGACTGGGAGACGACGGCCTAGATCTCTCTCACGAACTCATCGCAGCATCCTCCATGCGCCTCATCCTGCGGTACCTGTTCTTGACCTGTGGGGGGTGTGAGACAGCAAGAGTGAGCTCACATACGTTCATCGCTCAACAAGTTGTGGGGAATAATGTGCATGAACTCGCCAAAGGTGGGAGCTCACGTGAAGTGTAAGGCTTACCAAAGAGGATGGTTAGAGCTGAGCATTGCTTTTAAAGTTGGTCAAAATTTTATTAGCAATTACTAAGTATAAGTAAATACCAACCCAATTAAATAGTAGAACAAAAGTAACAACATCACCTGTACAACATCACCTGCGATGCAATGCATATGACAAATTGAGTTTAATTCCATAATTTAATCATGTGAGGGTCCGAGCTGCTCATGACCGTGAGCACGGCTAGTATACCAGTTTTACACTCTGCAGAGGTGGCGCATCTTTACCCACAAGTCATGTTACCCATCTGCCAAGGGATCGCGACTTCCCATACACCTCTACCGAGGAGGCGAGGCAGGGTAACACTACGAGGCCTTTACAAAGTTCCACTAGCTTCAGAAAACCCGCTACAGTTTATAGGAAGCTCCAATGCAGGAATTCCCTTGCAGGACCGCCATCGCAGCAAAATCCTCCCGAGGGCCTCCCTACACTGACCACTCCCCTACTGCCCTTGCCCCTTTCGGGTAAGGTAGTCCTCCACTAGCTTTCCTAATTAATCAGCCAAGGGCGTCCCATTATACCCTTGTGGTAGCACTGTTTTCCCGGGTGGTCGCTCCATGTTCCAATTAACATAATGATCTTATCATGAACGATAAATAACAACGGATAACAAAAGTATAATCATGAGTAATGTATCTTCATACCCAAAACCACATAAAGCACTAGCAAGTACTACCCAAAAAGTTCAGTGGTAACAAGGTATAAAGATAATCAAACTAGGGTAACCTATTGGGTCCCATCAAAATTAACCTATGCAGATCATTATGATTAATTAGAACATGGCTGGGTAAAAAGAAGTGATCAAGGGCACAACTTGCCTGGGACTTGAGATTCCAGGTACCAACTTGCTTTTCAGATGACACGTGTCCTCGCGCTAGTCGTAGCAATACAAACAAACATGGTATAGATAAAATTAACATCACACCAATCATAAGAACAAACTGAATAATAATAATCTACGCGTAGCTACGAGACTAACACAACTTGAAAGGATCAAATCGGAGTTAAAACGGAGGAGTTATGAATTTCCTAAGGTTTTATGTATTTGATATAAGATTAGTTAGGAAATTAATTTTATTATTGTTTTCATATCAAAACAGAGGCACTATGTGATAAACAATAATATTACAAAATTATAGAAACTAGAATGGATTAAATTTGACTTCATATGAATTTTATATGAATTAAACAAATTCTATCATTTATTTTCACATTAAAATCATTTTCTAATCCCTTTTCTGAATTTTATAAATCTCTGGACTGGGCCTCAAATACTGAAAACAGCAGGGGCTTATCTAAGAAAACTCCCCAGACTCAGACGCAACCCGAGCTGGACAGCGGGTTCTAATCTATGATTTCCGAGGGGCTACTGTGCAAAAATGCGCCGCGAAGGGGTACAGGGTGATATAGGCCGTCGGATTAGAAATCCAAGGCCCAGATCAGATCCAGTCATAAGTGAACCGGTACACAATCTGAGACGTTGGATCGAACATTAGCGCCCCGGATTTAATGTAGCTCCGATCGACCAACGCCCGCACGATCAAGGATCAACGGTCGCGGTGCAACTTTCCCCGTTCTAATCCTAGCCACACATCTAGATCGGACGGTCAGGAGTTGTCCGGCCCCCTGATCTAATCCTAACCGCACCATTCCCATCCAAGGGCTAATACCCCATCTTCTCCGTGCGACCGCGAAGGCGTGAGTCGCGCGCAGAGCGCGGCGGCGCACACTCCGGCGACGACGCGCCCGATCACCCGGCACTCAACCACCGCGCACAAGGGCAAATCGTAATACTTTGAGTACCGCAAACACGTGGGATTGAAACTCACCGTGGATTACAGCGCGAGGACCCCTGCCCGCGCAGCACGACGGAAAGCGTAGACGGCGGCAGTCCGATGAGCAATTCTCCGCGCCCAGGCGACTTCCAGATTCACACCGAGGGAACGGACGGCTATTCCGCACACTAGCGAATCACACTCGACCCTGCGCCAAGGACGGAACACAGGCGCAGATGGTTTCCCCTGCGGCGGCGCACCCCTGTTCATCCGCACGGCGGCGTCATTCATGCTCCACCCTTCTCTCACTCTCGACGCCTAAGCACACACCCCAAGGGCGCTACACTCCTGCTGGTACACCATGAGTCTGGTCGGAGTCTGCTAATCGGGAAGAACACGACACCACGCGGTACCCACGGGAAGGCGCAGGTCCATTACCACGCGCAACGCCGACGAGCAATTCACGATCTACCAGAGACGTTCTTCCTACATAGATCGGTGCTACTCGGTATGAATTCGAGAGAGAAGGCATGAGTTGGTCATACCAGGGTTAGGGCGACGCCGAGGCACCAGTCCGCGGCACCGAGCGACTCCCCGACGAACCCCGCTCCCGGCGAGTGAATTTGGGGCGCAGAAGCTACTAGCTCGGCCCGGCGAGGACCCGACCACCGAGCTGACTTGGAGGCAACTCGGACGCATTCCGCGCAACTCAGGGAGCGCCCAGGAGGCTCGGCTCAAGTTCAACGGTGGTGGAGACATGAGCTCCGCGGTGGCACCCGAGGCGAGGCCCCCCCCATGGCGCTAGATCTCCAATCCTGGCAGCTTGGGATGTGGATAGGATGAGGTGGTCTAGGATTTTATACCGGAGTAGGGCTCGATCCGGAGGAGACCGTTCGACGAACGCAGCGGCGAAGATCTCGGCGGAATTCTGTTTTAGCGCCCCCGTTCGGACTTGAGGAAGATGATAGGGCTGACAGTGGGTCCCATACGCCAGCGCTAGAGCAGGAGTGGGCTGGCGGGTGGCAAAGTGCATATGGGCTAGAAGTGAGGGATTAGGCCCAAGTGAGGCTTATGTTTTTTTTTCTTTTTCACTCTTTTCTTTTCTAATTCAAATTCCAATTATTCAAACTCAATTCAAATTCTTGTTTTGAACTCCAGATTCCAAATATGAAGAAAAAGTATACATGAATTATAATTCTACAGTTTGAAATAATATTATTTATTATTGTTATCTTATAATGTGTATTCTTTTCTTTTTCTTTGTTTTAAATTCAAACCTACTGTTTGAATTCGAAATTGATTTGCATATCTCATAGATCATGAGTACCAAATAGAAATACTAATTTAGGGATATATTTATATTTATTTATAGTTATTTTTATTTATATGTAATATTCCTTTCTTGTTTTCTCATTTCAAATTCCAAATTCAAATTTAGGTTTAATCACAATCTTCAACTCATTATCTTCAACATTATATTGTTATTAATGTTATTGTTTTAAATGCGCAAACAAAGCTCCAATATGATGCATGGTTTAGTAGCATATCTTTTATTTGTTTTAAATATGGCGTTTACAAGTGATGGCATGTAGATATAACACACACACATAAATAAAAGAAAATAACTTTTCTCCTATTATATTATCTTCTACAAATTGGGTGTTACACCACTGGTTCGATGAATTTGGCCTCTAGGAGGCGGTGCACCTCCGCCTTGGCGGCCTCTGTCTTTTCGTCGGACATTTTGCGAAGCCGTTGCTTTTTTGGTCGCACCGAAGGGTCAATTCCCAAGCCGTGCTCAATTAAGGATCGGCTGACTCCGACCAGGTCGAGGGCGGACCAGGCGAAGACATCTTTATTCTTGGCGAGGCAGCAGAGAAGCTTCTCTTCTTCCTGTGAGGTAAGGTCTTCGCTGATAGTGACTGTCTGCTTGGGCGTGGCCTGATCGAGGGGGGCAGTCTTTGTCCCGTCTTGGCTCTGCAACTGTGCCTTGTCGTACTGCTTATCGGTTGGGCTGGCGGGCGCAGGGACCTCGCGCTGGGCCGTGAGACAGTGCACATTTCTTTGACCGGGCACGAAGTCCCGCTCTATGTTGCGCGCAGTTTGTTGATTGCCGAAGACTGTGATGACGCCTAACGGACCTGGTATCTTCATGCATAGGTACAGTCCGTGGATGGCAGCTTCGAACTTATTGATGGAGCCCCGGCCCATGATGGCGTTGTATGGATATACCATGTCGACAATGTCGAAGGTTACTTGCTCACTTCGGGCATTGGGTGCTACACCGAAGGAGAGGGGCAACTCTATTTTGCCAACGGGAAAGGTGCCCTTGCCGCCGAAGCCATACAACGGGTTGTCCGAAGGCTTTAGCAGGCTGTGGCTTATACCCATGCGGTCGAAGGCGTGAAGGAAGATGATGTCCGCCTGACTGCCGTTGTCGACTAGGACTTTGTGTAAGTCCCAGCCTGCCACGCTGCAATTGATGACCATAGCGTCGATGTGGGGGGCGCTGCGCAGGTCGACGTCTCGTGCGTCGAAGGTTAGCGGTATGTGGGACCACTTTGTCTGCACGACTGGGCCAGTGACGGCGACGTGGTTGATGCTGCGGTAGTGGTCCCGCTTCTGCCGCTTGGTGTCGAAGTCAGTGCTGGACCCCCCTGTTATCATGTGAATGACTCCGCGATATGGTTGCTCGGGGAAGTCTTCCTGCTTTGGGGCATGGGGGATGTTTTGGTGTTGCCGATGCGGTGGTGGGGGTGGAGGAGGTACGATTTGTACTTCCTGATGGTGTTGGTAAGCGTGGTGCGGTGGATGCGGAGCGGGGGCGTGGATATATGATGGAGGGGGTTGCTGGTAGTTGTGCGCGACAATTCTGGGGTTGTCGGCTGGCTGCGCCCGTGCCATTCTGTCTCTGGTGGCCTTCGTTTCGGGGCAGTCTTTGGTTTGGTGGGCGCAGTCTTCGCCATGAAAAAGGCAGTAGAATCGGCGCGGCGGCTGCGCGCGCCCTCGGCCCCTGCCGCGAGTTCCATTTCCGCGGCCCTGGGGGATATTCCTGGCGGTGAGGGGGGTCAGCAGTGGGATGCTGGTTGGCGATGTTGTGCACTTGCTGCTGACTGCGGCCGTCTCGACCGGAGTCTGGCTGCGGAGTCCTCGTCCATGTGCGGCTGGACTACGGGGCGTCTTTGGGTTTCCGCTGTGACTCAACCTTGCGCTGGTGGAGCTCTTCGGATTTGGCATATTTTTCAAAGAGCTGATATAGCTCCTGGAGGTTCTTGGGTGGATCTCTGATACAATGACTGTAGAGGACGCCGGCACGAAGTCCACTGATGGCGTAGTGGATAGCGATCTGATCGTCGACGGAGGGCAGCTGTGACTTGAGTGTTAGGAATTTGCGGTAATACTCCCGCAAGGTCTCCTTTTCCAGTTGTTTGCAAAGCGAGAGCTCGGCCAAGGCGTCAGTGTCTGGGCGGTACCCTTGGAAGTTGAGCAGGAACTTGTCCCTGAGACTTCTCCATGAATCAATGGACAGCGGAGGCAACCTGGTGAACCAGGTGAGTGCTGGGCCCTCTAGGGCGATGATGAAAGACTTCGCCATTGTGGCGTCGTCCCCTCCGGCGGATGCAACGGTGACCTGATAACTCATTATGTATTGCGTCGGGTCGGTGCTGCCATTGTACTTGGGATAGGTCCCTGCTCGGAAGTTAGCTGGCCAAGGCGTCACTTGCAGGTGAGGCGCCAGGGGACTTCGCTCGTCGAGGTAGTTGACCCCTTGGAAAGGCGCGGCGTGCTGGAAGGTGTAGTCGCGCTGGGGGAAACGCGGGTTCTCCGGCTGTGCTCGGTGTTGCAGGGGTGGCCCATGCTGCAGGCCGAGGTGGCCTTCGCACGTGTCTTCCGGTTGTGCGCGCTGCTGGAGGGGTGGCTCTTGGTGGAGGCCGAGGTGGCCTTCGCGCTGCATTAGCGCGATCTCGCGCTCGAGGTCTTGGGCCTTCTGCTCCTCGTCGCGTATCATTTGCCGTACCTTGGCTAGTGCGGACACACGCTGGCGCTTGGCCTCCAGTATCTCTTTCTGCCTCTGGAGATTGCGGTTCTTGAGGCGCAGGGCGCGCAGCTGTAGCTGTTCTTCTGTTGAGACGCCGAGGACCTCGCCGTCCTCGGTGAGGTCCGCGCCTTCCAGTGGGGCGAGGCCTGGGGGCGGCTGCGATTGTCCCTCGGGCTCACAGGTGCGGAAGGTGTCATCTTCGCAGGTGCGGGGAACATTGTCTTCAGTGGGCTCTTGGTGGGTGGATTGGGTGAGGGCGAGGGCCTTGCCCTTTCTTGCGGCAAGCAGTGCTGCCTTCGCAGCCTCGTCAGCCTTCGGGTTAGCTCTCTTGGGTGCCATCGCGGGTGGTGTTGTCGTAGCACGAACGGTGGGCGCCAAATGTTGGAACTTGCTCTCTGACACAAGGAGGCCAACAAGGGTGAACAGTGGTGACAATAGGGTTACGTGCTAGGAGGCAACAGCTCTGTTAATCTAGCCTCTCACGGGCACTGTGAGGGGGTATTTATAGGTACCTGAGCGCCCAGCGCCTTGTGTTAAGGACGCATGTGCCCTCAGCTACCCAGGTTATCCCCAGAATATTCCCATAAAGCAGGGTTACAGACCGTAATTACAGGAATGCCTTTACAGGTGAGGCCCGTAGCACACGGCGACCGCGCAGGGCCCGTTACAATGGGCCGGATCGTACGTGGGCCTCCGAACAGGACGAGGCCGCACGGTGGGAGGACCTCGTCGCAGGCCTTCGTCTGGCGTCGTACCGGGCGAAGGGTGTCCCTGCCTGTTTTGTCTTCGTCGGACCAGTGGCACCAGCGAGGGCTTCGAGCGGAGGGTGGCGGCTATGCCTTCGCCCCAACATTAAGTCCAAAGCAAAAGGACCGCACCACCAACTTAAAAAAATTTCAAAATGATGATTTATTTGGTTTTCACAAAAGTTTATTCTTCCAATTGGTATCTATTAAAACCCTCTTGAAAACTAAGAGGAGAATTTTATTCAGGGGGAGTTTTGTTTAGTCAAAGGAAAAACATTTGAAACAAGAGGAGGAAATTTCAAATATTGAAAATGCTTTCTGCAATCTTACTCATATACCTTTAACTATTTGCAAAAGACTTTGAAAAGATTTTCCAAAAAGATTTGCAAAAACAAAACAAGAGGTGCAAATGTGGTCCAAAATGTTAAATAAAAGAAAGCAATCCATGCATATCTAGTAAAATTTTAAATTGGTTTAATTCCATATAACATATGCACTTACATTATGCAAACTAGTTCAATTCTGCACTTATATATTTGCTTTGGTTTGTGTTGGCATCAATCACCAAAAAGGGAAGATTGAAAGGGAAATAGGGCTAACCTTTTCCCAGTATTAATTTTGGTGGTTGAATGCCCAACACAAATAATTGGACTAACTAGTTTGCTCTAGATTATATGTTCTACAGGTGCATAAAGGTTCAACACAACCCAATAAAAGATTGAAGAAAGGGTTCAAAAACAAAGGAGCAAAGAAACCAAGAGTGCCCTGGTCTGGCGTACCGGACTGTCTGGTGTGCCACCGTACTGTGTCCGGCGATCGACCCACTCAAAGTCCTAAATTCAACTCTAGCGCATTAGGGCTTGTGAGAGGATCACTTGTGTTTCTTGTTACTCTTGTTTGCTTGGTTGGCTTTCTTTTCTTTTCTTGTTATTCTCAAGTGCTTTGTAAGCAAGGCAAGAGACACCAATTGTGTGGTGGTCCTTACGGGATCTAAGTGACCCGTGAGAAGTAAAGAAGAAAGCTCACTCGGTCTAAGTGACCGTTTGAGAGAGGGAAAGGGTTGAAAGAGACCCGATCTTTGTGACCACCTCAACGGGGACTAGGTTCTTTAGAACCGAACCTCGGTAAAATAAATCACCGTGTTCATCCGCTTTATTTCTTGGTTTATTTGTTTTCCCCTCTCTTTCGGACTCGAATTCATTTCTAACGCTAACCCCGGCTTGTAGTGTGTGCTTAAGTTTATAATTTTCAGATTCCACCTATTCACCCCCCTCTAGGCGACTTTCAATGTGCCCCATCCCTTTGATTTTAAAAAAAATGATAACCTGGTAGTCCCTTCTACTATTAAGCGTGGAAGGGTGTGCGTCTATAGGGACGAGGCCATGCTCCCGCCCCTGTCCTCTCGCGATGCCCCCCCTCTCGCGCGCCCATCGTTGCCGCCATCAAGGCACAATATCGATGCCCCCAACTGAGATAGCCTCTTCCTCCCCAGTCTCGCTCGCGTGAATGCACAGGCGAGGTCGTCCTCGGCGCCCTGCCTCTCCCTCTCGTCGCCGCAGCGCGAAGGTCCGATGGACACCGACTCCGACGCTGCTCTATCGCCTGTTGCGTTGTCCCTCCGCAAGCTCCCACGTACACCTTCTCTACCGCGCGCCGCCACTCCACCACCGTCCCCTGGAGATTGCCCTCTCCATGAGATTGCCCCCCGCCCTCCACCTCGCGTGTCTCGCAGACGGGCGACCTCTTACCACGGGTGGGCGCGCTCGACCGCAGGCCGAGTTTTGCTTCGATGTCATCCCGGACAGCTCGAGGACGCCATCCTCCATCTTATAACAGTACAACACACATTTGTTTATTAGTTATTATGGTATTATATATTTTCTGTTGCAACGCACGTGCACTGACCTAATTATATGCTATGTCTTATGTTACTTACTTGGTTTTTAACCACAAACCACATAACTGCATGCCCAACACGGTCTGCATCTTGCCGTGTCAGCTCACCAGAGCTTGCCGTGTAGTCTAAAAAAGCTCCTTAGCCCAACAACGTTGTTTAGCTGCCCTTTAGGTGCAGCTGCTACAGTGCAGCTTCAATTTGACAAAGAAAGCTACCCAAATCCATGCATCCCTTAAGAAATTCGACACCACAACGAACATGGTGCACTCCCCGTCCCGGTCTTTGCACTGTTCTTGTTTAGCATTACAAATATATGTTTATTTGTCTGCATCACAACATTTAATTAGTTGGTTGACGCTAGTGTGGTGGGGTCTCACATGCTTGTTCGAGGAAGGACATTTCTGTATCTTTTTTCCCCACTTTTCATGGAAATAAAAGGGAAAAAATTTATTTGTTCTTGTCGGACTGTTCTTGTTTTAGAATACGATGAACCACGTACGGGTTGGTTTTTACGCAAAACTTGTGTAGATTCAGGATTCTCTCAGTATACCACCAGTCTCTCTCAGTGCTGCGCTGTATCTGTCTGTGACTGAGCCCCCCCTTCTTCTCTCTCTCTTGCTTAAATCTCATCATCACATCAACCGTTCCTCCCCTGTACTCTCATCACCCATTGCTTCGCGTTCGCGGCATCTACTGCTGCTCCTCTGCTCGGCCCCGCGTCGCCGTCGGGAGATCTCTCCGGCCGCCGAGATCGATTCCACGCGCCGCTCTCGCCTGCCTCCGCTCACTGTCCCCGCTGCCGCAGGATTCGCCCGCCCTGCCGGTGCGCCGGTGGTTCTCTACGGCGTCTTCCGGTTCGGGTGCCGCCATGCTCCGTGGCGACGGGGGAGGGACGCCGTGATTCCTTGCCTGGCCGCCGGTCGCCGCACGTGAGGCTGAGATCTCGGGGAGCTCGCCGTCTCGCGGCGCCGCCACCACCATGCCGTCTCTGCAGCTGCTGCAGCTGACGGACCGCGGCCGGGGGCTTCTCGCTTCCAGGAGGTCGGTCGGTCGGTCGGATGGCTCGGATCACTCGCCAACTTCCCTACTTTAATTCTGTCTCCTGTCCTCCTGCCGCGCCTGTTTCCTCACTTGTGCGCCACCAACCAGGAGGACGCTCGCCTTTGTCTCCGGCGCGGTGCTTGCCGGTGGAGCTCTGGCGTACGCCCGCTCGAGCCAGAGCCGCCGGCGGAGGAGGCGCCCGGAGGCGAGTCGCAGCGGCGGAGCCGGTGCATTGGCCGCCAATGGGGATGGTTTCAGCCAGAACGGTGCCGGCGGTGGATTGGCTGCAGCGGACCAGAGGAGGAGTGGCCTCAAATCTCTGCATTTCCTCGCTTCTATCCTACTCAAGAAGATGGGGCCCAGTGGCACGCGCTACCTTCTATGCTTGGTATTAACATCGGTAGGTTCTACCATTTTTTCCTCTGTGAGCGATGTACTTGTTTCAGAGATCTCTACTCTTCGTTGCTTTTCGCTCTTGCATACACACAAGTGGTCCCAGTGTTACTAGTGCCCTACTGCTGCTATCATATAAAGGAACCATGAGTAACTAGTATATCTGTATTTACTCATTGTAATTTCTCAACGAGGCAAGCAGTTTAATAATCACATGCTTATGTAGAAAGTTAGCAAAAACATTTTTTAGTGAAAAAACATAAAACAAACAGTACAGATATAATGTAGTTCTATATGTTCACCAGCTGAAGTTTGAATGTATGCAGTCCTTTAATAAAATGATACTATTGTGGCTAGAAACTTTGGTTTTTTTTAAATTATGGTCATCAAACTACCTTGGGGGGTTTAAACAGCATTTGAAGCTTTAATATACTAATGATCTAGATGCATTATTCTCACCGACCTGTGCGTTTCTGCAGGTGCTGCGTACAGCCGTAGGGCATAGATTAGCAAGAGTTCAAGGGTTTTTGTTTAAAGCAGCATTTCTTCGGCGCATCCCAACATTTACACGCTTGATCATAGAAAATCTTACGCTATGTTTCCTCCAATCAACATTATATCAGACCTCAAAATACTTAACAGGCTCTTTAAGTTTGCGTTTCAAGAAAATTCTAACAGATATCGCCCATGCTGATTACTTTGAGGTACACATGTTGCAGTTCTGCTTTTTTACTTAATTTCATTTTGTCTCCCTTCATAGTGCACACATTTCTCAATTGCATTGTTTCCTCAGAATGGTACCATGAAGAGCATTCCAAAATTGAATTCCAAGAAAAGTTATTTCCTAAGTTTGTATCTATCAGTGCACTAATTTAGTTTTGTTGGTATTATGTTATACATAGTGACCATTTATAAGTGTTATACATAGTGACCACTGCAGCAAAGGTTTACATGCAATAAAACACTTTAGTTGTTTATATTGTAGAAAAAAAATCCATAAAATACAGCAGACAGGGGATTCTGTTTCGTCGTGTACCCTTCTGCTACAATTTATTTAAGATGAATTCTGTTCTATGATAGTCATTTACAGTATTAGGTTGGTCCGTGAACAAACTTGCATACTATTTTTCCTAACTGGAATCAGCATGCTGTTTGGCAGTAATTTTTACTACTATTTTAGTTCTTGATCAGCATTAATTTCTCAGTAAGGCTGTGAAGTTTATGTCATTTCCAGTCCTAGCAACTAGATTATTTCCTCTATGTCTTATTATGAGAATGCAATTGCTCGAACTCATGCTTTAATTTTTTAACACACAGTTTAGCAGTTAATTTTTTTCCATTAATCTAATAATTCTCCCTTTTAAGTATAGTATTAACAAGACATTCGACACCCATGTTTGCTATATGTCCAGAATATGGTTTACTACAAGATCTCACATGTGGATCATCGGATATCAAATCCGGAGCAAAGGATTGCTAGTGATATCCCAAAGTTCTCTTCTGAACTAGGTGAACTTGTACAAGATGATCTGGCTGCAGTTGCAGAAGGGTTAATATACACGTGGCGTCTCTGTTCTTATGCCAGTCCAAAATACGTGTTCTGGATTATGGTAAAATTCTCGTTACAAAATTTCAGCAGCGGTACTTCGTTTACACATACGATATGCCATAGACGATGATACCTCTATTGAAGCTGTTTCCTTAGTGCTTTTATAATGTATCACGGCAACAAGTTTCTCACCCACTAACTACTCGGTGCTATTAATATGCAAATGCTTTCAGGCATATGTTCTAGTTGCTGGTGGGGTAATAAAGAACTTTTCTCCTGCTTTTGGGAAGCTGAAATCTACAGAACAGCAACTAGAAGGAGACTATCGTCAACTTCACTCGCGGTTAAGAACACATGCTGAGAGTGTGGCATTTTATGGCGGTGAGAACAGAGAAGCATCTCATATTATGCAGCGGTTTGAGGCTCTTGTTGAGCACCTGAATCTTGTGCGTCATGAAAACTGGTGGTTCGGCATGATTCAAGATTTCTTTCTGAAGTATTTTGGTGCTACTGTGGCAGTTGTCCTTATTATAGAACCTTTCTTCTCTGGCAACCTTAGACCTGATTCATCTACACTTGGAAGGGCTGAAATGTTGAGCAATCTTCGATATCACACAAGCGTGATCATATCACTGTTTCAGTCTCTTGGAATCCTTTCTATCAGCACAAGACGTTTAAATATTCTAAGGTGCAGTTCTCCACCTATTTTAGAAATTGCTACCTGGTAGATCTGAATCGTGGAAGGTGGCACCTTGCTTCAAAAAGTTGCTGGATTATGGTGCACGTCATCCAATTAAGTCTGGTTTCATTTTTTCTTGCAATTGGCAATGTGACATTTTTTGTTCCATTATTTCTCACAAATGCTGACTGAGAATAATTTTATTTCATGGAACCGTTTTTACGATCTGTTTTTTATGAAGGAAGAATCTCACTTCTATTTTTTGTTTGATTGATGGTTTAATATGGTTCCAAGAAGAAGTCAAGAAGACACATTATGCCACTTTGTTTAGTGCTTTGACGGAGACTGGAAATCATTAACATCCTCTCCCAATATGCCCTTTTAGTTTTCAAATTCTGCCAATTATGACATTATTTTCTATATGATTTGACCTGTTGCATGCTGTGTAGGTGGCTTTTCTACATTCCAGTATACGAGAATTTCAGTGTCATTAAAGTTTTGCACTGATGTCCGCCACAGATTTATGACTGTTTTGGCAGGAACCATACTTGATTTATGATTGCGTTGGTAGGAACAATACTTGATCTATGATCGTTTTGGTAGGAACCATACTTTAGTCATAGCACAGCTGGAGAATGTTGACTTACATACAAAAAACATTGTAACTTCTTTGGAATACTTTGGTGGAGTCCTGTGCTTTGTGTTCCAGATGCATTTTATGCTCTTCTGCTTTTGAGTTTTAAACTTTGCACCGTCATGATTGTGATGCGTATGGACTTTCAATGTAATTTCACAGTGGCTATGCAGACCGGATTCGTGAGTTATTGGATGTTTCACGTGAGCTGTCTGGGGTTCGTGATAGATCACTGGATCACAGTTCTCCTGGAAATTATGTCAGTGAAGCAAACCATATAGAATTTTCAGATGTTAAGGTAATAACATGCTGGTTGAGTCATATTCATTTTTATTTGCCATGTATTTCCTACTTCTGATGTCAAATGGTTGCAGGTAGTCACACCTGCAGGTAATGTTTTGGTTGACGATTTGACTCTTCGGGTAGAAACTGGTTCTAATCTTTTGATCACTGGTAATCCTCTATAAAGCATTTGCTATTCTGAATTTAAACTTGCGACTTAACTATCACGTTGGTTTCTGTGATGAAATTTGAATTAACTTATGGGCTGATATGCGAATTTACAACTATGTATCCTTAGCTTGATGTTCATTTCTATTTAATATGTTGTAAACCATTTGTGAATCATCTACAGCTATTTGATTGCGTGATAATGAAGTAGCAATGTCAGATATGATGTGATGGAAGTCTTTACATGTCATGCGCCCTCTGAGAGGACAGAGGACAGTGTTAAAATGTCTTGGACATATTCTTTTTTTTTTTGAGCGAGTCTTGCATGTATTCTTTGATCTTAGATTTTTTGGTCTTGTTACGATCTCAAACTCCCAATATGTATACATCTTTGCACAAAATGTATGTTTGAAAATCTTATGTCCCACTGTGCTAACAATTTTACGGATTTACACTCCTTCCAGGTCCCAATGGTAGCGGAAAAAGCTCCCTTTTTCGGGTCCTTGGGGGTCTATGGCCACTGGTATCTGGCCACATTGTTAAACCTGGTGTTGGTTCAGATCTAAATAAGGAGATCTTCTATGTCCCGCAAAGACCATACACAGCTGTTGGAACACTACGTGAACAGCTAATCTATCCTCTTACGGCAGATCAGGGGATTGAACCACTTACATATGATGGAATGGTGGACCTTCTAAAGAATGTAATGCTATTCAAGTTGTGCTTTACATTTGATATTGTGGCTTCTTGACTACAACTTTTGAGTATATGAACCTAGTGGGATTTCTAACCATGCTCCTTTTGCAGGTTGACCTGGAATATTTGCTTGAACGCTATCCTCTTGATAAGGAAGTTAACTGGGGTGATGAGCTGTCCCTCGGTGAACAGCAAAGATTGGGAATGGCCAGGTTATTCTACCATAAGCCAAAGTTTGCCATCCTTGATGAGTGCACTAGTGCTGTGACAACCGACATGGAAGAACGTTTTTGCAAAAAAGTTCGAGCTATGGGTACATCCTGCATAACAATATCTCATCGACCAGCTTTAGTTGCATTTCATGATATTGTTTTATCCTTGGACGGTGAAGGAGGTTGGAATGTTCAGCATAGAAGGTTAAAACTTATAGCCCTTGAGATAAGTTGTCAAATGTTTGTTCTTCCAAAAATTGGTTCACTAAAAAATAGTAATACACCTAATTTTGCAGGGATGATTCGTCCTTTTCCACCGAAGAATCTGATTTTTCATCATCAGAAACTGATCGTAAATCTGACGCACTGACTGTTCAAAGGGCTTTTATGAGCAGGGCAAAGGTATATGATTCTGGTCTTCTGGATTTTTGTTCCAATTTCCATCATTGTTAACATTTTTTCTAATTCTGCTGTTTTATGGGGTTCTCTTACCAGAGCAATGCTTCATTGGGGTCCAAGGATCATCCATATTGTACAGAGGTTATAGCAACTTCCCCTGAGGTGGAAATAGAACATCCAGCACGGACACCTCGAATTCCACATTTACGATGTCACCCAAGACCTTTGCCTCTCAGAGTAGCTGCAATGCTAAAAATACTGGTATGCTCTTCTCCTTTGTGCTTCACAATTCCTCTTTAGATTTGTGTTTTCCAACTATTCATATTCAGCCTTCACTGTAGAATTCTGGTACCTTTGCTTGTTGGTAACAAGTTGCTCTCTGTTTGAACAAAAGCTATATATGCTATAATAATTAATAACCTTTTGAGTATAATAACCAATTAATTTTTCTACAAACTCAGTAACTATTAGAAAAACGAAGGTTGCACACATAGATCTGATGTACCCTAAACTATCTCTAGGAACTTTGTCCCTTGTGCTAATACACTGAAATTCTTATTCTATTCTCATTTACTTTGCTCACCAGGTTCCTAGACTATTTGATAAACAAGGCGGGCAGTTGCTTGCTGTCGCTGTACTTGTTTTCTCTCGGACATGGATCTCTGATCGTATTGCTTCGTTGAATGGTTGTTCTTTTAACCCTCTGTTATCTTCCGTTGTTAGAAAAGCTGCAAGTGTAGTTCTCATATGATACTTCAAATCTTACTAGGGACAACTGTGAAGTTTGTCTTGGAACAGGACAAAGATGCCTTTATTCGCTTGATTGGTGTCAGTATTCTACAAAGTGGTGCAAATTCTTTTGTGGCACCATCTCTCAGGTAATTATTGGTTAACTCTATTTTAAGAGATTTGTCATTGAGTGATTATTACACATGGAGGCCACAGGGTTTGTTGGTGCAGCATTAGTTCATGTGGAGCATCAGCCATTTAGCTGCAAGTACCAAGAGACAACTTGAAATGCAGCAAGATGGCTGCATCTCCCATAGGAATATATAAGGATAGGACGTTGTTGATTTTTTGGATCATTATTACGTTATCTTAATATTAGGAAGCTGCTTGTTTGCCATGTATCGGATTTTAGTGTTAATTGCATGCAGTGTTAACGAAGCACATGCAGTGAGTAATAAACAATCACCATATACTTCAATTTTAACGAAGCACATGCAGTGTTCTAATCAGTGACTTGTATAATGAACTATCACCTAGTCATCACAAGTTTCAATAAAGAAACTATACAATCAAAGTTTTCTTTAGTGGGAAGTATTTAATGTAGTATTTGAAATACATTTTTTTGGGACATCCAAGTTTAAGCCTGGGGGGATTTAAGGTCACTTGTGTACATCTTTAATTTCTTGGTCTCATATCTGTGCAGGACCCTTACTGCGAAACTTGCCCTTGGATGGCGAATTCGCATGACCAATCATATGCTTCGATATTATTTGAAAAGGAATGCATTCTACAAGGTATATCCTCAATCAGAAAAAACACAAACACATTATTGTTTTATTTTCCTTTTTTATTAACCTGTCATACATTATTGCTTCTCTATATTCTAGTTATGGTACCCAAAGACTCTGTAGGTGGTGTGTGCGTGTGGCAGCTGTTCTGCTTCATTTTAATACATTATTTATTTACCTGCACAGTCTGTACTAGTAGAGAGTTGGAGGCTATTTTGTTCATAATGAAATACTGGGGTTGGTAGGCATGCTTATTTGGTCAAACTATTCTACTGAGTAATTGTATACGGCCTATGGAGCCAGCAGTTTGAATTTGAATAATGGGTTTTCATTGGCAAGGTAGGCTAGTGCTTGATATTTCTACTGAAATGTACCCAATATTGAGAAATGAGAAGTACACATTTAAGATAGCTAAAGTGCTCCTTTTGGCTAAACAATAAAATAAAAATACTCCAAATTTGGAAACTGTACCTTCTCAAAATGCTTTAGAAATTGCAACATGAATGCTTTGCATTAATGGGATAAGATTTTTGTGTCTCCAGCACTCCAGCAGGCACATCAAATTTGTGTTGGCCCAGGCTGGAAAAATAGGGTGTAGGTAACGGGAGGAAAAAGATGGCAAGGAAATATGTCTGACAGTTTGATATGGAACTTGGTCCCATGTCCTGATTCCAATGCGTTTATTTGTTCCTACTATGTGAAAATGAAGAAGATAAGTGCTGGGAGATGGCCTGACCATCATGCTGTCTTATGGTGCTGTTAGTAGTTGGCTAGTTGTCAAAGGTGATAACTGTGTTAGGGTTGGGATGGGCAGGAAGAAAGAAGTAACAGGCCTTGAGAAAACTGCATAACACTTCTAGGGGCAAAGATAACCTTTCTGTTGTTGGACTCTAATATTCACTGCACATTATCCTACCAGAACACGAGTATATTCTGTTAAATTACATCGCTTTATTGTGGTCCGGAGTCCGGACAGAATTATGGTCAAATGCATTTTGGTGCTTTCCTAACTATGTCCATGCCTTGTATTATCTTGTTATGCTATGGTTCTGGCTGTGCGAATAAGATTGCATATCTCATGACGGTAATAGTGTGGGTGATTGAAGCTAATAAGTTATAATGGTGTATGATTTCAGGTATTCAACATGTCAGGTAAAAGCATTGATGCAGACCAAAGATTAACACTTGATGTAGACAAGTTGACCACTGACCTTGCTGGCCTAGTTACTGGAATGGTAAAACCGCTAGTTGACATTCTTTGGTGAGTATCCTTGTACCTATTGCTAACCATGAACTTGGTTTGAGTTTTGGTTAGCATCCTAGAATTCATTGTGCTAATTGCATCTGAATTCACCAGGTTTACATGGAGAATGAAGCTTTTATCTGGACGAAGAGGAGTTGCTATACTGTATGCTTACATGCTACTGGGTTTGGGCTTTCTTAGAGCTATATCCCCTGACTTCGGTCATCTCTCAGGCCAAGAACAAGAACTTGAAGGAACATTCAGGTAAAATACTGCATATGTTGTTGCATTTTAGTAGAGCAATATTCATGCCATTTAAAGATTCTAGATGTTAATCTGGTGAACATTTATAAGGTTCATGCACTCGAGACTGCGGACACATGCTGAATCAATTGCTTTCTTTGGTGGTGGTTCAAGAGAAAAAGCGGTGAGTGCCATCATTAATACAACTCCCAACCCTATTCTAGGGTTAGGGTTTCCCACATAAATGGATAGTGCCCAAGTTCATACAATGAGAATTGTTTAGGGAAAAGTTCAAAATACTCCCTTAATTTTGGCCTACATCCAGTTAACCCTCTAAACCAACATTTGGCTCGACTTTCTCCCCAACTATTTCAGTTGGTTGAGTTTACCCTCTAACAAGTTTTTTTTTTGTTTCTCTGCATAGAAGTTGAGCCTGATTTCAAACTGTGAGATGATGGACGACATCATAATTTTTATATTAACAAAACATATCATAAATTTTTAATCATTATTTTTATAGTCTGGGACATTTAATAATAAAATAACACCAGAGATATAAAATTGTAGAAAATAATGATGAAAGTTTCGTAAAATATATTTTTAAACAAAATATGATGACTGTTAACGTTTCACAAAAGTTGACGTTAAAACCTAATTTTTACGTGGATAAACAAAAAAAAAAGATAAATCTTGTTAAGGGTGAACAGGACAAACTGAAATAGATGAGTAGTAAATGTCACGGGGACAGAGATAGGATGATATAATGTGGGCCATAACAAGGTTCTCTTTCTCTCCTCTCTCATACATGCATAACAGCAATTCCATTTTCTGATGCATCTCTGTGGCACTTGCAGAGATCATTTAGTGTTTGTAAAAACTGTTATTGCCTTTCCTATATTTTCCATTGTATTCACGCTTCTATGCACATGTTATGTTTACAATTTCGAACTGGTAAAGATTTCCCCAATAGCTTCTGCTACCCTTATTTTGTTAAATGTGATGACCTTAAGTTTCTGCATCTTATCTATTCTTCTCTTATTTCAGATGGTTGAGGCTAAATTCGTCAAGTTAATTAACCACTCAAAGATTCTTTTGAGGAAACAGTGGCTTTATGGTATTGTTGATGATTTTGTAACAAAGCAACTTCCACACAATGTAACGTGGGGTCTGAGTCTGTTGTATGCTTTGGAGCACAAGGGAGATAGAGCTTTAACCTCAACTCAAGGTTGCTACTCTTCAAAACTTTTCCATTTTTCCAAAATACATTAGTTTCCATCTTATGAGCATCCGGAAATGCATTTTTCCTTTGCTTCGTGCAACAGGAGAGTTGGCACATGCTCTGCGGTTCTTGGCTTCAGTGGTGTCACAGAGCTTCATAGCCTTCGGCGACATTCTTGAGTTACATAAGAAGTTCCTTGAACTTTCTGGTGGCATTAACCGGATCTTTGAGCTTGAGGAGTTTACACGCTTCGCTCAAAGAAGTAAGTTCAGTTTGCTTGGATTTAATAGACAATAGTAATCGATTTAAATTTCCAGTTTTAATATTTTTCAGTAATGATTATATAGTTGGTTTGTCATGTGTGCATATTAGTCTAGCACTAAACATAATATATTAGGGTGGTAATTATCCTATTGTTGCTGGCATGTCAGGTTGTGCAATGTTTGCTCTAAAAAAATCTACTGGCATTTTTTGTACAGAATATTTATTATGCTTCAGCTTGTCACTTCCTAGGAGTTTTCTACATGTTTGCCATAAGAAAACATCCTTATAGCAATTTTTTACCTTTTTCATCATCCCAAGTTTAATAGTGATGCTGCATAGCAATGGGCTGAAAACCGTGCAGTGTTCTCAAGGTTTTGTCAGCTGTTGTGGGTTTGTTTCAATGCCAGGAGCTGGCAGAAAAGATAATAATTGCATTTCAACCACCTTGAGAATGTTAAAAACGATATGACCATTAATTAAGTTTTTTGCAACATTTTCTTACTTCCTAGATGAGGTAATGGTTGCCTTGTACGGGCTTTCTTCCCTTTTTTCTCTCTCATTAATATAAACTCCCCTGCCTGTTTGAGAAAAAAAAATATTATTCTGAAATTGCTTTTAAAATCAATGTCCCCCAGATACTGTGGTGTCTCCCAATGCCATCAGTGCAGCCTCAAAAGAAACGATTTCGTTTCATGAAGTGGACATTGTAACACCATCACAGAAGCTATTGGCTAGAAAACTCTCGTGCGATGTGGTACAAGGGAAAAGCCTTCTTCTGACCGGTATTCAGTCTTCCTGCAGGCAAACTTTTTTCTCTATCTTGTCAGCAGTGAGCTTATTTTGTCATGATCCGTTTTTTTTCTGCTGAAGGTCCCAATGGTAGTGGAAAGAGTTCTATTTTTAGAGTGCTCAGGGATCTCTGGCCCACCTTCTCTGGGAGAGTTACCAAGCCCTCAGAAGGGATGTTTCACGTTCCTCAGCGCCCATATACCAGCCTAGGTACTCTGCGGGATCAGATCATATACCCTCTCTCAAGGGAGGAAGCGAAGATAAAAGTTCTTTCGCTACATAGATCTGGTAGGCCCACCTTCTTGAAATAGATGTTTGTTGAATTAGTAAGAACCTTGTATTATGATTAGCTAGGAGCACGCCAGTTGATCGGAAGTAATAGATTATATCATTGCTTGACCTGGTAACGGGAAAACTGTGGTAATACAGGTAACAATTCTAGTGCCTCCATGCTGCTGGATGATCACCTGAAGACAATTCTAGAGAATGTTCGGCTGGTGTATCTTCTAGAAAGGGAAGGGTGGGATTCTACACCAAACTGGGAAGATGTTCTGTCGTTAGGGGAACAACAGAGGCTTGGAATGGTCGGTATTAACTGGCAGAGCACATCTATTTGTTCCTTTTTCGTTCTATACGCTATTAAGTGAAAAGTCAATCTCTTCCTTTTGCTAGGCTCGTTTGTTTTTCCATCATCCTAAGTTTGGTATCCTGGACGAGTGCACCAAGTACGTGTTCTGTCACAATGTTCCTTTTGATTTATTGCATTTCCTTCTCTCTTATCAATTACTGTGGGTTCTAAATTCTTGCTTGATGATTGCAGTGCTACGAGTGTTGATGTCGAAGAGCATCTGTACAGACTTGCAACTAGCATGGGCATAACTGTGATCACTTCCTCTCAAGTAAGCATTTGGACAGTCCCTGCGATACAATTTCTGATGGCAGTGAACAGTCATGAAAAAAAAGATGATGGAGTTGCTATCAATTTGTTGACATCTTGCTTTATGAAATGAATTGATTGTGTTGTTGAAACTTTTCCCTGATGGCAGAGGCCTGCTTTGATACCCTTCCATGCCTTGGAGCTGAAGCTCATTGACGGCGAAGGGAACTGGGAGCTATGTGCGATCCAGCAGTGAGTGATGGTGCCCATTAGGAGTTGATGCCATTAAATGCACCATCAGCTGCATGTACAAAAGCAAGCAGCTAGCACATTGCCATTGTTTGTGTATGGACAACGTAGACAGTGGCAGCGTTGCTATGTTGGAAGATGCTATATTCTTGTCATAGTCTGCCTCAGGTTGAGCAGCAAAGCATTGTGATGATGTATGATTGTGAGCCATGCATGGTAGCTGAATCCTGATATTAGCTTTTAGATAGTGGACATGATTGTGAGCCATGCATGGTAGCTGAATAGCAGAGCAGAAGGGTTGTGTGTTAGAAGCTGTACCTATTGATTCATTACATTATATTGATTCTGCGTAGCAGATGTATATTACAGGCAAGCAAAATATAAATAAATACGATGTGGAATTGTGGATGCTGCTGCCATGCAGACATCAGAAAATTGAATCAGGTGTGGATGGGAAATTGTGCAAGGGTAAGCTGCATTCAGCGTAGAGGCTCTGCCGCCTGCATCTAAATGACAGCTGATAAATAATGTGCCATAGTGTTATTTGAGCTCTTATTAGTTTTGTTAGAAAAAAACATTTATGTTACTAGTATGGTTTTTTGTACCTTTTATCTTTTTTTTGTGTGTCCTACGAAAACGAGCATTGCTCATGCTAGCACTGATCCCATATAGTTCACCGAAAACCTGATAGGATGATATAAAAAGTAGCATTGAAAAAGAGGATGGAAATCTAGCAAATCTTTAATCCCATATGGAGTTGTTCTACTGAAAATCTGATAGCATGACATAAAAGTAGCATTGGAAAAACTCTGAGGATGGAAATGGACAAAAGAAATATTTGACAGCTGTGGGATTTGAACCCACGCCCTTTCGGACCAGAGCCTAAATCTGGCGCCTTAGACCACTCGGCCAAACTGTCTTTGTTGATATAAGTGGTACATATAAATATATATTGAAGGAAGCCATTGTCCTTAAGTTGAGAGGAAACCCAAATGACAAAGAACCAAAAATAGAAATTATAAAACATCTATTCCCTCTTTCACAAGATAGTATTTGTTTTAGCTCTTACCACCTTCGTTCTCGAATATTTGTCAACGGCTAGTTTATTTTTGAACTAAAACGCGACAAATAAAAAAGAACGAAGTGAGTAGTTTTTATATCTATATTCATTTGAACGATGAGGAATCTAGAGAGATAAAAAACACAACATCAAGTATTGTATGCGATTTTTAATATGGGACAGGGGTACTGGTTAAAGAATGTCCCCAGAGCACGACATGATCAGAGCTATGGATAGGTGGTAGCCTTGAATCTAACAGCATTGTTTGGATTCATTAGCATTAAAAATTAGCAGCCATCTAAGCTATTTGAAAGGGCCAAACATGCCCAACTCATCTAAGCTAGCCACTTAGTCAGGGAAATTCTTGCTTGCACGGATAACAAAGTTGGAGGAATGTCCCTTGCAACCGGAAGCCGCTTGAGAAAAGCGATTAACCGAACAAAGAGGTTTGCGGACACGGAAACTGGAAAAAAAAACAATCTTTAAGCAGAAAGGCGGGCCCAAATCTTATAAGACAGACGAACAAGATCCTGCTCTTCTCTGTTTGGCGTTGCTGGCTGCTCTTCTCTGCATTGTTGCAGTGGAAGCTACCTTTGCTATGCAATTGGTGCCTGCGTTCTTCGCTCCGTTCCATGCCCGTACACATATGGGCTGCTTTGCCAAAACAGAAACAGCATCTGTTCCATTCATTTACAAGCAAGATGCCAATACTACACAACATCTGTTCCATTCATTTAGAAGAAACAAGAAATGGTAAAGACCCTAGTACATAGAGGACACACACAACTGGCACCAGGTTTTGAAGGAGAGTTCACCTTATTGGGGAGACAGTTCTTGCAGATTAGCTAGCCGGAGGAACTCAAACCAAACCAAAATTGTTTGGCAAAGACACAATCCACCAGCAAGTGATTGATGGTATCCGAAGATTGATCACAAAGAGGACATCGCTCTGCATATTCGAGCAGCACCCCTCTACTCAATCTCTAATGGCTGTGCCAAAGATTCGGCACCTTCTGCTGACCTGGGGATCGTTTTTGTCATTTTTTTAAATAAAATGGCAGAAGCTGTGCCTACCAATTAAAGGAGAAAGAGAGAACAAGAGACAAAGTTCGAGGACCGGATACAACATATCGTAGCACACACGGCAGGAGAAACAATCCCAGCAGACCCACACAGAGCATCTAGCTACAAAGACCCAACAACAACTCATTTACACTATAGACATAGCCCTCCTAAAACTTAAAACATCATCTTTGATCCTCAAGGCAACCTGGATAGGGGTCAGGGAGCTGATTTTGAAGATCCTCCTATTTCTCTCCTTCCATAAGTCGCGTTTTTGGGTTTTTGGGAGCAGGGAGAACGCTGCTTCCCACCGGTCCTTAATGTTGGAGAAGTGAGCAGGGTCCGCTAGGGCAGGGAGGGTCATACCTTCCCAAGCCAAAATCTGATCCCACACAGCACGGGTGAGAGGGCAATGTAAATAGAGGTGAAGGCCAGTCTCTAGGGGCCCATTGCAGAGGGAACAGTTCGCAGTGAGGAGCTTGTCTTGTAGAAGAATCCAAACAAAAACCTTTCATTTTGGTTCAGCCCTTGCCTTTCAGACCAAGCCGGTTTTTATGTTGGTGTAAGATCCGATGAATTGTGCTTTGTAGGCTGAATTAACTGTGAAGACACCATCGGGGCTCCATTTCCAAGTAATGGAGTTCGAAACCTGTGGCTGAAGATGGAACTCATGGAGTCTGATCGAAAGGGAGACGAAATCTTCGATCTCAACTGAGGATGTGATCTTGTTTCTCAAAGACCTGATCCAATTCTCGCCAATGAACTCACAGGCAACCGACTTATTCTTTTTTGAGACTAGCTCGAAGAGATTTGGTGCTAGGTTCCTTGGTGTCATGCCATCAAGCTAACTGCCATGCCAGAACTTAGTTGTCTTACCATCTCCTACTGTGACAATGGTTGAGACGCTAAAAAGAAGTCATCTCCTACTGTGACAATGGTTGAGACGCTAAAAAGAAGTCTGTCCACGGTGTTACAAGGCACGTCGAGCCCTTTCCAAGGATGATCCTCACTCATCCAGTCCTTCCAAAGCCAACGAAGCTAGAGGGCACACCCAAGCTTGTCGAGGTTGAGAACGCCCAGACCGCCTAGGGCTTTGAGCTTGCTGACTAGCGGCCATGCCACAAGACAGTGACCCCATTAGATTCGGCCTTACCTTTCTAGAGAAAGGAGCGGCGGATCTTGTCAATGCGTTTACAGGTCCAGGTCGCGAGGGAAAAGATCGACAAGTGATATATGGGCGAGGAGGACAGAACAGAAGACACGAGCACAAGTCTGCCTGCATGATTCAGCAAATTTTTTTGTTAGAAATATGCCCTAAAGATAATCATAGAGGTGAGCATATTTCTTGTATCCATGATATATATATATATATATATATATATATATATATATATATATATATATATATATATATATATATATATATATATATATATTGTTTAATTAAATATTTATGAAAGAAACCTTGTATTAATTAGCAATTATGTAAATTGTTTGTAAAATTTTTTACTTGTATGATTATTTTAAATGATGTCCAGTCGATGACTAACATGGCTGTGAACGGCAACGCCGATCTTGTAGACGAGGCAGACCCAAGCGCCGAAAACCTTGGTGGCGTCAGCGATAGACAGGTACACGAGGACAATTCAGATTCACGAACTGTAGGATTCCGACAGGACAATCCAGGAGGCAGAACCACATGATACCATTAGCAAATCTCAACATGTTCTTGCTGCTACGAGAATCGAATAACTCATCTGCAACTAACCATTCCATGCCATGCAGGTTCGATTACAGGGTTGTGGCAGGGAGATTAAACCGGTTAATTATATCTACTACCATACATTAGGTAAGCACCCAAAAAAAGAACATATATGCACAGAGCAAGCAACAAGTGCTTCCTTCTCATATAAAACCCAGCTGGGTGAGGTCATCGTCCGGGATCTCCAGGGCGCCTGAAAGATCAATGTCTTGCAACGAGTCGTCAAGGCCATCCGTGAACCACGAGCTGATGTCGTTGCCCTGCCCATCCAGCCCTCCAGGGACGTCCAATATGTCATCTAATCCAGGCAATGCTGGCAGTCCAGCATCCACGGTCAGCCGCGGGGCCACGTTCCTAGAGGGATGCTGAGTCTTCTTCTCGCTTGCAGGTTCAGGGGGCTCTTGCGCTTGCGCCGCTGGAGATGAGAATGGCTCAACCACTCTACCCAGCACGTTTCCGGAAGTCGATAGCTGAGCCAGCTTTTGCTTTGGCTTCGTCTTGTTCTTGCGCTCGCCGCCGCCGCTCCTGCCGCTGCCGCCTGAGGAATGGCGCCCTGATTTCAGTCCAGAGCCCTTTGCAGACGCATCCCTGCTGTGATCCCGTTCCCTGTCGCCCTTTTTCCATTTCGCACCACCTGCAATAGCAAAAGCGCCGACATTTTTTGGTCAGACAGGAGGTAGTAGTCCTCTGAAATCACCCAGTATAGAACTGCTAAGATACCTTGATCAAATGGAGTTCTGTCGAGCTTCTGATGCTTCAGCCTCTCTACACCTGAACACCCGAACAAAACAAAAGCGCATGTCACGGTCCACTCACAAGTACACAAACATAACAGCCATTTCTCTCTGGCCAACAGTAGCACATAAATTACCCTCCGTGAATCTCGCGTCACTGCTTGGCAAGGGTGCAGACAGCACACTCCAAAGAGAAGGCTCACTGAAGCAGCTTTTCCCTGTTTCGTCAAATTTGTGGCATCGAACAAGAGTACGCTTGGCAAAAGCCAAGGCAAGCTGTTTCGCAGCTTTATTGGCAGATTTACTGACACCGGCCTTGTGACTAGAGCCAATGCGCCCACCCTACATATCATAAATAACAGATGAAATCAGGATCAAAGTTAAGGCAGCTAATACATACCCCTTTTTTTCAAGGCGAAAAAATATACTCTATTAAGCTTAAAGGGGCAAGGATCCAACATGGGAAGGCCAAAATTTCATTCACCAACTTAAGAAAAAAAAAGAAACAAAAGAACAGCCTCTGTTAAAGCAATGAAGGGTGGACATCTTATACCTCCCAAGACCACAACTAAAATAGCAGACCCAGGGCATTTGTAATCTCATGCAATGCAACGCCAGCACTGATTTAAGAAGAACAATCATGTGAAGAGAAATGTCAACTACCTTGAGTTTTCTGTATGCCCTTTCAACCAGTTTGTTCATAGCATGTTGCTCCAAGCTCCTGTCAGGTAATCCTAAAGTTAGCCATTAAAGTAACTTCATGCACCAGCATTTAAGATATACTTCATGCACTAGCATTTAAGATATAATGTATAAATATAATAAATACATCGCTACCTCTCCTCAATATTCTTTGTGTCTTGAATTGATTTATCTAGCTTATGTAATCTACATTTCTTTTGGTTCACCTGCAAAAATAAGAATGGTACCATTTTAATACGCATTAGTGAAAACCTACAACAACAACAAAGCCCCTTCATCCCAAACAAGTTGGGGTAGAATAGAGTTGAAACCCAACAAAAACCACAAGTCAAGGCTACATGGATAGCTATTTCTATATACTTCTATTCAAGGCTAAATCTTTGGTTATATTTCATCCGTTCAAGTCTTATTTTAGTATCTCTTCCCATATCAACTTCGACATTCTCCTGCCTCTCATCTCATTTGATATCGCGCCTTAGACTCCCATTACGTATAGGTCTTTGTTGGACATGTCCAAACCATCTCAACCGGTGTTGGACAAGCCTTTTTCCAATTGGTGCTACCCATAGTTATTAAGACGGTAAAGCGACGTAAGGCGACCGACCCCTTTTACATCTTAGGCGGTACATCATAAGGCGAGGCGACACCTTAATTATATAGTAATATAAAAGATTAGACCAAATATTATTTATATACCACTGATTCGAAATTAATAAGCAAGCTAGCACAAATGTACGGCCTAGTAGGCCCATTTCAGCCTAGTAGAAGAGAGAAATAGGAAAATAAACCCACAACCAGTCATCCCAACGGCCCAACCAACTCAGCCCAACACCAATTTTAGGTTAAAACCTCAGTCTCCAGCCGCAGCATCTCCTCCCCTCTGTCATAATCCTTAAGGTGGTTAAACCAAAACATGAAAAAGGTTAGGGGCAATTGTGATTATATCCTTCCCTCACCGTGCAATTGTGATTCTACCCCTCGTTTTTTATTTTTTAATCACTAATGGTGTTCAAAGGGAGGGGCAAACGGCAGCTTCGCTTTCAAAACAGATGGGTAAAATCACAAAAGTTGAAAAACAAGGGGTAAAATCGCAATACCGGAGAAATGTATAATCACAATTGCCCCTAAAGATTATGACTGTTTTACATTGACCTGGTGAACACATTAACAGTTAACACACTGAAAACAGTGCATTTCCATCCAAGTTTAATCAAAACTCAAGACATGTTACGAGGGGACGAGGGGTTGTTCACGTAACCTGATCGTGCAGCCTTTTCCTCAACTCCGAAATCATTTTATTAATGTTGTCATCTTCTCCGTCATCTAGCTTTGGCTGAAAAGAGTAGTGTTGCAAAGATAAGGCAAGAACAAAAACCACAATGTAGGGGGGGGGAGCACAAATTCTGGTTACATACAGTTCGGCTTTCTAGGGACTATATAAATTATAGCATAGATAAAATAGCATCCAATATAAAAATAATAGCATACATGCACCTGGGATGACAGCTAGTATCTAGAAACATCAAATACTTCCTCACCCGTTCTTTTTTTTGTCTGATGTTTCAGGAGTGAAGAGAACTCTTCAAGATATCAAGAACATAGATAACTAAATCTACCTATATTGCTTATATCTCATTCGGTGCGAGTTTTTAGATCTCTGTATTAACAGATCACTGAGGCAGAGAGGGGTGCTTGTAAGAAAATAATGAGGTTGTGACCGGCAAGACACAGAAAGGGCAAAGTAGTCATCCTATCCTTTTCTTCAGTATAAATGAGTCAAAAACAATAAAGAAGAGAACAGAGAGGGTACACTGGAGACATCTCAAACTATGACAAACATCAAAACCATATGAGCCCCCCCCCAACACCCACCCACACAGGTACCACCTCAACATATCAGGTTGCCCAAAATCATAGACTAAGGTTTTACAATTATTTGACATGTTTTCTGGTAGGCAATGTGTTATGGTCGCTAGATCGGTGAGGGATCGGAGAGGGGTATCGATGAGCAAAAGGAGGGTTTCTCCCTTCTAATTCTTGCCCACTTTATTTCTCATCCATTGATTACATAAATAAGCCAGTTGGCCGGCTGACCGCCCCTGTCTAGCTAGAGATCCTTATCTCCTTAAAACTCTCCTAAAAACTCTCAACAAACTACTAACGGATAACCTTCCTAGATAATCTCAACTAATCTCCTAAATAATCTCAACTAGTCTTCTAATCTTATCTCTAACTATCTTTATCAAATCTCCCTTGGAGGGTCCATGGCTACTGCTGCCGCAACCCCTCAATGGGCCTCCTTAGGCCCTGACACTACACCCCCCGGACAAGCAACTCGTCCTCGAGCTGCAGCAACCAACAAACGACCTGTAATGGCCTAACCTATCACCGAAAAATGAACCTATGACATCTCGGCTCATCTTTTAAATTTTTAATTATTCTAGATATACTGCAATTGCAAGCATCATCATGTGTCCCAAGCAAACATTGCACAACGAAGAGGAGGGCGCGAGCTGGAACCACGGAGGTAAAGACACAGCAGCCTTCAGAGGCGCGGCCGTGGAGGCCAACGTTGGTGTTGCCTGCAGCAAGTGGATCCCGTGCAGTGCAGCCCCTCATGGTCCCGCGGCCACCAGTGCGCGGAGGGTGGTGTGGCTGGAGCAAATGGTGGCGAGGCCAGCATACCCCCTTCACGAAGGAGAGTAGTCGTGGTAGTTGTCCGGTCGCCGCAGATGAGGGCCAACACCAGACGGAGCGTTGCAGAGGGGAGTCATGTCTTCCAGCCTCTTGTACGTGGAGGTGAACAACCACCACGTTGTTGGGTCTTGCTGGTGCAGCTACGGCTCCCCTGCAATGGAGCACCCCCATCATCTGCTTCACCCGCCGACGCACTAGGAAACCGCATGCTACAGCCTGCAGGTGGACGGCAGCCGCCGTCTGTCGCGGAGCAACCACCCTCTCCTAGATGCCGCTCTTGGGATCAAGGTTAGAGGTGATGGCTGCCCCCGATGACGGGGGCGGTGTCGGCGACGAGGGTGCGACAAACGAGGCATCATAAGTCGCCACTGCTGCGAGGGAACCAAAGCGCTGCTGGCACATGATCTTGAATTGTGGCCACGTGACCTGACGCTCGTCACGTTCCAGCCGCCAGAACCACGTATGTGCATGGCTGGTGAGGTGATACGATCCCAGCAAGGCCTTGTCGTACTTCAGGGTGCGCTGGCTCCAGAAGAACTGCTCGCACCCGTTGAACCACCCCAGAGGGTCACCTTGTCGTCGTATATGGGGAAAGAGGGGGGTGTTGCGGTCACCGACATGGTAGCAGCAGCGAGGGTCGGCGCCAGGTGCTGGTACACCAGTCCTGGTATCATTGCCCCTGGCATCGTCAGCCATGCAGCTAGTGATGAATACAGCCCTGAGGGCGCAACGCAACTAGTAGGCACCGCCGCCCACGAAGATGTAGGTGCCGGAGCGGGCGACGACGGCTAGGCCGCTGGTGCTGGCGTGCTGCTGGAGAGCACCATGCTGATTGCGTTGAGCCTTGCAAACAGATTGTCGAAGCACGCCTGGCCGGGAACCCAAGGACCCATGAGAGGCAGAGGCGCGGCCGCGGGCCGCTCGTACGGCGTGATGTCGATGTCGAGGTTCCAGTAGTAGAGGTAGTCGGTGATGTCGTTGACGAGGCCGTGCCACGGCTTAGGCAGCGACGAGTCTTCCGGTGCGTACCATGGGGCTACGCGCCAGGACGAGCCACTACCGCCCAAGATCGGGTCCGGTCGGGTCTAGGCAACCCGCAGTGGTGCCCACAGCGTGGTGCGAAGGTGGCGTCCCGGCGGCGCGGAGGGTGACGCAACCTGCCGACGTGGAGGTGAGGGATTGGAGAAGGGTATCAATGGGCAGGAACGTCGGCCGGGGGCCTCTGCCCACGACCGAGCAAGAGGAGGTTTCTCCCTTCTAATTCTTGACTACTTTATTTCTCATTCATTGATTACATAGATAGGCCAGCTGACCGGCTAGCCGCCCATGTCTAGCTAGAGATCCTTATCTCCTTAAAACTCTCCTAAAAGCTCTCAACAAACTAATAACTGAAAACCTTCCTAGATAATCTCAACTAATCTTCTAATCTTATCTCTAACTATCCTTATCTAATCTCCCTTGGAGAGCCCATGGCTGCTGCCGCCGCAGCCCCTCCGTGGGCCTCCTTAGGCCCTGACACAATGCATATAGACTTCCATTAAAAAAATTGTTTAAAGCAACACCAGATTTTAAGGAACATTACCACTGTCTCTGGACAAATGCCAATACTTTGCAGCTCAATTAAAATCTTATCTTCCACAGACATCTGCCCATATTGATACTCATATGGAGATAAAGGGAAATTTTTCCCTGGATTTTGACATTGCTGTGGAATCGGTGGTATCAAGTCATGCAAAGGGCCACTTTCTGTGTATACTGTAAAATTGAGTCCATCTGATAAATCCTCACTATGAACAGAATTTTCACTGTTTGAATTGTTGAAATTGCTTGTAAAACCATTGCACATGCTCTGATGTACCACAGAAGTACTGTTTGAGTGCACGAAATCCACACTCAGCCCAAAATTAGATGTTATGGTACTAGCTTGAAGTTCATTTTCCATGTATCCGTTGACAGTGTAAGGGTTGTGGCTATTTGGAAATTCAACAAGTATATCGCTTTGCACCCCATTGGTATCAGGCAAGTCATCTTCCATAATTAAAGCCGAAAGGAGTCTGTGTGCCATTGGAGCCATTTCATTAAACCATTTATCAGCTTCCAGCTTTTGTGGTCCAGTATGGATTTTGTCACCATGAGAAAAACAGCCGATTAATCCTTTTGCTCCAACTCCATTAGTTTTACTTTGCTGGGATGAGGGGGGGAAATTAGACAGAGCAAGTCCCTGAGATGAATGCTCCTCCTGCAGTTTTTTCAGACATATGACAAAGGTCATATATAGGCAACAAATTTCCATGAAAGGGAAAAATTTTGTTGGAATAATTTGATATTATTGATGTCATGAAGTCACATACCATCTTTGACATTATTCTGTGATCAACTGATGCTATAATATCATGTTCACTGTCATACATGCAGGACATGCTCATCTCAAGCTCTTCAACAAGGTTGATCTGACCACAAACTGACAAATCAGAATCCATCCCAGCAAACAATAAAAGTACATTCAATCATGACATCTAAAGCAAAACTTGCACCAACCTGATTTTTTAAGAAAGAAAAATTTTCTGAGCTCATAAAAGTTAGCATGGGTTCCACTTTCTTCCAAAAAGGGCCAGAATAGGCACTAACTGCACAAGGAAGTTATAAATCAACCCAAAGGGATGCCTGACAGAGATTACCAGAAGAAGGGAGATAAGGCAGCATACGCACCAATAGCACTGCGAGCAGCATTAACAGCAGCTAAAAGCTCCTCTTGGTCATCTTCTGGTTCACCTGCAATGCACAATTATTAGTTATTAGAAGAGGAAGGATACTAGCGAGAGACATGAGTAATAAAGGTAAAGCATCTTCAGAAAACCTGTTATGTCTGTAAGATCACTATTTAGAGCCTGTGAATGCCAGGATGAAGCTTTGCGGTCAGAGCCTTTTTTCATTGGTGGCCGCCCCAACTTACTGCGCAGATGATTAGAAGATAGAATCAAGTTTCATATGCAAAGCTATGATCCCCCAATGCCACCAAAACATGACAATTAAGTACCTCTCGTTCTTTTCAGATCCAGGTCTTCCACCTTTTATTGGCTTTCTTGTTTCTGCAGTGACCAGTTTTTCTTTTGGCATTAGAGAACACCCCTTGACATGCATAGCACCCCTTCCACTCCTCCCTTGACGACGAACACCACCATCTTCGAGCTCTTCTTTCAAAGGAATCCTATTTTTATTTGACAAAAATATTAATCCCATTGCATTATGGGCTGTATTTGCACCCTCGTTCCCCACTTCACCACTATGCATGGTTTTCTCCTTGGACTTGCTTTCAGCCACAGCCGATCCCTCACTTTCTGACAACCCAGCAGGAGATGGGATGCTATCCATTTTGGTTGTTGATGTGTTCTTTGTCAGCAAGACACTGCCAGACTCTATAGGTGCTGATCTAGTGGCAGTGTCAAGTGGTGATCCTTCAGATAACACTTCATCAAAATTTGACACTGGAGAAACAACATTTGCTCTTCTTGTCCGTGACATCTTCTGTGGGCGTTGCCCTACCCAGGCAATAGGAGGTGAGGAAGCATTTGAATGTGTGGAACGTTTGCGATTCGTCATGCCCGCCAAAGGTGACACTTTATTTGGGTACGGTGCTTCTTCCCATTCATCATTTCCTCCAGTTGAACGTTGGAAATTAGAACATGAGTTTATAGCAAGTGAACTGGTTCTTGGTGCCCTGCATGCTTTAGCCTTGGGCAGGGGACTTAAGCTTCCGTTTTGCATATCATCAGAAGTATTTACCCTAGATAACAAATTGCATATATCATCCAATAAATGGCAATTTTGCAATACCCTTTCACATATATGTAGCAAAGAAAAAACGTGGCTTATCAGGACAACAGAAGTATCTTAGCTTACTTGTTTCCTTTTACTGTAGTCCTTTCCTTTTCAACTCCAGCATGGCGTTCTCTTCTTTCATTTGGCTGAGCCACATAATCGACATCTGACTTGGGCAGAATGCAGGATACAATGTTGTTCTGCTGAGAAGTGCCATCCAACTTGTTACCTGCTAGTGCTCCAGCAGAAACTCCATGTCTGCGATGTGAGAATTAAGAAAGATGAGCTCTAACATGGATACCGAGGCAAAGAAGATTTCCAAATATAGTGATGGAAGAGGATTCAGGTTGCAAACAACAAAAAAACATGCTGATCAGAGAATAGCCCAAGGAAGAGCTAGAAACACAAGCTGCCAAACACCACCTTTCTGATGACGCACGTGCAGTAATAATGTAGTATCATTCTACTCGCTGATGCTGGACCCTATATCTCTATTTCAAGGTAGCAGATGATATCAATTTGTGAGCATATCACACATATCTTCTCAATGTTTAAGTTTTCCCAAGATTACATGCTTTAGTTCAGCATGATGATCAATCAGAGACGATCATTTCAGAGAGTCAGCAACCAGAAACAAAGTTCTAACTCTCAAGGAACAAAAAATAATGGCAAGCACAATTTTTTACCTATATCCAAGGCCATCACTAGATCGTGGGCGTGCTTCATTGGCTGGTCTATGCTGACCCATGGATTTGACATCTCGATCAGCATCACTGCCTCTGCTGAGCATTGTTCCAACAGAGCGTCTACGCTTCATCTTTTTTTCCCACCCTTCACTGCCAGTAGATAAACCCCGCAATTTTTCATCAGAAAGTCCTGAGACGATAGCAGATATTCTTGTACTGTTCTTTTCCTTCTCCACAGGTGAATTTTTCTCATTACTAACCAAAGGGCCTTGCCTTGTAGGAACACTACCACGTCCTTCCACCTGAAACATGTATAAACAACAGAACCAAGCTTTTTAAGTGAAGAAATTCATAAAGAATGTGAAAATATTATCATGGTAAAAAATTGTGATTGGAGTTCAGAACAGCGCATCATTCATGAAGCACATTAATTAGAAGGCCATATTTTTTAAGGTGAAGTAGCATTGAAACTAGATCAACCAGAGTTGTAGTTTCCAGACCCAAGAACAATGAGACTAGGTAAGGATTATGAGTGACATGAGTGTGAGAATAAAAGGCTATATCAGTTGACTTCGGAATCCGTCCAAGATCACCATTTTCCCACACTTGTCCCGCATGCTCTTTATATGTGAAAAATGAGGTGAGGACAGGGTGGTAACCAGGTCCCCATGCAACTCAGCTTACAAGAGCAAGATTTCTGGAATCTTAGCGGTTTCCACTGATAAGGACAAAAGAACATGAGTAGCTAGGGACACTTGCATGAGTTATAATTAGCTGTTATAAGACTGAAAAGGTACAACCTTTTCAACGACTATGATCCGGATTCCAGAATCTTATGGCGATCATTAATGAAATCAGGAATATTTGCTGTGGCCAAAACAAACTAAGGAAAATAATAAGTGACGCAAAGGCTATGAGCTGAGACGAAGAGTGGGCCGAGCACACGAACCCGGGCATCAGCGAGAGAGGAGCGCACGCGCTTGCTCAAGACAGCAGAGTTGTTCTGCGCCCCCATCCTGAGCGCGCCTGTGGACGAGGAGCAGGCACCGGCAGCCCCGAGCTTGTCGGGCGAGGACGACGCCTCGGTGGCGCGCTGGCGCTTGCGTGTGACAATGTTCTTGTACTTGTCGAGCTTCTGGATGGCCTCGTGCAGCGACCTGACCTTCTCCCTGCGGGGACCGGGAAGGAAGGGGGCACGGAATTGAGCGGCAGCCAGCGTCAGCAATGCGATATTAGACAGAGGGGGAAGGGGGGGAGGAAAGGGAAAGTACGCACTTGGCCTTGACCGCGGAGTCCTGGACGCTGGCGCGGATCCGCCTGAGCTCGTCGGTCTGGTCGTTGGAGGCGAGCGCCCGGCGGAGCTCGGGGTGGCGCCAGTGCGGCTGCTTGGGGTCGGAGCCCCAGGAGGCGAGCGCGTCGAGCGCGAGGAACTGCAAGAAGGGTGGGGTGGGCGGGGGCGGGGGAGCGTGGGTGTCCCCCGGCCCCGCGCCCTCGCGAAAGCTCCCCGCCATGTGGGGACCGGATCGTTAGGGCTACGGTCCCCCTCCTCGTCGTCGCCAGCTAGGCTGGGCTATCTGAGCGCGGCGGCGGCGGCAACGCACATCGGATGCCGCGGGAAGGGAAGGAAGAAGGGTTCAGGCGGCCGATTGGGGGCGGAATTGCTCCCTCGGCGACTGCGAGGGGAAGGAGGGGTACTCGGCGGGGTTGCTGACGTCGTCGCACGCCCGTGAGGAGGAAGCAGAAATGGGAAGAGGAGGACGATTACGAGTGAGACGGAAGCGGAGAGGGGAATTTGGAGTCAACTTTTGCCGCCGGATTGGTCAACGCAGTCTGTTATTGGCCCAATTCGGTATAGGTACTGTTAGTTACTAGTTGTTAAAATTAGTTTAAGACAAACACTCTAGCTATTAGCTACATTTTCAAATTAGCTAACAGTTAGCTAGCTAATTCTACTAGCAAATATTTAGTCAATTAACTGTTAGATCCAATGTATTTAAACACCACTTTAATATAGAGTCCCTCTCAGTCTATGACTATATGAGTTAATTAAAAGATTTACAATAGGCGAGTTCTTCGCATAGACAGTCTTTTCATGGAGAACCTGTCTATACATGACTCTCCATGTATATTGTTTATTGTTTCTTAACAGCTCGTTTGGATGTTAGAATTAGAAGTTAGAATCAGAAAATGAAATTTGTCGGATCCAATACTAGCAGACGTCGTCGAAATTGGCTCCACAGAATTGCCAGCGAATATTGCATGACATTTGTTTTCACATGTGCATGTGTGCCCGCAATTCCGAGCATGACCTCTCGGTTTTCACCAGAAATTAAGTCGCCCTCCCCAATTAAGTGCTCTGTGCGCGTGGGAGGAAGGTTAAGTGTTTGTACACCCAAACCAGATTTGGAATTGGTTGCTACCCTGCGTCCTGCGATACCAACTACCATTTGCATCCCGCATCCAAATCACAACATTAGTATTGCATATCATTGTCATTCCCCCTCAGATTTGGTATTCGTAGACAATTTTAATTCCACCACGTGAATGCCTACATTCAAACAGAATATAACTGTATTTATGATTTAGGGACTTAGGTTGTATCATATAGTCTCTTAGTTGTCTTTTTACTTAGAAAACAGATCTGAGGTCTCAAGGTTTGTCGGTGTTTCGATCTCAGGGGGTCTCTGGACCGACGAGTAAATTATCGCTGCGTGTTCCAGCCCAGATGGGTCGGCGCGAGACAGAATACAAGGGGGAAAACAGTAAGGGGAAACTGCGGCTTCGTGTTGTCCTGCGCCCAGGGCGGATGCGCTTGCAGTAGGGGGTTACAAGCGTTCGCGAGGGAGAGAGAGAGAGCGCGAGCCTTGTGCGTCGGCCCGTTCTCCCGCGCGGCCACCTTCTCGTACGAGGGCCCTAGACCTTCCTTTTATAGATGTAAGGAGAAGGCCCAGGTGTACAATGGGGGTGTAGCAATGTGCTAACGTGTCTAGCAGGGAGGAGCCAGAGTCCTATGTACATGCCGTCGTGGCTGTTGGAGAGGTGTTGCTGCCCTGTTCATGTGATGTCGTGGCCGTCGGAGGAGCGCTTGAGCTTTGTAGTAGCACAGCTATCGGAGTTGTCGGGTCCTTGCTGACGTCTCCTTGCTTCCGTAGGGGGCTGAGAACCGTCGTCGTCATAGAGCACGCGGGGTGCCATCATTACTTGTTTACCGGGGCGAGCCAGATGGGACGCCGGTCTTGTTCCCCGTAGCCTGAGCTAGCTAGGGGTAGGGTAATGATGTGCCCCCCTGCGACGTGGTCGGTCCGAGCCCAAGGTCGGGCGAGGCGGAGGCTCCTCCGAGGTCGAGGCTGAGTCCGAGCCCTGGGGTCGGGCGAGACGGAGACCGTCGTCCGAGGTCGAGGCTGAGTCCGAGCCCTGGGGTCGGGCGAGGCGGAGACCGTCGTTCGAGGTCGAGGCTGAGTCCGAGCCCTGGGGTCGGGCGAGGCGGAGACCGTCGTCCAAGGTCGAGGCTGAGTCCGAGCCCTGGGGTCGGGCGAGGCGGAGACCGTCGTCCGAGGTCGAGGTTGAGTCCGAGCCCTGGGGTCGGGCGAGGCGGAGTTCGTCTTCCGGTGTCGAGGTGGAGTCCGAGCCCTGGGGTCGGGCGAGGCAAAGCTTCCTATGGCGCCTGAGGGACTTGACGGCTGTCAGCCTCACCCTGACGGGTGGCACAGCAGTCGGAGCGGCGCAGGCGGCGCTGTTTTCTTGTCAGGTCAGCCAGTGGAGGGGCGAAGTGATTGTGGTCACTTCGGCTCTGTCGACTGAAGAGCGCGCGTCAGGATAAGGTGTCAGGCGATCCTTGCATTGAATGCTCCTGCGATCCGGTCGGCTGGCGAGGCGATCTGGCCAAGGTTGCTTCTCCGCGAAGCCTGCCCGAGCTGGGCCTCAGGCGAGTCGAAGGTGTGCCCGTTGCTTGAGGGGACCCTCGGGCGAGACGTGAATCCTCCTGGGTCGGCTGTCTTTGCCCGAGGCTGGGCTCGGGCGAGGCGAGATCGTGTCCCTTGAGGGGACGGAGCCTTGACCTGAATTGCGCTCATCAGGCCTTTGCAGCTTTGTGCTGATGGGGGTTACCAGCTGAGATTAGGAGTCTTGGGGGTACCCCTAATTATGGTCCCCGACAGTAGCCCCCGAGCCTCGAAGGGAGTGTTGGTACTCGCTTGGACGCTTTTGTCGCACTTTTTTGCAAGGGGACCGGCCTCTCTCGGTTGCATTTTGTTTCGGTGGGTGCGCGCGAGCGCACCCGCCGGGTGTAGCCCCCGAGGCCTCGGAGGAGTGGTTTGACTCCTTCGAGGTCTTAATGCCTTTCGTGATGCCTCAGTCGGTCTGATTGTTCCCTCATGCGAACTGGTCATAGCCCGGGTGCATAGTCAGGTTCCGAGTTCTCGGGCTGGTATGTTGACGCCGTCAACGGTTTGGCCGGAGCCGGGTTTGCGAGAGTAGCCCCCGAGCCTCCGCACAGAGCGAGAGGACGGTCAAGGACTGACTCGGCTTTTTCATACGCCCCTTCGTCGCCTTTCCGCAAGGAGGAGGGGGAAAAGCGCCATGCTGCCCTCGAAGGGCGCCGAACATGGTGTCTCCAGTGAGTTGCTAACGGGTGATCCGAGTGGACGCTCGTGCCCCGTTCGATAAGGGTCGGCTAGTGGCCCAGAGGCGCGCTCCAAAAGTACCTGCAGGTGATTTGCCGGACCCGGTCCCGTTTGATAGGGTCCGAGGGATCGATGCCTCCCTCTGATGGGATTCCGTTACAGAATCGCTCCTGGCGGTCTCGGAAATGTCCTAGGGTACCTCGGGAGCGTAGCCCGAGCCTCGGCCATGTATCGGACGTACCTAGAGTCATCCCTCGCTCTGCGTGTTTTGAGGCAGCTGTCGAACCCTTCGGGGGGCCAGCCTTCGAACCCCTGATCAGTAGTGGGCGCGGAGCCCGAGTGGCCTGAGGCGGCTGTCGAAACCTTCCGAGGGGCCAGCCTTCGAACCTCTGATCAGTAGGAGGGCTCGGGGCCCGCTTCCTTCGCGGAGAAGGATCCCTTTCGGAGTATCCCCTTTCCCGGACCCTGTAGCAAGAGAGAGAAAGGGGAAGAGGAAAAGGATACGAAATTGAACGACGTGGCGCAACTTTTTTGACGCGGTCATTATGGCAGAGGTGAAGCGTCACCCGCTTTGCCTACCAAAGGTGTCGCCTGCCCTGCCGCAGAGTTAACGTGACGGGACGAGTGGTTGGCGAGGCAGCCATTGTGCGTGCGCGAGTCGTTCGAGGAACGGAACACGGGCGCGTCATCTTCACGCCGTGGGAGAGGGCTCTCCTGCTACTCCAGGAGGGGACGCGAGCCCGCATATGATTTGACTGCTGATTCCGCCCGCCTGCCACCGCCATTACTGCCGACCCACTTTTGGCCATATCGACCATCGCGCCTTCTCCCGCGGCGGACTGACCCGTGACCGATGTGCTCGGTTGGCACTGTGGGGCCATGCGCAGGGTTGCCTCGAGTCGCGGCACCGGTTCTGCAGTCGAGAAGGCGCGGTACTGGCGCAAGTGGCGGTGCAGTTTCTCGCACGTAGTAACCGGTGCGCCGGTTACATGACGTGTGGGCCTGGGCCCCATGCTGGACGCGTCGAAGTCGAAAGGGTGTGTCCCCTTGGTGCAGTTGCATGCCGCCTGCATGGCGGTCCGCCCTTTCACCCGCTGGTCTGGGCGAAAGTGGAGGTGTGCTCGTAACCGCTGGGCAGTTACGCGCTCCGCGCGTGGCGGTTTGGCTTCTTCTGTCCTGGGCCAGCTCGCATGACGCGTGGGACCCAGCCCCCGTGTCGTAGGGGGAGGACCTTGAAGCGTGTTGGTGAAGACTCAGTCCGCAACGGCTTAGGACGCAAGTGGGGAGAGTCGCCTTTAAAAAGGGGGCGACCCCCCTGGATGGCAGCCATGTCTTCGCACTTCCCTTATGCATTGCGCCCTTCCACCTTCCGAGCCCCTGGATGGGGAGCGCTCGCGTTGCTTTTGTCTTGCTGCTGTCGTTGGAGGAGCGCAACTTCACGGAAGTTGGTACCTTTCAGCCATCGCTTGGCTTCAAGGATTTTCATCAGGTAGCCTGGCTGCATCCCCTCACTGATTGTCACCCAAGACGGTGACCACCAGTTTGATGGTGGGGAGAAGCAAGCCGGGCTGCGGCCTCTGCCCGCCCTCAGCTTCAAGGATCTTCATCATCCTTGCTGGGGAGGAGGGTGAGGCGAGCCGGGGCCTGCCTTCACGTGGGCTGGCGTCCCGCTTCTTCCTCCGGCTTCTAGGGGTGGAAACCATCCTCCAGCTCTACGGAGGAGGTGCCCTCCAGCCGTGCCATGGAAGGCGAACTGATGCTGCCCAGTCCAGGGTGCAGCATTCTGTCCTTTGTCCGGGCGACGGTGGCCAGCCGTACCAGGGGGTCTCACAACACGTCGTATGCCGCGAGGGCGGTACTCGTGTTCTGGGACGGTCCCATTCTCGTTTTCGAGACGAGGACGGGAGTGAGGACCTGCCGGTGCGCTTTGGGGCGGCCGGCGCCCGCTGGTGCGGTGTTGGTGGGTAGGTGGACGCCACCGCCGGTGCTGAGGTGGTGGCAGCTGGAGAAAGCTTCTCCGCCAACGAGACCGTCAGCGCTACCCGCGGATCGACCTCTGGTTCTTTGGCTTTAATGTCTGGTTCTCGTCCCTCGAGTGGGGACGCGAACGAGAGCCTTCCAGCGGTAGCGTCCGTCCTGGGACCATCGCTGCTGCTACAGAGGTCGCTGGCGAGTTACCCGGAGTTTGTCGTCCCGCAGGCCCTCCAATGTTTGTAATGGCACCTTGAGTGCCGGTGCCTGTTCATTGCGGCTGTCGGGGCCTGAACATCTGTGTATTTGGGCGTAAAGCCGTGTTTCTTCCTCCTTTCGAGCACTAGGACTCGCCTGTCGACTAGCCAAACCGCTTAACCAAGTGTGAGTTGCCCTGTGCGGAAGGTGACGAGTGAGGTATCCGTATCCTGGAGGCATAGGAGTCCCTCGGCTCGGTCAGCCTTGCCGCCCGAGGCTTCTCTTGCCCAGTTAAAGAAAACCTCGGCCGCTCTGCGATGAGCCGGAGCCGGATGCAGCGTTGTCAGCATGGACAGAGGCAGAGTTGGCTCGAAAAGAAGACTTCGTCGGCCCAGGAGCAGGTGACTTCCCAGGCCAAGGAGGCGTAGCAGCAGCGGCCGGAGCCTGGCCGGGTTGTCCACTGGCGGGACCAACCCTAGAGTCGGGTTGCCGAGGCCATGAGCCGGGCTGATGTCCTCGGGGTACAGCTGGCTGAGGCTTCGGGGCGGCTGATCAAGCCGTCTGCTTGGGCCGGGTTTCTGGAGGAGACCCTGGCAGCGATGACCCAGGCGTGGTGCTGACGTCTTCCTTCGAGGGGGAGATCTTCCGACCGTGTCGCCATCCGAGGCCGGGTTGGATTCCGCCGAAGGTGGAGTCGACGCCGAGGGTGCTGCTGCTCCCCCTACTGATGTCTGATCCTGCAGGAACAATTTATCTGTAGTGTGCGTATGTTTTTTGCGGCCGCCGAGGCCCAAACATACCGTCATCGTGTTGTAAAGCTGCGTTTCTTTTCCCCTTGTTTCGAGTATCAGGACTTGTTCGTCGGTAGCAGAATCGTTTATCCGAGCAAGAGTTACTTTTCATGGAAGGTGATGAGTGAGGTATCCGTATCCCAGAGGCGTAGGAGTCCCTCGGCTCGGTCGGCCTTGCCGCTTACGTGTACTCTTACTCGTCCGTAGGATTCTGTTATCGATATAGTCGAGAAGGCACGAAAAATCGTTTCGGCAGAAAAGTTTTCGAGCGTTAAGACTTGTTCGGCCAGCGGAATCGCTTATCCGAGCGTGAGTTACTTATCGCAGAAGGTGATGAGTGAGGTATCCGTATCCCGGAGGCATAGGAGTCCCTCGGCTCGGTCGGCCTTGCCGCTTACGTGTACTCCATCGTTTTCAGGATCCCACTATCGAAGTAGTCGAAAGGCACGAAAGATGTTCTGGCAGAAAGACTTTTTCCGAGAAAAATTTTGACGCAGAGGGGGTTCCCCCCTTCTAGCCCCCGAGGGAGGGTCGAGCTTTGCCGAGGCAAGGCTGACCCTTCCTTGATGGTTAGACTTTATTTGTGCATGTAAATGAGGTATATGAAGACTTGAAAACATCTTAGGGGTAGAAGCGACGTAGCTGTCGGATGTTCCGAGCGTTGTTGTAGACCTCACCTTGACTGTCGGCCAGCTTGTATGTTCCGGGCTTCAAAATATTGGCGATGATGAACGGCCCTTCCCAGGGAGGCGTGAGCTTGTGGCGCCCTCGGGCGTCTTGTCGTAGCCGAAGCACCAAGTCGCCCACCTGGAGGTCTCGGGACCGAACCCCTCGGGCGTGGTAGCGTCGCAGAGACTGCTGATACCGTGCCGAGTGTAGTAAGGCTACGTCCCGAGCCTCTTCCAGCTGGTCCAATGAGTCTTCTCGGTTGGTCCGGTTGCTTCGGTCGTCGTACGCCCACGTCCTCGGGGATCCGTATTCTATGTCTGTGGGCAAGATAGCCTCGGCCCCATAGACTAGAAAGAACGGCGTGAAGCCCGTGGCTCGGCTTGGCGTCATTCTCAGACTCTAGACCACCGAGGGGAGCTCCTTCATCCATCGCCTGCCGAATTTGTTGAGGTCGTTGTAGATCTGTGGCTTGAGTCCTTGCAGAATCATGTCGTTGGCACGCTCTACCTGCCCATTCGTCATGGGGTGAGCTACGGCGGCCCAGTCCACCCAGATGTGGTGGTCCTCACAGAAGTCCAGGAACTTTCTGCCAGTGAACTGGGTGCCGTTGTCGGTGATGATGGAGTTCGGGACCCCAAAACGATGGATGATGTTGGTGAAGAACGCTACCGCCTGTTCGGACCTGATGCTGTTTAGGGGTCTGACCTCGATCCACTTGGAGAATTTGTCGATGGCGACCAACAGGTGCGTGTAGCCCCCGGGTGCCTTCTGCAAGGGACCGACGAGGTCCAGACACCACACAGCAAACGACCAGGTGATGGGTATTGTTTGCAGGGCCTGAGCGGGCAGGTGCGTCTGCCTTGTGTAGAATTGACACCCTTGGCAGGTGCGTACAATCCTAGTGGCGTCGGCCACCGCGGTTGGCCAGTAGAAACCCTGTCGGAAGGCGTTTCCAACAAGGGCTCGAGGCGCCGCGTGGTGACCGCAAGCCCCCGAGTGTATTTCTTGTAATAACTTCTGACCTTCAGCGATGGATATGCATCGCTGGAGGATGCCTGAGGGGCTACGGTGGTAGAGCTCCTTTCCGTCACCCAGCAAGACAAACGACTTGGCGCGCCGTGCCAATCGCCGAGCCTCGGTTCTGTCGAGGGGTAGCTCTCCTTGGTGGAGATACTGCAGGTACGGGGTCTGTCAGTTTCGATTAGGCGGGACCCCATTCCGCTCTTCCTCGACGTGTAGTGCCTCACCCACGAGGGCCGAGGGTGCCTCGGGCTGAACCGAGGGTGACTCAGGCAGGGCCGAGACCTTCTCTGGCTCGGGCGTGTCGTCGGTCTTGACTGAGGGTTAATTTAGGTCTCGGGAGAAGACGTCCGGAGGAACCGTTGTCCGCCCCGAGGCTATCTTAGCCAGCTCATCCGTAGTCTCGTTGTATCGTCGAGCGATGTGGTTGAGCTCGAGCCCGTAGAACTTGTCCTCTAGGCGCCGAACCTCATCGCAGTAGGCTTCCATCTTCGGGTCGCGGCAGTGGGAGTTCTTCATGACTTGGTCGATGACAAGCTGCGAGTCGCCACGAGCGTCGAGGCGCCGGACCCCTAGCTTGATGGCGATGTGCAACCCGTTAACCAGAGCCTCGTACTCGGCCACGTTGTTGGACGCCAGGAAATGGAGGCGCAGCACGTAGCGGAGGTGCTTCCCGAGGGGTGAGATGAAGAGCAGGCCCGTGCCCGCTCCTGTTTTCATCAACGACCCGTCGAAAAACATTGTCCAGAGTTCCGGTTGGATCGGAGCTGCTGGAAGCTGGGTGTCGACCCATTCAGCCACAAAGTCCGCCAGGACTTGGGACTTGATGGCCTTCCGAGGGGCGAACAAGATTGTCTCGCCCATGATCTCCACCGCCCACTTTGCAATCCTACCCAAGGCCTCTCGGCACTGGATGATCTCCCCCAGGGGGAAGGATGACACCACAGTCACCGGATGAGACTCGAAGTAGTGTCGCAACTTTCGACGCGTCAGAATTACCGCGTACAGTAGCTTCTGAATTTGCGGGTATCGGATTTTGGTCTCGGACAGTACCTCATTGATGAAGTAGACTGGCCTTTGGACGGGCAATGCGTGCCCCTCTTCTCGTCTCTCGACCACGATCACGGCGCTGACCACCTGAGTGGTAGCGGCGACGTAGATCAAGAGGGCTTCTCCGGCAGCGGAGGGCACCAAGATGGGCGCGCTTGTGAGGAGTGCCTTTAGGTTCCCGAGGGCTTCCTCGGCCTCGGGGGTCCAAGTGAAGCGCTCGGTCTTCCTTAAGAGGCGGTACAGAGGTAGGCCTCTTTCGATGAGGCACGAGATGAAACGGCTCAGAGCCGCAAGGCATCCCATGACCCTCTGTACTCCTTTCAAGTCCTTGATGGGGCCCATGTTGGTGATGGCCGCGAATTTCTCCGGGTTGGCCTCGATGCCCCGCTCGGAGACGATGAACCCCAGGAGCATGCCTCGGGGGACTCCGAAGACACACTTCTCGGAATTGAGTTTTACGCCTTTCGCCTTGAGACACTTGAATGTCGTTTCAAGGTCGGAGAGGAGGTCGGAGTGAAAGGGAAATGTGCCCTTGGGCCATTTCTAAGTATTTTGGTGATTGAGTGCAAACACAAGTGCTTAAAATGTGAATTTATGCAATGGATGAACAAAGTGCAAATCTACAACAAAGGTATGTTTCTAAGTCTTAGTACATTGGTTTTGTGTACTAATATATTTGTCTAAGTGTTAGAAACAGATAGAAGAAGATAAGAGAAGACTTGGCTGTGTACAGCCAAGGGACTGTTTCGGTCTGGGGCACCGGACTGTCCGGTGGTGCACCGGACAGTGTCCGGTGGTGCACCGGACAGTGTCCGGTGCACCAGGCTGTCTCGGCCGAACAGGCCGCTCTCGGGTTTTTCTCCGGCGACTTCGGCTAAAATTCACCGGACTGTCCGGTGTGCACCGGACTGTCCGGTGAGCCAACGGTCGGCCGGGCCAACGGTCGGCCGCGCGATCGGCGCGCGACACGTGGCCGAGCCAACGGTCGGAAGGAAGCACCGGACTGTCCGGTGTGCACCGGACTGTCCGGTGCGCCAGATCTGCAACGGTCGGCAACGGTCGGCTTTGCTGTTTAAGGAAACAAATCGGGCACCGGACAGTGTCCGGTGTGCACCGGACTGTCCGGTGCGCCCGACGACAGAAGGCAAGGATAGCCTTCCAGATGTGTTCTCAACGGCTCCTAGCTGCCTTGGGGCTATAAAAGGGACCCCTAGGCGCATGGAGGAGTACACCAAGCATTCCTACAACTCTTCTAAGCACCAAGACATCAATCTCACGCATTCGTTTCATTGTGATAGCATATAGAGCTCTTGTGGAGTTGTGAACTCTTTGTGTTGCGTTGCGAGCTCTTGTTGCGACTTGTGTGCGTGTTGTTGCTCTGATTTTCGAGTCTTGTGTGCGTTGCTCATTCCCACCTTACTCCGTATTTCTTTGTGAACTCAATTGTAAGGGCGAGAGACTCCAAGTTGTGGAGATTCCTCGCAAACGGGAAAAGATCAAAGGAAAGGAAAACACCGTGGTATTCAAGTTGATCATTGGATCACTTGAGAGGAGTTGAGTGCAACTCTCGTCCGTTGGGACGCCACAACGTGGAGTAGGCAAGTTTTGTACTTGGCCGAACCACGAGATAACCACCGTGTCAACTCTGTGATTGCTTTCTTGTGGTTATTGTGTTTTGACTCCTCTCTAGCCACTTGGCCATACTTGTGCTAACCCTTAACAAGTATTTGTGGCTTACGTTTTGAAGTTTTACAGGATCACCTATTCACCCCCCCCTCTAGGTGCTCTCAATTGGTATCAGAGCCGTTCTCTTCAAGAAAGGGACTAACCGCCCGAAGAGATGGATCCTAAGGGGAAGGGAATTGTGATCAACGACAAGGAGAAGGAGTCCTTCGTCAACGAGCCAAGGGATGACAAGTCCAATGACTCGGGCTCGGGCCACAAGCGAAAAGATGGGAAGAAGAAGAAGACAAGACGCATCAAGGAGATCGTCTACTACGACAGCGATGAGTCCTCTTCTTCCCAAAAGGACGACGACCACGACAAACAAAAGACGGTTAACTCAAACTTTTCTTTTGATTATTCGCGCATTCCATATAGCTCAAATGCTCATTTGCTCCCCATTCCACTTGGCAAGCCTCCTCACTTTGATGGAGAGGACTACGGATTTTGGAGTCACATAATGCGTACTCACCTATTTTCTCTCCATCCAAGCATTTGGGAGATTGTGGAAAGTGGAATGAAATTTGATAGCTCGGATAGCCCTTCATTCATTAATGAGCAAATCCATAAGAATGCACAAGCTACCACTGTTCTTCTAGCTTCATTGTGCAGGGATGAATATAACAAAGTGAGCGGCTTGGATAACGCCAAGCAGATCTGGGACACCCTCAAGATTTCTCATGAGGGGAATGACGTTACCTTGCTCACCAAAATGGAGTTGGTGGAAGGCGAGCTTGGACGATTCGCGATGATAAGGGGCGAGGAGCCAACTCAGACATACAACCGGCTCAAGACCCTTATCAACAAAATAAGGAGCTACGGAAGCACGCGATGGACGGACCACGACGTCGTCCGACTAATGCTCAGGTCCTTTACCGTTCTTGATCCTCATTTGGTGAATAATATTCGTGAGAATCCCAGGTACACCAAAATGTCGCCCGAAGAAGTCCTAGGAAAATTCGTCAGCGGGCGAATGATGATCAAGGAGGCAAGGTATGTGGACGACGCCTTGAATGGACCGATCAACGAGCCGCAACCTTTTGCTCTCAAAGCCACTAGGAGCAAGGAGGCACTACCCAGCAAGGTGGCGCAAATTGAGGCAGCCGGTCTTAATGATGAAGAAATGGCCCTCATCATCAAGAGATTCAAGACGGTGCTAAAGGGTCGCAATGGACAGCCGAGCAAGACTAAGACCAAGGGGAAGCGATCATGCTTCAAATGCGGTAAGCTTGGTCATTTTATTGCTAACTGTCCTGATAATGAAAGTGACCAGGAAAAGGGGAACAAAAGGGAGAAGAAGAAGCACTACAAGAAAGCCAAGGGCGAGGCGCATCTAGGCAAGGAGTGGGATTCGGATTGCTCCTCCTCCGACTCCGACAATGAGGGACTCGCCGCCACCGCCTTCAACAAATCGGCCCTCTTCCCCAACGAGCGTCACACGTGTCTCATGGCTAAGGAGAAGAAAGTAAGTACTCGAAACTCTACTTATGCTTCTTCTAGTGATAATGATTCTAGTGACGATGATGAAATAGACTATTCTAGTGTATTTAAAGGTCTAGATTGAATTACAATTGGCAAAATTAATGAATTAATTGATGCATTGAATGAGAAGGATAAACTCTTAGAGAAACAAGAGGATTTATTGTATGAAGAGCATGATAAATTTTTAGAAGCTCAAAAATCTCATGCTCTAGAAGTTAAAAGAAATGAGATGCTTACTTGTGAATTATCTTCATGCCATGAAACAATTTCTAAATTAAAGAGCATTAACGATGAGTTGAATGTTAAGATAGAAATAGCTAGTAAATCAACAACTTGTGTAGAAAATGTTGCTATTTGCAATAGATGTAAAGAATTTGATATTGATGCTTGTAGTGAACACATAGCCTCTATTGCAAAGTTAAATAATGAAGTGGCTAGTCTTAATGTCCAACTTAAGACTAGCAAAAGTGAATTTGATAAGTTAAAATTTGCAAGGGATGCCTACACAATAGGAAGACATCCCTCAATTAAGGATGGGCTTGGCTTCAAGAGGGAAGCCAAGAACTTAACAAGCCATAAGGATCCCATTCCCGCCAAGGAGAAAGGGAAGGCCCCTATGGCTACTAGTGCTAAAAGGAACCATGCATTTTTGTATCATGATAGAAGACAAACTAGAAATGTAAGTCATGATGCTTTTGATTCATATGTTTATGATTCTCATGCCATGTTTGCTCCTAGTTCCTCTTATGTGTATGATAGAAATGTTACTAGGAGAAATGTTGTTCCTAAAAGAAATGCTATTCATCATGTGCCTAGAAGGAATGTTATTCATGCTCCTAGGAAAATAGCGAATGAACCTTCTACAATTTATTGTGCTTTGAATGCTTCATTTGCAATTTGTAGAAAGGATAGAAAAGTAATTGCTAGGAAGTTAGGGGCAAAATGCAAAGGTGATAAAACTTGCATTTGGGTCCCTAAGGATATATGTGCTAACCTTGTAGGACCCAACATGAGTTGGGTACCTAAGACCCAAGCCTAAATTTGCCTTGCAGGTTTATGCATCCGGGGGTTCAAGCTGGATTATCGACAGCGGATGCACAAACCATATGACGGGGGAGAAGAAGATGTTCACCTCCTACGTCAAGAATAAAGATTCCCAAGATTCAATTGTATTCGGTGATGGGAATCAAGGCAAGGTAAAAGGTTTAGGTAAAATTGCAATTTCTAATGAGCACTCCATATCTAATGTGTTTTTAGTAGAGTCTCTTGGATATAATCTGCTATCTGTTAGTCAATTATGCAATATGGGGTATAACTGTCTATTTACAAATGTAGATGTGTCTGTCTTTAGAAGAAGTGATGGTTCACTAGCTTTTAAGGGTGTATTAGACGGCAAACTTTATTTAGTTGATTTTGCAAAAGAAGAGGCCGGTCTAGATGCATGCTTAATAGCTAAGACTAGCATGGGCTGGCTGTGGCATCGCCGCTTAGCACATGTGGGGATGAAGAACCTTCACAAGCTTCTAAAGGGAGAACACGTGATAGGTTTGACTAACGTGCATTTCGAAAAAGATAGACCTTGTGCAGCTTGTCAAGCAGGTAAACAAGTGGGAGGAGCGCATCACAGCAAGAACGTGATGACCACTTCAAGACCCCTGGAGCTGCTGCATATGGACCTCTTCGGACCTGTCGCCTATCTGAGCATAGGAGGGAGTAAGTATGGTTTAGTTATTGTTGATGATTTTTCCCGCTTCACTTGGGTGTTCTTTTTGCAGGATAAGTCTGAAACCCAAGGGACCCTCAAGCGCTTCCTCAAGAGAGCTCAAAATGAGTTTGAGCTCAAAGTGAAGAAGATAAGGAGCGACAACGGATCCGAGTTCAAGAACCTTCAAGTGGAGGAGTTCCTTGAAGAGGAAGGGATCAAGCACGAGTTCTCCGCTCCCTACACACCACATCAAAATGGTGTGGTAGAGAGGAAGAACAGGACGCTCATCGATATGGCGAGGACGATGCTAGGAGAGTTCAAGACCCCCGAGTGCTTTTGGACGGAAGCCGTTAACACTGCTTGCCACGCCATCAACAGGGTCAGTCTTCAACAAATCATCGGGTTTGGTTGAAGTCTCTAGCGACGTTGTATTTGATGAGACTAATGGCTCTCCAAGAGAGCAAGTTGTTGATTGTGATGATGTAGATGAAGAAGATGTTCCGACGGCCGCTATACGGACCATGGCAATTGGAGAAGTACGGCCACAAGAACAAGATGAACGAGATCAACCTTCTTCCTCAACTATGGTGCATCCCCCAACCAAAGATGACGAACAGGTACCTCAAGTGGAGGCGCTTGATCAAGGGGGAGCACAAGATGATCAAGTGATGGAGGAAGAAGCGCAACCGGCACCTCCAACCCAAGTTCGAGCGATGATTCAAAGGGATCATCCCGTCGATCAAATTCTGGGTGACATTAGCAAGGGAGTAACTACTCGATCTCGATTAGTTAATTTTTGTGAGCATTACTCCTTTGTCTCTTCTATTGAGCCTTTCAGGGTAGAGGAGGCCTTGCTAGATCCGGATTGGGTATTGGCCATGCAGGAGGAGCTCAACAACTTCAAGCGCAATGAAGTTTGGACACTGGTGCCTCGTCCGAAGCAAAATGTTGTGGGAACCAAGTGGGTGTTCCGCAACAAACAGGACGAGCACGGGGTGGTGACGAGGAACAAGGCTCGACTTGTGGCAAAAGGTTATGCCCAAGTCGCAGGTTTGGACTTTGAGGAGACTTTCGCTCCTGTGGCTAGGCTAGAGTCCATTCGTATCTTGCTAGCATATGCCGCTCACCATTCTTTCAGGTTGTACCAAATGGATGTGAAGAGCGCTTTCCTCAATGGGCCAATCAAGGAGGAGGTGTACGTGGAGCAACCCCCTGGCTTCGAGGATGAACGGTACCCCGACCACGTGTGTAAGCTCTCTAAGGCGCTCTATGGACTTAAGCAAGCCCCAAGAGCATGGTATGAATGCCTTAGAGACTTTTTAATTGCTAATGCTTTCAAGGTTGGGAAAGCCGATCCAACTCTTTTTACAAAGACGTGTGATGGTGATTTGTTTGTGTGCCAAATTTATGTCGATGACATAATATTTGGTTCTACTAACCAAAAGTCTTGTGAAGAGTTTAGCAGGGTGATGACGCAGAAATTCGAGATGTCGATGATGGGCGAGTTGAACTACTTCCTTGGGTTCCAAGTGAAGCAACTCAAGGACGGCACCTTCATCTCCCAAACGAAGTACACGCAAGATCTGCTAAAGCGGTTTGGGATGAAGGACGCCAAGCCCGCAAAGACTCCGATGGGGACCGACGGACACACCGACCTCAACAAAGGAGGTAAGTCCGTTGATCAAAAAGCATACCGGTCAATGATAGGTTCTTTGCTTTACTTATGTGCTAGTAGACCGGATATTATGCTTAGCGTATGCATGTGTGCTAGATTTCAATCCGATCCTAAGGAGTGTCACTTAGTGGCAGTGAAGCGAATTCTTAGATATTTGGTTGCTACGCCTTGCTTCGGGCTCTGGTATCCAAAGGGGTCTACCTTTGACTTAGTTGGATACTCAGACTCCGACTATGCTGGATGTAAGGTCGATAGGAAGAGTACATCGGGGACGTGCCAATTCTTAGGAAGGTCCCTGGTGTCATGGAACTCTAAGAAACAAACATCCGTTGCCCTATCCACCGCTGAGGCCGAGTACGTTGCCGCAGGTCAGTGTTGCGTGCAACTACTTTGGATGAGGCAAACCCTCCGGGACTTTGGCTACAATCTGAGCAAAGTCCCACTCCTATGTGATAATGAGAGTGCTATCCGCATGGCGGAGAATCCTGTTGAGCACAGCCGCACAAAGCACATAGACATCCGGCATCACTTCTTGAGAGACCACCAGCAAAAGGGAGATATCGAAGTGTTTCATGTTAGCACCGAGAACCAGCTAGCCGATATCTTCACTAAGCCTCTAGATGAGAAGACCTTTTGCAGGTTGCGTAGTGAGCTAAATGTCTTAGATTCGCGGAACTTGGATTGAATTGTAGCATACATGTGTTTATGCCTTTGATCATGTTCATTCTGCATTTTGTTGCTTATTATGGTGCTCAAGTTGTACAAACACTCCCTGGACCTCACAAGTCCGTTGCAAAGTGATGCACATGTTTAGGGGGAGATGTGTTACAACTTGACCCTTTGAGACTAACCATGTGCTTGAGTTTGATAATTTAGTCTCGAAGGAGGATTGAAAGGGAAAAGGTGGACTTGGACCATGAAAGACTTCCACTGCACTCCGATGAGAGGGTAACTAATTCCAAGTTCATCTCATGAAATCTTATTGCCATTTGCTCTTAATTGAAGACTTTGGTGAGGCAATGGGGTTAAAAAGGCCAAGTTTGATCCCGTTTTGGTGCTTCATGCCAAAGGGGGAGAAAATAAAGGCCAAAGTGATAAATGGATCAGCTACCACTTGAGAGATTTTGAAAATAGTAGAATAGAGTTTTTGTTTTGTCAAGAGCTTTTATTGTCTCTTATTGTCTCTATTGTCAAAAGTTGGCTTCTTGTGGGGAGAAGTGTTGATTATGGGAAATAGGGGGAGTTTTTGAAATCTTTGATCAATCTCCTTTGGAATGACTCTCGTTATGCTTCAACATGTGTGTTTGACTTAGAGATAGAGATTTGAGTTTGATTTGCAAAAACAAACCAAGTGGTGGCAAAAGATGATCCATATATGCCAAAATTGAATAAAACTCAAAGTCAGTTTTTATTTGAAGTGATTTTGCACTTGTTCTAGTTGCTTTATGTTGTGTTGGCATAAATCACCAAAAAGGGGGAGATTGAAAGGGAAATGTGCCCTTGGGCCATTTCTAAGTATTTTGGTGATTGAGTGCAAACACAAGTGCTTAAAATGTGAATTTATGCAATGGATGAACAAAGTGCAAATCTACAACAAAGGTATGTTTCTAAGTCTTAGTACATTGGTTTTGTGTACTAATATATTTGTCTAAGTGTTAGAAACAGATAGAAGAAGATAAGAGAAGACTTGGCTGTGTACAGCCAAGGGACTGTTTCGGTCTGGGGCACCGGACTGTCCGGTGGTGCACCGGACAGTGTCCGGTGCACCAGGCTGTCTCGGCCGAACAGGCCGCTCTCGGGTTTTTCTCCGGCGACTTCGGCTAAAATTCACCGGACTGTCCGGTGTGCACCGGACTGTCCGGTGAGCCAACGGTCGGCCGGGCCAACGGTCGGCCGCGCGATCGGCGCGCGACACGTGGCCGAGCCAACGGTCGGAAGGAAGCACCGGACTGTCCGGTGTGCACCGGACTGTCCGGTGCGCCAGATCTACAACGGTCGGCAACGGTCGGCTTTGCTGTTTAAGGAAACAAATCGGGCACCGGACAGTGTCCGGTGTGCACCGGACTGTCCGGTGCGCCCGACGACAGAAGGCAAGGATAGCCTTCCAGATGTGTTCTCAACGGCTCCTAGCTGCCTTGGGGCTATAAAAGGGACCCCTAGGCGCATGGAGGAGTACACCAAGCATTCCTACAACTCTTCTAAGCACCAAGACATCAATCTCACGCATTCGTTTCATTGTGATAGCATATAGAGCTCTTGTGGAGTTGTGAACTCTTTGTGTTGCGTTGCGAGCTCTTGTTGCGACTTGTGTGCGTGTTGTTGCTCTGATTTTCGAGTCTTGTGTGCGTTGCTCATTCCCACCTTACTCCGTATTTCTTTGTGAACTCAATTGTAAGGGCGAGAGACTCCAAGTTGTGGAGATTCCTCGCAAACGGGAAAAGATCAAAGGAAAGGAAAACACCGTGGTATTCAAGTTGATCATTGGATCACTTGAGAGGAGTTGAGTGCAACTCTCGTCCGTTGGGACGCCACAACGTGGAGTAGGCAAGTTTTGTACTTGGCCGAACCACGGGATAACCACCGTGTCAACTCTGTGATTGCTTTCTTGTGGTTATTGTGTTTTGACTCCTCTCTAGCCACTTGGCCATACTTGTGCTAACCCTTAACAAGTATTTGTGGCTTAAGTTTTGAAGTTTTACAGGATCACCTATTCACCCCCCCCCCTCTAGGTGCTCTCACGGAGGCTTTCCTCGTCTTGACTACGATGTCATCGACATAAGCCTCGACCGTTCGACCAATGTGCTCTCCGAACACGTGGTTCATGCACCTTTGGTATGTCGCACCCGCATTCCTCAAACCGAATGACATAGTAATGTAGCAGTACATGCCAAAGGGTGTGATGAAAGAAGTCGCGAGCTGGTCGGACTCTTTCATCCTGATTTGGTGATACCCTGAGTAGGCATCGAGGAAAGACAGGGTTTCGCACCCAGCAGTGGAATCCACGATTTGATCGATGCGAGGCAGAGGGTAGGGAACTTCCGGACATGCTTTGTTTAGACCAGTGTAGTCTACACACATCCGCCATTTCCCGCCTTTCTTTCTCACATGCACAGGGTTGGCTAGCCATTCGGGATGGAATACCTCTTTGATGAACCCTGCAGCCATCAGCTTGTGGATCTCCTCGCCTATGGCTCTGCGCTTTTCTTCGTCGAATCGGTGCAGATGCTGCTTCACGGGCCGGGCTCCAGCTCGGATATCCAGCGAGTGCTCGGCGACATCCCTCGGTATGCCAGGCATGTCCGAGGGACTCCACGCAAAAACCTCGGCGTTCGCGCGGAGAAAGTCGACGAGCACTGCTTCCTATTTGGGGTCGAGCTCGGAGCCGATCCGGACTTGCTTGGAGGCGTCGTTGCTGGGGTCGAGAGGGACGGACTTGACCGCCTCTGCTGGCTCGAAGTTGCCGACGTGGCGCTTCGCATCTGGCGCCTCCTTGGAAAGGCTCTCCAGGTCGACGATGGGGGCCTCGGATTCGGCGAGGGCCTCGGCGTACTCCACGCACTCCATGTCGCATTCGTACGCGTGTCGGTACGTGGAGCCGACGGTGATGACCTCGTTGGGGCCCGACATCTTGAGCTTGAGGTAGGTGTAGTTGGGGACAGCCATGAACTTGGCGTAGCATGGTCTCCCCAGCACTGCGTGGTAGGTTCCTCGGAACCCGACCACCTCGAACGTGAGGGTTTCCTTTCGGAAATTGGAGGGAGTCCCGAAGCAGACAGGCAGATCGAGTTGCCCAAGGGGTTGGACGCGTTTCCCGGGGATGATCCTGTGAAAGGGTGCCGCACCGGCCCAGATCGAGGACAGATCGATCTGCATGAGCCCGAGGGTCTTGGCGTAGATGATGTTGAGGCTGCTGCCTCTGTCCATGAGGACCTTGGTAAGCCTGACGTTGCCAATGACGGGATCGACAACGAGCGGGTACTTTCCCGGGCTCGGCACGCGGTCGGGGTGGTCGCCTTGGTCGAAGGTGATGGGCTTGTCGGACCAGTCTAGGTAGACTGGCGCCGCCACCTTCACCGAGCAGACCTCCCGGCGCTCTTGCTTGAGGTGCCAAGCCGAGGCGTTCGCCACTTGCCCACCGTAGATCATGAAGCAGTCATGGACCTCGGGGAACTCTTCTGCCTTGTGGCCCTCCTTCTTGTCATTGTCGCGGGCTCTGCCACCTTCCGCCGGTGGCCCGACCTTGTGGAAGTAGCGCCGAAGCATGACGCACTCCTCAAGGGTGTGCTTGACGGGACCCTGATGATAGGGGCACGACTCCTTGAGCATCTTGCCAAACAGGTTGGCGCCTCTAGGAGGCTTCCGAGGGTTCCTGTGCTCGGCGGCGTCGCGTTTCACTTGCGACTTCTTCTTCGTGCCGCGCTGAGCGGACGCCTCGGGGACGTCTTCCGGCTGGCGCCCCTGAGGCTGCTTGTCCTTCCGGAAGATGGCCTCGACCGCCTCCTGACCAGAGGTAAACTTGGTGGCGATGTCCATCAGCTCGCTCGCTCTGGTGGGAGTCTTGCGACCCAACTTGCTCACCAGGTCGCGGCAAGTGGTGCCGGCGAGGAACGCACCGATGACATCCGAGTCGGTGATGTTTGGCAGCTCAATGCGCTGCTTCGAAAATCGCCGGATGTAGTCCCGCAGGGATTCTCCCGGCAACTGGCAGCAGCTTCGGAGATCCCAGGAGTTCCCAAGGCGCACGTATGTGCCCTGGAAGTTGTCGGCGAAGGCTTTGACCAGGTCGTCCCAGTTGGAGATCTGCGCAGGGGGCAGATGCTCTAGCCAGGCTCGGGCGGCATCGGAGAGGAACAAAGGAAGGTTGCGGATGATGAGGTTGTCATCGTCCGTTCCACCCAGCTGGCAGGCCAGCCGGTAGTCCGCGAGCCACAGTTCCGGCCTTGTCTCCCCCGAGTACTTGGTGATGGTAGTCGGGGTTCAGAACCGGGTTGGGAACGGCGCCCGTCGTATGGCCCAGCTGAAAGCTTGCGGACCGGCTGGTTCGGGCGAGGGGCTCTGATCCTCCCCGCTGTCATAGCGTCCCCCACGCCTGGGGTGGTAGCCTCGGCGCACCTTATCGTCGAGGTGGGCTCGACGGTCGCGGCGGTGGTGCTCGTTGCCGAGGCGTCCCGGGGCCGCAGGCGCTATGTTCCGCGTGCGCCCGGTGTAGACCGAGGCTTCCCGCATGAATCGGGAAGTCGCGGCGCGATGCTCCGGGGGGCATCCCTGCCTTCGAGAGGCAGAGCTTTCGGCCCGTCGGACCGCGGCATCCTTCAGGAGATTCTTGAGCTCTCCCTGGATATGCCGCCCCTCGGTGGTGGATGGTTCTGGCATCGCTCGGAGTAGTATTGCTGCTGCAGCCAGGTTCTGGCCGACCCCACTGGAAGCTAGGGGTAGCCTTGCCCTGGCATCGTCGGCGATGCGGTGCTGGACGTCCTGGGCCAGATGACGCGCTTCTCCGGCCGGTGCTCGGCCTACCCCCTCCTGCCCGATATTCTGCCGGAGCGGCACAAGTTGTCCTGCTTCCTCGTCGAGCCTGGCCTGCATCTCGTGGATTTGCTCGAGCTGTGCGTCCTGACCCCCCGCAGGGACTGGGACCACAGCTAGCTCCCGAAGGATGTCAACGCGAGGCGCGGGCCTAGGGGGATCACCGTCCTCCGGCATACCAAGGTGGTTGCCTTCATCGAGACCCCCTAGATCGACGTGGAAACATTCGCGACTTGGGCCACAGTCCTCGTCGTCAAGGCTGTGGCCATCATCGGAGCAATCGGAGAGGTACTAGTCACACGCGGTCATGAAGTCCTGCATGGCACTGGGGTTATCGAGCCTAGAGAAATCCCAACCATAGTCGGGCTCGTCATCTTCCTCGGAACCCGGGGGCTCGTAGGTCGAGACGGCCGTCAGTCGGTCCCAGGTTGACCACATATCATACCCCGGAAGATTCGGATATGCCTTTATGAAAGCATCCACCGAAGCGGGGTCGCTTGGTGGGTCGAAGCTGAATCTAAAAGGCACAGGATGGGAAACAGACGGTACCTCTTGATCGATGGATGGTGACGAAGTCGCGTCGGGGACGGACTGCACCGTCATCTCAGGTACGAGGCTAACGCCCAGCAAGTCCTTCGCGAGCGTGCTGGCGTCGTCCGTCTGCTTGGGGTTGGCGTGTTGCGGGGAAACGACGCTCGTCTTCGTCTCAGATGCGAGGTCAACGCCCGATGTGTCCCCCGCTGGGGCGCCGGCGCCGTCGACTCGCTCGACAGCCGACGAGGTGCCGCCTCCTGCTTGGCCATGGTTGCCCCGCCTCCTCCGTCGGCGGGGAAGGTGACGGGACAGACCCGGATGTTGCTCTTCCACCATGCGGGGAAGACGTCGTCGATTCCGCCGCCGGCGAGCGGGCTGACGGCCGCCATTGTCGTTGTCGCGCGGTGGAGGAAGGAGTATCATGTTGTAGCTGCCGTCGAGGGACATGAACTCAAGACTCCCAAAATAGAGCATCGTCCCGGGTTGGAGAGGTTGCTGGAGACTACCCATCTGGAGCTTGACGGAAAGCTGTTCGTCAACACGCAGCAGGCCCCCTACCTGGCGCGCCAACTGTCGGCGTTTCGACCCCGGGGGGTCCCTGGACCGACGAGTAAATTGTCGTTGCGTGTCCCAGCCCAGATGGGTCGGCGTGAGACGAAACACAAGGGGGAAAACAGTATGGGGAAATTGCGGCTTCGTGTTGTCCTGCGCCCAGGGCGGATGCGCTTGCAGTAGGGGGTTACAAGCGTTCGCGAGGGAGAGAGATAGAGCGCGAGCCTTGTACGTCGGCCCGTTCTCCCGCGCGACCACCTTCTCGTACGAGGGCCATGGACCTTCCTTTTATAGATGTAAGGAGAAGGCCCAGGTGTACAATGGGGAGTGTAGCAATGTGCTAACGTGTCTAGCAGGGAGGAGCCAGAGTCCTATGTACATGCCATCGTGGCTGTTGGAGAGGTGTTGCTGCCCTGTTCATGCGCTTGAGCTCTGTAGGAGCACAGCTATCGGAGCTGTCGGGTCCTTGCTGACGTCTCCTTGCTTCCGTAGGGGGCTGAGAACCGCTATCGTCATAGAGCACGCGGGGTGCCATCATTACTTGTTTACCGAGGCGAGCCAGATGGGACGCCGGTCTTGTTCCCCGTAGTCTGAGCTAGCTAGGGGTAGGGTAATGATGTGCCCCCCTGCGACGTGGTCGGTCCGAGCCCAAGGTCGGGCGAGGCGGAGGCTCCTCCGAGGTCGAGGCTGAGTCCGAGCCCTGGGGTCGGGCGAGGCAGAGTCCGTCGTCCGAGGTCGAGGTTGAGTCCGAGCCCTGGGGTCGGGCGAGGCGGAGACCGTCGTCCGAGGTCGAGGTTGAGTCTGAGCCCTGTGGTCGGGCGAGGCAGAGTCTGTCTTCCGGTGTCGAGGTGGAGTTCGAGCCCTGGGGTCGGGCGAGGCGGAGTTTCCTATGGCGCCTGAGGCTGGACTTGACGGCTGTCAGCCTCACCCTGACGGGTGGCACAACAGTCGGAGCGGCGCAGGCGGCGCTGTTTTCTTGTCAGGTCAGCCAGTGGAGGGGTGAAGTGACTGCGGTCACTTCGGCTCTGTCGACTGAAGAGCGCGCGTCAGGATAAGGTGTCAGGCGATCCTTGCATTGAATGCTCCTGCGATCCGGTTGGCTGGCGAGGAGATCTGGCCAAGGTTGCTTCTCCGCGAAGCCTGCCCGAGCTGGGCCTCGGGCGAGTCGAAGGTGTGCCCGTTGCTTGAGGGGACCCTCGGGCGAGACGTGAATCCTCCTGGGTCGGCTGTCTTTGCCCGAGGCTGGGCTCGGGCGAGGCGAGATCATGTCCCTTGAGGGGACGGAGCCTTGACCTGAATTGCGCCCATCAGGCCTCTGCAGCTTTGTGCTGATGGGGGTTACCAGCTGAGATTAGGAGTCTTGGGGGTACCCCTAATTATGGTCCCCGACAAGGTTGTACATAACTACCACTCTAGATACACTTTTATAGGACTGTATGAATATCTCGACACAACCTAGTATTTGAAGGATTCATGTATCCACCATAAGCTTCAAACTAACTTGTTGGGTCAATAGTTCTAGCAAATTGGATGCTCCGAACGTGGGTCAGGCTTGGACTCTTTGTCGAACTCAAAATTTAAAGTCAGATATTCCAACTTAGATTGAAACTTTCTCTCGACTAGAATATTCTAAGGTAATATCAAAGTCAATGTCATTGGTTGCCAGAAATTGCTCTAGATCAAACACCCCAATCCAATCACTAAATGTTTCGACATGGTAAGGTTTTTGAAAGGGAAATAGGCTTTAAGCCATTTCTATATTGGTTTTGGTGTTTGATGACCATCAAAACTTATTGGACTAACTAGTTTGCCAAGTGTTTAGTCACAGAGTCAAGAAAATGAATTTAGAAGACCAAATGTAGAATTGCAGCATATACCTTGAGAAAAAGGTGCATATTTCGTCCATTTCATCAATTGGATAAGTTCTAAACGACCATAGCAACATATTGAAACTCTTTGGATCAACTGCATAGCTCAAATTTGGAGTTTGGAGTTCCAAGGGTCAATTCAAGCAAAGACTCAGTGAAAATGTGCAATTGGAATTAGAAGATCAAATGATTCAAAAGGTATGACTTAGAATGTTTGGATATACTCAAGAAAGTTTTTTTAAGCCATAGAAGTGCCCAAGACACAAACCAAGTGAAGTCAAACTTTTTGAGCCAAAGTTAGAAAAAATTTAGTCTAATTCAGGCAGCATCGAGCCTGTCCAGCGTGACACTGAATGTGTCACTAGACAATAGAGAGCTTGTTTTCAGGACTTTAGCAGCGAGCGCACCGATGATATCCAGTCTAACACCAGACGTGTCACTGGATGGGACACACATAGAGCATGTAAATCTACATTTTTGGACTAGGGGCGCACCTGACGTACACAGATCTAGATGTCGTCTAGAGGGGGTGAGTAGGAGAATAAAAAATAACACAAAAAATTAGAACTTTCTTACTCTACTCATAATATGGATCATAGCGGAATGAAGATCAACACGAGTAGATCGTAGAGGGATACCAGTTTCTGTCTCAAAAGATCATGCACTTCAAGAATAGCTTGTACCAAAGATAAGTAGTGAAGTGCAAATAGCAAAGCTAACATAAATAGAACAGAGAGACATAGACACAGAGATTTATCCCGTGATTCGGCCAAGCCTGAAAAGCTTGCCTACATCACACTAGAGTTAGCCAACCTAGCTTGGAGTCTATTTCAACTCCTTCCTCCATTTGCTTAGATTCGCAACCAAGTGTCAGTCCGACTCTTCCATTATATTGATGTTGGTTAAACAGAACTGAGGTTTTCACAACTGTTGGCAGCTCTTCGGTGGAGTAACAGTACCACCACTTGCTCAAGATCTTCACTCTATCTCCCAGCAGCACTCCTCTATCTTTTGCCTTATAACTGTGCCAACACTAGATCTAGAGTGAAATACATAAGAGAGGGTAGTGAAATGTTCCACAATGTTTCTACATTTGTATGTTGCCTTGGTGTATTGGTGGAGGTCTTGGGAGGGCCTATCTATATCCCTAAGGCCTCCCATAGTTGTTGCAAATAAATCTGGAAACTATTCTATCCACGGGTGCACCGGACCTCCAACGCTCGCCTGCCTCCGCGGGATTCTAATTGGTTGTTTCCTTCTGTGCAAGGGCTAGTTGTTCGTGCATCGGACCAGTTCCTGTAGAAGGTCCAGTGCACATAGGACCGATTCTTGTAGAAGGTCTGGTGCATAGGACTGAGTCCTATAGAGGGTCCTATAGAAGGTCCGATGCACAAGACCGAGTCCTATAGAGGATCCAGTGTTTTCTAGCCAAAATATCGATACCATCCTATTCACTATAGAGGGTGTGGTGCACACTGAAGGACTGGAGAGGCGACTAGATGGGTGTGGTGAATGGGAGCCACTACAGATTCTCATACTACGAGAACGACACTTGTGACTTGAATTCCAAAATTACCCCAAAACCTCAAGGGACTCACAAACAACCAGATCACTATGTATTTCTGTCACACCCAGTTTTAGAAGGCAAACCGAATGCGAACCATATATGTGCTAGGATCAGAAACTCATGTACACAATGATTACATAATTAGACATCATCACACATTGCTATAAGTAAATGGCGGAAAGATACTTTTATTACAATAAGATGTCCAAGACATCCACAGAGTCTAATACATAGCATAGTCATTAATATCATCAAAGTGCGGAAATACGTAACGTAGCAGATAAGGCCTACACAGGCAGCTGGCTGGGGGTTTGCCACTAAGAAAAACTAGAACTCGTCGTAGTCCTGAAACTCCTCAAAGTCCTCCATGTTGCCAGCATCTCCTCCTAAGCACTGAATACAGTGGGGACAACCTGGGGTGGGGTGGTTTTGTAAAGCAAGGGTGAGTACACATCAACGTACTCAGCAAATGTCTCGTTTGGCTAAGGTGGACTAGCTGTATGTGGAGTTAAGGTTAAGCAGTTGCTTTTAGTTGGTCAAGTATTTATTACTATTAGTAGAGCCAAGTTTTAGTAATAAACCTAGTTATTACCCAAATGTACTTCCTCCAAGAGGAAATACCAGAGATCAAAATTATAACCATCATCATAATAGTAACCAAAGTTCTTCTAATCAAAGAGGATCCCAAGGCCGCTCTTAACCGTGAGCTCGGCTGATATACCAGTTTCTAACACTCTGCAAAGGTTGCACACTTTACCCACGAGTCGTGATCCCTTTCCAGCCTGGGTTGTACAGACCCAATCTTCACTACCGAGGTGAATGTCCAGGGATACATGTCACACCAAGTTTTGGAAGGCAAACCGAATGTGAACCATGTACGTGCCAGGATGAGAACTCACGTACACAGTGATTACATAATTGGACATCATCACACAATGCTCAAAGTAAATAGCGGAAAACTTTATTAGAACAAGATGTCCAAGACATCTACTGAGTCTATAACATAGTCATTAACATCAAAGTGCGGAAATACAAAACGTAGAAGATAAGGCCTTCACAGGCAGCTAACTGGGGGTTTGCCACTAAGATGAACTAGAACTCGTTGTAGTCCTGAAACTCCTCAAAATCCTCCATGTTGCCAACATCTCCTCCTGAGCACTGAGTACAGTGGGGACAACCTGGGGTGGGGTGGTTTATAAAGCAAGGGTGAGTACACATCAACGTACTCAGCAATGTCCTGTTTGGCTAAAGTGGACTAGTTGTATGTGGAGTTAAGGCTAAGCAGTTGCTTTTAGTTGGTCAAGTATTTATTACTATTAGTAGAGCCAAATTTTTGTAATAAACCCAGTTATTACCCAAATGTACTCCCTCTAAGAGGAAATACCAGAGATCATAATTATACCATCATCATAAAAATAACCAGTGTTCTTCAAATCAAATAGGATCCCAAGGCCGCTCTTAACCGTGAGCACGACTGATATATCAGTTTCTAACACTCTGCAGAGGTCGCACACTTCACCCACAAGCCGTGATTCACATTCTGCCTAGAAAGAGCCAATCTCCATTGACCACTACCTAGGTGGCCTGGCAGGGTATCACTACGTAGCCTTTACAAAGATTTCCTAGAGCTCATAGCCGCCCATTAGGTTTCTCCAGTTTGATAAACACAGTACCTCTCCCCAAAGGAAGGGTGACTAACAAAACCAAATCAAGAACCTCTGCAACCAGCCTCGGCAGAGCAAGTACTATGCTCGGACCCCATTGACGGCCCTATGACGAAGCCAACTACTCCTCTGGTTTCTCTAATTAATCAGCTAAGGGCGTCCCATTCCACCCTCATGGTTGCACTGTTATCCCGGGTTGTCACTCCCCAAACAGGTCCTTACGGAGAGGTACTCAGGAAATAGCCTGAGTCCCCTAAAGTATCACAAGAACATCATCGGGATAACATCATCATATCATAAGTATTCACATCATGTTCATTTATTAAGGTAAAGCAATAGCATAAAGCTAACCATGATGACCCAAAAGGTAAACAAGGATAAGTAAATACAGACTAGTCAATCCTTAGGTTTCAGTAATGTATTGTGGGACGGTGAATTATAAAGTAGATAGGACATAATAAGTCAAAGGACACTTGCCTTCACCAGGTTGTTGCTCAGGAAGATCTTCGGCAACACACTCAGGAATCATGGGTTGCTCGTTGTCTAAATAAAGCGATCATACATTCAATACATTTGGAAAGTACAATTGAACAGCACACCAAACATGTACAATCAAGTATACACTAGTTTGACAAGACATTATGAACATAAAAGGGTAGACCTAAATGTTAGGGTTTAATATAATTAGAGATCAGTGATTCCCTAGATATTATGGACTATTTAGTTTAGTGCCACTAATTAGTGAGACACAAAATTATACCAGGGATCAATTCATACACAACATTTTATTAATCTCACAACATTAAACCTCTAAGAACCATTAGCATTTTCCTTTTTATTGATTTTACTAAACAAATACATTATTACTTCCACTTAACCTTTAGTCTAGGCACAAAATTAGAGTGCACAGGATGTGGTTGATCATAATTTATTTGGACAAAGAATATTTCTATGAACATTTTGCAATTTGAACCACTAAATTTGGAGTTTATATGAAAAGATATGAAATAAACAAGTTTTGAAGTTTAAAATATGGAATTAAGCACAATTCTGTAATTATTTAAAAGGTCAGGGGTCTGTTTAAAAGAAACCAGGGGCCTGCACGCTAAATCGCGGGACGACGGGTTGATTCTCGGAAATCCGAGGGTCTCTTACGCAAAACCGCCAAGCGAAGGGGTACCGGGTAATCTGGACCACACGATCACAACCGAACGGCTGGCATTAAATCACACGGACAGGCGCGCGGGCGTGACCACAGGTGGGGCAGGGAAGGGCTGAGGCACTGGCGCACGGGGCCCATGGGTCAGCGGGGTGCGCTAGCCGCTAGATCGTGGATCAACGGCTCCGGCTCCACGGTCCACGCGAAGTGTTATCCGCGCATCCGAACCATCCGATGAAGACTGGACGGCCAGGATCGGCGCAAAGGGTTTTGTCTTCTCCTGCTGGCCAGGGGCGGCGCCATTCGCACCCGCGACGGCGCAGCCGGCGGCGGCGAAGTGGACTGGGGCTCCTAGGGGCGCTAGGGGCGGTCTGGGTGGCCAGGGAGGTTAGGGAAGGCCTGGTGAACACTACGGCGGGATCGGGGTAGCAGGAACAAGGGTGAGGTGACTAGACGGCAGAGAGAGAGAGAGAGAGATCCTCGGCGGACCGGGGCACTCCGGCGAGCAATCGCGGACGAGAAAGCGCATGACAGAGGAAAATAAGGGCAGGGGTAGGAAGGTTACCTCAAGTGGAGACTCAGGAGCTCACAAACGAAGGCTGGGGTGCGGCAAGGACGCGGGTCGCCGGTGGCGGTTCTCCGGCTGCGCAAGAAATGCTTCGGTGAGCGCAGGCCGGACGAACCAGAGGGGGAGAAGGCGAACTAAGGGGCGTTCTAGATGGCATGTGATAGGGCAGAGGTTTCCGAGGCAATGGACACGGCGGGGGGTTCCACGGCGACCGTAGAACGGGCGACAGACGTCGGTGAGCGGTGGTGGAGCTGCCTGGGTGCGCGCGCAGGGCGAGAGAGAGGGAAAGGGTGTTCGGTTGAGGGCACAAATGAGCAGGGGGAAGTGGTCGAGCGGGGTGCGGGCTCTAAAGGGGGCGAGGGTGTGAGGAGGTGGCCGGAAAACGCGTGGACGTGGGCGCGTCCACGGCGGGGGCGTCGGCGAGAGGTTAGGGACGGGGGACCTGACGGGTGGGGTCCACGAGGCAGAGAGAGGGAACGAGCGCGAACGAGCGGCCAACACTGACGGAAAGGGACCACCAGACAGCGAGAGGGAGAGAGGGAGAGAGAGCGCACGTGCGCGGACGCGGGCGGTTGATGATAGGTGGGGTTCACCTCTCAGGCGACGCAGGCGCGCGCGTGGCCTGGCTGGGCCGACTGGGCTGAAAAGTTCTTTTCTTTTTCTAGGGAATTTCTAATTGCTTTTATTTTTATTTTCTCTAGGGTTTTTAATTCAAATCCAAACCAAGTTTCAAATTCAAATTAATTCAAACATGTGCAACAATTCAAAAAATATTTAAGCTCAACATAATGCAACATTTCATGATTCATATTGTTTTGACAAAATAAAATAATTAATCCCTCACTAATTAAGCTAAATCACCCAAAAGAAAAGGAGAGAGAAAAACTAGAGAGAGAAGAGTAACACCTGAATTTGGTAGATACTTAGAAAAAAAAATTATACCCCCAAATTCAGGGTGTTACAATACACTATGTAGCCTTTACAAAGACTCCCCTGGTGCATAGCTGCTCGTTAGGTTTCGCCAGTTGTACAAACGCAGTACACCTCCCCAAGGTGGGTGACTAACAAAACCAAATCGAATGAACCTCTGCACCCCTTGGCAGAGCGAGCACTACGCCCCAGCCCCCATTGACGGCCCTCAGGCAAAGCCAACTACACTACAGGTTCATCTAATTAATCAGCTAAGGGTGTCTCATTCCACCCTCATGGTTGCACTATTATCCCGGGTGGTCACTCAACGAACAGGTCCTTACGGAGAGGTATCCAGGAAAATGGCATGAGTCCCCTAAAGTATCATAAGATCATCATTGGGATAACATCATCGTATCATAAATATTCACATCATGTTCATTGATTAAGTTAAACCAATAGCATAAGCTAACCATAATAACCCAAAAGGTAATCAAGGAAAAGGTAAATACAAGCTAGTCAATCCTTAGGTTTCAATTAAGTAATGTGGGACAGTGAATTATAAAGTAAGTATGACGTAATAGGTCAGAGGACACTTGCCTTCACCAGGTTGTTGCTGAGGAAGATCTTCGGCAACACACTCAGGAACCACGGGCTGCTCGTTGTCTAAAAAAAGCGATCATACATTCAACACATTTGGATAACAACAAATGAACAATACACCAAACATAAGCAACCAAATGGACACAAGTTTGATAGGACATTATAAACTCAAAGGGTAAACCTAAGTGCTAGGGATCAGTATATTTTAGAGATTAATGATTCCTTGGGCATTATGGATTACATAACTTAGATCTAATAATTTAGTGAGACACAAAAAATTATACCAAGGATCAATTCACACATGGCATATTATTAATCTCACAAAATTAAACATCTAAGTACCATTAGGGTTTCCTTTTTATTTATTTTATTAAACAAATAATGTATTACCTAATCTAACCTATAGTCTAGGTATAAAATTAAAGTGCACATACTGTAGATGAACATAATTTAATTGAATAGAGAATATTCCTATGAACATTTTTTTTCAATTTGAATCACTAAACTTGGAGTTCATATAAAAAAATATGAAATAAATAAGTTTTGAAGTTTGAAATACAAAATTAAGTCCAAATCTATGATTATTTAAAAGGGTAGGGGTCTGTTTATAAGAACTCAGGGGCCTGCACGCGAGTTTTCAGGACGACAGGTTAATTACAACAAAGCCGAGGGTTTCTTTAACAAATTTACATGCGAAGGGGTATCGGGCCTGCTCAGACGTTAGATCTAAAATCAACGACCGAGATCAGATCCGCGGACGACCGCGCGCGCGGACGGGTGAGCGCTGACACGCGGGTCGGCGGTGTCAGCAACTGAGGAGTGAGGCGGGCTGACCAGTCGGACCCAGCGCCAGGGAGCGCAGGCGCTGACCGGCGGGGCCCAGGGGCAGAGCCCCGGTGAGAGTGCAAATCCGAGCGGTCGGGTGCGAATCGGACTGTTGGTATTAGATTAGGTTTGATTAGATCTGGACTACCCAATCTCAGACGGACGCTTGGGATCTAACGGATAGGTCCCTCGGCCGCCAGCGGTGGCGCCGCTCGCGTCCACGGCGGAGGCCCACCGGAGGCGAGGGCGCGAGCATGCTGGGGCCCGCTGGGACGCCGGGAAGGGCTCGGGGAATTCAGGGAAGTGCAGCGAACTCGGCCAGGGGCATAGCACCGGCACAATGGTGCTGGAGGGGGGCGGTTCACAGCGAGGCGACTCGGCGGTGGCGCAACACTACTCCGGCGAGCAATCGCGCATGACCGAGGGCAATCAAGGGAAAATACAGGCGAGGCTGGGTTGCTTACCTCGAGAGAAGACTCCGGGACCTTTGAACGGCGGTAGGGACACGACAAGGGCTTGGGTCGATGGCGACGGCTCTCCGGCTGTGCGTGGGAAGCTCCGGTGAACACGGGTAGAGGGAACCAGAGAGGAAGAGAGTAAATTGAGGCGCGTCTCAAGTTGCGGGCACCGAGGTAGAACTCACCGAGGCGAAAGGAACGACGAAGCCCCAACGGTGACGGCGGAACGGGCGCGCGGGCACGACGAGTGGCGATGGTCTTTCGAGAGCTCTGAGAAGGAACAACGCACGAGCGAAGGCGAGCTGGGGTGTCTGCGAGTGGGGGTAATGGCAGAGCGAACGGGAGGGAGCTTGAGTAGGGGTTGGGCGCGTGGGTGGTGGACGAGATTCGCGCGGACGTGGGCGCGGACATGGCGAGTGCGCGGACCGGAAGTTAGAGGAGGGGGAGAGGGCTGACAAGCAGAGCCCGCCAGACAGTGGCTCAGGCACGCAGATGCGTGAAGGAACGCACCGACAAGCAGGACTCATGCGGCAGAGAGAGGGAGGGAGAGGGCGTGCGGGCGTGAGAACTACCGCTGACAGGTGGGCTCCACTGGTCAGACGGCGCAAGCGCGCGCGGAGCTGGGCCGGCTTGGGCTAGCTGGGCTGAATTAGGATTTTCTATTTTCCTAGAATTTCTAATTGTTTTTCTATTTTATTTTCTCCAGGGTTTTCAATTCAAATTCAAACCAAGTTTCAAATTCAAACCAAATCAAACATGTGCATCAATTCAAATAAAATCTTGGACTCAGCATGATGCATCAATTCATGGCTTACATTGTTTTGACAAAATAAATAATTAACTCTTCTCCTAATTAACCTAACTCTAACCAAAAGAGAGAGAGACTAGTGAGAGACAAGAGTAACACCTGAATTTGGTAGATATTTAGAAAGAAAAATTTATACCCCCAAATTCAGGGTGTTACAATTTCAAACCAGTGTCGTTTGAACACACCAAAAATCTGGAAACAGATCAACCCAACTATTTGCCAAACATCTAAGTAAAAACGCAAATCAGAGGGCGCACTAGTGCCAAACCTCAGGCCGGCAATGCCGAGCAGCGGTAGTGCCGCGCACACGGGGCAAGTGACAGACCACCAAAGAGTGTCAGAATTGTCTCAAACTTTGCATAAAGTTTGCGTGGGGATGAAAGCGCAAATCAGAAATCCCATCTCGGTTGGGGTTTTCTATTTCGAGTTCAAACTGAGTTCTTCTCGAACCATGACCAAAATCTGCAACAACGGAGTGTATGCAGTGATCTGAGAAGTGCAACTGACCACCAATCAATCCCCAAACCATAACCTTACACAATAACTCAATATTTCTCCACAAGATCAAAAAACGGGAAGAGGGAAGAACACAAAAACAAAATGACTCAACATTTCAGCAACGGATGCAAACTGAGATTGAGATCAACCAAAACCTGTGGGTGGTTTTGGCCACCCTTCCTCGGATTAATCGTCGCAGATTACAAAATTATTGCGGATCTCCTAGCTAAACTAGTGACTACCTAGAGAAGAAAATTAGGAGTTCTAAATGAGAGTGCTCAAACAAATGAGAGCCAAAGAGATATTGAACTAACTAGCCCTCCCATCTATTTATATAGGGTTGTTTCCATTTCCTAAACTACCCTATTTACATAGAGTCTATCCACTCCGCCAGAGGGCAAAATAGTCCAACTCCTAGGTTTTTGATTCGACAGTCACACGCTCCACACAAAGTTGCTTCCCCTTGACACACCCTTTGTTGTGATGCCATGTGTCGCCACCGATTCCCTCTAGAACCACTCGCTGAGTTTTTAGGCCCAAATTCAGCAAAACCCACCATCCATAGCGCAGGGTGTTTTTTCGAGGCTCAACCACCAAACCATCGTGAGTATCGCACCACATGCGCGTCCCCCACGTCCTGGACATGTGTCCCGCCAGTCCTCGACCGCACCGGCAACATAGCCCGCTCTACCACGTCCTCGTGCAAGTGCATGTCCCAAGTGCCAGCTACCATAGCTAGTCACCCAGCGACTCTGGTCCCTTAGGCAAGTCCTAGCGTCCTTCGCCACTCCTAGTCCATCGACACAAACCTGCATGACCTTCACCTTCACCATCGACCATGGCACATGTGCTCCACACCTACACACCACAAGCCGACCGATGTGGTTGCCCAACACATAATCTCACACCCTGATAAGTCCACGATTCAACCCGAGATGCTACCCATTGACAATCACTCATCATCAACCCGAACCACAAGGGACAAGTCAACCTTGTGTTCGCACACAGAGGACCAAGTACTGTAGAGGGTCGGGTACACCCACACTACATGTTCTAAGTTCTTTTTCCTTGGTTCTTCCAATCAACTTGGACATTCTTGGGAACCCTCCTATGACTTATATAAACATAATTATTGTGTAATCCAATTGCCTAAGTCCCCAAAATGTACCTCTTTCTCAACCTCTCCTTAGCTTCTTTGTTTCTCCTCAAATAGGGCCCTAAATGGCACTTTCTCTACAAACCAAGTTAGAGAGCAAACCAAAATGCCAAATGCATAGTAAAGGGTGTATGTAACATATTCAAACACTCAAACCTTTCATACTCAACCTTTTTCATCGTTTTGCTCTTTTTGGCCTGTTTGAGGTTAGGGTTGAACTCCAAAGCTCCAAGTCTCCATGACTTGATCATTATATCGATCTATGAGCTCCAACACCCTGCAATGGTCACAAAGAACATTTCTGTCGTGGTTTTGGAAACCCAAGGATAATATAATTTCTGTTCAGCGGGGGATGCTAGCATGGACTCACTTCAAATGGTGAATCGCTAGGATCCGAGAGAGGGGTGTGAGACAGTGGGTAATACTGGTTTAGGCTTGTGCCCTTGTAATATCTTGATTTTTGGGGTATAAATTTTTTTTTGCTCTATACTCAAAATTTAGGTGTTACCTTTTCCTTTATTCACTTTTCTTTTCCCTTTAACAAAACCGTAAAGAGTTATTTTGGTTCTATATTAGCGTGAGCTCTAGAATTGTCATTATTGTTGCATTCATGCTGCTGCATAGTATTCCCAAGTGCAAGAAGTGTTTGAATCATGTCAATATGTCTTGTACAAGTTTCCCGTAAATTTTCATATTTTTTTCGAGATTCAAAATATATTTATTTGAGGTACTTAAAAACATTTTTAAAAATTCTAAATATGTTTTTTGAGTTCATTGGGTGCCAAATCATGTCTATGAATTTCCCTAAATTTTTGGAGCCTTCGAGATATTTTTTGGACATTAAAAACAATTTCAACCTTTTTCTAAAAATGATTTTCAATTTTAAAAATAGGATAATTACGAAAAATAAAATATCTTCAAACCCTAGCAATATATAACTACATGGCTGGAATCCTCTCGTCGAGCCCTTTCCGAAATTTGAAACCACATCCTCAGATTTGATCTGAAACTCTCGGAATTGCTCGTCGAAGTTCGGGACGGTTCCAACTCCGGCGAGCAATTACTTTTGATTCGTGCGCTGTCGACGGAATCCGAGGGTACTGCTGTGTTCGTCTCGTCGAGAGCTTCATCCCGGTGTCTTCGATTCATCGATCCGACCCACAGTTCGACCTCAATCGACGAATTTGTGCTCGGCTCCGGTGAACTTCGTCTTCCCCGATGAGCAACCTCCATTGTTGGATGTTGTTTTTCGGTTTTGTCTTCCCAGCGCAGCCCCTCTCTCTCTCCCCTCCCCTTGTTTCCCCCTAGCGGCGGTGCTCCCCCCCTCCATTCCCCCTAGCCCCCCCTCGCGGCGGCAGCCGGCCGGCCTTCCCCCTCCCTCCCGGCACGCGCAGCCCCCTCCCCCTTCTCCCCATCCATGGTGAGAGGAAGGAGGATGGAGGAAGAAGATGTTGTTTTTGCAAAATCCCCCTGGGGAATTTTAAAACTATACACAGGAATTTAGTTTAATTTAAAACTGCGATAACTTTTGTGTTTTAAATCCGGTTCAATCCGTTCAAGTTACGTTAGATTTGTATTAAAATTTTCTACGTGTTATAAGTAGTATTCTCTGTTGTTGCATATTTTATTTAATTTATTTAAATGTTTGTTCGACCGAAGGTAAATAAAACGACGTTTTATTTTAAATCTAATTTATGATTTCGAATTGCACATTCATAAATCAACATCAGCATAGTTAATCTTCACTAAAATATTCTTTATTAAATAATAATTTAGTTTAATCATGTTACCTATTAATTAGTTCTCGTGTGTAGTGTCGGCCTGTGCGCCATACGCGTGTTGTGCGCATACTGTGGACGTGCTGGTAGTCGTCTCGCTTATAGTCACTAATGTTATTTGAATTATTTATCTAACTTAAAGTTGTTAGCGTAGCAAACTAATTAAAACTAGGTGATAGCTTTAATTGCATTTAATAAATATTGATTAATGCGAGTATGTCAAATTAAATGTTCTATTTCATACTCGTATAACGTAGACACAAAAACTTCTCAATCGTTGTTTCGACCTCGACGTTTCTTTCTCTCGTATGACCATAGAAGCGAGCGCTATTTTGTATTGCACATGTTTTCCCTTGTATAGTGTATTGTTTATTTCTGTTCCAAGAATGTTGAATGTATGTTCGCACTCGCTTAGATAACGTTCCGTCCGTGGAGGCCGAGGAAGTTGCAGAAGAAGCCCCTGAGCAGCAACGATTTGGTGCAGGAAAGTGTCCTCTAACCTATTATATCCTAAGTACTTTATAATTCACTATCCCGCATACTATAATTAATCTAAGAATTGACTAGCTTTCTATTTATCTTGCTCTTGATTACCTTTTTGGGTTGGGTTATTACAATCAACTACTTGCTAGTGTTTTATCATAATCAACGAACATGATGAGAATTACTTTATGATACTATGATTTATTATGATTGTGATTATGAACTTGTGGCATTTTAGGGAGTTCGGGAGGTTTCCCGAGTGTCTCTCCATAAGGACCTGTTCGTTGAGAGACCACTCGGGATAACAGTGCAACCATGAGGGTGGAATGGGATGCCCTTAGTTGATTAATTGAAGGAACTTAGGGGTGTAGTTTGCTTCGTCATTGTGTCGTCAATGGGGGCTGGGTCATAGTGCTTGCTCTGCTAAGGGTGAGTGTCGAGGTTCATTCGATTTGGTTTTGTTAGTCACCCACCTTAGAGAGGACTACTGTGTTTGTACGACTAGCGAAACCTAATGGGCGGATACACACCAGGAGAATCTTTGTAAAGGCTATGTAGTGAATCCCTAGTCATTCACCTCGATGGTGAAGATCGGGTCTTGCAAACCCAGGCTGGAGAGGGATCACGACTCGTGGGTAAAGTGTGCAACCTCTGCAAAGTGTCAAAATCTGGTATATCAGCCGTGCTCACGGTTAAGAGCAGTCTTGTGATCCTCTTTTATTAGAGCTACTTTGGATTCATTTATGTTGATGGTTTAATGATGATGGCTATAATTATGATATTTGGTACTTTCCTCTTGGAGGAAGTGCTCTCTTTTGAGAATATCAACTTGGGTTTTATGATAAAACTTGGCTTCTATTAATGATAAATACCTTACCAACTAAAAGCAACTGCTTTGAGCTTAACCCCACATACAGCTAGTCCACTTTAGCCAAACAGGACATTTGCTGAGTACGTTGATGTGTACTCACCCTTGCTTAAGACACCAAACATCAGGTTGTCCCTATTGCAACCATTGCTCAGGAGAAGATGAAGGAAATGCGGAGAATTTCCAAGAGTTTCAGGACTTTGAGGAATTCTAATCTAGACTAGGGGCAAACCCCTAGTCGACTACCTGTGAAGGCCTTACCTTACCGTGTTTCATTCAACACTTAGATTTATGTTTAAGTTAATGACTATATAGATGTTTTGGGCATCATGATGTAATAACGTTATACTTATTTCCGCTATTATTTGAGCATTGTGTGATGATGTCCAATTATGTAATCGTTGTGTACGTGAATTTCTGATCCTAGCACGTACATGGTTCTCATTCGGTTTACCTTCTAAAACCGGGTGTGACATCCCTAGTGAAAGGGAAATGTGCCCTTGGGCCATTTCTATAATGTTTTGGTGATTAAGTGTCCAACACATAGTGAGTGAGACATTACGTGTCAAACAAGCAAAAGGTGTAAATCATGTAACAAGGTACGTTTCTAGACTTAGTACATTGTTTTGAGTACTAACATATTTTGTCTAAGTGCTAGAAACAGAGAAAAGAAAAGAAGAAAAGGATTGCAAGTGACTTGGTTGTGTACAGCCGAAGTCCAGCTCAGTCTGGCACACCGAACTGTCCGGTGGTGCACCGGACAGTGTTCGGTGCGCCAGGCCAGCCTCCGGTGAACAGGCCACTCTCGGGAAAAATCAGCGGCGTACGACTATAATTCACCGGACTGTCCGGTGGTGCACCGGACTGTCCGGTGAGCCAACGGCCACCAGCACAACGGTCGGCCACGCAATCCACGGGCGACGCGTGGCCCGCGCCAACGGTCGGCACGGGCACTGGACTGTCCGGTGTGCACCGGACAGTGTCTGGTGCGCCAACTGCCACGAATCTTCAACGGTCGTCTGTGCCAGAAAAGGAAATAGATCCGCACCGAACCGTCTACAGTGACTGTCCGGTGGTGCACCGGACTGTCCGGTGCACCACCCGACAGAAGGCAACTTTGGCCTTCCTTGTTGGCCTCCAACGACCGCTAGCTACCTTGGGGCTATAAAAGGGACCCCTAGGCGCATGGAGGAGTCACCCAAGCATTCAAGAAACATTCTAAGCCTCCAAGACTCCAACTTCGCGCATTTGATTCTTTGAGATAGTGACTTGAGCTCCATTTGAGTTGTGAACTCCGTGGGTTGTGTTTTGAGCTCAAGTTGTGACTTGTGTGCGTGATTGTGCTGTGATTTGAGTCTTGTGTGTGTTGCTCTCCCCTCCCTTACTTCCGTGCTTCTTTTGTGATCATCATTGTAAGGGCGAGAGGCTCCAAGTTGTGGAGATTCCTTGCAAACGGAAGAAAGTCAAAGAAAAGAAAAACCGTGGTATTCAAGTTGATCATTGGATCACTTGAAAGGGGTTGAGTGCAACCCTCGTCCATTGGGACACCACAACATGGAAGTAGGCAAGTATTACTTGGCCGAACCACGGGATAAAAATCGCGTGTCTCTTGTGTGCTTTACCTTTGATTATCTATGTTCAAGAACTCGCTTCAAGCACTTAGCCGTTCTAACTTTCATAATCAAGTTTTGTGGCTATTAGTGTTGAATTTTACAGGATCACCTATTCACCCCCCTTTAGGTGCTCTCAATTGGTATCAGAGTCGTTCTCTTCATCTAAGGGACTAATCGCCCGAAGAGATGGATCCTAAGGGAAAGGGGATGGTGGTCAACGACAAGGAGAAGGAGTCCCTCTTCAACGAGCCAAGGGACGACAAGCCCACTGACTCTGGCTCGAGTCATAAGAAGAAGGACGGGAAGAAGAAGAGGCGCATCAAGAAGATCGTCTACTATGACAGCGATGAATCCTCTTCTTCACCAAGAGACGACGACGATTCTTCGTCAAAGAAAAAGACGGTTAATCAAAACTATTCCTTTGATTATTCCCGCATTCTGTACAATTCAAATGCTCATTTACTTTCTATTCCTCCTGGAAAACCCCCACACTTTGATGGAGAGGATTACTCATTTTGGAGTCATAAAATGCGTAGTCATCTATTTTTTCTCCATCCTAGCATTTGGGAAATCGTGGAAAATGGAATGCACTTTGATAGTACGGATAGTCCTGTGATGATTAATGAACAAATTCATAAGAATGCACAAGCTACCACTGTTTTGCTAGCATCTTTGTGCAGGGATGAATATAACAAGGTTAGCGGCTTGGACAATGCCAAGCAAATCTGGGATACCCTCAAGATCTCACATGAGGGAAATGATGCCACCATGAACACAAAGATGGAACTGGTGGAAGGCGAGCTGGGGAGGTTTGCCATGATCAGGGGAGAGGAGCCAACTCAAACATACAACAGGCTCAAGACCCTGGTCAACAAGATTAGGAGCTATGGAAGCACAAGATGGATGGACCACGACGTCGTCTGACTAATGCTAAGGTCATTTACCGTAATTGACCCCCATCTTGTCAACCTTATTCGTGAGAATCCCAGGTACACCAAGATGACGCCCGAGGAGATTCTTGGGAAGTTTGTGAGCGGGCGCATGATGGTAAAAGAGGCTCGATATGTGGACGATGCACTAAACGGTCCACTACCCGTCTACGAGCCTCAACCTGTGGCACTTAAGGCTACTAGCAGCAGGGAGACGCTACCAAGCAAGGTGGCCCAAGTGGAGGCCGTGGGCCTCAACAAAGATGAGATGACGCTTATCATCAAGCGCTTCAAGACCGCATTGAAAGGACGCAAGGAGTACCCCAACAAGAACAAAACAAGGGAAAAGCGGTCCTGCTTCAAATGCGGTAAGACTGGTCACTTTATTGCTCAATGTCCTGATAATGAAAATGATCAGGCACAAGAAAGACATGGCAAGAGTGAAAAGAAAAAGAACTACAAGAAGGCAAAGGGCGAGGCACACCTTGGAAAGGAGTGGGACTCTGACTGCTCTTCATCAGACTCCAACGATGAGGGACTAGCCGCCTCAGCCTTCGATAAATCTTCACTCTTCCCCAATGAACGCCATACGTGTCTCATGGCCAAGGAGAAAAAGGTAAGTGTTCGAAATACCTCTAAGTATACTACTAGCGACGATGATTCTAGTGATGATGAAGTAGATTATACTGATTTATTTAAGGGATTAGATAGAGCTAAAGTAGATAAAATCAATGAGTTGATTGATGCTCTAAATGAAAAGGATAGATTGTTAGAAAAGCAAGAGGACATTTTATATGAGGAGCATGATAAGTTTGTTAGTATGCAAAAATCTCTTGCTTTAGAGATTAAAAGGAATGAAATGATATCTTCTGAATTATCTGCTTGCCATGAAACTGTGTTTAGTTTAAAGAGTGTAAATGATGATTTAAATGCTAAGCTAGAGGAAGCAAATAAATCTAGTTCATGTGTAGAGCATGTTAGTATTTGTAATAGATGTAAGGATTTTAATGTTGATGCTTGTGATGAACACCTTATGTCTATTACCAAATTAAATGATGAGGTGGCAAGTCTTAATGCTCAACTTAAGACTTGCAAAATTAATTTTGATCAATTAAAATTTGCTAGGGATGCCTACACTGTGGGTAGACACCCCCCTATTAAGGATGGACTTGGTTTTCGAAAGGAAACCAAGAACTTAACAAGCCAAAAGGCTCCCTTTCTCAACAAGGAGAAAGGGAAGGCTCCTATGGCTAGTAGTTCTCAAAAATGTCATGCTTACATTTATGATAGAAATTTTTCTAGAAATGCTCATTATGATAGGAGTTATGATGCGTTTAATTCACATGCTATGTTTGCTTCTAGCTCTACTTTTGTGCATGGTAGAAGTAGGCCTAGAAAAAGTAATGTTGTGCATCATGTGCCTAGGAGAACATGTAATGAACCTTCTACCATTTACCATGCTTGCAACACTTCATTTGCACTTATATGTAAAAATGAAAAAGTAATTGCTAGAAAGTTGGGATCCAAATGCAAGGGAGACAAGACTTGTATTTGGATTCCAAAGGCTATTGTAACTAACCTTGTAGGACCCAACAAGAGTTGGGTACCTAAAACCAAGCGTAAATTGTCTTGCAGGTTTATGCATCCGGGGGCTCAAGCTGGATTATCGACAGCGGATGTACAAACCACATGACGGGGGAGAAGAAGATGTTCACCTCCTACATCAAGAACAAGGATTCCCAGGATTCGATCATCTTTGGGGATTGGAACCAAGGCAAGGTTAAAGGTTTGGGGAAGATAGCCATTACATCCGAGCATTCTATATCAAATGTGTTCTTAGTTGAATCGCTCGGATACAACTTATTGTTTGTAAATCAATTATGTAACATGGGTTATAATTGTCTATTTACAAATATATATGTTTCTGTCTTTAGAAGGAGTGATGGTTCATTAGCGTTTAAGGGTGTATTAGACGACAAACTCTACTTAGTTGATTTTTCGAAAGAGGAGGCCGATCTAGATGCATGCTTAATAGCTAAGACTAGCATGGGCTGGCTGTAGCATCGCCGTCTAGCACATGTTGGGATGAAGAACCTTCATAAACTTCTAAAGGGAGAACATGTGTTAGGACTAACCAATGTCTGCTTCGAGAAAGACAGACCTTGTGCAGCTTGTCAAGCAGGGTAACAGGTGGGAAGCACTCATCACAGCAAGAATGTGATGACAACATCAAGACCACTGGAGCTTCTTCATATGGACCTCTTCGGACCCGTCGCCTACCTTAGCATCGGGGGAAGTAAGTATGGTCTTGTAATTGTAGATAACTTTTCCCGCTTCACTTGGGTGTTCTTTTTGCAGGATAAATCAGAAACCCAAGGGACCCTAAAGCGCTTTTTAAGGAGGGCTCAAAACAAATTTGAGCTCAAGGTGAAAAAGATAAGGAGCAACAACGGGTCCGAGTTCAAGAACTTACAAGTTGAGGAGTATCTTGAGGAGGAAGGTGTCGAGCATGAGTTCTCTGCTCCCTACACACCACAACAAAACGGTGTGGTAGAGAGGAAGAACAGGACACTTATCGACATGGTAAGGACGATGCTTGGAGAGTTCAAGACGCCCGAGCGGTTTTGGTCGGAAGCTGTGAACACAGCTTGCCACGCCATAAACCGGCTCTATCTACATCGTCTCCTCAAGAAGACCTCCTATGAACTCCTTATCGGTAACAAATCCAATGTATCTTACTTTCGTGTATTTGGGAGCAAATACTACATTTTAGTGAAGAAAGGTAGACATTCCAAATTTGCTCCCAAAGTTGTAGAAGGGTTTTTACTAGGGTATGACTCAAATACAAAGGCGTATAGGGTCTTCAACAAATCATTGGGTTTGGTTGAAGTCTCTAGCGACGTTGTATTTGATGAGACTAATGGCTCTCTGAGAGAGCAAGTTGATCTTGATGATATAGATGAAGATGATGTTCCAACGTCCGTAATACGCACCATGGCGATTGGAGATGTGCGACCACAGGAACAACAAGAGCAAGATCAACCTTCTTCCTCAGCAATGGTGCATCCCCCAACTCAAGATGATGGACAGGTTCATCAAGAAGAGGCGTGTGATCAAGGGGGAGAACAAGAAGAACAAACTATGGAGGAAGAAGCACCACCGGCCCCTCCAACTGAAGTCCGAGCGATGATTCAAAGAAATCACCCCGTCGATCAGATTCTGGGTGACATAAGCAAGGGAGTAACTACTCGCTCAAGATTAGCTAATTTTTGTGAGCATTACTCATTTGTCTCTTCTATTGAGCCTTTTAGGGTAGAAGAGGCCTTGCAAGATCCGGACTGGGTGTTGGCCATGCAGGAAGAGCTCAACAACTTCAAGAGGAATGAAGTTTGGAGCCTGGTGCCACATCCAAAGCAAAACGTTGTGGGAACCAAGTAGGTGTTCCGCAACAAGCAAGACGAGCACAGAGCGATGACAAGATACAAGGCTCGACTTGTGGCAAAAGGTTATGCCCAAGTCGCAGGTTTGGATTTCGAGGAAACTTTTGCTCCTGTGGCTAGGCTAGAGTCTATTAGAATATTATTAGCCTATGCCACTCACCACTCTTTCAGGTTGTTTCAAATGGATGTGAAGAGCGCTTTCCTCAATGGGCCAATAAAGGAGGAGGTGTACGTGGAACAACCCCCTGGCTTTGAGGATGACAAGTACCCCGACCATGTGTGTAAGCTCTCTAAGGCGCTCTATGGACTTAATCAAGCCCCAAGAGCATGGTATAAATGCCTTAGAGATTTCTTAATTGCTAATTCTTTCAAGGTTGGGAAAGTCGATCCCACTCTGTTCACTAAGACTTGTAACGGTGATATTTTTGTGTGCCAAATTTATGTCGATGACATAATATTTGGTTCTACTAACCAAAAGTCTTGTGAGGAGTTTAGCAGGGTGATGACTCAAAAGTTTGAGATGTCAATGATGGGGGAGTTGAACTACTTCCTGGGGTTCCAAGTGAAGCAACTCAAGGATGACACCTTCATCTCCCAAACGAAGTACACTCAAGATCTTCTCAAGCGGTTTGGGATGAAGGACGCCAAGCCCGGGAAGACACCGATGGGAACCGACGGACATGTCGACCTCAACAAAGGAGGTAAGTCCATTGATCAAAAGGCATACCGGTCTATGATAGGGTCATTACTTTATTTATGTGCTAGTAGACCGGATATTATGCTTAGTGTATGCATGTGTGCTAGATATCAATCCGACCCAAGGGAATGTCACCTTATGGCCATTAAGCGGATTCTTATATATTTAGTTTCTACGCCTTGTTTCGGGATCTGGTATCCAAAGGGGTCAACCTTTGACTTAATTGGGTATTCAGACTCCGATTATGCTGGATGCAAGGTTGATAGGAAGAGTACATCAGGGACGTGCCAATTCCTAGGAAGGTCCCTGGTGTCTTGGAGTTCAAAGAAACAAACCTTCGTTGCCCTATCAACCGCTGAGGCCGAGTATGTTGACGCAGGACAGTGTTGCGCGCAACTACTTTGGATGAGGCAAACCCTCCTGGACTTTGGCTACAATCTAAGCAACGTCCCACTCCTATGTGACAATGAGAGTGCAATCCACATGGCGGATAATCCTTTTGAACACAGCCGCACTAAGCACATAGACATCCGACATCACTTTCTGAGAGACCACCAGCAAAAGGGAGATATCAAGGTTTTCCATATTAGCATTGAGAACCAGCTAGCCGATATCTTTACCAAGCCATTAGATGAGAAAACCTTTTGCCGGCTGCGTAGTGAGCTAAATGTCTTAGATTCGAGTAACTTGGACTGATCTATAACATACATGTGTTTTATGCCTTTGATCATGTTACTTATACATTTAGGCAATTTGTTGCTTATTTATTGTGCTCAAGTTGTGCAAGGGATCCCCGGACCTCACAAGTCCATGTGTGAATGATGCACATATTAAGGGTGAGATGTAATACAACTTGACCCTTTGAGACTAACCTTTGTGTTTAAGTGTACTTGATGTAGTCTCAAAGGTGAATTGAAAGGGAAAGGTGAACTTGGACCATGCAAAGACTTCCACTGCACTCCGGTATTAGTGTACTCACCTCCAAGTTCATTCTTATGCTCTTACTGCCTTTTGCTCTTAATTGACATTTTTGGTGAGGCAATGGGGTTAAAAGGCCAAAAATGATCCCGTTTTGGTGCTTGATGCCAAAGGGGGAGAAATTAAGACCAAAGCAAATGGATCAGCTACCACTTGAGAATTTTGAAGATAGTAGAGTTAGAATTTTTGATTTGTCCAAAATACTCTTATTGCAAAATTTGGTCTCTTGTGGGGGAGAATCTATGATTATGGGAAAAGGGGGAGTTTTTGGCACTTGATCAATTTTTCCATTGGAATATCTCTCTTTGTGCCTAAACAAGTGTGTTTCACTTAGAGATAGGAAAATGAATTTGATTTGCAAAAACAAACCAAGTGGTGGCAAAGAATGATCCAAATATGCCAAATTAGAGTCAAAAACAATTTGGTCTTCAATTTGAATCGATGTTGCATGTTTTGCATTGCTTTTTGATATGTTGGCATAAATCACCAAAAAGGGGGAGATTGAAAGGGAAATGTGCCCTTGGGCCATTTCTATAATGTTTTGGTGATTAAGTGTCCAACACATAGTGAGTGAGACATTACGTGCCAAACAAGCAAAAGGTGTAAATCATGTAACAAGGTACGTTTCTAGACTTAATACATTGTTTTGAGTACTAACATATTTTGTCTAAGTGCTAGAAACAGAGAAAAGAAAAGAAGAAAAGGATTGCAAGTGACTTGGCTGTGTACAACCGAAGTCTAGCTCAGTCTGGCACACCGGACTGTCCGGTGCGCCAGGCCAGCCTCCGGTGAATAGGCCACTCTCGGGAAAAATCGGCGGTGTACGACTATAATTCACCGGACTGTCCGTTGGTGCATCGGATTGTCCGGTGAGCCAACGGCCGCCAGCGCAACGGTCGGCCGCGCAATCCACGGGCGACGCGTGGCCCGCGCCAACTGATGAGGACATCCTCCACTATTACCCATTGGCAAAGATGCAATTGGCCCAGTTGGCCCAATTGTAGTCGGACGGTGACCGTGTGAGCCTCAGAATTATCCCACCTCGCTTAACTTGGGAGGAGGAAGCCACTTTAAAAGGGAGAGCCACCCTTCCCCCATTGGACTAGTCTTTTGGGGCGATTGGGTCTTTCCCTGAGTTGGGTGTGCTTAATGAACTGTTGGGCTCCGGGCAACCCTAATTTGTTGGGCCTCGGCCAACCCCATCTGGGTTGGGTCAATCATCTGGTATCAGAACTAGGGCCCATTTTAAGAAGGTGGGAATGATGAGGACATCCTCCACTATTACCTGTTGGCAAAGACGCAATTGGCCTAGTTGGCCCAATTGTAGTCGAACGGTGACCGTGTGAGCCTCAGAATTATTCCACCTCGCTTAACTTGGGAAGAGGAAGCCACTTTAAAAGGGAGAGCCACCCTTCCCCCATTAGACTAGTATTTTGGGGCGATTGGGCCTTTCCCTGAGTTGGGTGTGCTTAATGAACTGTTGGGCTCCGGGCAACCCTAATTTGTTGGGCCTCGGCCAACCCCACCTGGGCTGGGTCAATCACCAACGGTCGGCAGGGGCACCGGACTATCCGGTGTGCACCAGACAGTGACTGGTGCGCCAACTACCATGAATCTGCAACGGTCGTCTGCGCCAGAAAAGGAAATAGATCCGCACCAGACCGTCTACAGTGACTGTACGGTGGTGCACCGGACTGTCCGGTGCACCACCCGACAGAAGGCAACTTTGGCCTTCCTTGTTGGCCTCCAACGGCTCCTAGCTGCCTTGGGGCTATACAAGGGACCCCTAGGCGCATGGAGGAGTCACCCAAGCATTCAAGAAACATTCTAAGCCTCCAAGACTCCAACTTTGCGCATTTGATTCTTTGAGATAGTGACTTGAGCTCCATTTGAGTTGTGAATTCTGTGGGTTGCGTTTTGAGCTCAAGTTGTGAGTTGTGTGCGTGATTGTGTTGTGATTTGAGTCTTGTGTGTGTTGCTCTCCCCTCCTTACTTCCGTGCTTCTTTTGTGATCATCATTGTAAGGGCGAGAGGCTCCAAGTTGTGGAGATTCCTCGCAAACGGGAGAAAGTCAAAGAAAAGAAAAACTGTGGTATTCAAGTTGATCATTGGATCACTTGAAAGGGGTCGAGTGCAACCCTCGTCCATTGGGACGCCACAACGTGGACGTAGGCAAGTATTACTTAGCCGAACCACAGGATAAAAATCGCGTGTCTCTTGTGTGCTTTACCTTTGATTATCTGTGTTCAAGAACTCGCTTCAAGCACTTAGCCGTTCTAACTTTCATAATCAAGTTTTGCGGCTATTAGTGTTGAATTTTATAGGATCACCTATTCACCCCCCTCTAGGTGCTCTCACTAGTCCAGTGTAGTGTTTATTGTAGTATTCCTTAAGAACAATGTTATAGGTTGTGCACGTGTTGAAGAAGGAAGATGAACTTACCTTTTATAGTTCAAGGGAAGAACCTTACAGAGGTGGCCTGCTTTCCACCAGAGAGAGAGAGAGGAGAGAGAGAGACCTGCTACCCAGGGCATTGAAGTGGTATCTCTGAGGTCCATAGGGTCGTGTGCGACCGTACTCCCGGTATGGCGCACCGCGTCATCCTTCTGGTATACGGGTTCCAGTAGTGAGTTCGATGCTATCATAGTGGCGGTGCAATTTCGTCTTTCGTCACAAACCCTGTGTCACCCTCCTTCTATGTTGTCCATGTGGATTGCTTGGGGGTTTATTTGGTGTGTGTGTGTGTGTGTGGTTTAGGGACAGACCCTTCCCGCAATGGTCGTCACACATTGGGCACGAGTCCATGGAGTGCCGGAGCGGGCGCGACCTAGGGTGGTGATCTTATGAGTCGGTTGCCCTCCAAGCACTTGATTATTGATATTCATGTGTCCTCCTCGATAGGCCCTTTAAGGTCCTATTGAGGGGAGGGCCACCTTCCACCGACCTAGTTGGCGTGGGAAAGGAGGCCGCCGAGCTATAGACGTGTTATCCAAGTGAGATCTGATCGCCCTTCCTGTAGGGTTAGGTATTGGCGAGTAGTCCCACTAGGGGGCTCGACCCGCTAGGGGCATCTCATTGAGTCCTTCCATATTCAATCATGTATCGGCACCAAAGAGGGACCCCCGTGGCCACCCTGTCAGCTGGGTTACTGCAGGAAAATGCGAGGTATGACCTTGGACGTGAATACGGGCAAATGTATTAAGGACTGGTCACCTAGCTTGCGGCTCATTAGAAGCTTGCTCGGTCCACCCCTCACTCTATGTGAGAAGTTGGGGTGAGTATTGGTTTTTTTACCTGGTCGCATGAGGTAGTTACTGCGGCGACCCGGTAAAAAGAGGTGGCCATCATGATGCTGCCCAGCGTGGGCGGCTTTGATGGGACACGAAATGGCTCGTTCCACTGTATCATGCACATGTGGCGTGATGGGGTGGTTAATCGTCTTGCCCGTTACTGGTGCCTCCCCTACCGCGTGCCCCTCTGGCTCTCTGTCCCATGCGGCGTGGTACCTATAGGATGAACATTTTTCACTTGGCGCTCGAGGCAGTTGTGGTCCAGAACGACGGATCCTCCCATGTCGGTCGCGGGGGCCCATCCTTCAGATGTCGCTTGCTTTCTGGTGCCTACGTATAAATAGAATGGGAGAAGTACCTGGGGTCGGTTACGCTTACCACATTCTTGCGTCCGAGAATTCGCCTCCTCCTTCACTTAGTAGCCTCCCCTCCACGTGTTTGTTCACCACTTTCTCTTACGCTCATGGACACCTTCCCTTTGTGCTCGACCACCCGGAGCCATCTCGACGATCTAGAGAGGAAAGAGTTCCTCCCACCTAAGTCGATCTCTGGCTAGCGGCTGGAGGAAGAAGACGGCACTCTGGTACCACGTAATGGCAAGGTCGTGGTGCTCGCCTCATTCTACGAGCGCGGCTTCGAGCTCCCTGCACCCATTCATGTGGGGATACTCTTCTATTATGGATTGTAACTCCAGAATCTCCATCCGAACACCATCCTCCACATAGTGTGCTTCATTACATTATGTGAGGCGTACCTCGGCAAGGAGCCCCACTTGAAACTATGGAAGCACTTGTTCAGTCCGCGGGTGAACCCCGACAGAGGCGACTAGCGATTCGTTAACTCCTTCGACATCCATATCTATGTGATTGTTCATTTGTCACTTCCATACCAAGACTAGGAGTGCTTTTAGTTTTTGATGCTAAATAATATATTTGCTCATTTGTTCCATGATGGTGAAATAGAAACACCAGTTGTGTTTGTGAATTCAGTGGTAATGTCCTAAAGTACTCGAAGTTTAGATTTTGATTGACACTTATTCAATAGATAAGTTTGTTAGTGTTATCTTCTAATTTATTCTTTCTAAACAAGCGCTAGTAGTATCTGACAGCTAGCTCTAGTAAAGCTACCGCTCGAAATGGAATATGTCAATGGCCTGACTCAATCCTAGAATTAATATTTTTTTCGAGATGAAGTGACAAAAAGTACGAGGATTGCCAATGTAGAATTGTTGTTTCCATGGTATAGTGTTGTTGCTAAACACATGTTTTTTATTACTCGTCCATGGGATTTTTGTCTATGTACTATTGCGCACTAACGTTTTATCGAATGATTTGTGTACCATCGCAACGCACAGGCATTGTACTAGTAGTGATTTGAAGGAGTTCTTGAGGAGGGATTGAGGAGGGAGCGACGACATAGGAGGAGCACGAGGGTGTCTCACAGGGGTAGAAGTGGCGGTTGGGTTTAGGTGAGACAAGGTAGGAGCGCGGGGCAAGCACTGTGGCAGCAGCATGGGGGCAGTCGGCGAGAGCACGACGAGCATGTGGATGGTGGTGGTGGCGTCCTGCGACTCAAGCATGGGAGAAGCAAATGAGACACTCGAACCGAAAGGTGCCATCGTGAAGGTATCCTTACTTCCGACGGTTCTTCTAACAAACGTCGGACACTATCTTACTTCCGACGGTTTATCTGACATCTGTTGAAAGTTAATGGTAAGCCTGACGGCTTAGTTGTTGGATATTAATTTAACTTTTGAAGACTACTTTGAGCCGTCGGAATTAACATCACCGACAACTGTTCTAGAAGGTGTCGAAAGTTACTTGACTTTATTGTTGTAAACTTGTGATGTGACAGACAATACTTAATGCAGATTTAAATTAGAAATTAAACGAAATAAGTGAGTATTTTACTTCTTTGCAAGAGATCTATCTAATTGTTTGGTTTACGAATTTTAACGTAAATGGAAACGGTAATGATTCATTAAATAGGTCGGTATGAATTTCTAGTGTAGTATATAACTACGGTTGGACTTACATAATTTAACGTTATATGTTACCCATCCTTTTATAATTATGTGAACCAAAGAGCATCTATATGTAGACGATGACCAATCCAATTTATCGGCAACAAAAGGATGGAGGCGATGCTGTTGTAACATCTGCAGTCGGTTCCCATGTTTGAGTGCATTTGTTTGGTGACGTACTGAGTATACTGATTCAGCTTTAAGAAAGGTACGGTGATCAAAGTTGTATTTTTTTTTGTTTGTTTGAGTGCATTAGCTTTTGTTTCTTCCTTTCTGTGGAGTCTATCTTGTCTAATCAGGATACCTTGAAGTATTCACAGATTTGCCAGGATATTGAATTTAATTTCTGCCCATGTGCCTATATATGCTAGCATTCAGGATGGGCCGGCTGGGTGTCCCAATTTGATTCTTTTGATTCCATTTATTGTTTATTTTTACTATACTATAGAGGATGGGTCGGGTGTCCCAATCTGATTCTTTTGATTCGATAATATTTAATGCTGATCTATACTAAAACAAACTGAAATAGCATGCATTTTACATCTTTGTTGAGAGAGCGATGCGTTGATGACGACCATCAACTCAGTTTACTGTCAACAAAAGGATATAGACAGAGACAAGTCAAAGTGCTGAGTGGACCTCATAAAAATAACTGCAGGTGGAATAGAAGATCTTGTCGATCGGGAAGGGTCATCAAAGTGATTTTTTCCTGTTTCGGGTGCATTAACAGCTTTTCTCTTTTTTTTCCCTTTTAACCGATGGCTATCGTGCCTCCTCAGGTATGCGCCTCCTTTTTTTTTATCTAATTGCTGATTCCATTTATTGTTTACTAGTCGCTTTCCGTGTATTGCGATGGCTCACAACAATACCTACGTAAACTATCCACCACAAAGATTTTAAGATTTTTTATTGATTGTCTCTGCTCTCCACATAATATTTTTTTATTTGACTAACTGATGTTATTGTTTACTCCATCCAATATGTTTTGCTACAACACGGCCAATGAAGGAAGCGATTAGAAGAGAGTTCACAACGATAGACTGAACGAACAGAGATTATAGAGTGACATAATTCTACCATACATAGACCAAATAAGAGGAAGTTTGTGAGCTCAAGTTTCTAAAATAACTCACATGAACTCAAACTTATAAAAAAGATAGATCAAAATATGGAGTGGTAGTTAAAGTTAGGCATCAATAAAAACTGGATGCGCTCCATACAAATTATGGTACTTCGTAGCAATTACTAACGTTTAAAACCAACAAATAACATTTCCTTTTATTGTTAGCGTGACAAATTATTGTTGCTCCATCCAATTCAGCAACCTCAAACACCATGGAGTCTATTGCGCCAATGTGGTCTTAGAAACGACCTAATGCATGCAAGAGCCAAGAACACAAGGGACGAGCACCATGTGGTAGTGCTCACATGAATCTCCAAATCCTAACACATATTTTGCAGGATCCATGAGCCATCATTAGAAGAACACAAACCATGTGCAGACAATAAATAAAGTATTAACACACCCAAATTATGTTTAGTCCTTAGCACAACAAAAAAACTAACACCCAAAACAACTAAGGAACAACACAATAATTTTTGCAATGAATGAAGGATGGTTGACCATTGTAGACAGGCGATGCGGAGCCATCGAACGGGTACCATAGGCAGAAAATCAGGGACCCCATCCATCGCTCCCCTGCCCACTTCCAAGGTTTCATACAGGGAAGGGAAGAGGCAGACATACATGTTCGTTGCTGGAGACGGACACGACGAAGACATGGGCATATGGAGACGACATAGATAGTATACCGCTAGACACATATAGGGAGAGAGCAAGCGAAGAAAGAAGCCCAGCCGGAGCAGCTCCAACCCAAGAGGCACCCGCACTAGGCGTCAGTCTGAGAAGGGCAAAAGAATGTGAGTTCTTTCCCAGCCCTGGACCCGCCGAGGCGACACAACACCACCACCAACTCTGTATCATATGCCGACTGCTGCTACGCTACGGGCCTTGGTTGTCCAATATCTCAGACCTAGACTCCTCATCGCCATGATAACCTAAGCGTGGCAGGCGCCACCGTGTCCTCCTCGGCGGCACGCATGAAGAAAGACCAGGAGCAAGACCGACTCGTCCCGTACCCGCGTCGATGAGCGTCGGTCGACTCGTGACTGTGACCGTGGGCGGGGACAACAGGTTGGGGAGGAAGAACAGGGCGAAGGCCGGGAAGACGAATAGGACATCCGACGATGGCGAAAACGATGGTGCACACATGCTGTGAAACGTCCTCGTGGACGTGCAATGGCCACTGCGTGGGTTGGTGTCGGGCGAATACGGGGAGAAGGTGCCTACTCCCACGCCCTTTGCCGATAATGGGGTGGCGTGGAGGCGGAGGCATGAGGGGAGAGAGATAAGAAGAAGGATGGCAAACGAGGTGGCGGCAATTGAGGCGAGGACCATCATTATCATGTGGAGGTATAGATGGCCAAATGGGTCGTGTCTGGCGGGCCGGCCCGAGGCATGACCCATTTAATAATGCATGGGCCAGCCCGACACGAATGTCGTGCTATGCTTGGGCCGTAGTCTCGGCCCGACCCAACACGATTATATTTTTTATTTTACAAAAAATCATATATATATATGTACAATTTATATTCAATATTGCAAATACATGAGCGTGATGTTCTATTGGTTAGACGGCTTTACTCGGTGTTTCCCACCCTTCTTCCATCAGGGCGTGGGTTCGAACCCACCTCCTGCACCACTTTTTAACATTTTACTCTGATTTAACTAAATGGCTCGGCGTGCCGTGCCTGGGCCAGAGCTGCGGCCCGTGGGCATCGGGGCTAGCGGGTCGGGCCGCTGTTTGGCCATCTATATGTGGAGGTGTGGTTTGGGACGTGGAGGTTGGTTGCACGGAGGGGACAGGCGTGCAACAGGTTAATTTGAAATAGATGTGAGGGGTTATTTGTAAAAAGATGACACATAACGCCCGTTGAAATTGGTGCTTCAATATAGTATAGATATAGATTTTAAGTGTATTTGTGTTGGGTCTCATGGGTGATTTAGGCCCCATGCGGAACCTCTAAAACTAATAATCAACAACTAAAGTTAGCTAAGAGGTTTAGAACATGTCAGCTAATGGACCAACTAATAGTTAGTTATATCCCAAATAGTTATTAGTTGTTAGCTGCCTCAACCCAACTAAAACCAACTAATGGGTGGTTGATGACTAAATTATTCCTGGTCGTTCCAACCTATTAGCTTATTAGTAAAAGATACATATGTAATAAGGACATTTAGCTTACCAAAACAAGTTACTAGCTTCAGGTTTAGAATACCCCTAGCTAATAGATAGCTAGCTAATTCAGCTAACAACTTATTAGCTGACCAACAATTAGCTCTAGAGGTTTGGAACAGGGCCTTACAATCCTTGCAAGAACAAGCTATCCCAGTAATCATTTACATTTAGTGATGTCGATAGTAATCAAACCCAGTATCTTCACAAATCTGTGAATCCACCACACAATAAGATTACCCTTATCAAGAGATAAGGTAGTCATCACTAAAAGGGAAAAAAGAAAGAGCAGAGCTTTGATAAGGTAGCTATCCTTAAAGTAACTGAATAGGAAAAGGAACCCCCTTTTGATGACCCTTCAAAGACCAGAGCTTCTATTCCGCAAGTACTAAAATTAACTCTTGTCACCATCCTTTTATTACCGATAAATTGAGTTGATCATCATCAATAACACTGTTGTTGGGTATCGTAATTAGGGGTACCTGGATTATGCCTCTAAATGCGCTTAACCCCTAGACTACCGTCAGACACATTCCCCGAGGTCAAGAAAGTATGAGCCATGATTCGCTAGAGCCCCCACTTGGGGCACTTGAAACTCCGCCTCGCCCGAGTGTACCCTCAGGCAAGTGCAGCGCTCAGGAAAATCTTCATCCCGCCCGAGGTCCCCTCTCCACGGAACAACCATTTCCGCCTCGCCCGAGCCCGTCTCGGGCAGGAGGACAACCCTAAGCCCGGCCACAGTCAAAGGTCGTAGGAACCACAGGGACATAAGCATTCAATGCGAATACCTACCCCATGTGACACCACAGTCGAACAGGAGTGACATGACCGCAGTCCCATCCACTTTCACCGACTATGATGACGTATGCCCGAGAATAACAGCTACTGCTCCCCAACGATGTCTGCTAGGTTCAAACAACTCTAGATGGGACACGCGTACGGAGAGCATGGTCTGACCCTCGAGAGGAAACTCCGGCTTCCCAAAGCCGGTTTCAGCCTCAGAGCAAACTCTGCCTCACCCGAGCTCGGCCTCGGCCGCCTGCCCCCCGCGAATCCCGTAGAAGGCCACTCCTTTAACTGTTCCCTGCACGACAAAGAGCCCTAGAGCAGACTCAGCCATGGCCTCAGGAAGACTTCTGCCTCACCCGAGCGTGGTTTTAGCCTTGATGGTATCGAAGAAACGACGTCCGACGTCACCAGAAGCTACAGAGCTGATGTTGGAAACCCCACGTATTGCCAAGAGCTTTTCGCCATACTTACCACTAATCCAACCACTACGACTCAGACAACTCCTCCATCGGGCAGGCTCGGGCACGTGACCGAGCCCTAAATCTTGGCCTCGGCTCTCTGCACAGTCAAAGATGCAAATACAGGAACTAGACATCCCCCTTCCGACTCAAGTCAACAACAAGTACGAGAACCATGCCGACGACCATGCAGGCTACAGGGGCTCAGACGTACCTCCTCTCCCATATGGGACAAGCCCAGCGCTCCTGGTAGCCCTCCTTGATGCTATAAATAGAAGTGCCTAGGGCTTCCGAGAAGGAGGAGGAACAATTCACGGTTTTCGACTCCACGTGGATATTGGCACTTGCCTCAATCAACCCAAGGATTTGGGACCCTTTCCCTCTCCCGACCAGCTTGTATTCCCTACTACAAGCACTTACGTGCAAGTAATATAAATCTCACCCCTCTGCTAGAAGTAGGGCCTTCTCTTGCACAAACCAGGATAAAGACTTGTGTCTCCTTGCGTCATCCATCTGGGCCAGGGCACACATCACTAATTCACTAGTCGGTAGGATCTTTGGGTCAAAACACCGACAACTGTTGATGATTCGCTCTGCATCCTAATTTTCACTGTAGAGGCAACATGGTAGAGGCTACTACCTTAAAGTAGTCCTTCATTGGTAGTTCAAATCCCCTTTATCACTATCGAGATAAAACCGACAGAAGAAAAATGACATTGATGTGCCTTTACTATCACTATCGTTTTAGCAACCGATAATGACATCCTCATGATTATTGGCGGTTTAGGCCCATAACCAGCAATGTTGATTCAATAACACTACAATCTCAATGCATAAGACAACAATGGTCATAGATATATCAATACCAGCTTGTGTATTAAACTACCAATGACCATAGGTATATCGTCGGCCCAATACAATAGTCGACAGTGATCATTAGTATATCATTGCCAATTTATGTACTAAACCGACAATGATCTTATTATTTTATTATTATTTATTAATTTATTTTATTATCTTTGTGTGAAATTTGTTATTTTTATGATTACTAGACTCATACACATCACAAATTCATTAAGATTTATATTTAAAATATGATAATAATGTATAAGTTAACACTATATATATTATAATAGTCTTTTAAACTAAGATAGATTAAAACAACTTCTATTATTGGCCCGTTCAATGGAGAAATATTTGTTAGTAGTCAACAACTCCACCAAGAGGAATTTTGCTAGCTCATGTTGGAATCCTCTGATCTAGAAGTCAAACAATTGTTAGTATCCAAGTCTCTTGCACTATTATTGAAGCAAGATGATATCAAAACCAATAAGTGTTACACAAAACAACATTGTGTTTTATTGAATTAAGAGATATGCATGAAATAGGAAGCATACATATAATTTAAATTCCTTATGTTCTCGTCAAGATACTATTAAATTAACCTACATTCATAAAATGGGAAGCATACACACCTTCTCATTTGTTGAATTGATTATATATAAAATGAACAAGTGGCAACATTTGTAGTAAAATTATTTTCTAACTTGACAATTTTAACTAACTCATTTCAATCCTAATTTGAGCCCTACTATCTTTCCATCGTTCTTCAAATTGCCAAGTGATAATCATGTGTCTGGCATAGACCCCTAACTAAAAGACACAAGTTGAAAGGATGAAGATATCCAAAATGGGTTGAATTGTGTTTTTCTAAATTTTCTTACACAATTTAAATCCTAAACACAATCTCAACTTCAGTTGAGTGTCTAATTGTCGGCGTTTCGACCCCGGGGGGTCCCTGGACCGACGAGTAAATTTGTCGCTACGCGTCCTAGCCCAGATGGGTTGGCGCGAGATGGAACACAAGGGAAAACGCGGCTCGTATTATCCCGCGCCAAGGGGGGTGTGCTCGTAGTAGGGGTTACAAGCGTTCGCGAGAGAGAGAGAGCCTATTCGTTAGCTTCTTCTCCCGCGCGACCCTCCCGCGTGAAGGCCCTGGACCTTCCTTTTATAGATGCAAGGAGAGGGTCCAGGTGTACAATGGGGGTGTAGCTAGGCGCTAACGTGCCCGGCAGAGAGGTGCCTGGGCCCTGTGTACATGCCAACGTGGCTGTCAGAGAGGTGCTAGAGCCCTGTGTACGCGGTATCATGATCGTCATAGAAGTGCTTGAGCCCTGTAGAAGCACAGCTGTCGGTGTTGCTAGGATCTTGCTGACGTTTCCCTGCTTCCGTAGGGGACTGAGAACCTCCGTCGTTATGGACGCAAGCGGGGAACCATCATTACTTGTTACCGGGGCGAGCCAGATGGGACGCCGGTCATGTTCCCCCGTAGCCTGAGCTAGCTAGGGGTAGGGTAATGATGTTTCCCCCGTGGTGCGGTCGGTCTGAGCCCGAGGTCGGGCGAGGCGGAGACTTCTCCTGAGGCCGAGCCCTAGGGTCGGGCGAGGCAGAGATCACCTTCCGAGGCCGGGGTTGAGGCCGAGCCCTAGGGTCGGGCGAGGCGGAGACCTCCTTCCAAGGCCGAGGCCTAAGGTCGGGCGAGGCGGAGTTTCCTGTTGCGCCTGAGGCTGAACTTGGCTGTTGTCAGCCTCACCCTGGTGGGTGGCACAGCAGTCGGAGTGGAGCGAGCAGCGCTATTTTCCTGTCAGGTCGGTCAGCGAAAGGGTGAAGTGACTGTGGTCACTTCGACCATGCCGACTGAGGCACACGTGTCAGGATAAGGTGTCATGCGATCCTCGCATTGAATGCGCCTGCGATACGGTCGGTTGGAGAGGCGATTTGGCCAAGGTTGCTTCTCGACGAAGCCTGCTCGAGTTGGGCCTCGGGCGTGCCGAGGGTGCGCCCACTGCCTGAGGAGGCCCTCGGGCGAGACGTAACTTCCTCCGGGGCTACAGTTCCCGCCCGAGGCTGGGCTCGGGCGAGGCGAGATCGCGCCCCTTGGGTAGACGAAGCCTTGACCTGAACTGTGCCCATCAGTCTCTGCAGCTTGTACTGATGGTGGTTACCAGCCGTGTTTAGGAGTGTTGGGGGTACCCCTAATTACGGTAGTCGACACTAGCCCCTGAGCCTCAAAGGGAGTGTTGGCACTCGCTTGGAGGCTTTGCCGCACTTTTTTGCGAGGGGACCAGCCTTTCTCGGTTACACTTTGTTCCGTTGGGTGCGCGCGAGCGCACCCGCCGGGTGTAGCCCCCGAGGCCTCGGAGGAGTGGTTTGACTCCTCTAAGGTCTTAATGCCTTTCGTGATGCCTTGGCCGGCCTGGTTGTTCCCTCATGCGACCTGATTGTAGCCTGGGTGCATGGTCAGGTTCCGAGTTTTTAGGCTGGTTTGTTGACGCTGTCAACGGTTTGGCCATAGCCGGGTTGCGAGAGCAGCCCCCGAGCCTCTGCACGGAGCGAGAGGACGATCAAGGACTATCTTGACTTTTATTATACGCCCCTTCGTCGCCTTTCCGCAAGGAGGAAGGGGGGGGGGAAGCGCCATGTTGCCCTCGGAGGGCGTCGAACATGATGTCTCCAATGAGTTGCTAACGGGTGATCCGAGTGGACGCCCGTGCCCCGTTCGATAAGGGTCGGCTAGTGGCCCAGAGGCGCGCTCCAAAAGTACCTGTAAGTGATTTGACAGACCCGGACCCATTCGATAGGGTCCAAGGGCTCGATGCCTCCCTCTGATGGGATTCCGTTACAAAATCGCTCCTGCTGGTCTCGGAAATGTCCTAGGGTACCTCGGGAGCGCAGCCCGAGCCTCGGCCATGTAATAGATGTACCCAGAGTCATCCCTCGCTCTGCGTGCTCTGGGGCGGCTGTCGAACCCTTCCGAGGGGCCAGCCTTCGAACCCCTGATCAGTAGTGGGCGCGGAGCCCGAGTGCTCTGAGGCGGTTGTCGAACCCTTTTGAAGGGCCAGCCTTCGAACCCCTGATCAGTAATGAGCTTGAAGCCCGAGTGCTCTGGGGCGGCTGTCGAACCCTTCCGAGGGGCCAGCCTTCGAACCCCTGATCAGTAGGAGGGCTCGGGGCTCGCTTCCTTCGTAGAGAAGGATCCCTTTCGAAATATCCCCTTTCCCGGTCCCTGTAGCAAGAGAGAGAAAGGGGAAGAGGAAAGGGATATGAATTTAAACGGTGTGGCGCACCTTTTTTAACGTGGTCATCATGGCGGAGGTGAAACGACGCCCGCTTCGCCTGCCAAAGGTGTCGCTTGCCCTGCCGAGGAGTTAATGCGACAGGACGGGCGATTCGCGGGGCGGCCGTTGCGCGTGCACGAGTCGTTCAAGGAACGGAACACGGGCGCGTCGTCTTCATGCCGTGGGAGAGGGCTCCCCTGCTACTTCAGGAGGGGACGCGAGCCTACAGGCGATTTGACCGCTGCTTCCGCTCGTCTGCCGCCGCCATTACTCCTGGTCCACTTTTGGCCGTATCAACCGTCGCGCCTCCTCCCATGGCTGACTGACCCGTGATTGTTGTGCTCGATTGGCACTGTTGGGCCATGTGCGGGGTTGCCTCGAGTCGCGGCACCGGTTCCGCAGTCGAGGAGGCGCGACATTGGCGCAAGTGGCAGTGCGGTTCCTTGCACGTAGTAACCGGCGCGCCGGTTACATGACGTGTGGGCCTGGGCCTCCATGCTGGATGCGACGAAGCCGAAGGGGTGCGCTCTCGCGGTGCGGTTGCATGCCACCTGCATGGCGGTCCGCCCCTTCGACCGCTGGTTTCGGCGAGGATGGAGGAGTGCTTGTAACCGTGAGGCGGTTACATGCTCCGCGTGCGGCAGTTTGGCTTCTTCCGTTTTGGGTCAGCTTGCATGACGTGTGGTACCCAGCCCCCATGTCGTAGGGGGAGGACCCTGGAGCACGTCGGCGAAGACTTTGCCCGCGACGCTTGAGGACGCGAGTGGGGAGAGCCGCCTTTAAAAAGGGATCGATCCCCCGGGCGGTAGCCATGCATTCGCACTCCCCTCATGCATCGCGCCCTTCCACCTTCCGAGCCCCCAGATGGGGGGCACCCGCGCTGCCTTTGTCTTGCTGCTGTCGGAGGAGCGCGACCTCGCAGGGGTTGGCACCCTTCATCCATCGCTCGGCTTCAAGGATTTTCATCGTGCAGCCCGGCTGCATTCCCTCACCAATGGTCATCGAGGATGATGACCACCAGTTCGGTGGTGGGGAGAAGCAAGCCAAGCTGCGGCCTTTGCCCCACCCTCAGCTTCAAGGATCTTCATCATCTGGGCTGGGGAGGGGGGCGCACCGAGTTGGAGCCTGCCTCAGTGTGGGCTGGCGACCCGCTTCTTCCTCCGTCATTCGGGGGAGAAGGGCATCCTCCATCTCCGCGGAGGAGGCATCCTCCAGCCATGCGGGGGAAGGCGAACGGCTGCTGCCTGGCCAGGGTGCAGCATTCCGTCCTCCGCCCGGGCGACTGTGGCCGGCTGCATCGGGGGGTCGCACAACACGTCGTACGCCGCGAGGGCGGTACTCGTGTTCTAGGACGGCCCCGTTCTCGTTCTCGTGGCGAGAACGGGAGTGAGGACCTGCCGGTGCACTTGAGAGTGGTCGCCGCTTGCTGGTGCGGTGTTGGTGGGCAGGTGGCCGCTGTCGTCGGTGCTGAGGTGGTGGTTGCCACTGGAGAGGCTTCCCACCGCAGCGGTGGCTGCTTTCGCCGACGAGACCGTCAGTGCCACCTGCGCTCCGGGCCTCCGGCTCTTTGGCTTTAATGGCTGGTTCTCGTCCCCCGCGAGGGGACGTGAACGAGGGCCTTTCAGCAGCAGCGTTTGCCCTGAGGCCGTCGCTGCAGCTATCTTGCCGTCCGAGACGGAGGTCGTTGTCGCTGCTGGTGCAGTGGTCGCCGGCGAGCCACCTGGAGTTTGTCGTCCCGCAGGCCCTCTGGTGTGGAGGTTGTTCATACCCGCGGGAGTGTAACTGGAGTTTCGTTTGTAATGGCATCCTGAGTACCGGTGTTTGTTCATTGTGGCTATCGAGGCCTGAACATATGGGTATTTGGGCGTGAAGCCGCGTTTCTTCCTCATTTCGAGCACTAGGACTCGCCTGTCGGCTAGCTGAACCGCTTAACCGAGTGTGAGTTGCCCTGTGCGGAAGGAGACGAGTGAGGTATCCGTATCCCGGAGGCGTAGGAGTTCCTCGGCTCGGTCGGCCTTGCCACTCAAGGCCTCTCTTGCTCAGTTTTAGAACCCTCGGCTACTCTGCAATGAGCTGGAGCCAGAGGCAGCGGTGTCAGCGTGGACAGAGGCGGAGTCAGCTCAAAAAGAGGCTTCGTCGGCCCAGGAGCAGGTGGCTTCCCAGGCCGAGGAGGTGCAGCAGCGGCGGCTGGGGCTTGGCCAGGTCATCCGCGAGAGGGACCAACCCCAGAGTCACGCTGCCGAGGCCGTGAGCCGGGCTGATGTCCTCGAGGGACAGCTGGCTGAGGCTACGGAGCGGCCAGCCGAGGTGTCTGCTCGGGTCGGGACCCTGGAGGAGACCCTGGCTGCGATGGCCCAAGCGCGGTGCTGGCGTCCTCCTTCGAGGTGGAGATCTTTCCGCCCGTGTCGCCATCTGAGGCCGGGCCAGATTCCGCCGAAGGTGGATACGACGCCGAGGGTGCTGCTGCTCCCTCTATCGATGTCTGAACCTGCAAGAACAGTTTGTCTGTAGTATGCGTATGTTTTTTTTGCGGCCTCTGAGGCCTAAACATCTCATTGTCGTATTATAAAGTTGTGTTTTCTTTCCTCTTGTTTCGAGTATCAGGACTTGTTCGTCGGTAGCAGAATCGCTTATCCAAGCGAGAGTTACTTTTCGCGGAAGGTGATGAGTGAGGTATCCGTATCCCGGAGGCGTAGGAGTCCCTCGGCTCGGTCGGCCTTGCCGCTTACGTGCACTCTTACTCGTTCGCAGGATTCTGTTATCGATATAGTCGAGAAGGCACGAAAATCGTTCTGGCAGAAAAGTTTTCGAGCGTTAGGACTTGTTCGGTAGCAGAATCGCTTATCCGAGCGTGAGTTACTTATCGTGGAAGGTGATGAGTGAGGTATCTGTATCCCGGAGGCGTAGGAGTCCCTCGGCTCGGTCGGCCTTGCCGCTTACGTGTACTCTTGTCGTTTTCAGGATCCCGCTATCGAAGCAGTCGAAAAGCGCGAAAGACGTTCTGGCAAAAGATTTTTTCCGAGGAAAATTTTGACGCAGAGGGGGTTCCCCTCTTCTAGCCCCCGAGGGAGGGTCGGTCTTTGCCGAGGCAAGGCTGACCCTTCCTTGACGGTTAGACTTTATTTGTGTATGTAAAGAGAACGAGGTATATGAACGACTTGAAACATCTTAAGGGTAGAAGCGACATAGCTGTTGGATGTTCCAAGTGTTGCTGTAGACCTCGCCTTGATCGTTGGCCAGCTTGTATGTTCCGGGCTTCAAAATCTTGGCGATGATGAATGGCCCTTCCTAGGGAGGAGTAAGCTTGTGGCGCCCTCGGGCGTCCTGCCGCAGCCGAAGTACCAAGTCTCCCACCTGGAAGCCTCGGGGCCGAACCCCTCGGGCGTGGTAGCATCGCAGAGACTGCTGATACCGCGCCGAGTGTAGTAAGGCCACGTCCCGACCCTCTTCGAGCTAGTCCAGTGAGTCTTCTCGGCTGGCCTGGTTGCTTCGGTCGTCGTACGCCTTTGCCCTCGGGGAACCGTATTCTAAGTCTGTGGGTAAGATAGCCTCGGCCCCATAGACTAGAAAGAACGGCGAAAAACCCGTGGCTCGGCTCGGCATCGTCCTCAGACTCCAGACCACCTAGGGTAGCTCTTTCATCCACCGCTTGCCAAACTTGTTGAGATCGTTGTAGATCCTCGGTTTAAGTCCCTGCAGAATCATACCATTGGCACGCTCCACCTGCCCATTCGTCATGGGGTGAGCTACGGTGGCCTAGTCCACACGGATGTGGTGGTCCTTACAGAAGTTCAGGAACTTCTTCCTAGTGAACTGCGTGCCATTGTCGGTGATGATGGAGTTCGGGACCCCGAAGCAATGGATGATGTTGGTGAAGAATGCCACTGCCTGCTCGGACCTGATGCTGGTTAGGGGTCGGACTTCGATCCACTTGGAGAATTTGTTGATGGCGACCAGCAGGTGCAAGAAGCCCCCGGGTGCCTTCTGCAAGGGACCGACGAGGTCCAGACCCTACACAGCAAATGGCCAGGTGATGGGTATTGTCTGTAGGGCCTGAGCGAGTAGTGCGTCTGTCTTGCGTAGAATTGACACCCTTGGCAAGAGCGCACAATCCTAGTGGCGTCGGCCACCGCAGTTGGCCAGTAGAAGCCTTGTCGGAAGGCGTTCCCAATGAGGGCTCGAGGTGCTGCGTGGTGACCGCAAGCCCCCGAGTGTATTTCTTGAAATAGCTCCTGTCCTTCGGCGACGGATATGCATCGTTGGAGAATGCCTGAGGGGTTGCGGTGGTAGAGCTCATCTTCATCCCCTAGTAAGACGAACGGCGCCAGTCGCCGAGCTTCGGCCTTGTCGAGGGGTAGCTCTCCTCGGTGGAGATATTGCAGGTACGGGGTCTGCCAGTTTCGATTTGGCGCAACCCCATTCCGCTCTCCCTCGACACGCAGGGCCTCACCTTCGGCGGCCGAGGTCTCCTCGGGCTCAGGCGTGTCGTCGATCTTAACGGAGGGTTGATGTATGTCTCTGGAGAAGACGTCGGGGGGAACCGTTGTCCGCCCCGAGGCTATTTTTGCCAGCTCGTCCGCAGTCTCGTTGTACCGTCGAGCGATGTGGTTGAGCTCCAGCCCGTAGAACTTGTCTTCCAGGCGTCGAACTTCATCGCAGTAGGCCTTCATGACTTGGTCAATGACAAGCTGCGAGTCGCCACGAGCATCGAGGCGCTGAACCCCTAGCTCGATGGCGATGTGCAACCCATTAACCAGAGCCTCATACTCGGCCACGTTGTTTGATGCCGGGAAATGGAGGCGCAACACGTAGCGGAGATGTTTCCCGAGAGGTGAGATGAAGAGCAGGCCCGCACCGGCTCCTGTTTTCATCAGCGACCCATCGAAGTACATGGTCCAAAGCTCGGGTTGGATCGGAGCTGTTGGCAGCTGGGTGTCGACCCATTCAGCCACGAAGTCCGCCAAGACTTGGGACTTTATGGCCTTCCGAGGAGCGAACGAGATTGTCTCGCCCATGAGTTCCACTGCCCACTTTGCTATCCTACCCGAGGCCTCTCGGCACTGGATGACCTCCCCCAGGGGGAAGGATGACACCACAGTCACCGGATGAGACTCGAAGTAGTGTCGCAACTTTCGCCGCGTCAGAATTACTGCGTACAATAGCTTCTGAATTTGCGGGTAGCGGATCTTGGTCTCGGATAGCACTTCACTGATGAAGTAGACCGGCCTCTGGACGAGCAGCGCATGCCCTTCTTCTCGTCTCTCGACTACGATCGCAGCGCTGACCACCTGAGTGGTTGCGGCTACGTAGATCAAGAGGGCTTCTCCCGCAGTGGGGGGCACCAAGATGGGCGCGTTTGTAAGGAGCGCTTTTAAGTTTCCGAGGTCTTCCTCGGCCTTGGGGGGTCCAAGTGAAGCACTCGTCCTTCCTTAAGAGGCGGTACAAGGGTACGCCTTTTTCGCCGAGGCGCAAGATAAAGCGGCTCAGAGCCGCAAGGCATCCCATGACCCTTTGTACTCCTTTCAAATCTTTGATAGGCCCCATGTTGGTGATGGCCGCAATTTTCTCCGGGTTGGCCTCGATGCCCCGCTCGGAGACGATGAACCCCAGGAGCATGCCTCGGGGGACTTCAAAGACACACTTCTCGGGATTGAGCTTCACGCCCTTCGCTCTCAGACACTTGAATGTCGTTTCAAGGTCAGAGAGGAGATCAAAGGCTTTCTTCGTCTTGACAACAATGTCATCAACGTAAACCTCGACCGTTCGGCCGATGTGCTCTCCGAACATGTGGTTCATGCACCTTTGGTATGTTGCACCTGCATTCCTCAAGCCAAATGGCATAGTAGTATAACAGTACATGCCAAAAGGTGTGATGAAAGAAGTCGCGAGCTGGTCGGACTCTTTCATCTTGATTTGGTGATACCCTGAGTAGGCGTCGAGGAATGACAGGGTTTCGCACCCAGCAGTAGAGTCCACAATTTGATCGATGCGAGGCAGAGGGTAGGGAACCTTCGGACATGCTTTGTTTAGACCAGTGTAGTCTACGCACATCCTCCACTTCCCACCTTTCTTTTTCACAAGCACAGGGTTGGCTAACCATTCGGGATGGAATACCTCTTTGATGAACCCTGAAGCCATCAGCTTGTGGATCTCCTCGCTAATGGCTCTGCGCTTTTCTTCGTTGAAACGACGCAGAGGCTGCTTCACGGGTCGGGCACCGGCTCGAATATCCAGTGAGTGCTCGGCGACATCCCTCGGTATGCCGGACATGTCCGAGGGACTCCATGCAAAAACCTCGGCGTTTGCATGGAGAAAGTCGACGAGCACTGCTTCCTATTTGGGGTCGAGCTCGGAGCCGATCCGGACTTGCTTGCAGGCGTCGTTGCTGGGGTCGAGGGCGACGGACTTAACCGCCTCAGCCGATTCGAAGTTGCCAACGTGGCGCTTCGCATCAGGCACCTCCTTGGAGAGGCACTCCAGGTCGGCGATGAGAGCCTCGGACTCGGCAAGGGCCTCAGTGTACTCCACGCACTCCACGTCGCATTCGTACGCGTGTCGGTACGTGGATCCGACGGTGATGACCCCGTTGGGGCCTGGCATCTTGAGCTTGAGGTAGGTGTAGTTGGGGACAGCCATGAACTTGGTGTAGCACGGTCTCCCCAGCACCGCGTGGTAGGTCCCTCGGAACCCGACCACCTCGAACGTGAGGGTTTCTCTGCGGAAGTTGGAGGGAGTTCCGAAGCAGACGGGCAGATCGAGTTGTCCAAGGGGCAGGACGCGCTTCCCGGGGATGATCCCGTGAAAGGGCGCCGCACCAGCCCGGATCGTGCACAGGTCGATCTCCAAGAGCCCGAGGGTCTCGGCGTAGATGATGTTGAGGCTGCTGCCTCCGTCCATGAGGACCTTGGTGAGCCTGGCGTTGCCGATGACAGGGTCGACAACGAGCGGGTACTTTCCTGGGCTCGGCACGCAGTCGGGGTGGTCGCCTTGGTCGAAGGTGATGGGCTTGTCGGACCAGTCTAGGTAGACTGGTGCTGCCACCTTTACCGAGCAGACCTCTCGGCTCTCCTGCTTGCGGTGCCGAGCCGAGGCGTTCGCCACTTGCCCACCGTAGATCATGAAACAACCGTGGACCTCGAGGAATTCCTCTTCCCTGTCGCCCTCTTTCTTGTCGTTGTCTTGGCCTTTGCCATCTCCCGCCGGGGGCCCGGCCTTATGGAAGTAGCGCCGAAGCATGACGCATTCCTCAAGGGTGTGCTTGACGGGACCCTGGTGATAGGGGGCACGAATCCTTGAGCATCTTGTCGAACAAGTTGGCTCCTCCGGGAGGCTTTCGAGGGTTCCTATGTTCGACAGCAGCGACAAGATCTGCGTCGGCGGCGTCGCGCTTTGCTTGCGACTTCTTTTTCGCATTCTTCTTCGTGCCCCGCTGGGCGGACGCCTCGGGGACGTCTTCCTGCTGGCGCCCCTGAGGCTGCTTGTCCTTTCGGAAGATAGCTTCGACCACCTCCTGCCCAGAGGCAAACTTGGTGGCAATGTCCATCAACTCGCTCGCCTTGGTGGGAGTCTTGCGGCCCAGTTTGCTCACCAGGTCTCGACAGGTGGTGCCAGCGAGGAACGCCCCGATGACATCCGAGTCGGTGATGTCGGGCAGCTTGGTGCGTTGCTTCGAAAACCGCCAGATGTATTCTCGCAGGGATTCCCCTGGCTGCTGGCGGCAGCTTCGGAGATCCCAAGAGTTCCCAGGGCGCACGTACGTGCCATGGAAGTTTCCAGCAAAAGCCTTGACCAGGTCGTCCCAGTTGGAGATCTGTGCGGGAGGCAGATGCTCCAGCCAGGCCCGGGCGGCGTCGGAGAGGAACAGGGGGAGGTTGCGGATGATGAGGTTGTCATCGTCCGTCCCTCCCAGCTGGCAGGCTAGCCGGTAGTCCGCAAGCCACAACTCCGGCCTTGTTTCCCCCGAGTACTTGGTGATGGTAGTCGGGGCCCGGAACCGGGTCGGGAACGGCGCCCGTCGTATGGCCCGGCTGAAGGCTTGCGGACCTGGCGGTTCGGGCGAGGGGCTCCGATCCTCCTCGCTGTCATAGCGTCCCCCACGCCTGGGGTGGTAGCCTCGGCGCACCTTCTCGTCGAGGCGGGCTCGACGGTCGCGGCGGCGGTGCTCGTTGCCGAGGCGACCCGGGGCTGCAGGCGTCGCGTCCTGCGTGCGCCCGGTGTGGACCGAGGCCTCCCGCATGAGTCGGGAAGTTGCTGCGCGATGCTCCGGGGGGAACCCTTGCCTTCGGGAGGCAGAGCTCTCGGCCCGCCGGACCGCAGCATCCTCCAGGAGATTTTTGAGTTCTCCTTGGATACGCCGCCCCTCGGTGGTGGATGGCTCCGGCATTGCTCGGAGTAGTATTGCCGCTGCAGCCAGATTCTGGCCGACCTCGCTGGAGGCCGGGGGCAGCCTTGCCCTGACATCATCAACGATACGGCGCTGGACGTCCCGGGCCTGATGACGCGCTTCTCTGGCGAGTGCTCGGCCTGCCCACTCCTGCTCGATGTTTTGCCGGAGCTGCACAAGTTGCCCTGCTTCCTCGTCGAGCTTGGCCTGCATCTCACAAATTTGCTTGAGTTGTGTGTCTTGACCCCCTGCAGGGACTGGGACCACAGCTAGCTCCCGCAGGATGTCAACGCGAGGCGCAGGCCCAGGGGATCATCATCCTCCGGCATACCGAGGTGGTTGCCTTCGTTGTGACCCCCTAGATCGACGTGGAAACATTCGCGACCTAGGCCACAACCTTCGTCGTCAAGGCTGTGGCCATCATCAGAGCAATCGGAGAGGCAGTAGTCACATGCGGTCATGAGGTCTCGCATGGCACTAGGATCACAGAGCCCAGAGAAATCCCAACTAGAGTCGGGCTCGTCTTCTTCCTCGGAACCCAGGGGCCCGTAGGTTAAGACGACCGTCAGTCGGTCCCAAGATGACCACATATGGTACCCCGGAAGGTTAGGATATGCCTTTACGAAAGCGCTCACCGAAGCGGGGTCGCTTGGTGGATCGAAGCTGAATCTAAAAGGCACAGGGTGGAAAACGGACGGTACCTCTTGATCGACGGACGGTGACGAAGTCGCGTCGGGGACGGACTGCACCGTCATCTCAGGTACGAGGCTAACGCCCAGCAAGCCCTTCACGAGTGTGCTGGCGTCATCTGTCCGCGTGGGGTTGGCACATTGCGGGGAAACGACATCCGTCGTTGTCTCAGGCGCGAGGACAACACCCGACATGTCTCCCACTGGGGTGCCGACGCCGTTGACTCACTCGACAGCCGACGAGGTGCCTCCTCCTGCCTAGCCACGGTTGCCCCGCCTCCTCCTCCTGCGGCGAGGAAGACGGCGGGACAAACCCGGATGCTGCTATTCCGCCACGGGGGGAAGACGTCGTCAAGTTCGCCGTCACCGGGCGAGCTGACGGCCGTCGTGGTCGCTGTCGCGCTGCGGGGGGAGGAGTACCATGTCGTAGCCACCGTCGAGGGACATGAACTCGAGACTCCCGAAGCGGAGCAGCGTCCCAGGCTGAAGAGGTTGCTGGAGACTACACATCTGGAACTCAACGGGAAGTTGTTCGTTAACACGCAGCAGGCCCCTACCTGGCGCGCCAACTGTCGGCGTTTCGACCCCGGGGGGTCCCTGGAACGATGAGTAAATTTGTCGTTGCGCGTCCCAGCCCAGATGGGTTGGCACGAGATGGAACACAAGGGAAAACGCGGCTCGTATTATCCCGCGCCAAGGGGGGTGTGCTCGTAGTAGGGGTTACAAGCATTCGCGAGAGAGAGAGAGAGTGAGCCTGTTCGTTAGCTTCTTCTCCCGCGCGACCCTCCCGCGTGAAGGCCCTGGACCTTCCTTTTATAGATGCAAGGAGAGGGTCCAGGTGTACAATGGGGGGTGTAGCTAGGCGCTAACGTGTCCGGCAGAGAGGTGCCTGGGCCCTGTGTACATGCCAACGTGGCTATCGGAGAGGTGCTAGAGCCCTATGTACGCGGTATCGTGGCCGTCGGAGAAGTGCTTGAGCCCTGTAGAAGCACAACTGTCGGTGCTGCTAGGATCTTGCTGACGTTTCCCTGCTTTTGTAGGGGGCTGAGAACCGCCGTCGTCATGGACGCACGCGGGGAACCATCATTACTTGTTACCAGGGCGAGCCAGATGGAACGCCGGTCTTGTTCCCCCGTAGCCTGAGCTAGCTAGGGGTAGGGTAATGATGTATCCCCCGTGGTGCGGTCGGTCCGAGCCTGAGGTCGGGTGAGGCGGAGACTTCTCCTGAGGCCGAGCCCTGGGGTCGGGCGAGGCGGAGATCACCTTCTGAGGCCGAGGTTGAGGCCGAGCCCTGGGGTCGGGCGAGGCGGAGACCTCCTTCCGAGGCTGAGGCCTAAGGTCGGGAGAGGCGGAGCTTCCTGTTGCGCCTGAGGCTGAACTTGGCTGTTGTTAGCCTCACCCTGGTGGGTGGCACAGCAGTCGGAGCGGAGCGAGCGGCGCTGTTTTCCTGTCAGGTCGGTCAGCGAAAGGGTGAAGTGACTGCGGTCACTTCGACCATGCCGATTGAGGCACGCGTGTCAGGATAAGGTGTCAGGCGATCCTCGCATTAAATGTGCCTGCGATACAGTCGGTTGGAGAGGCGATTTGGCCAAGGTTGCTTCTCGACGAAGCCTGCTCGAGTTGGGCCTCGGGCGTGCCGAGGGTGCGCCCACTGCCTGAGGAGGCCCTCGGGCGAGACGTAACTTCGTCCGGGGCTACAGTTCCCGCTCGAGGCTGGGCTCGGGCGAGGTGAGATCGCGCCCCTTAGGTAGACGAAGCCTTGACCTGAACTGTTGTCACACCCGGTTTTAAAAGGCAAACCGAATGCGAACCATGTACGTGCCAGGATCAGTTATTCACGTACACAGCAGTTACATAATATGGACATCATCACACAGTGCTCAAAATAGTATTAAAAGGGTATAATAGTTGATTACATCATACGTCTGAGACGTCCATATAGTTCTTACAATAAATCAAAGTGCGGAAAAGAAACGTAGATAAACGCGGCCTTCACAGGCAGCCGACTGGGGGTTGCCGCTAACCCACACCTAGAACTCGTCGTAGTCTTGGAACTCCTGGAAGTCTCCTTCCACAGCTTCATCTTCGCCTGAGCAGTGGTTGCAATGCTGACAACCTGGGGGGGGGGGGGTTTGGTGTGTGGAGCAAGGGTGAGTACACATCAACATACTCAGCAAGTATCCTGTTTGGCTGTAGTGGACTAGCTTTATGTGGGGATAAGTCAAGCAGTTGCTTTTAGTTGGTCAGATTATTATTTACTAGTAGAAAGCCAAGTTTTAGCATTAACCCAAGTTATTAGCCCGATGTACCCTTTCCAAACGGAAAGAATACCACTTACCAGCACCATAGTCATAACCAAAACCATCGATCTCATTGCCACCTGTACCAAAGTATCTCTGATCAAGTACCACTAATCACTGGAGCTCCCTTGGCCGCTCATAACCGCGAGCACGACTGATATATCAGTTTTCAAACACTCTGCAGAGGTTGTGCACTTTACCCACAAGCCGTGATTCCCATTCTGCCCGGAGAGAGCTACTCCCCATTGACCACTACCTAGGTGGCCTAGCAGGGCATCACTACGTAGCCTTTACAAAGATTCCCCGAGGCTGTAGCCACCCGTTAGGTTTCCTAAATGTACCGCACTCCTCCCCAAGGGACAAATTAACCTTGGCAGAGCGAGCCGCATACACCGAGCCCCATTGACGGCACGACGGCTAAGTGAACTACACCCCGGATCCTCTAATTATTCAGCTAAGGGCATCCCATTCCACCCTCATGGTTGCACTGTTTTCCCGGGCGGTCATCCATAGAACAGGTCCTTACGGAGAGGCACTCGAGAAACCGCTCGAGCCCCCTTGAAGGTCACAAGTACAACATCATAATAAGAGAAGGGAAAACAGCGTATCATAGATAATCTCATCATGTTCATTGATTAGAGTTGAGCAATAGCATAAAGCTAAACAGTAATAATCCAACCCAAATAGGTAATCAAGGACAGGGATAACAAGAGCTAGTCAAACCTTAGGCATAAATATGTAAAGCGGGAGGTGAATTAAAGAATGAATAGGACAGAGATAGGTCAAGGGACACTTGCCTCCACCAACCGACTGCTGCTCAGGGGCTTCTCCTGCGAGTTCCTCGGGCTCTTCAACCGGATCGTTCTCTATGCGAGCGCAAACATACATACATCCACACATTTAATACAAAAGAACAGTACACCATACAATAGAATGCAATAAGTAAACAGACGTTCCACGCGGGCTCGCGAGTACGGTTAAGAGAGAAAGAGGAAAAGACAGTCGAGAAACGATCACGTTACATGATTATAAATTAACTACTCGCTTAATGGAAGGAAATTTAATGTAGACACTATGTTTAGCGTAAAGTAAAGTCATGTTTCATGTCTAATTATTATAAGCAGGTGGAGATAAATAAAAAGAATGGTCGCGTGGCGAGACACGCGACAAAGCTCTCTAAAACAAATTAAGAAGTTAACGACTCGTCGTGCGACCGAGCACGCAACGAGACACTTCGCCTTAGATACGAGGAGACGTTAAACGTCGCGCGACGAAGCGCACGACGGCATACGTCGACTAAACTGAGTCCAAAGTGGAACGTCGCGTGAATACACACGCGGCGTTACACCTTAAACAACCTGAAACAAAAATGGATCGTCGCGCGACGAAGCGCACGACGCACACAAGATAGAATCTGAATTTAGACAAATCCGTCGCGCGGCGAAGCGCGCGACGCAACACGCTAATTAACGAATAATCACCGCGAGCGCGGGCGAGCGAAGATACGGTCGGGCGAGGCCGAGACGGGAACGGGCGGCCGAACGGGGCCAGGGCGGTTGAACCGGCCAGGGGGGCGGTTGAACCGGCCAGGGACGGGGGCGCGCGGGCGAGCGGGGCTCGCCGCGCCGCGGGAGGGCGCCGGGCCACCACGGCCGGCCGAGCCGAGGGGCGGGGCCGCGCGCAGGAGCCGGGGACGGGCAGGGGACGAGGCCGAGCGCCGCCGGGGGCCGGGCGGGCGAGCCGGGGGCGGGGAGCCGAGCGCCGCCGCGGGGAGGGCCGAGCGGGGGCCGAGCGCCACCGCGCCGAGGGAGGCCGGGCGGGCGAGGCCGCCGGGGAGGGAGGGGGAAGGGGCCGAGGGCAGGCGCCGAGCGGGCGGGCCGAGCGCCGCCGCGGGCGAGCGGGCAGGGGGCCGAGCCGCCACGCCGAGGGGCCGAGCGGGGGCCGAGCGGGGGCGCCGCCGCGGGGAGGGAGGGGGGAGGGGCCGCGCGGGAGCCGGGCGGGCAGGGGCCGCGCCGCCGCGCCGAGGGCAGCCGGGCGGGGGCTGCGCCGCCGCGGGCGAGCGCCGCCGGGGTCGGAGTCGCGCGCGGGCAGGGAGAGAAAGGGGGCTCGCGGGGGGGAAAGAAGAGGAGGGAGAGGGAGAGAGAGGAGAAGGGGAGGGGAGCTCACCTCGGGGTCCAAAATCCGGTGATCGCCGTCTCCAAATCCTAGGGCACCACGGGGAGAGAGAGGTGGAAGAGGGAGAGGAGAGGTTGTTGCGCGGGAGATCCAAATGAGAGAGAGAGAGGAGGAGGGGGGCGCATGGGGGGGGGGGGGGGGGTTTGGGCGCCGGGGGCGCGCAGGCCGGGGCGGGCCGGCTGGGCTGGACTAGGTTGGGCCGGGCCACTTCGCGGATCGAAAACCCACGACGAGCGCGGACCACTAAACGGAATTAAAACGCGAATCAAAATCCGGAACGGAACGAGACGAACACTCAACATCAGACAAAGAAATGTGCTTCGGCATGATGCAACACCCATGACACTTAGGTTTTGGTTTATACATGACACGGACACATGCCGTTATACTGGTTTGAAATTGGGAAGAAGGAGCAAACGGGGAAAGAGAAAAGAGAGTAACGCCCGAATTTGGTGAGAGAAAAGAAGAAAAAAATTCTACCCCCAAATTCAGGGCGTTACAAACCTATCCCCCTTAAAAGAATCTCGCCCTCGAGATTCAGGGTTGGCTAGCAAAGAGCTCGGGGTATTTAGCCATCAGATCATCTTCACGCTCCCAGGTTGCTTCTTCCTCAGAGTGATGATTCCATTTGACTTTGCACATTCTGATGGTCTTCCTTCGGGTGACTCTGTCTGCAACCTCAAGGATTTGCACTGGCTTCTCAACGTAGGTCAAGTCCTCCTGGACTTCAAGACCTTCCACTGGCAACTGCTCTTCTGGCACACGCAAGCACTTCTTTAACTGAGACACATGAAAGACATCATGCACAGCAGACAAATTCTCGGGCAAACTGAGCTGATAGGCCACTTCTCCATGTCTTGCAAGAATCTGATACGGACCAATGTAGCGGGGTGCTAGCTTGCCTTTCACTCCGAATCTTCTGACTCCTCTGATCGGTGACACTTTCAGATAGACAAAGTCTCCGACTTCGAAACTCAGCTCTCTTCTTCTTGTGTCTGCATAGCTTCGCTGCCTCGATTGCGCTATCTTCAGATTCTCTCGAACCATCTTGATGTTCTCTTCGGCTTCAAGCAAAATGTCTGGCCCAAACACTTGCTTCTCTCCAGGCTGATCCCATTGCAACGGAGTTCTACAACTCCTTCCATAGAGCGCCTGAAATGGTGACATCTTCAAACTGGCCTGATAACTGTTGTTATAGGAAAACTCCGCATAAGGCAATCTCTTGTCCCATCCGGACTGATCTTGCAACGCACAGGCTCTCAACATGTCTTCGAGAATTTGATTGGTTCTTTCGGTCTGGCCATCTGTCTGCGGATGATAAGCTGAACTGAAATTCAGATGCGTGCCCAAAGCTTCATGCAACTGCTGCCAGAAATGAGAGGTGAACTGCGTTCCTCTGTCTGACACTATCTTCTTTGGCACACCATGAAGACAAACTATCCGAGACATATACAATTCTGCCAATACTGCACTGCTATAGTTGGTCTTGACAGGTATGAAGTGGGCTGACTTGGTCGAGCGGTCCACTACTACCCAAATGGAATCGTAGCCGGCTCGAGTGCGAGGCAATCCGACTATGAAATCCATACCAATTTCATCCCATTTCCACTGAGGGATCTGCAACGGTTGCAACAATCCAGCAGGTCTCTGGTGTTCTGCCTTAATTCTTCGGCAACTATCGCACATAGCCACATGCTCTGCGATTTCCCTCTTCATTCCGTACCACCAGAATTTCTTCTTCAGATCCTGATACATCTTCTCACTGCCAGGGTGAATCGAATAAGCTGTCTCATGAGCTTCCGTAAGGATCAACTCCCGAATAGACTGGACATTGGGAACACACAAGCGGTCTTTGAACCATATCACGCCTTCTGCATCTTCTCGAAAATCTTTGCCTTTGCCATCTAGAATCAGTCGCCGGATCTCATTGATCTTCTCATCATTCTTCTGCGCTTCTTTGATTTCACGCTCCAAGGTAGGTTCCAACTCGACTGTGACTCCTCGCGAATTGTTCAGAAATCCGAGACTCAACCTGTCAAACTCCTTGGCCAACTCATAAGGCATCGGACGAGCGACCATCAGATTGACTTGACTCTTTCTGCTCAAAGCATCTGCCACTACGTTTGCTTTGCCTGGATGGTAATGAATCTCCAACTCATAGTCTTTGATCAACTCTAACCATCTTCGTTGCCTCATGTTCAACTCTGACTGAGTGAATATGTACTTCAGACTCTTGTGATCTGTGTAAACATCGCATTTCTGTCCATACAGATAGTGCCTCCATGTCTTCAGTGCATGAACCACTGCTGCCAACTCTAGATCATGGATTGGGTAATTCTTCTCATGAACCTTCAACTGTCGGGACGAGTAAGCCACAACTCTTCCCTCTTGCATCAACACACATCCCAAACCTGTGTAGCAAGCATCACAATACACCGAGAAGGGCTTGTGCACATCAGGCAAGACTAGGACAGGCGCTGTAGTCAACTTCTCTTTCAGCGCTTCAAAGGCCTCTTGGCATTTCTGGGTCCACTTGAACTCAACTTTGTTGCCTAGCAACGCTGTCATAGGTTTCGCAATCTTCGAAAACCCTTCAATGAATCGCCGATAATATCCGGCCATTCCAATGAAACTCTTGATTCCTCGAGCATCTGTTGGCGCTTTCCAGTTCAAAATGTCTGCCACTTTCTTCGGATCCACAGCCAATCCTTCTTTGTTGATTATGTGACCCAAGAACAGGACTTCACTGATCCAGAACTCACACTTGCTCAACTTTGCATACAACTGGTGCTCTCGCAATCTCTGCAACACCATCCTCAAATGATCTGCATGCTCTTCTTCGCTTTGAGAGTAAATCAGAATGTCATCAATGAATACCACCACAAACTTATCAAGGTAATCCATGAATACACTGTTCATCAAGTTCATGAAGAACGCTGGCGCATTGGTCAAACCAAAAGACATCACTGTGAACTCATACAAACCATACTTGGAAATGAATGCCGTCTTCGGAATGTCCGAAGGTCGGATCCTGAGCTGATGATAACCTGACCTCAGATCAATCTTGGAGAACACACTGGCTCCTCTCAACTGGTCGAACAGATCTTCTATTCTGGGCAAGGGATACTTGTTCTTGATCGTGACTTCATTCAAAGCTCGATAATCGATGCACATCCTCTTGGTGCCATCTTTCTTCTCCACAAATAGGACAGGGGCGGTCCAAGGTGAGGTGCTTGGCCGAATGTAACCTTTCTCTGACAGCTCATCAATCTGCTTCTTAAGCTCAACCAACTCTGGTCCAGATATTCTGTAAGCTCTCTTAAAGATAGGGGCGGTTCCAGGAAGAAGCTCTATGGCAAACTCAACTTTCCGCTCTGGTGGCATACCCGGTAAGTCCTTTGGAAACACATCTGGGAACTCAGACACAACCTTGATACTCTCAATTGGGTCTGCTTTACTGCTATCAACAGTTATCTGATAACAACTTCCTTTCTTTGGCTCAGGCGGGACTAACTCGGTCACCACTTCCTCTCCTAGTGGAGACACCAACTTGATGGTCCTTCTATCACAACTGATAACTGCCTGATACTTATCTAGCCAATTCATCCCTAGGATGACATCTATTCCCTGAGTACCCATTACTATAAGGTTGGCGGGAAACGCTATCCCCCTTATTTTCACACTTATATTCAAACAAATGCTATCGGCTCGAATCCTACCACCGGCTGAGTCAATTTGAATGGGGGTTGACATGGTAGTAATTGGAAGATTATGTGCTTCTACCCATGATGCAGTAATGAAAGAATGCGTTGCTCTAGTATCAAATAACACTTCTGCAATATGGGAGTCGACTGGGAACATACCTACTATCATGCCGGGGGTCTCCTGAACTGCTTCAGCCTCCAAGTGGTTCAGTCTTCCATGATTATAACGCGGCTGAGAGCGGTTGCCTGCTCCAGGCTGAGGCACATTCTGCTTTGCTGGGGCATTGGGGCCTGACTGCTGCTGGGCTGCCTTCTTCGAACATTGCATCACCCAGTGGCCTTGCTCTCCACAGTGGAAACACGCCCTGTTTCCAACCTGAGCTGGTGCTGCCTGATTGCTCTGCTGGTTTGCTGGGGCAGGAAGACGAGGTGCTTGCTGATTCTGCCTTTGAAACTGACCTCCTGACTGATTGCTCTGACGGTTCTGGTACTGGTGCTGAGGATACTGTCTTTGAAACTACTGATGCTGAGGTGGACGCTGGTTCTGCCTGAACTGCTGAGGTTGATTGTCTGAGAAACAAGGACGACTGCTGCTTCCAGGCTGGGGTCCACTGATCTTGCGCTTACGATCCTCCATTTCCTTACGCTTCCTCTCCGTCATGATTGCTCTGTCAATCAGGTGCTGGAATGTCGAGAAGGTGTGATTCATCAGTTGGTACTGCAGAGGGTCAACCAAGCCTCTCAGGAAACGGTATTGTCGCTTGGCGTCGGTGTTGACATCTTCAGGAGCATAACGAGACAGTTGCAGAAACCTGTCTCGGTACTCACTGACCGACAATGGCCCTTGCTTGAGAGCCAGGAACTCCTCTTTCTTCACTGTCATCAGACCTGCAGGGACATGGTACTGACGAAAGCTTCCTCTGAACTCTTCCCAAGTGATGGCGTCAGGGTGGGCATGGGTGGCGAGGTAAGACTCCCACCATGACTGGGCTACTCCTCTCAATAGACGGGGACCATACAGAACTTTCTCCCTGTCATCGCACTGAGCGGTATGCAACTCCCGCTCCACAGTGCGCAGCCAATCTTCAGCATCCATGGGGTCAGAAGAATGAGCGAACGTTGGTGGATGACCTCTCATGAATTCAGCACGCTTGTCTCTGGGCATCTGAGGCATCTGAGGCTGAGGTGGGGCCTGCTGCTGTTGCTGCTGCTGCTGCTGAATGGCGGCCAAGGTCTGACCGATGGCTTGAACTGCCTGAGTCTGCATCAGAAACATCTGCTCGATGGACATCGGGGGCGGGGGCGGCAGGTGCTGCTGCTGGGGCACCTCTTCCTGTTGAGCGGCTCGCTCCTGCTGAGCACGCCTTCCTCCTCTGCGCCTGTTCTCTGACATCTGCAGAATGCAACCACACATCAAAACTGATCTGGCAAATCTTGCAGCATAAGGAAAGAGAATAGAATTCTTCAACAGCACTGAACAGATGAGCATCTTCACTGATCTCCAACACAGACCACACAGCTTCTCAGATAAAGAGGAAAGGAGAATAATGGGTTTCCCAACTATATAACTAACTCCATTAACATAATAGGTAAACCAAAATGCAGGGGATACCCACACTCTGGTGACAATCATTACAAAGATCCAAACCAAACATAGTTCATCATGACAAACATAAATGCACAGGATATAGCAAACTACCCTGTCTAACTAAGACTAACTAAAACTGAGACTAACGCTAAGACTGAAGCCTCTATGTATATATATTTCGTATTAATTACAAGATCCAACTCTAACGATCTATGGTTCTAGAGTTATCTTGGTCTTGCAGTCGGGATTGCCATAAGACTGGTGTCCACGCTGAGGTGAGCGGTACGGGTGCTGAGTCCCGACGGGAGCGGGGGAACCACCATCCAAGTGACGACGTTCCGCGCGCTCAGCCCGCAACAGGGCGATCTCAGCACGAGCCCTACTCAGCTCGTCTAATGCATGGTCCAGCTCCGTGTTTAGCACGGCGGCTAGGTTGACTGTGCTGCTCAACCTAGGATTGCCCTCACCGACAGGTGAGACAATCACGCCTCCTGTGCTGCCAGATGAACGGCGGGGGTAATACTTCAGGTCAAGACCATCAGCTGCCCCACCGAAAACCGAGCAGTAGTGCGAAAGCGCACGCCGTGCAGCATCTTGCATGGCTGCCTTAGCTGAGTCCCGCTCAGAGATAGAATAGTGCTCTGAGTAGACCTCAGCACCCTGGAGACTATTCTCCGGACAGCGCACCAAGCAGGTTGCCTCCCAGCGGTCCGGGTGGACCCCGCGATTATGCTGGTAGACCACACAGCGATACTCGACGGACCAAGTATGCCGGTCAAATGCCCGACGTAGCAGGGTGTCGAGCGCATCGTGGAAGTGACACCCGCGAGCAGCGTCGCGAGTGATGGGTCGAGCAACCCATCCTTCCGGCTCAAGGTTAGCAGAGAAGTCGGTGTCGTGGCTTGAGCTGTCGTCGCCTCCTCCGTCGTCTGGGTCTCCTCCAGCAGCTACTCCAGAAGCTGGGGCGCCCAGTGGTGGTGCAGGGGGCGGCTCCAGAGGAAGCACAGGGGAGCAGCTCCTCACAGACTCTATCTCCTGGTGGAGCGAGAAAGAAGAGCCCTGCTGCTCCTGCTCCTGTCGTCGACGTTCCTGCTCCTCAAGCAGGCGGTGGTGCAGTCTCTCCAAGTGGCTGGACTGTCCGGCCACGGGACGGCGAAGCGGACGCTCAGCAAGGCGGGAGGGTAAGAAGGGGATGACTGACTTACGTGCAGTGTGTCTAAGTCGAGCCATCTACAAAAGACATCGCAAGCAAAAGGGTGAGAACAGAACTAATATGACCAGCAAATAATGAATCATAAGTAAATGAAGGATTAGAATAAAACATAATTTTCAGCAAGGTATTATATATAGTAGAACATAGGTTTGGTCAGTATGACCAACTTTTGAAGGGATATCAAAGTCAAGGCAGAGACAGAGGTCTATAGTCCTTAGAACGACCATTCTACTCTAGGTTAGCGGTCCTACAGTCAGCACGGCTTTGATACCACTTATGTCACACCCGGTTTTAAAAGGCAAACCGAATGCGAACCATGTACGTGCCAGGATCAGTTATTCACGTACACAGCAGTTACATAATATGGACATCATCACACAGTGCTCAAAATAGTATTAAAAGGGTATAATAGTTGATTACATCATACGTCTGAGACGTCCATATAGTTCTTACAATAAATCAAAGTGCGGAAAAGAAACGTAGATAAACGCGGCCTTCACAGGCAGCCGACTGGGGGTTGCCGCTAACCCACACCTAGAACTCGTCGTAGTCTTGGAACTCCTGGAAGTCTCCTTCCACAGCTTCATCTTCGCCTGAGCAGTGGTTGCAATGCTGACAACCTGGGGGGGGGGGGGGTTTGGTGTGTGGAGCAAGGGTGAGTACACATCAACATACTCAGCAAGTATCCTGTTTGGCTGTAGTGGACTAGCTTTATGTGGGGATAAGTCAAGCAGTTGCTTTTAGTTGGTCAGATTATTATTTACTAGTAGAAAGCCAAGTTTTAGCATTAACCCAAGTTATTAGCCCGATGTACCCTTTCCAAACGGAAAGAATACCACTTACCAGCACCATAGTCATAACCAAAACCATCGATCTCATTGCCACCTGTACCAAAGTATCTCTGATCAAGTACCACTAATCACTGGAGCTCCCTTGGCCGCTCATAACCGCGAGCACGGCTGATATATCAGTTTTCAAACACTCTGCAGAGGTTGTGCACTTTACCCACAAGCCGTGATTCCCATTCTGTCCGGAGAGAGCTACTCCCCATTGACCACTACCTAGGTGGCCTAGCAGGGCATCACTACGTAGCCTTTACAAAGATTCCCCGAGGATGTAGCCACCCGTTAGGTTTCCTAAATGTACCGCACTCCTCCCCAAGGGACAAATCAACCTTGGCACTCGAGAAACCGCTCGAGCCCCCTTGAAGGTCACAAGCACAACATCATAATAAGAGAAGGGAAAACAGCGTATCATAGATAATCTCATCATGTTCATTGATTAGAGTTGAGCAATAGCATAAAGCTAAACAGTAATAATCCAACCCAAATAGGTAATCAAGGACAGGGATAACAAGAGCTAGTCAAACCTTAGGCATAAATATGTAAAGCGGGAGGTGAATTAAAGAATGAATAGGACAGAGATAGGTCAAGGGACACTTGCCTCCACCAACCGACTGCTGCTCAGGGGCTTCTCCTGCGAGTTCCTCGGGCTCTTCAACCGGATCGTTCTCTATGCGAGCGCAAACATACATACATCCACACATTTAATACAAAAGAACAGTACACCATACAATAGAATGCAATAAGTAAACAGACGTTCCACGCGGGCTCGCGAGTACGGTTAAGAGAGAAAGAGGAAAAGACAGTCGAGAAACGATCACGTTACATGATTATAAATTAACTACTCGCTTAATGGAAGGAAATTTAATGTAGACACTATGTTTAGCGTAAAGTAAAGTCATGTTTCATGTCTAATTATTATAAGCAGGTGGAGATAAATAAAAAGAATGGTCGCGTGGCGAGACGCGCGACAAAGCTCTCTAAAACAAATTAAGAAGTTAACGACTCGTCGTGCGACCGAGCACGCAACGAGACACTTCGCCTTAGATACGAGGAGACGTTAAACGTCGCGCGACGAAGCGCACGACGGCATACGTCGACTAAACTGAGTCCAAAGTGGAACGTCGCGTAAATACACACGCGGCGTTACACCTTAAACAACCTGAAACAAAAATGGATCGTCGCGCGACGAAGCGCACGACGCACACAAGATAGAATCTGAATTTAGACAAATCCGTCGCGCGGCGAAGCGCGCGACGCAACACGCTAATTAACGAATAATCACCGCGAGCGCGGGCGAGCGAAGATACGGTCGGGCGAGGCCGGGACGGGAACGGGCGGCCGAACGGGGCCAGGGCGGTTGAACCGGCCAGGGGGGCGGTTGAACCGGCCAGGGACGGGGGCGCGCGGGCGAGCGGGGCTCGCCGCGCCGCGGGAGGGCGCCGGGCCACCACGGCCGGCCGAGCCGAAGGGCGGGGCCGCGCGCAGGGGCCGGGGACGGGCAGGGGACGAGGCCGAGCGCCGCCGGGGGCCGGGCGGGCGAGCCGGGGGCGGGGAGCCGAGCGCCGCCGCGGGGAGGGCCGAGCGGGGGCCGAGCGCCACCGCGCCGAGGGAGGCCGGGCGGGCGAGGCCGCCGGGGAGGGAGGGGGAAGGGGCCGAGGGCGGGCGCCGAGCGGGCGGGCCGAGCGCCGCAGCGGGCGAGCGGGCAGGGGGCCGAGCCGCCACGCCGAGGGGCCGAGCGGGGGCCGAGCGGGGGCGCCGCCGCGGGGAGGGAGGGGGGAGGGGCCGCGCGGGGGCCGGGCGGGCAGGGGCCGCGCCGCCGCGCCGAGGGCAGGGAGAGAAAGGGGCCGCGGTGGGAGGGGGAGGGGCCGCGGGCGAGCGCCGCCGGGGTCAGAGTCGCGCGCGGGCAGGGAGAGAAAGGGGGCGGGCGGGGGGGAAAGAAGAGGAGGGAGAGGGAGAGAGAGGAGAAGGGGAGGGGAGGGGAGCTCACCTCGGGGTCCAAAATCCGGTGATCGCCGTCTCCAAATCCTAGGGCACCACGGGGAGAGAGAGGTGGAAGAGGGAGAGGAGAGGTTGTTGCGCGGGAGATCCAAATGAGAGAGAGAGAGAGAGGAGGGGGGCGCATGGGGGGGGGGGGGGTTTGGGCGCCGGGGGCGCGCAGGCCGGGGCGGGCCGGCTAGGCTGGACTAGGTTGGGCCGGGCCACTTCGCGGATCGAAAACCCACGACGAGCGCGGACCACTAAACGGAATTAAAACGCGAATCAAAATCCGGAACGGAACGAGACGAACACTCAACATCAGACAAAGAAATGTGCTTCGGCATGATGCAACACCCATGACACTTAGGTTTTGGTTTATACATGACACGGACACATGCCGTTATACTGGTTTGAAATTGGGAAGAAGGAGCAAACGGGGAAAGAGAAAAGAGAGTAACGCCCGAATTTGGTGAGAGAAAAGAAGAAAAAAATTCTACCCCCAAATTCAGGGCGTTACAATTGTGCCCATCAGTCTCTGCAGCTTGTACTGATGGTGGTTATCAGCCGTGTTTAGGAGTGTTGGGGGTACCCCTAATTACGGTACCCGACACTAATGATGTGATAAGAGTGCCTAATGATATGATAAATAATGTTACATCCTAATTTCCAATCCTATACTAGAATAACAATTCTAATAATGTAAATGGTTGAATTGAATTACTCAAAAGTAAATGTGCATAGTAAAAAAGTTTCAGAAAACATTTTATATTTTATTGAGGTTTCGAAGAGTTAGCACTTCCTACTAGTCCTAGTTGGAGCATCCACACAAGGGTGTCGCTCCCTCTTGATCAATAAAAGACATAAGTGCTTTCAACAAGTTGATTCTTCACTGCTCTGACACGGTGCACCAATCATAACCGTATACAAGCCCGAGTCTGGTCACTCACAAACGCTTTAGATGATCACCACTCTTAGTCGCCACCTAATTGTCTAGATGATGTGGATCAACAAGAGTAACAAGCACTAGACTCTCACTTGACCATGCCAAATAAAATAAGGATGGTGGTTGCACACAATTAGTCACTCTCTATGCACTAATAATAAGGTCGCTAAACACATGATTATAAATTCTCAAGTTCCTCACTATGTTAAAGGTCTTCCTCACTCTTGAGTGGTATCTTATATAATTAGAAGGGACAAGACACCTCAAATGAGTGGTATTTTATATAATTAGGGCTTGTTTGGGTAATCTTGGATTGAAGTGGATTGAGGTGGTATAAGGTGTATTGAAGTGTAATATGAACTAATTTCCCTTTCAATCCCTAAAATACACCTCAATCCACTTTAATCCTTCTTTATCCAAACAAGGCCTTAGAAGGGACAAGACACCTCAAATGGTCGGTTTAGAGGTTATAAATAGCACCAAAGGATAAAACTAACAGTTACACTCTCATTCAGCACAGTCAAGGGCACTAAACATGTTCGGTGCTCAGTAATGTACCGCACTGAACACAGTCCATGTTTTTCCAACGACAGTTTCTAAAAACTAACCATTAATTATTGTACATGGCATCTGAAATTTGCATTATTTTGCAAGTGATGTCCTTCATGTTACTTTTGGTAGCTGCAAGCGATGTCTTGCATCTAAACTTTGAGGTTATAGATGAATTATAAATTAATGCGATAAGTTCTATTATCTTCACTTTTGATATGGCATGTAGTTGCGGAAACAAATTAAAGGCAACACACCTTTGGAAGTTGTAAAGGTCAAATATTTCTTCACCATTCTCTACGTTGTAGGATAGATTGCCTATATATAGCTAGCACGCCAATTTGTAAGACGAAATGCTTTATTAACCACACAGATATAGCAGAGATGTGGACGCTCGATGTTATGTATCCCATAATGTTTATGTGATTTTCTTGAAGTCTCCCTGTATATATAGGTTGGTAAGTCATAGAAAAACTCATTCTATGGTCATCTTGATTTTTACGATAATGCTTGTATTAATTTATGATAAAATGAGGACATATTTATAATACATGTTACTAGTGTTAGAATTAGGCCGGGTCGGCCTGGCCCGTTCCTATCGTGCTTTGGGTTAAACTATCATGGATTAAAAAGGCTAAAAAAACTTTTAGATCATGCCGTGCTAACCCAAAAAATAGAAACAATGGTCTAGGCCGGCTCTAAAGCACGTCGTGTCTTCGTTGGGTCATACGGTTTAAACCCGGCCCATATATTTAAACCACATAAAATCCAAATAGTACAACCACATAAAGTCAATAGCTTACTAAATTATTATATTAAATAATGTGAGTATCATAACAACATAAAGTTCAAATAACCACATAAAGTCTATAGGTTACTAAATTAAAGAAATTAAACAATATAGGCTTCATTGGGTCGTACCGGCCGATGCGTTTGGGTCGTGCCGGCCGATGCGTGCGGGCCGTGCCGGGGGCCCGATGGGCCAAAAATTGAGGCTTGTCCAGACCCGCCTTCGTGTCCTGTAAGCCCGACTCATATTATTTCGCACCGGACCGTATTTTAGGCTCCTATTTTTAGATCGTGCTGGTGCTGGTTCAAAAGGTCTGGCCCATATTCTCAACACTACATGTTACTATAATTTATGTTAATAATAGTTTTACATGTTGAAAACTGTAGCGTAAATAAATACCCTGCAAAACTCATTTCATTATGTGAAATTACTAGTACACATAAGCTATATAGTTGTGGTCCTCAACATATTTAGTGACATTTTTTAGAATGACGGTAGTAGGGGCCAGTAGAAAATATTTTTTTATGGACGGGTAACTGAGAACAGCTAGTGGAAATCAATTTTCACTAGTGGCCGGGTTAAGAAAATGAAAATATGAAACATAAAAATGGTTTAGAAATAGCAAAAAAATTAATTAGAGAAGACTGGCTCGCTTGTCTCCGTCGCAAGTCGCAACATTTTTCTCATAAAATTCGCGTGCTACGCGGCTGCTAGGAATTAAACCCACAAGCCTCGTGCAAAGTCTTCTCTACTACTCCACCTATAACGTGCTTTGTGCTTGAATTACAGTTTTGTTGTCCATATATTATAGCCAACTGCATGTAAATTGACTATTTGAGGTCGTAAATTAAATCAAACAAAAAAGTTGTCAACTACAAAGTTGAGTAACTTTTGAAGTTCTATAACTTTTATTTAGGTACTTTTTCCCTCCGAGATCATTTGCAAAATTTGCATTTTAAATTTGACAAATTCAGATGTAATTTTTGAGAGCCAAGATGATTTCAAATAAAAACGTTGTCAACTACAAAGTTCTATAACTTTTCGAGATCTATAACTTTTTTATTTTGATAGTTTTATCATCTTTAGAAAAGTAAGGATAAAAATGATTTTAGTGCCATTTTTTAAGAAACCGCCACCGTAAATATTATTGAGGTTTGATAACTAAAACCGCGTGTAAAAATTGTCTTGTCGTAGGCTTAGAGCTCATGTCTCTCCTCACTGATACTAGGATCAGGTTATTTAATAGCTCCCATAAAAAAGAGACTGGTCTACTAGTGAAAGTTTCGCTAGCTAGAACACTCTCATCACAGTAGTGACACGCTACGTACAGTCGTCAGATACCAAATCAAGAATCCAAAGGTAAAAGAAGATCGAGGATGGGAAGGCGCTTTAGGTCGTAGCTTTTCTCCTCTACCCACCGGTCTGATGTATTTAATTTGGACATATATATAGTATATAATGTAAAAGAAGGGATCGGAGGCGCTTTATTTATTTCCTCCGGCCTTTTTAATTTTAGCTAATAATTGCGAGTGCCGGAGGAGAAGCACTCGCCGTGTATATATACACTAGCTAGCTAGGCAGCCATTGTTGCGTGTGCTCATATAGCTAGGTTATTTGCAGCTAGCTAGCTACGCACACGTACGTCCGATCGATCCGTTGTTCGTTGGGAATCCAATCAAATCATTAATTGCAGACTAAACTAAACTAAACTAGAACCATGGCGGCGGGCGCGTTGGAGGCGAAGAAACCCTACCTGATCGCCCTCGCCGTGCAGATCATCGGCACCGGCATGTTCGTCATCTCCAAGGCAGCCTTCGACGACGGCATGAGCACCTTCGTCTTCATCTTCTACAGGATGGCCCTCGCCTCGCTCATCCTCGTGCCCACAGCCATTGTGCAGCAGAGGTACCGCCGCCGGCCTCCGATCCGATCCGATCCTAATGCATATGATATAGACTACGTACTCATCCATATATATATGCATGCAGGAAGAATCTGCGGCCCATCATGTCTGATCCCAGGCTGCTTCTCAAGCTCTTCTTCCTTGCCTTGATCGGGTATATATGCGTGCGTGCATGGATTCTGCAGATTCCTCCTAGCTAGCTCTGAATCTGATTATGCATGGTTTCCGTTTGCAGGAACACTTTCAGCTTGAACACGTACAACCTGACCCTGAAGCTGACGTCTGCGACGGTGGGGTCCGCGCTGGCCAACTCCGTGCCCGTCTTCACCTTCTGCCTGGTGCTGCTGCTGCGGATGGAGGCGGCGAACCTGAGGACGGTCGCCGGCGTGGCCAAGGCCGCCGGAGTCGCGCTCTGCGTCGCCGGAGTGCTCGTCCTCGCCCTGTACGCCGGGCCGGCGATGAGCCCCGTCAACCACCACCGCGCCTTCGCCGCCGCCGCCCCGCCGCGTGCCTCCACCAGCAGCAGCAGGATGACGTGGATCACAGGGACGCTGCTCATGGTGCTCGCCAACGTCACGTGGGCGCTCTGGATCGTCCTGCAGTCGGCATTGCTCAAGGAGTACCCCAACAGGATGCTTGTGACGGCGACCCAGTGCGTGTTCAGCATGCTGCAGTCGTTCGTCGTGGCCGTGGTGGCAGAGAGGGGTGACTTGTCCAAGTGGAGGCTCCGCTGTGACATTACCCTCGTAGCCGTCCTTTACGTGGTAATTTATTTATTTATCTCGTTCATATATATATTATATCTTTATTAATTATTATTTGCTGATAGGGTTTCGTGGTGACGGGACTGTCCCATTATCTCCAAGCGTGGTGCATGGAGCTGAAAGGCCCGGTGTTCCTGGCGATGACGAACCCGCTCTGCTTCGTCTTCACCATATTCAGCTCCTCCTTCTTTCTGGGAGAGATCGTGCACCTTGGCAGCGTTCTGGGTGGAGCTCTGCTTGTTGCCGGCCTTTACAGCGTGCACTGGGGAAAGCTCAAGGAAGAAGACATGGCATCTGATCAGGAAAAGACCAACAAGCAGGAAGAAGAAGCAGCAGCAGCAGGGGCATCCTCAGCGCTCCAACAACCGTGACAAGCTAGGGCATTGCATCATTCAACTGATGCATGCTCAACTCACCTCGGCGATCCAACACTCTACTACTCTGTTGTATCCGAACGAATAAATATATATGTCAACTTATATTAACTCTGAAGTTGCATTAATAAATTCTAATGTCTTCTCCATACAAGACCTACATTAGCGATCCAAGAGATAGAATGAGATCGATCAATCAGGGTCCATGTAACTCTTATTAAGGCCTTGTTCGTTTGCGTCGGATTGCACCCGGAATCATTCCGGCTAATCAAAGTTTATATAAATTAGAGAAGCAATCCGGCCGGGAATTATTCCGACCCACCAATCCGACACAAACGAACAAGGCCTAAAAAATATAGTGAAGATCCCATGCATGGCATGGGCCTCCCCAAGAGCTTAGCTGCTAAGGAAGAAAGAAACATGTGGCTAACATAGTATTAATAACACTGAGTGCACGTACTGTACGTACAAACAGTCCATCGATTGGCTAGTTAGGCAGCAGGAAGCCTTCCTATGCTTTGATGTGAGAGCTAATAAAGGCCATCATATGTGGCTTTCATGGCAGAAATATAATTTGTATAGAATGGTGAAACACACCTCATAATCCTTGAATTAGGTGATATGTATGCATCAGCTGCAAACCAACCATTTGGCTTAAATCATACAAGTGGTCATGATAATTTTCCAAAACAACCCTCCCACCGTCGTGCATCAGCTTTCAAAAATGACTCTTCGATCGCTTCTGGTATATTTTCAAATACATCCTCTCGCCTCCACCAACATGTTGGTTTACACCAAATAGTCTGATATGTTTTACTAATTATGTGCTCGTTTATGACTACAGTTTCTATATGACCATGCTTAGATGGGATAGTTATTCAAACACGGTCCAAACCCATAAATTCCTAGCTCGCGGCAAAAGGAGACAAGCGGGGCTAGGACAGGGTCAGCACACACACTGCTAGTCAGTGTGCCTCTAGATCGAGCCAAACCAATGTCGATATAGGTGTGTAGCGGCGCCATCCCCGTCAGCGCGGCGGATCTGACGGTGTGCCTCACGCGGATCGGAACGCGTGGTAACGCGCTCCTAGGGTCGGATCGCACGGATTCGGCTGAGCCTTGTGGTGCACCTAGGATTTAAATAGTGCCATGGCTGGACCCATTTAATAGTATCGTAGCCTGGCCTAGCGGGCATGATCCATTAAATAGTGTTGTGACCTAGTTCGTCATGAGTCAAAATAGGCTCATGCTGGTATGGCTTGAGAACTATGTCGTGCCTATCTAGTATCTAGGCCTCATTCTCGACCCACGGTGTCAACCTGGCCCGACACGATTATATATATATATATTTATATATATATATATATACAAATTATTAATACATATATAGGGTGTAACACCTCTGGTGTTACGAGAACTAAAACACTGACATGACATCATATGCACTTGCATTACATTGTGTATGATACACCTAGAATGCATCCATTAGACTAAAATTTCAAAACAAAACATGTGATGTGATCCTTGTGTGACGGTATGATCTGGTAAGGGGGATTCTTAACCCTAGGTAGGAGTGCATCTCTCCTAGGAATAGAAGCATGTGATCTTATGTGGTGAACACTAAGGAGTGATCTTACTAAGTTTGGTAGACCTATTCAAGAAATAATAACTTAGATGGGTTAATCACTTAATGTACCTTAGGATACTTAAACTTTAATTTGGAGCCCTAAAACCCTAATTAGTATCCTATAGGGTGGTTTCCATTCTAACCACTTTTTGTCAAAAGTGTATAGATCAAAATAATAGAGTAACAAAAACTAAGCAACTTCTACATTTGGGGATTTCCAAGTTTTGTGGTGAAACTTGGAGTAATCTGCAAAAATGCATAAGTAATCCTACCCTTGAACTCTGAAAAACATTATTGATGAGCCAACTTTGGGCTCTTGCATCTCTTGATCCATAAGGGGTTTGCTATAAGTCATTATGGCAAAGTTGTAGAGCTACTATAGTAGTACAAATTTGATTGAGTGACTTAGCCCAAGAACTGTATGGAATTTGAAGTAAATGCCCTAGAAGTGGGACTGTCAGTCGAGCAGTATTCTGAACCTGGACTAACAATGACTTTGGTCCAACTTCAGAACCAAATTGTAACTAATCCAGTGAAGTTAAGACCAAGATCATTGTGACAAAGATGGAGGATGTATATATGAGAGCAACTTTGCTAAAGTCGAGTTAGTATGTTGTTAATTGGAAATAGGAGTAAAAAGACCTCAAAATGGCTCTGTCAGGCAGTTGCAAACAGGTATTCAGACATGAATAGTAACTAAAGAAGATCCCAGGTTTGGAGAACCTTGCTGCCGGAAACCTCCATGCCGTGATTCGAACTTGCCGAGGAGATTCGTGCGCGGTTTGAGGAAGATATGACCAAGGAAGATGAAAAGATCGCAGAGGGGTTGAATTGAAGCTCGGTACGGCTATGTCCACTTGTTGGCGATGTGGTCGAGCGGCCATCATCGTGGGGGCTATCGGTTTCCTCGGTTGTGCCACGCCATGGACCAATTCACCATGGTGTTGGGGGTCGTGGTGAGTAGATAGTTACTAATCGGGGCCATTGTTTCATCGCGTGCCATGACGGGCGGGCCTCGGTGGAAATATCCCACCGCCGCCGTGAACACACTCATCCAAAATTCATGAAGCACACGATCGGCTCCTTAAATTGAGCACTCCCCTCGCTCCACCTCTCTATTATGTACTCAACCCACTCTCAGCCAACCTTTTTCATCAACCGTAGTTCAAGTTCTTTGGAATCCCCCAAAACTGGTCACCATTGCCGTCGTGAGGTGCTTCCCCATGGCCAGAGCTCCTCAGGTGAGCTCACCCATCTCTGACTCGTGTTTAAGTATCTCTAGGATCCCTAATTGCTTGTAAACCCAAACAATTGAACTCTACCATAGTATATTAATGAGAACTACCTCGTCATCCTTAAGCGTCGCCGTGGCCCTCCTTGGCGTGGCCGGCTAATTATATATTCTTTCTGGTCCTTTCAGACATTGTTAAAGTAGTCTCATGAGCTACTAAGCCTTGCCAAGCTCTGTGATTTAACGCTACCACACTGTGTCAACGGGAACGGCTTCGCCGAACCTCGGTGTCCACCGTAGTCACGAGCAGAGGGTATCCCGAGCTCGATTACTTCAATTGATACATGGAATAGAGTCGTCTTGGCATGGGAATGGTGGGTAGGTGCTTGGGTTCGTCAGTCATCGTTGTTTGTAGCGAGTTTCGATGAGGGATGGTTGGCGGGCGAACGCGCCGTCGTCGGGGAAGTGGAGTTGTGAAGGCTAAAGAAAGGGAGGGCTTATGTGAAGTTGACAATGACACAGTGAAACAGTGACATGCATGAAGAATTAAACAACTTCACCCAGAATCAAGTTTGGACCCTGGAGAAGCCTCTAGAAGATGCAAGAATCATTGGAACAAAGTGGTTGTTTCGAAACAAACAAGATGATCAAGGTGTAATTGTGTGGAACAAGGCAAGTCTAGTTGCAAAGGGGTTCTCTCAAGTTGAAGGTTTGGATTTTGGAGAGACCTTTGCACCTGTTGCTCGATTAGAAGCCATATGTATCCTTCTTGCATATGCATCCTGCTATGACATAAAACTATATCAAATGGATGTAAAAAGTGCATTTTTAAATGGTTTCATAAATGAACTTGTATATGTTGAGCAACCACCCGAGTTTGAAGACCCTAGATATCCTAATCATGCTTACAGGTTGTCTAAGGCACTATATGGTCTAAAGCAAGCTCCAAGGGCTTGGTATGAGCGTCTTCGTGACTTCCTCGTTGAGAAGGGCTTCAAGATCAGGACCGTCGACACCACTCTATTCACAAAGAAACATAACAATGATATTTTCATTTGTCAAGTTTATGTTGATGATATAATCTTTGGCTCGACAAATGATTGTCATTGCAAGGAATTTGGTGAGTTGATGTCGAAGGTGTTCGAAATGTCAATGATTGGTGAGCTCACTTTCTTCCTCGGCTTCCAAGTCAAGCAAATGAAAGAAGGCAACTTCCTCTCACAAGAGAAGTACACCAAAGAATTGTTGAAGAGATTCAAAATGGAGAAGTGCAAACCAATCAAGACACCCATGCCTACTAATGGACATCTCGACTTAGATGAGGGAGCTGAGGTATCCCGGTTCTATGATTGGTAGTTTATTGTATCTTACCGCATCTAGGCACGATATCATGTTTAGTGTCTGTATGTGTGCTTGCTTTCAAGCAAACCCTAAGAAAGATCATCTTAGCGCTGTTAAAAGAATTCTTAGGTACCTTAAGCACACCCCGAGCGTTGGCCTTCGGTATCCCAAAGGAGCTACTTTTGAGTTAATTGGCTATTCCGATTCGGATTACACCGGTTGCAAAATTGATAGGAAAAGTACATCCGGAGGGTGCCATTTGCTTGAGAGATCACTAGTTTCATGGACCTCTAAAAAGCAAAACAGTGTTGCCTTGTCAAGCGCCGAAGCAGAATACATTGTCGTGGGTGCTTGTTTCACATAAATGTTTTATATGAAACAAACTCTTCTAGACTATGGTGTAGTTCTAGAAAAAGTACCTTTGTTGTGTGATAATGAGAGTATAGTAAAAATTGCTAATAATCATGTACAATACTCTCGCACCAGCACATTGACATTCGTCATCACTTCCTTAGAGATCATGTTGCTAAAGGAGATATTGTATGAGAAGGAGGGAGATCGGAAGATCAACTAGCGGATATTTTCACAAAGCCTTTAGACAAAACCTGCTTTTGCATGTTGAGGAATGAGCTAAATATTCTTGATCTCAGAAATTTCACTTAATCCTAAAAATGGTGGTGTCGAGTTTGCATTGCATAGTTAAATTTCTTGTATTGCATCTAGGACTTGTCTAACCTAGTTGAGATAACCGCCAACAAAGCAAGTGAAAAATCTTAACTGGGGCGAAAACTTGACAAGTTCTAGCTTTTAAGATTTTTAGTACTTAAATTTAATTTAGTATGCAATTGTTGGTTCTTGAGATGTGCATATGGTACTTGAAAGGGAATGTAACATCCCAAAATTTCAACCCAAGGTTTGGAACCCTAATCTCCTAACCTTTTTTATCTCTCCCTAAACTCCATCCCATAGGTCATCTCATCATATGCATACACTTTGATTGTTAGAAGCACCTCACATAGATTATTTTTAGCACCTAAGATTATTTAGCTAATTATTTGTTCAAGAGAAAAGGAGATAAAAGAATTAGAAATAGAAAATAGGATTAAGAAATAGAAAAAGAAAAGAAAAAGGAGAAAGAAACCCCCCTCGGCTGGGCCGCTTCCGGCCCAAGCCACCCCCCTCTCGTGTGTGACGGAACCTCCCAAGTAATTAGGCCCACCTACAGTTGTCCTTGTCCAACGGACATCAGACAACCCTGTAGGTGTCCCTGAACTACTTGATAAGTTCGGT